>NC_091441.1:77480279-78080279 GCF_964237555.1 Oryctolagus cuniculus
CTCTCTCCCTCTCTCTTTGTCTTTCTGCCTTTTGACTAAATCCTAAACACCACACACCCCCACACACAGTCATTCTCCATTATCTTCAAGAACCCTGTCAATGATGGTGAATATTTGGGACCTAAAACCCTCCATAGAAAGTCATCTTAGGGCTCCCATGTTCACCATCACCTCCATAAAGGACCTGAACTACTGGATACTTACATATTTTTAGCCTCTGGGAAGAAGATATTTTCTCACCATAAACTCTGAGGAAACTTACAAAGAAATAACAAAAAGTGCAACTTAACACAACGTGCATAATATGTAACGGGACAGGAGCAAGACACAGCAGCCGCAGCCGGGCCTGCGGGGGCCAGTGTCCACTGCAGGTCGGAGAGAAGATCTGCCACTGCAGCACTTTGCACCGTAGTTCAGAAAATGTTGTGCAATTAGATAAATGTTTTTTGGAAAAGAAATACTGTGACGTCATTTCAAAAATGACTTTACTTGCCTGTTCTGATTGCTCATCCATTGAAAATGGCTTCTCAAATGTTAGTGTGTTTAGCTCTTAATAAGTCAATGACTGGTAAAACATTTCAGCCATGAAAGGATTCATTCATGTGTTTATCAAGGACCCACCGCACAAACAGTACTTTGTACTCTCCCCTGAGGACTGTGCAGGCGTGCTCCTCACCCTCAAGATGCGCAGGCCAGGGCCGGCATTGTGACGCAACAGGTTAAGCCACCAGCATCCAATATCAGAGCACGAGTTCAAGTCTGGTTGCTCCACTTCCGATATGGCTTCTAGCTAATGCAGCTGGGAAGAAGAGCAGAAGAGGCCCAGGTGCTTGGGCCTCTGCCACCCGTGTGGGAGACCAGGATGGAATTCCAGGCTCCTGGCGGGAGCCTGGTCCAGCCCTGGCTGTTACAACCATTTGGGAAGTGAGCAAGTGGATATAATCTCTTCCTCTCTCTCTATTTCTCCCCCCACTCCCTCCCTCTCCCTCTCCCTCCCTCTCTCTCTCTCTCTCTCTCTCTCTCTCTCTCTCTCACCTCCTCTATCTCTGCTGCTCTGCCTTTCAAATAAAATAAATACATTTCAGAAAAAGCAGCAGGGGCCTCAAAGTACAGGGACATATGGCACAGGGGGTCATTGTGTTGCATAACCTTATGCTTTGCAGAGTAAGTTTTATTTCCTCTATCAGAATTTCTTGCGTAATAATAGGATTATTTCAGCTTAAAAATAAAGCTTTGGAGAGCACAGAGTGCTGATGTGCCCGGTGGTCCTCTGAATGAGTTGTGAGCTACAGCTGAAAGCCCCAAACCTAATTTTAGCCCTGGAGCAGATTCTCTGTGGTAAAAGAACGCCTGCTGTATGAACAGTTTTCAACCCACACTGGGGACTAGCAGCCGCTACCATGGGTGCTGAACCCGACGCGGCAGGCAGGGCCCCATGCACCTGCTCCCAGCTGGCCCACCTTTCCAGTTTGCGCAGGACTGAAGGGTTTTCTGGGACACAGGACTTTCGGTGAACAAGTCAGGATGGTCCCAGGCAACTGGGACGGCGGTTCCCCCTACATAACTCTTCTCTGAGCTCCTGAAGAGTGCATCGGAGAAACCCACATTGCATGAGCGAAGGAGATGTGGGTTGTCCCCTCCAGACCACCACCGCTAATGTTGTGACAGCTGATGGCTTGTGTGGGGCCTCACCAGTGCCCGGATCCGACTCCCCAGACAGCACTGCCGAGTGAGTCATGTGAGCACACTTGTTCAGTTGGGAAAAAGGAAACTGGAGGAGGCTGATGGATTTGGCCCAAATTATACACCTCTGAAGCTTGGGCTCAAGCACACGCCTTTAGATTTCCCTGTAAGCCCATTGCTTCACTACTGTCCATCATTTCTTCTCTTTTCAAAATGACCAAGGACCAAGTGATGGTGGACCAGCCTTGCTTTCCAGGCCAGCTTCCCATCTGAGCCATCCCCACATCCCTAGTGGATGGGCTGGCCTGGGGGCTTTAGTAACTGCTGTTGGGTAAGAAGCCGGTGGTGGCAAGATGTGTTTCCTGCAGGATTGCATGTGACAGTCCACGTGCCCGGCAGTAGGAGAAGGTTCTGCCAGCCAGTTCTCCTCGTGTCGGCGGAATACCAGGGAGCCACAACAAAGCCCCTTCCTCGGAATTCTTGGGCTGCCCTCAAACCCAGAGTCTCCAAAAACCATTAGGGCTTTTTTTTTTTTTTTTTAGCCAGGGAAGGGATGTTTCCCCTCCTAGAATTCCCTTTGCCATGCTACGGAGACTGGAGACCACTGAGGAAAGAAGTCATCAGCCCCGCCATGGCTTGGGGACTCTCTGGGTGTCTTATCTCTTCCTGGGGTGTGTTTGGCAATGATCTCCTGTTCTGGGTAGACAGTATGGATGTGTAGAGAAGAGACGCAGAGTCCCAGGACAAACGGGGAGGCCTCTCTTTGGCACAGAGTGTGTTTACCAAGCAGGAGTGCACCCTTCATTGATGCGGTGAAGTGGAATCTCCCGGGAGCCAGGCACTGCACCAGGCCCTGGGGGGCAGGGGTGGAGGAGAGGGTCCCAAGCTTGTCTTGAGGGAGCCCGTGTCGAGGCAGAGCTAAAGATGCAGCAAGGGAAGAGGGGCAGGTCTGTTTGGAATACATACATACATACATACACACACACACACACACACACACACACTTTTCCAAACACATATGTTTTATATCCAAGTATATATAAATATAGGTCTCTATATAAGCAAATATATTTGGAAATACACTGGCAGCTGCATTAGGAAAGATGGCTTGAATTGTGGAGATGCGCAGTGCTAGGCTGGAGATCTCAGGTGGCCTGTGAGAGGCACAGAGCCATTTAGGGCTTTTGAGCAAAGGAATAAGAGGACAAAAGGGCTTTGCAGGAAAACGGACGTGCCAGCCATGGAAAAGAGGAGCTGGCAAAGGAGAAAGACTAGACACAGGGAGATGACTATATCCGTCATCTCCCTAACAAATCCTCATAGCGAGCTGTCCATCAGCAGGCCTCACACTAGGCAGGGGCAAACGAGAGAGGCCACATATGCTGGTGGGGGGAAACGGGTGGTGTGTACTGCCACCTGTGACATGTGCCCAGCCCTGGATGCTTCAGCGTGGGGGCTGGAGGCAGGAGAAGGAGCTGGCCGTGCAGAGCAGAGACTGGCAACTCAGGGAAGGGAACAGCATGTGCAGGTGCCCTGTGGCCACAGAGGTGCTCTGAGGAAGGGGGACAGCTCAGCCCTATGGCTGGAAGGATCCTGGAGATGCTGAGTCCCGTTGGCCACCAGGAAGGGTTTGGGCTTCAGCCTGGGAGCACTGGGGAGCTGGGAAGCACGAGGCGCGTGATCACAGTGGTGTCAGCCACTGTTGCTCAGGCTGGCTGCTCTCTCGTTGGGGCTTGGAGGGCAGGGGTGGGAAGCTGGGAGACTCACTAGCTGCCATTGTAGTCCCACCTGCCACATGTGGCTGGCACTCAGGATGTCAGGAGACTTGGAGTGGGTGGCCACAGTGGGGGAAAAAAACAACACAGGGTGCAGGCGGAAGGGGATGAGAACTCTGACAGGTGGATGGGTGTGGAGGGTGGGGCAGCCAACCCCCAATACCACATTCTGAAGGCTCCGTGACCATGTGACCCTGGCTCTTTTTTTTTTCTTAAGCTTTTATTTATTTATTTGAAAGGCAGATTTACAGAGAGAGAGAGGGAGAGAGGTCTTCCATCTGCTGGTTCACTTCCCAGATGGCTGCAACGCCAGAGCTAGGCCGAACTGAAGCAGGGAATCAGGAGCTTCTTCCTCTTTCACAGGGGTGCAGGAGCCCAGGGCCTTGGGCCATCTTCTGCTGCTTTCCCAGGCTGTAGCAGAGAGCTGGATCGGAAGTGGAGCAGCTGGGACTTGAACCGGCGCCCATATGGGATGCCAGCACTTTACCCGCTATGTTACAGCACTGGCCACGACCCTGGCCCTTAATTGCAGATGCTTAACAAATGCAGCTTCCTTTGCCCTTCCCCTTGCAACTCTGAACCAGACCTTCGGGGGTCTTTCAGAAAGTAACACTGATGGAGCTTTTTCTTTCTTTTCTTATAGATTTATTTATTTAGGGGCTGGAGTTGTGGTGTAGCAGGTAAAGCTATGCCTGCAACTCCGGCATCCCATATGGGCACCAGTCCGATCGCAGATGCTCCACTTCCAATCCAGCTCCTTTATTTACTTACTTATTTATTATTTATTTATTTGAAAGGCAGAGTGGCAGAGGGAGAGAGGGAGAGACAAAGACAGAGAGGAGAGATCTTTCATCTGCTGGCTCACTCTCCAAGTGGCCATAATGGCCTGGCCAAGGCTGAGTCAGGAGCTCCA
The DNA here is from genome assembly GCF_964237555.1 of Oryctolagus cuniculus. NCBI lineage: Eukaryota > Metazoa > Chordata > Mammalia > Lagomorpha > Leporidae > Oryctolagus > Oryctolagus cuniculus. Next base: position 77,484,651 of record NC_091441.1, read on the forward strand.
TCTGGGTCTCCCACGTGGGACCCAAGTACTTGGGCCATCTTCTGCCTGCCCAGATCATTAGCAGGGAGCTAGATCAGAAGCAGGGCACCCAGGACTTGAACTGGTGCTCCGATATGGAATGCCAGTGTCTTAACCCGCTGCACCACACCAGCCCCAGGCTGAGCTTTTTCTATGTACAGCTTGGGAAAAGGAACCCCCTGTTATCATCTCCATGCCCCGGATGAGCAATCAGCTCAGCAAGGCTAATAACTGCCCAGGGTCCTACAGTGTACCCAGGGCAGGATCTTGGTCAAAGCAGGATCAGTCTCGCTGAAAGCAAACACCATGAGAGAGCCTCCCCAGACTCCCAGCTTCCCAGAGAAGTTTCAAGTCTCTCCCTCACCCACAAGCCACTGCACCAGGATTGACCAACTGCAAGGCTTTCGATTCCTGGACACTTCTGTCAAGGTCCTTGTCCCAGGTCGGTGCCTTCCTGTGCCCTGGATCATGGGGGACAGAGCACTGCCCTCTAGTGGCCACTGCCTGCGTTTTTCTCCTATGCTTAAAAGAAAGGAAAACAGAGTTCCCACGTAGAAATCAGGCCTGCATATTTATAGCATCACACCCTGTAAACAGGAAACTTCTCAGTCTTAGAGAAGCAGCCCAGCAACATAAACAAGCATATTGCCAATGAGTTCTTCCACCCGTTCAACACACACTATTTTTCAACACATAGATATTATATATATATATATATAATCACACACACGTGCACGCTAGAATATCAGGTCCCTGAGACTGGAATTTGTTTTGTATGTGTTGTCTATACTTCTCACCAGTGGCTCTCCAGAACCTAGAACAGTGGCATGTGCACAGCAGACATGCAATACCTATCTACTGAATGTGCCATAAATGAACGTCAGCATCAGCTACATCATTCTACTCAACATGCACACTTTTTTAAAACAATTTATTTATTCATTTGAGAGAGAATCACAGAGAGAAAGGTCTGCCATCTGCTGGTTCACTCCCCAGATGGCTGCAGTGGCCAGAGCTGGGCCAATCTGAAGCCAGGAACCAGGAGCTTCTTTCGGGTCTCCCATGCAGGTGCAGGGGCCCAAGCACTTGGGCCATCCTCCACTGCTTTCCCAGGCCATAGCAGAGCGCTGGATTGGAAGTGGAGCAGCCAGGACTGGAACTGGTACCCACATAGGATGCTGGCGCCGCAGGTGGAGGCTTAGCCCATATGCCACAGTGCCGGTCCCTGCACACTTTTTTTTTTTTTTTTTTCCCATTTAACTCTAATGATGGCTTGGCAGGTAGAGACTGTCAGGGTGCTCATTCCTCGGATGAGTCCCAGAGAGGATGAGAAGCCCACAAGATTTAGGGAGAACCGGCTTCTATCTATAGGTTTTCTGCCTGCGGAGACCAAGGACTAGGCTTCTGTGCACTGTGCCTCCTGTGTCCACACACCAGGTGCCACGTGGTGTGTGTGGCATGGTCACTGTTTAGACAAGTGTTAGAAGTAGCTCCTGTCCTGGGACCACCAGCCCCTTTGCACCCGTGATCTGACTTTACTGAGTGGAATGTCCCTTCCCTGCAGGGCTGCGGCAGAGGCCATCAGTGGAGGGAACGGCACCAGCCAGCTCTGTGGCTGTGTGACTGGCACAGTGTTCCTGAACCACAGTTCCTCATGGGTGAAAGGAGAAGGCTAAGATCCCTGTCCTGCCTTCCAAACTCAAACATTCCACTGTTCCTGTGACTCCTGGGGAGCCGGATGTGAATGGAAGAGAGAGGACCACTTGTTACTAGGCAACCAGCACCCGCCTCACCCATGTTGCCATGGTGACGGTGAAAGTTGGGCTGATGGGATTACCAGCTCCTGCTAATTGCATGTGAGAGCTCAAGGTCTCTGTCTCTTGCTTGCTTGCTCACTCGCTCTGACTTTCTTATTCTTCTCAGAACTCTGGAGAGCTCTCCTCTGTTCCTCCTCTCCTCCATCCACAGCCTCCCAGAGGCGGCCTGGGTACAGTAGAAGGCAATTGCAGTTGGAGGCTGGCGGGGAGCTGTGTGACCTAGGGCAGGTTACCCAGCTTCTCTGGGCCTCCATTTCGCCATTTGGAAAGCAAAGGCATTGGACCAGTGAGCCCTGCCTAAGGTTCTTCCTGGCTGGCAACTCCTTTGATGCCTAGGGAGCATGTCAGGGGAGCAGACCACACTGTTACTAGGCAACCAGCAGGCACCCTGCCCAAGTTGCCTTGGTGACTGGATGGTGGAAGGGAGGGGTAGCTGCTGCGGCTAATTGCTTAATTATTTATGAGTGCCTCAAGTCCTTTTTGTTGTTTCCGTTGCTAGGGGCTGTGGGGTCACCTCGTCCTCTGTCACGTCACCTCAAGCCGTCTGGGCTGCGTGTTACGCGGTGGGGGAGCGCCTTGGCCTGGACCTCACTCTGCCCACGTTGTAGTCCTGCCTCCCACTGCCTAGAGCTGTGGCCTCGGGTAAGTCCTCTCACTTCTCTGGGCCTCAGTTTCCTGGTCTGCAAGTGATGGCTTGGCTTGGGTGATCCCCACATCCGCTTCCCTGCCTCCGCTTCTGACTCCTGCCCACCAGCTGCAAAGAGGGGGAAAGGTGGGGAATTGTCCACATCTGTGCTCTCTGGGAATGGTTCTGGAGGGCGCCAGAGTGTCTAGGTGTCTCCAACCACTGCATCCATTGCCACCTCCATGCCTCTCAGCCATGTGGCCTGGCCTCTTGTATTAGCCATTAAAATTTGTATGTGTTGATATACTAGAAATTCACAGTATAAGATGCACGTATGCAATTAGGTTACTCCTAATTTAAATAGAAACGGAAATAAATATAAAAATTGTGATGTTTCGTCATGGTTAGTATCAATGTTGTGATTGTAATTTTGAGCGTCCTGGGAGCCAAGGCAAAAAAAGTGGGAAGTCTATGATTTCTATTTGATGAAGAAAAACTGTCAGACTGTTTCCAGTTCTAAATTCTGCAAGCAATGTATCCTACGTCATACAGTGCCTTTCACAGATACTGAAGATAGAATTTTTTTTTTTTTGACAGGCAGAGTGGACAGTGAGAGAGAGAGACAAAGAGAAAGGTCTTCCTTTGCCGTTGGTTCACCCTCCAATGGCTGCCGCGGCCGGTGTGCTGCGGCCGGCACACCGCGCTGATCCGATGGCAGGAGCCAGGAGCCAGGTGCTTTTCCTGGTCTCCCATGGGGTGCAGGGCCCAAGCACTTGGGCCATCCTCCACTGCACTCCCTGGCCACAGCAGAGAGCTGGCCTGGAAGAGGGGCAACCGGGACAGAATCCGGCGCCCCGACCGGGACTAGAACCGGGTGTGCCGGCGCCGCTAGGCGGAGGATTAGCCTAGTGAGCCGCGGCGCTGGCCCTGAAGATAGAATTTATTAGGCAGAGTTTTCTTCCTGGGAGTATTAGTTTTTGTTTTATTCCATCTGAGAGGCAGAAAGACACGGAGACAGAAAGACTGGCAAAGAGAGAGAGCTCCCATCTACCGGTTCACTCCACGGATGCCTGCAACAGCCGGGGCTGGGCCGGGGCAGAAGCTGGGGGCCAGATATGCAGTTTAGGTCTTCGCCGCAGGTGGCAGGAGCTCATTTCCTTGAGCTATCACTGAGCACTAGGGAGAAACTAGAGTGAGGGGGCAGAGCGTGGGATTAATCCAAGAACTCAGAAATGCGGGCAATCCTAACAGCTAGCCCAAAGCCTGGCACTTGCCAAGGATATTACTAAGGGGCGTAAGACCCTCAACTGGACAGTTTGACTAGTTCTAGTCATCAGGACGTAACACTTCTTCCCTGCCAATGCCTTCAGATTTTGTTCGGATGAATGCCACTTAGAAAATATAAATGTTTAGAATCAGTCTGATTGATACAGAACTGGGTCCTTACATATCAGTTCCTTGTAAATTCACAGACCCACTCTGCACAGCTACTGGGCATTGTGTACCAGGTTTTCAAATGACATCAACAATTCTGCTTCGCCACATTTATTCCGCGATACACTCGCAGAGGTGAGGAAAAATGCACAAATGCTTACGGTAGCAGGATCTATAACAGAAGATGACAAGCAACCACATCAGGGTTGAGGGCTAGTGAATTAAATTATATTACTTCTTGGCAATGAATTGATTTGTAGCCCTGAAGAGGAAGTAGATCTATACATTTTAATAGGGAAAAATCTTCAATTATGCAATGTTGAGTAAAGGAATAAGGTCCAGAGCTTCTAGTAATTGCTCCCGTTTTATTTTTTTTTTATTTTTATTTATTTATTTTGACAGGCAGAGTGGACAGTGAGAGAGAGAGACAGAGAGAAAGGTCTTCCTTTGCCGTTGGTTCACCCTCCAATGGCCGCCGCGGCCGGCGCACTGTGGCCGGCGCACCGCGCTGATCCGATGGCAGGAGCCAGGAGCCAGGTGCTTTTCCTGGTCTCCCATGGGGTGCAGGGCCCAAGCACCTGGGCCATCCTCCACTGCACTCCCTGGCCACAGCAGAGAGCTGGCCTGGAAGAGGGGCAACCGGGACAGAATCCGGCGCCCCAACCGGGACTAGAACCGGGTGTGCCGGCGCCGCTAGGCGGAGGATTAGCCTAGTGAGCCGCGGCGCTGGCCGCCGTTTTATTTTTTTAAAAAGGCAGACATACAGCTTACAAATCCAGTTGCACGCTTGTGTGTGCATACTTGCATTTTTCTGGCAAGAAACTGTTAGCCATGGTTTCCTCTGGGCAGGAACCTTCATGGTCTTGGGAAGGAAGGAGAGCTACTATTTGTGGCTTATTTCTCTTAGGTGGACCTGTTAGTTTTCTATTCAGAGAACCAGCTGATGGAAAGCCTAGACTCCAGTCTGAATAAATATATATTTAAATCCAAGCTGTACCATTTATGAGCTGTTTTCCTTGCAGTTCATTTAGCTTCTCTGTTACTCAGCAGTAAGTGTGGGCTCATATAGGAGCTTGCATGGTAGTGCAGCGAGTTAAGCCATTGCTGGGATGCCAGCATCCCATATGAGCACAGGGCTCATGTCTCAGCTGCTTCTGATCCAGCTTCCTGCTAATGTGCCTGGGAAGGCAGCATAGGTTGGCCCTAGTGCTTGGGGCCCTGCCACCCACAAAGGAGACCTGTATGGCTTCTGGCCTCGGCCTGGTCCAATCCCAACCATTGCAGCCATTTGAGGAGTGAACCAACAGATGGAAGGTCTCTCTCTCTGTAACTTGGTGCTTCAAATAAATAAATAAATTTTTTTTTAAAAAGTATGGGCTCACCCAATGGTACTTGAAAAAATTTGTGGGAAATGCAATTAAAAGATGCTTAGTTTGTTGCGAAAAAGTATTTGAAATCCATGCCTACTTTTTTCATAAAACACATTTTCCTTGAACTCTTTGAAGACTTCCATAGTACCTTTCTCACTGGATCATTGTAAGGGTTAAACATGTCAGTAAGGAAAAAAGTTCTCATGACAGCCTAAACAACACCATATATAGGTCATCTTTTTTTAAACACGTATAATGTGATTTACTTTTTTATTTTTCTATTTTTTAAAGATTTTTTTTATTTATTTGAAACACAGAGTTACAGAGAGGTAGAGACAGAGGCCTTCCATCCGCTGGTTCACTCCCTAAATGGCCACAACAGCCGGAGCTGAGCTGATCCGCTGATCCACAGCACTGGGTCTCCCACGCGGGTGCAGGGGCCCAAGCACTTGGGCCATCTTCCATTGCTTTCCCAGGCACATTAGCAGGGAGCTGGATTGGAAGTGGAGCAGCAGGGACTCGAACCAGCGTCCATATGGGATGCTTGCGCTGCAGGCCCCCTCTACCACAGCGCCAGCCCCTATATATCTTCTTGAAAAGAAGAGATTGAACAACAGTAACAGATGCCTCTAAGAGGACCCCCAGTTTCTCAGTGTGGGGAGGCACTTACAAAATAGGTCGTGGCTTCCAACAACAAATGAGTAGTGCTTATGTCTGAAGCAGGGCTGGAAAAGCAGCCTCCTGTTCTCAAGCTTGTTTTACCTTCCCTTGACCTTGACCTTGGAGGGAGCATGCTAGCCCTGGGATTCCTGGTAGCCTGTTAGGAAGCCGGGAAGTCGTTGACCCCGCTGGCTTTGCAGCACCTCTTCCAGTCCATGCCACAGCAGAACCTGTGCTAGGCCACGCAGAACATGTAATGAGATGCAACTCCACATCCTTCGCTGTGCAAGGCCAGAGAGGACGCCGGGTTCGTGCCAAAGATGTGCATAAGCCGCAGGCTTCACTTTTCTATTGTAGGAGAGTGCCAGAGACCTGAGGACCGGCTGTGCTGGGAGGTGCCCAGTCACCCCTGGCTCAGCAATCTCGCTGGCATGAGGACTTCCCTGGTGTGCAGAGCTGCGGGAAACACAGGGCCCGCCTTCCTCCCGCTCCTGGCCGTGCTTGGGGCAGGCCTAGAGAACCCCGGCGGGCCTTGGGAACCGTGCTTTGCGCCGGGCTGGAGCCCCTCTCTGCGGGCACGCGGTGACGCCGCCGAGGGTGCGGTGGGGTCGTCCGCCTCCGCTGCAGCTGGAAGCATGCCGCCGGCGTAAGGAAGGCAAAGCTGCCCTTCCCCTGGTCTTCTCCGGTCCGGGCCCTCGGTCCTGCACTCTCGGGCCCCGGAGTCTCTTGATCCATCTCTGTCGCATCCAACTGTGCCTCCATCTGCCCTGCCATCCCTGCGGCCCTGCTTCCCGCCTCCAGCCATCTGCCAGCTCTCCCATCCGTCCTCAGCCTCTCCACCGCGCCTTCCCTCGCACCGCGGGAGCCCGGGACGCCATCCTCTGGGCCCCGCGCCGCTCCATCTGTGCGCAGCCCGCCTGCCACCCCCTTCGTCTCCCGCCTGGCTGCTCGGCCAGCCCCGGGCCCGTCCTCCGGCCCTCTCACGCCACGGCCCGCACCGTCTCACCAGCCCCGTCCCCACCGCGGCCGGCCGGCCTGCCTTTGTGCGGTGGCCGCGGCCAGCCGGGCCGTGCCCCTGACGGCCCCGCGGAGCGGCTCCCAGGCCCGGGGCGGGGCGCGCGCGGGGCGGGGCGGGCGGGGCCGGGGTGACTCAGCCGCCGCCGGCCCCGCGGTCCGTGCGTCCGCCGGCCTCGCAGGCGGGGCGGAGAAAATGGCGCTGCCCCCAGCCGCCGCGCCCCCCACCGGGACCCGGGAGCCGCCGGGGCCCCGCGTCGCCGCCGCCGAGCCGCCGCTGGGCCTGCAGGAGCTGTCGGCGCTGCGGCCCGAGCCGGGCGGGGTCCCGCTGCACTCGCCCTGGACTTTCTGGCTCGACAGGTGAGGGGGCGCGGGACCCGCCGCTTCCGTCCTGGCTGCGGCCCCGGCGCGCGTCCGCCCGGCCTGCGCCGCCGCTTTGTCCCCGGTGCGGCCCGGGGCCCAGTGCGCTCGGCCCCACCCGGCCCGGCCCGGCCCCTGCGCCCCGCGCCCCGCAAGCCGCGAGCCACGGCGACCCCGCTTGGCAATGGCGCAGACCCCGGCCCCGCGCGCGTCCGTATCCGGCCGCGCGCCCTCGGGGGCCGGCGCGGAGCGGGGTCGGGAACCACGGCTTGGGCCGCGCCGCGCGCCTCGTCGCAGGGCCGGGAGAGCAGAGCGCAGCTGCCCCGAAAGTTTCGGCCGCACTTTCCCCGGGGCTCGCTCGGCACCACGGAGCCGGCGCGCGTGCGCCCGGGCTGAGCTGTGCGAGAAGGGGCGGCCGGGGTCGTCGGGTCCCCGCGTGGGCAGCGGCTGTCCGGGTTATCCTCGGGGCTCTTGGGGAGCCCAGGACAGGACCTTGGCCATGGCAGCCCCCGGAGAAGTTGGCAGCCCCTGGGGACGTGCGGTGGTGGCGTCAGCGGTGCACGGCACCGCTTCTCGCTCGTCCGCCGGGCAGGTGTTCCGGAGTGCACACCTGCCGTGCGCTGGGAATCCGACAGTGACAGCTCGCCCTGTCAGTCAAGGGGACAGTGACAGCTCTGCAGCGGCCTCCTTGTCTAAGGTTCTGAAACAGAAACCTCCCCCCCCCAACCCCCTTCATTCTGATTGCTCCTGCCCAGAGTCCCTTCTCCCCTTGGCGCTTCGTTTAACCGCAGCCTGTTATATATGAGTTTATCTTCAATCTGTCTGCACGGCGCCTCAGCCGCTGCCTTCCGTTAAAGATCAAAGGGCCTTTTCTTTTTTCTTTCTTTCTTTTTTTTTTTTTTTTCTTGTCCTGAATACTTGCTCAGTGACAGTGCCTAGAATTGAGCCCGACGGGTAATAGGAACGCGCAGATTTCTGACGGGGTGAATGCAAGCTTCCCTCTTAGTATTTGTGCTGCCGTGGGTGCCTGTTGCTGACGCTTCCAAGCTGTTTCCAGAACTTACAGAAATTGTGATGAAACTGGCTAGGAGGAAATGTACGCGATAGTTATCTGAGACTCACTGAGCAGACACAAAGCGTGGTTTTTAAAAGGCGTTGCCTAAACTGCGTGCAAGATTTCTAGAAAGTCCTAATCATCTGCTTCAAGGAAGACAAACTCCTCCCTTTTTCCCTTGTTGGGATTAGCGCTCGCCCATAAATGAGGACACTTGGAGCCATTGCCTCTGCTGGGGAGCCCAAGAAGTTGGGGGTGGAGGAGAAGGAGGCAGCCTGGCTTCTCAGCGTTTTCACTTTCGGTACGGGATGCTGAGAGCGCCTTTAAGTTTCGTAACCACCGTGGTTTTGGCAAACTTCAGCAGAATGGAATCGTGGGTGTTTGTTTTCAAAGGTGTGCGGTAGCTCTGCTGTTGTTACCTGGTACCTGTTTTCAGGGTGTTCGCTTGGCCCTGTGGTCACAGCTGTGGAGACTGCTGACTGATGGGAACCCTCAGCGGTTTCTCCTCAAGCAGTTGGGTCTACAGCTACAGTCGGTTTTAGGAAGGGCCCAAGATGTCGTGCTGGGTAACACCAGCTTCTCAAGATTGCCTTGTACCTTTCAGGACTATGTAACTTCAGTGAGGATACAAATTGTGTCTTTCGTACTATTGGTCCACAGTTTTCTTTGTAAGTCAGTAATCAGATAAACTGTTATTGCCACAGTGTTGTTGCCACAGTGTCCACATCTTTGACAGAAATGGCAGTAAGAATTTAGAAATAATGAGTTTCAACATTTTCCATATGCATTCATTTTGATCAGTTGCCCCCATTGTTTTTATTGAACTTTGGAATCCATCACTTGTCTGTATGTTGCCCCCCTCTCCCTTGGGGTATGCATATTCTAGAACTTCATGTGGTAACCTTTTCTCCCCAAAGAACATTCTAGAGAGGAACAAGGTTTCTCAGACGAGCCCTGCAAGGCAGCCTTGGCTGCAGCTTGGCCCGTACGTGTCACGAATGACATACATGTGTCTTGAGTGCCCCAGCGTGCAGTCTTCTGCTAATTAAAGCTACCCTTAGCATCTCCCTGCTCTCTCTCCGGCCCACCTTCAGCCTCCAGGATGGTGATGGGCACGTGACCTTGGCCCGCCCAGCCTCACTTTCATTGTTTGTAAACTGGAGGTAGTCATAGCCAGCTGTGTTTCCCTGGGCTGTTCTGCATTCCGTGAGAGCCATGGAGGCAAAACACCCGGCAGGTGTGCAAAATTTGGAGGGCTTAATAAAGGCTAGCTGTTAGCACTGCTGTTAGCCCGCTCCCCAGTGACTGGCCTTGCACAGCACCCACGTACCTCCACAGCAGGCTCTGGGAGAAGCTGTCTGACTTCAGTGTTAGGAAGTCACACACACATACACACACACGCACACAGTCAACTCCTGTAAATCCTTGTGTGGTTAAAAGAAATTAGGCTCTGCAGCTAAGAATTTAAGCAGCTGGGATGAGTAGTTTGGGGTTGGGAATATGGAATGAATAGTTTTCCTTCTGTTTTCTGGACTTCTGAAGTCCTGCCCTGTTGGCTTTTTTTTTTTTTTCCCTCAAGATTTGTTTATTTAATATTTTTTTATTTGGGAGGTAGATTTACAGACAGTTAGAGGGAGAGACAGAGTGAAAGGTCTTCCGTCCATTGGTTCACTCCCCAATGGCCACAATGGATGGAGCTGTGCTGATCTGAAGCCAGGAGCTTCTTCCAGGTCTCCCATGTGGGTGCAGGGGCCCAAGGACTTGGGCCGTCTTCTTCTGCTTTCCCAGGCCACAGCAGAGAGCTGGATTGGGAGAGGAGCAGCCGGGACTAGAACCAGCACCCACATGGGATGCTGGCGCCTCAGGCGGAGGATTAACCCACTGCACCACAGCACTGGCCCCGTTTATTTATTTATTTGAAAGGCAGATCAATGGAGAGAGGTAGAGACAGAGAAAGAGAGAAATCTTCCATCCGCTGTTTCATTCCTCAAATGGCCTACAACAGCCGGGGCTAGGCCAGGCTGAAACTGGGAGCCTGGACCTTCATCCGGGCCTCCCACATGGGTGGCAGGGGCCCAAGCATGTGGGCCGTCTTCTGCTGCTTCCCAGGCACATTTGCGGGGGGCTGGATGGGAAGTAGAGCAGCCAGGCTGTGAATCTGTGGAGCACCAGCCCCTCCTGTGCTGTCTTGATGCTTGGCAGGCGCCCTCGGCTGTGTGTCTCTGCTTCGTTTGCTTCTTGTGGCACGGCTCCTTCTCTCTGAGCTTTGTCCCAGGCTGCCTCCCTCATCTGCCTACACGAGGGAGTTCATCCAGGCACCAGGCTTATGCCATCCAAGGGCAGCTGACACCCAAAACTTCTACTTGCAGAGCCAGCTCCCCGTCCTGTCTGCATGCAGAGGATGGCTAATATATGAGGGTACTTTGGGAAATTTGTGGGAAAATGGAATTTAAAGATAAGTTCCTTGTGATGCAGAAAAATTTCAGAATCCTTATACACCATAATATACCTTTCCCGTGACCTTTTTGCAGTACCCTGGTAATGTACATCCAAACTCAACGTGTGCCAAGCCACCTGCTCAGCTGCCATCCCACACATGCCGCCTTCTGTCTAATCTCAGATAAGAGCAGTTGACAACAGACTAATCCTTCCAGTTGCTCAGTGCAGATGCCGCAGATCCATCTATAAGCACCCCCAACCTGCCCAGAGCAGAAGCCGGAGGGCTGGGGCAGCCCGAGGCTGCAGGCTTCCTTGCTGCTGCCGGGCCCCCCCTTCTCTCTCTGCCACTATTCTGCCCATGCCCTCCAGCTCATTGGTCCCTTGCTCCTTCTCCATCAGCCCATGCCCAGGCCTTTGCTCCCACCTGCCTGGTGTGCCCGTCCCTCCGTTACCTGCATGGTCACTCTTTCCTGTCCTTCAAGTCCTTGCTCGTGTGTCATGTTCTCGGCAGATGGTCCCTGTCCACCAATGTTAAATGGCACACACTGCCTGGGCCCCAACCTTGTTTTACTTTCCCCTTCAGTCCTCACAGTTTGCTGTCATCTCTCACCAGAAGGTAAGCTTCGTGGGTTCTGTGGGCTCCTAGGGCACAGCCTGGCCCAAGTTGGCCAGCCCCAGATGCCGACAGTGGTGTTGAATTCTACCTAGAGTGGTCTATTTCACTTCTGGGCTCACTGTCCTCTGCTCACTTGGAAATCTCAGTGTTGAGCCCTTGACTTTCCCCCCGAGTTCGGGACGCACTGCTGAGAGCCGGGGTGTCCACAGGCAGCCCTGGTTATTCAGGAGCTGAGCTGGTTTCTCTCCACTCTTCATTTTCTGCTTATCATATGTCAGTTAACAATCCCACCTTACTACCAGTTTCTCAGAACTGGAATTTCTATTCTGTCCTTGGATCTCTTTCTCTTCCCAAGCACTCTGTTCCATCCCATTCTGTACTTCGTACTTTGATAACTCTTGGAAAACAGGGTCTGAGTCTACACTTCCCCCTCCTCCCCACTTTCTGCACCCCGACCCCCTGCAGGTCCTGGTTGCACTCTCCCTGCCTAACTGTGCACCTGTTCAGCCAGGTTCTTCTCTTCCGCAAACACTGCGAGCTGCGCCGGCAAGCTGAGCATCCTAAACATGCCCTGATCTTGCCACGCCCAGCTCCCTAGCCCGCTCCTCTGCCTCCACCGTGGGTTTTCACCACCCGAGGGTTTCTGTGCTGTGGGGTTGTGTGGTCCAGGCAGGGAGGTCTGGATCTTTCACCAAAGCAACTCTGAATGGTAGTAGTGGTGGTGGCTCACTTGGCTTTTTGAAATGGGGCTGTTCGCATTTAAAGAAGGGATTCTGGGATGGGTACTTGGGGCTAGCGGGTAAGACAACTGCTTCATGTTGGAGTACCTGGGTTTGATTCCCAGCTCCAACTCCTGATTCCAGCTTGCTGCCAATGCAGACCCTGGGAAGCAGCAGGTGATGGCTCAAGTACTTGGATCCCTGCCACCCACATGGGAGACCTGGATTGAGTTCCTGGCTCCCAGCTTTGGGCTGGCCCTGTCCTTGGCTGTTATGGGCAGCACTCTCCCTGTCTCCCAAGTAAGTAAATATCTTTTAAAACATTATTTAAATTAGTAAAAAATAAGTAAATAATAACTTTTACTGCTTTCAAGGAAACCCATAGGCTTACAGGTTATGATACAAATGGCTGTAGTTGTATTGCTGTTTTTAACAAGAAACCCACTTCCTTTGTGCGTCCCCCTCCTCAACGCCAAGATACCACTCAATCTGTTCATTCTTTCCAGTAGCATCTGACTGCTGGCCCTTTTCTTGGCTCGACCCTGGACTTGCCAGCTTGTGAGATTTGTCTCCTGATGTTCCCTCTGCTTGGGCTGCCTCCTCCCCTCTGTCTGCAGAAAACCTGCCCTGCATCCTTCAAGGCCCTCCTAAAATACCCTGTGCTCTGTACCTGTCCCCGAGCAGCCTCTGCTGCCAGTGCGAGCCGGCTCGCCCCCTCTGTATCTGCACCGAGGCTGGTGTTTATGTTCAGACCATCAATTCCTCTCCTGTCTCTGCCTCTCTCTGTGAGACTCTCGACTGCCTCCCATCCTCAGGAAGTGCCTGTGGCTGTGCCTGGCACCCAGGAGGTGCTTCGTGAGTATCTGTGAACCTGTCATCATAAACGTGAAGCATCGTGTACACATCCCCCCAGCCCTACCCTCCCATGCCCCCAGCATAGTGTCTCGCTGCCCCTTCTTCTCACAGCACAGTCCCACATCCCAGCCATGCTTGTTTAAACCACAGGGCTCCCGACCCTACCCCAGACCTCTGGTGGTGGAAGGCAGATCAAAAAAAAAAAAAAAAAAAAAAAAAAAAAAAAAACAGGCAAAATGTGCAGGTCACTGCCTCCCTGTTTATTTTTTATTTATTTATTTTTCAATTATTTTATTTGAAAGGCAGAGTTACAGAGAGGTAGCGGCAAAGAGAGAGAGAGAGGGAGGGAGAGAGGTCTTCTATCTGCTGGTTCACTCCCCAGATGGCCGCAATGGCCAGAGCTGCACCAATCTGAAGCTTTTTCTGGGTCTCCCACATGGGTGCAGGGTCCCAAGGACTTGGGCCATCCTCTGCTGCTTTCTCAGGCCATAGCAGAGAGCTGGCTCAGAAGCAGAGCAGCCAGGACTTGAACTAGCACCCATATGGGATGCCGGTGCTGCAGGTAGCGGGTTTACTGGCTACACCACAGTGCTGGCCCTGTCTCCCTGTTTATTGATCTTTTACTTGCAGAGCTGTAGGTCATGAGGAAGCGGGGGATACTGCAGCTTGGGCCTTGCTGTCTGGGAGGGACAGCTCATGTGCCACCTGCTTCAGTCTACGTGTTGAGTTCTGCAGGGACCCACCTTCCAAAGGGCAGAGCTTCCAAATGCATCCCAATGGTGTGCTGCCTAGTGACAGATCTGCTAAAGGAGGGCTCAGGCTCAACAAAGGAGACTCTACCATCATCCCTGTTCATAGGACAACGTGGGCAGAAGAGGGCCACGGCAGGAAGGGACTGTGCTGGCATCGCCTCTTTCCCTGTGTTTCCCCCACACTTGCCCTTCCAAACCCACAGACCCTAAATGGCCCAGGGTTCACTTTCTGTAAGGGACAAGAGGCCTGTGGGTAGATGTGGCAGGGAAGGACCCTGGCCTGGGGGACTCATGGCTTTTCTGGCTGGGGGCTCAGGGGTCGCTTCTTGCAGAGTGATCCCAGGGCCGTAAACATCCTCACTCCAAAAAGTTGCTAGTCCTTAGCTGGTACTAACTGCTCAAAAAAATTTCTCCCCTGCTTTTAATATTACAGTTGCCATTTCCTTATTTCGAGACGGAAGGCAGCTGGCAAGATGTGCAGGGTGGTGCCGTGACAGTTCAGACGCAGGCCTTGTTTAGATCTGTCGTGAACTCTGCCACTGTGACACTTCTCTTCCACCCAGTGGCCACACACTGAAGGGTCCGTTCTACATGGAGATGCAAACAGCCCCAGTGACTACCGTAAAGGAGCCACATGGGTAGCTTAGCGGTGATAACAGAGGGAAGCAGGGAGAAATCAAAATCGAATAAACAAAGATGCAGAACCAAGACATTTGTATCGTGCAGACAATTTCAGCAGATGCATTATTAACCATAATAGGACTAGGATCATTTTTGTATGTGACTCTTTCTCAGACAGGAAGCTGATGTAGCCGCAAGCCACAGATCTATCCAAGAGTGATTAAAATGAAATTATCTTTAATGGAGTGAGTGATATGTGAGGAGCGTATTTAATCATGTAACCGGGCCTGTGCAGATCATCCCTGGGACAGCTGAGCCTGATGCTGATGGAAATGCCACAGGAACACTGGCTTTTAAGAGACCTCATCCTGGCTTCAGAGACTTTCCCCTTAAGCTTGGCCTCTCCTGGCTGAACCGAAGTCCTCTCCCATAGATGGTGGAATCAGCATTCATTTTTCCAATCATATGTATGGAACGTGCTTGGGTACTGGGCACATGGGACCAGCAGCTGGACATCCCGTACCGTATCAAGTGTCAAGTGTATTTTTCTGCTGCAACCTGTTCACATGAACTGTAGTGTAGTCCTGTGTGTTAAGCCCTGAACTGAGTGCCAGCTAGAGTTACCCACCAGAGTGCTCATGCTGTCTACATGGGATGTATCAGCAACTTTTGCAGATGAGGAAACCGAGTCCTGGAGAAGTGACTTGCTGGAAGTCCCACGATGATGCAGAACGCAAGCAGGATTTGAATCTGGGGCTGAGTGACCCCGGGCACTGGCAATTCCAACCCAGCTGGATGCTGCTTCCCTCTGAATGAGAGCACCGGGTGGGGCATAAGCAAAAATGTGAGAGCTGGACAGGACTCAAGAGGGCCAGCGTCTGGTCTCCTGGAAACTAGATACTGGTTTCGTGGGAGAAGATTAAGCCTAAGACCTCCTCCTTTAAAACTTAGAAAGGGGCTGGCACTATGGCATTGTGGGTAAAACCACCACCTGCAGTGCTGGCATCCCATATGAGTGCCGGTTCGAGTCCCTGCTGCTCCACTTCCAATCCAGATCCCTGCTAATGCACCTGGGAAAGGCGCTTGGGTCCCTGCACCCACGTGGGAGACCCAGAAGAAACTCCTGGCTCCTGGCTTCAGTTGGCCCAGCTGTGGCCATTGTGGCCAGCTGGGTAATGAACCAGCAGATGGAAAACCCCTCTTTCTCTCTGCTTCTGCCTCTCTAACTCCGCCTTTCAAATAAGTAAATCTTTTTTTTTAAAGTATTAAGTTCCTTAAAAAAAGTTACATAGAAAAAGAAAGCTTTTGCCTGCAAAGCCCTATTTAAGCCCCCATACAGACTCATCCTTCACATTGAGCCATAACCTCATCTTGGTCACGTGATGACAAATGCATCTGTGAGAATAATGACTTTTACATTTTTCTTGGGATGCTGTTGCTCATTAGATTTTACTTTCAGACCTGTTGGCTTCTTATGATAACTTAATTTAGTATCCTTATCTGTTTGTTTATGGGAAAGACAGAGTTCCCACCTGCTGATTCACTCCTCAAATGCCTGAAATGGCTAGGGCTGGGCCAGGCCAAAGCCAGGAGCCATGAACTACATCCAGATCCCCAGCATGAGTGGCAGGAACCCAAGTACTTGAGCCATCACCCACTGCCTCCCAGGGGCCACATGAGCAGACAGCTGGAATTGGGAGCAGAGCCAGGACTGAACCCCAGAGCTCTGGTGTGGGCTGTGAGCATCCCAGCTGGCATCTTACCCACTAGCCAAGCACCCTTTCCTGGTGACCTGACTTCCGTGACATAGGCCAGCACCTCTCAAACTGTCTTGTGTGTCTGAATCACGTGGGGTGTAGCAGGTGTCTGGTGGGGCCTGGAGTCTGCACCTCTAACAAGCTCCCAGGCTGGGGTGCCCATCCATGGATCACACTTTCAATGACAAGGATGCAGCAGAGTTTGGGGGAACCTCTTCAGCGTCTTTGCTTTGTAAGAAGCATCTCCAGATACCCAGACAGCTCAAGAGTGGAGTAATGGCCCCCTAAGGGCTACTCAGGAAATGGTTAAGATCATTTCCCTGGGTATTTACGAAGGCCTTGTCCCCAAGAACATTGTCAGTGACTTTAGACCACAGCAGGTGGTCAGAGAATTGTGAACTGCAGGAGAGTTGAGGCCGTGCTGGGTGCAGAGCCTGTCTGCGGTGCCACACAGAGTGTTGTTCATGCATTTGGCTGTGTTTGGTTTAGGCTAGAGACCAGGAGCAAGGTTGGCTGGCAGCCCTCAGTTCAAGTCCCAGCTTGGCTTCTGACCACCACTGTTTTTTCCTCCCAGAACCCTTTTATTTAAGGAATCCAATCTTTATGCATTTCCTAAGCACAACTTTAGGAACATAGTGACTCTTCCCACCATATCCACCCTCCCACGCTTCTTCCCCTTCCCTCTCCTATTCTCATTCCTGTTTTTTACTCAGATCTATTTTCATTTAACTTCATACACATATGATTAATCTAGACTGAGAGATCAACAGATAGTATGAAAAAAAAAAAAAACTGTTCCTCAGGACAAGGGCTGTTCAAAGTCATCACATCTCAGAGTGTCAGTTTCACTTCTATAGATTACCTTTTAGGTGCTCTATTAGTTATCAAAGATCAAGAAGAACATATGGTATTTGCCCTTTTGAAACTGGGTTATTTTACTAACTGTGATGTTTTCCAGTTTCATCTATTTTGTTGCAAACAACAGGATTTAATTTTTTTCACTGCTGTGTAGTATTCCATGGTGTACATATCCCATAATTTCTTTTTTTTTTTTTTTTTTTTTTTGACAGGCAGAGTGGACAGTGAGAGAGAGAGAGAGAGAGAGAGAAAGGTCTTCCTTTGCCGTTGGTTCACCCTCCAATGGCCGCCGCGGCCGGCGCACCGCGCTGATCCGATGGCAGGAGCCAGGAGCCAGGTGCTTTTCCTGGTCTCCCATGGGGTGCAGGGCCCAAGCACCTGGGCCATCCTCCACTGCACTCCCTGGCCACAGCAGAGAGCTGGCCTGGAAGAGGGGCAACCGGGACAGAATCCGGCGCCCCGACCTGGACTAGAACCCGGTGTGCCGGCGCCGCTAGGCGGAGGATTAGCCTAGTGAGCCGCGGCGCCGGCCCCATAATTTCTTTATCTAGTCTTCAGCTGACGCACATTTGGGTTGATTCCATGTCTTAGCTATTGTGAATTGAGCTGCTCACATGCTGTTTCTTTAAACAAGTTGCCCTAGTACTTACTCTCAGAAGTAGTTTGCTTCTGTGCCAGGTGGGGCTGCACTCTGATCTCCCACAAGGTGTTTGAATGAGGAGGGAATGAGATCATGCAAGTACGTCCCGCGTGATGGGCAGTCCTCAGTTGTAGGTGGCTCAAGCTTCAACGCTTTCACGCATTTCAGACTTAAATTAAAGGCTTTATGAAGATTCCCGGGAACCTGCTTGAGTGATTAAATATCATTTTAGATTTTTGCACGTAAATGGTGCTTAGGTGCCTGGAAACCATCTTCATAGAGCAGCTGGTCCACGCTTATCCACATCCTGCCCTTTCCTAACTCTCCAAAGAAAAGGAGTTTTCCCCAGTCCTAGTTTGTTCTGAAGTTGGAGATGCACAGGAGTAATATAAAGCTGGAGTTGGGAGTTCTGGTCTTAGGTAACATAAGCCACTCCCCTCGCATCTTTACGTTAATCGTACATGTGTCAGACTTGTAAGAGTCTCCTCCCACTCCCACTTCTGTCCTGACCACCACCGTTTGTGGATTTTGCCACGTCCTAATCAAAACGGCCTAGGTCCAGAGAGGTGCTGTCAGTGGGCTTTGTTCCCCCTGCAGGTGGGTGCAGGAGGTTCTCAGCTCTGTGGGAAACTTCTTACTGCCCATTCCACAGATTAGGAAATAATCTTGGTGTCTCTCAGTCCTAATGGCTTCCCTGTCTACATCCTGTCTCAACGAGGATGATATCAGCATCAATTGCTTGTTAAATGCTGTTGGATGTACTGTAGAAATACTTTATATAGCATTGGCAGCATGTAGGCTAAGCAGCAAAGCGATGAGTAGAGACCATGTCTCCAGAGAGGACGGTGAGGGCTTGTCACACAGCTAGGAGGTGGCAGAGCTGGGACCTGAGCTGAGGTCTCTTGCTGTCCTCCTCTGCCATCCTGCCACAGCCCATCCCAGTCTTTGTTGTTTCCTTAGCTTTCTCCCTTGACCAGTGCTCCAAAATGCTGACCTGGGCATGTGCTATACACATCTGAAGTATCATAATTGCCAGGGAGTCCAGTGGCACCTGACCCTTTCCTGCATCTCTTGTTTCTGTGGCCTCCAACAGTGTGGCCAGATTGCATCGGTGCAGGAGCAGTGGGTAGACCCCAGGAGGGAGCCGGTGGGCTAGGAAGGATTGAGAAGGGGATTCACTGTAGGATGAGCTAAATGTGTTCACCCACCGCTGACAGTGACGCCTCCAGTCCCCTTGGGAGGCAGCGCAGTCCAAGGGGAAAGTTGCGGGCATCAGAGCTAGACAAACCAGGAGCAGAACCCGGACCTGCTACTTAGAAATGAGCCTCTGAGCCTCGGTTCCCCAGTATAAAGTAGGGATCATGACAGCTGTCTTGCAGGACTGGTGTAATAATTTCAGCAAATGCAGCTGAAGTCCTGTAATAGGAGCTCAGTAACATTGTGACATTACAAGCATCAGATAGAGGGAGACTCCTAGAAGGACGGTTCCAGTTCCTTAACAGATGCATCCATCACGGGGCATTTATTGTTCCATCGTCGTATCTCAGCTCTAGCTGTGTACTGTGAGAGTGGCTCTGCGTTCAGAGAAGTTGAAAGCAGGTCCTCATTCCTTGGTTCTCTGGAGTTGCACAGCTCCGGCTGTGTCTTCGCGTAGGAATGGTTGGAATAAGCGACCATTGGTATCTAGGTGGGACTGAGTCTGGACCAGCTCCATAGCAAACCCCCTAGGCATTCAAGTCCCATATATAACAGTGTACTGTTTACATACACCCTCCAGTATATGTTAAGTCACCTCTTATAATGCCTAATACTATTTAAGTGATCATTAAACTGTATTTGTCAGGGATAGAGACAAGACGAAAAAAAACTAAGAATTGGTACAGATGCAATTTTTTCTCCCAAATATTTCCCATCCAAGTCACTTGAGTCATCTGAGTTCACAGGTATGAAACCCAAGGAGTGGGAGGCGGGCTGTGTATTCCCCTCTTGGCTTTTCTTTTCCGTCTCGTCCCTCCCACATGAGTAAGAAGGATCTGACCATTGTTTCACCGCCTTCAGGAGCCTGAGAGTTCCTAGAGCAGGGATGTTGGTTCCGGAACAGGAGTACCATGGGGACCAAGGCCCTGTCTGGAGAGATCCCCAGCAGCTAGAATCTGCTGTGTGTCTCCGGTCTTGGAGACCACTGTCAGTGTCCGCCGCAGGGTTTCCGGGCCAGCATGCTTCTGGCATTTTGTCCTAGGTCATCCCTGTGGCGGGGCTGTCTTGGGTACTGGGGGACGTCCAGCAGCCCCCTCAGCCTCTATGTGCCAGAAGAAGCCCCTCCATTAGGACAACCAACAGGGTCTCCAGATGTGGCCAGATGTTCTCTGGGGGGGACACATCGCCTCCAGATGAGCGCCTTTGGTCTGCAGAGAGCGAGCTCAGGTAGGATTCTGTTGGGAAATTAAGGTGTGCAGCATGAATGAACTAGAATGACTTCGTTTAAAGATAAGAGACTTCCTATATACACTTATCTTCAAGATAAGACGCAGACTGCGTGCCACCGGTACAAGTGTCTCTTTCACTGAGCTGCCTCACAAGCCGTTACCTGCCAGCTGCTGCAGCTGACTGTTGGAGTGACAGGGAGCAGAGGAGAGGCCGCCAGCTGCCGAGGGCGCAGTCTGCCCAGGCACAGCCTGCAGCACTATAAGAAACACAACAAACAGTAGACGACTGCTTCTGGCTGCACCTGTCATCAGTGAGTCCAGTACAGCCTGAGCCGATCACAGGCAGACCAGAGAACAATCTCAGCTCGCTCGCCCTGCTCACCTTGATTCTATGCACATGGCCCACTTTTGCTTGTGAAAGAAGTCTGAGGTTCAGCCCTGGGATTTTGGTGAATCAGTGCATTCCAGTGACTGTCAGAATCAGATCTGGCTCCCTGAAGAGCGCCTTGTCTTCCCGCCCTCGGCCAGCCAGCCAACCATTAGCTATTGTGGTCGCTCTGACAACGTTGTTTTGTTTGCTTTGAAACCTGAGTGTCCATGAAACTGGCCAGCAGTTAATGGAACTTCCGGAAGCAGGAAGGAACCTTCAGAGCAGGGAGTCTCGCCTCCTGCAGGAAGAAGTTAGGAAACTGAGCTTCTAGGGAACTTGCGCCTCCTCCCAAGCCTCGGTCTGTCAGTGCCCTGAGGTCTTGATCCATCAAGGAGAGGTGTCTTTGCGCATGACACCCCCTGCCCTGCTCCAATGGAAAGACTCCGTATGAGCCACTTCAAAGAGGTTGTGGGAAAATGGAATTAAAGGATAAGTTTATTTGGGGTGCAGAGATGTCTTGAGATGTCTGCATAGTTTTTTCATAATACACGTTTACCAGAAGCTTTTCAGAGACTCCTTGTATTGTTTTCTCTAAGCAAATCATAGGGTTATAATGTTGCAAATACAGATGAGATTCAGGGGTGAGATTTGGTCTGGCAGTTGGGGCAGCAGGGGGAGCGGTTGGTGCCCGTGTCCCATGTTGGAGTACCCGCCTTTGGTTCCCAGCTCCAGCTCAGGACTGCAGCTTCCTGCTGGCGTAGACTCTGGGAAGCAGCAATATGGGTCCAAGAAATTAGGTTCTTGCCACCCCTCGGAGAAGCCTGGCTTGGGTTTTCAGCCCCTGCCCAAGTGGGGGAGTCAACCAGTGGATGGGGGCTCCTTGTTTTTGTCTTTCTCTCTTTTTTTTTTTTTTTTTTTTGCCTTTCTAATACATTTTTTAAAACTTTCGCCGGCGCCGCGGCTCACTAGGCTAATCCTCCGCCTAGCGGCGCCGGCACACCGGGTTCTAGTCCCGGTAGGGGCGCCGGATTCTGTCCCGGTTGCCCCTCTTCCAGGCCAGCCCTCTGCTGTGGCCAGGGAGTGCAGTGGAGGATGGCCCAGGTGCTTGGGCCCTGCACCCTATGGGAGACCAGGAAAAGCACCTGGCTCCTGGCTCCTGCCATCGGATCAGCGCGGTGCGCCGGCCGCAGCGCGCCAACCGCGGCGGCCATTGGAGGGTGAACCAACGGCAAAGGAAGACCTTTCTCTCTGTCTCTCTCTCTCACTGTCCACTCTGCCTGTCAAAAAAAAAAAAAAAAACAAAAAAAAAAAAAAAAAAAAAACTTTCAAAAAATATTTTGTTTACTGGAGAGGTTACAGACAGAGGTTTACTTGAGAGGTTACAGACAGAGGAAGACAGAGAAAGGTCTTCCATCCACTGGTTCACTCCCCAGTTGGCTGCAATAGCCGGAGCTGGCCCAATCTGAAGTCAGGAGTCAGGAGCTTCTTCCAGGTCTTCCATGTGGGTACAGGGGCCCAAGCTCTTGGACCATCGTCTGCTGCTTTCCCAGGCCATAGCAGAGAGCTGGATCAGAAGTGGAGCAGCCGAGACTAGAACCGGCGCCCATATGGGATGCTGGTGCCACAAGTGGAGGCTTAGCATAGTATGCCATGGTGCCAGCCCCTCTAATACATTTTTTTTTAAAGAAAACAGTTTTTAAATGAGACTCACCATGAGAATACGCCAGGAGTCAGCTGGGAAAGCCCATTTAACAGTGTAAGCGTGTAAGAGCAGGAGGTGGCAGATGGGTCACGTGTTGCTGGAACACGTATCTGTGGCTGTGGGCGCATTACTGAACCTTGGTGAGCCCAAATTCCTCAGCAAAGCAGTGTAGGTAATATTGACAGTTGCATGGTAAGGGTGCAGGAATGCAACGGAGGCCAAGTGCTCATCGCAGTAGCAAGAGCTTAGTACATCTGTGGTGTCTTCAGGAAGTCCACGCAACATGTGTGTGGGTTTCAAGTATTTGTTTGCACCAACATAGACATATTTTAATGCAGTTTCCCGCGAACATTTTGTAGCACCCTTGTACATATCTGCTGCTGGCATTGTTGTCTTACACTAGGAATCACTGCCTCATTGTTTCATTCTTTTTTTTTTTTTTTTTAAGATTTATTTATTTGAAAGTCAGAGTTACACAGAGAGAGGAGAGGCAGAAAGAGAGAGAGAGAAGTCTTCCGTCCGATGGTTCATTCCCCCATTGGCCGCAACGGCCGGAGCTGTGCCAATCCGAAGCCAGGAGCCAGGAGCTTCTTCTGGGTCTCCCATGAGGAGGCAGGGGCCCAACAACTTGGGCCATTTTTTACTGCTTTCCCAGGCCATAGCAGAGAGCTGGATCGGAAATGGAACAGCCAGGTCTTGAACTGGCGCCCATATGGGGTACCAGTGCTTCAGGCCAGGGTGTTAACTTGCTGCGCCACAGTGCCAGCCCCTCGTTGTTTCATTCTAGAGATTTCTTCCTTGGCCTCTGGACACTCAGTTTCTTGGAAAACCTTGAACAGTGAAGGGAAGGGAACCTGAATGACATACGTGATTGTCTCCTCTTCGGGAATGCAAGCAAAAGACCAAAAGTGGGGGGCAGAGGCTTTTAAGAGAGGCACGTCAAGCACTGTTCTTCAGTGACTTTTTTTCTGGGTTTAATGGTATTATCTTCACATTGCGGTTGCTTAAATTGGCATGATGCTATACGAATGAGAATTTAAATTACCTCATTCTTTTTTTCTTTCTTTCTTTCTATTTATTTATTGATTGATTGATTGATTTTTATCCCCCCCCCACAAGAAACCTTTTATTTAAGGAATACAGACTTCCTGCATTTCATAAGTACAACTTTAGGAATATAGTGATTCTTCCTACCATATCTGCCCTGCCACCCACTCTCCCACTACTCCTCCTCCCTCTTCCATTCCCAGTCCCATTCTCCACTAAGATCCATTTTCAATTAATTTTATACACATAAGACCAACTCTCTACTAAGTAAACAGTTTAATAATTTGCACAGTAAAAAAAAAAACAATTAAACAAAATAAAGCAAAAAAGAACCTGTTCTTCAATAGTTGAGACAAGGGCTGTTCAAACTCATTGCATCTTGAAGTTAATTTCACTTCCTTTTTTTTTTTTTTTTTTTTTTTTTAGAAACTTAATAAACGTTGGTGAAGCACCCAAGAATGATATATCTTTTGGGAGCACTTAGACATAATTATAATACAACTCTTTGAGGACAGAGATCCTACATGGGAAGTTAGTGCACAATGACTTTTATTGTTAGTTTAATAGTTAACACTCTTATGTATGACGTCGGTGATCACCCAAGGCTCTTGATATGAGCTGCCTAGGCTATGGAAGCCTTTTAAATCCAGAAACTCCTTCAGTATTTAGACAAGGCCATAAGCAAAGTGGAAGTTCTCTCCTCCCTTCAGAGAAAATTACATTCTTCTTTGATGACCACTTATTTCCATTGGGGTCTCACTCACAGAGGTCCTTCATGTAGGACATTTTTTTTTGCCTCAGTATCTTGGCTTTCCTTGCCTGAAATGCTCTCATGGGCTTTTCAGCCAGACCAGAATGCCTTAAGGGCTGATCCTGAGGTCAGAGTGCAATTTAAAGCAGTTGTCATTCTAGGAGTCACATGTGTGGATTTCTTCCCATGTTGGATATTCACTCCTTTTAATTGTATCTATTATTATTACCAGATAATTAATCCTATCCATAAGATCACTTTAACACTTAAGATGAAATTGCCTCATTCTTAACCATCCTTAATTGAAGCACAACTTAAAAGTTAGTAAAGGGTAGGGCTGGCGCTGTGGCACAGCAGGTTAATGCCCTGGCCTAAAGCACCGGCATCCCATATGGGTGCCAGTTTGAGACCTGGCTGCTCCACTTCCAATCCAGCTCTCTGTTTTGGCCTGGGAAAGCAGTGGATGATGGCTCAAGTCCTTGGGCCCCTGCACCCATGTGGGAGACCCGGAAGAAGCTCCTGCCTCCTGGCTTCAGATTGGCACAGCTCTGACCATTGCAGCCAATTGGGGAGTGAACCAGTGGATAGAAGACCTCTCTCTCTTTCTCTGTGCTTCTCCTCTCTTCTGTGTAACTCTGGCTTTCAAGTAAATAAATAAATCTTTAAAAAAATTTAGTGAAGGGTGCTGGCATTGTGGCACAGTGGCTTAAGCTGCTGCTTACAAAACTGGCATCTCATATTGGGGCACTTGTTTTGAGTCCTGGCTGTTTCACTTCTGATCCAGCTCCTTGCTAATGCACCTGAGAAAGCAGCAAAAGACGGCCCAAGTGGTTGGGCCCCTGCCACTCACATGGGAGACCTGGATGGAATTCCTGGCTGCTGGCTTCACTGTGGTTCAGATGTGGCTATTGTGACCATTTGGGTACTGAAGTTTGCAGATGGAAGATCTGTCTCTCTGTCTCTCTTTCTCTGACACTCTTCCCATTAAATAAATCAATCTTAAGAAAAAAAATTGGAAGTACCTCCTCCCTTCCCATAAACACACACACACACATTATATATATATATATATATATACACACACACACACACACACACACCCCAGAGTTAGGGAAGGAGCCGTCTGTATACTCCTATGTGAGAGTCCATGAATTGATTTGCTGGGCGTGTTTGGGGAGCAGTCAGCTCAACCTTTCAAAGGAAGAAAAATTAGTATTGGAATAAATGCCGGTAGATTTTCCATCTAAAAACAATGGGTTTTTCATATAATAATCTAGTCAGAAAAAGTTCAGGTATGTTTTTAGTTTCCTCCCTAATCTTTTTATGAATTAAGCCCAGAAAAGGGCATAAACCTCTGCATTTATCCAGATTGGTTCTTCAGTGGTGCTGATACCCTTGGATCCCTGCAGATGGTGGATTCTATTAGTGTTCTTTTTTTTTTTAAGATTTATTTATTTATTATTTGAAAGGCAGAGTTACAGAGAGGCAGAGGCAGAGAGAGAGGTCTTCAATCCACTGGTTCACTCCTCAATTGGCTGGAACGGCCGGAACTGTTCTGATCCAAAGCCAGGAGCCAGGAGCTTCTTCCAGGTCTCCCACGTGGGTGCAGGAGCCGAAGGACTTGGGCCATCTTCTACTGCTTTCCCAGGCCATAGCAGAGAGCTGGATCAGAAGTAGAGCAGCCGGGACTCGAACCGGAGTCCTTATGGCTTTACCTGCTAGGCCACAGTACCAGCCCCTATCCAGTGTTCTTAGCAGGGTGTTTATGGAGCACCTGCTCTTCACCACACTGTGCAACAGTTATTTTAGTCCTCAGATCTGGCAGCAAAATGCAGTCCTGGTGGTGACTGCCGATTTGCTTTTTAAAAGTGATGTCCAGCAAGTGTACAGACAACCACGGAAGAGCTGGAACCACAGTGCTTTGGTGTCCATTTACTTAGTGGACTTCACCTGCCCAGCGAGGGCCCCTTTGCCCCCAGAGTAATCCATTATTATGACCTCTAGAAGAGGGATCTGTGCTCCGGTGCAACACCTGGGGTGCATTCCTCAGCCCATAGTTCAAGGAGCATGGTGCTTTGCCACCCATTGCCCCTGCCTCTGAGCCAGTGGGCAGTTCATGATTGCCTGTAGCCTTGCAAAAAGTCCACTGTGTTGCGGGTCTCTGCAGGTTGTGTCCCTGGGTGCCCATGACCAGTACACACTGTCTCTTTTAGGATTTCACTTGCAAGGGTTACGTCTCCCCAGGGGCTTTCAAGCCAGATCCGTGTGGTGAAACGTCTCTTAGGCTTGCTATCCTGGATCCCGATGTTCTTGAGTACAGACTGCTGGGTCGGTACAGGGAGAAAGAAAAGGCAGCAGCAACCGGGCCTACACATCTAAAGATCACAAGACGTGGTCATTTCCCTCCCGATCCCAGGAAATAATGGCACTCGTTATAAAGCCAGTTTGGTTGCATGGCTTTTCTGGTGACTAAGCCTGTAGTATGTTGCCATCTAGTGGAATGTGTAGCAAACTAAAGCCGAATGCCTTGTGGCCAGCAAGTTCAGCAGAGCTCGCGAAACAACAGCAAGTCGTTTCCAAAGGCCAGCGTTTGGGAAACGCGTGCAGATTCGGATGAAGCCAAAGCTGACTTTGCCAAGTCAGGGTTTCTGAAAGTAGGTGAGGGGCCACGCTGTTTCTCAAGAGTGGGTGCGTGTTTACCATCAGAGTGCCACTCAGATCACCAGGTCAAGACGTTGCGTCTCATTGCCGTCCGTACCAGAAGCAGTTTCTCTTCTAAAGTCCTAGGCAAAAAGCCAGAGTGTTACTGGGTGATTTGCCTTATTTTTTTAAAAATGTGATTCTGGAAGTTTCTGACACCTTTCTGACGTAGGTTTTCTCGTTTCCTAGTCAAGTGTTGCAGAATTCACCTGCCGGCACGACTTCCCAGAGTTGAGATTTTACATTCTAAATTCGGCCTGGCTTCTTGGAGCTGCCCCACCTTCGTTTTAGACCTGAGTTGCATTAAGTCCTCACAGTGGGGTGGTGGAACCTTCCAGTGACGACTCGTTCTGTTTGTGTCTTTGTCCTTGGGCTTGGTTTTCTCAGGTCCCTCCCTGGTGCCACAGCGGCCGAGTGTGCGTCGAACCTGAAGAAAATCTACACAGTGGAGACAGTACAGGTAAGAGCAGGAGAGGGGTGCGCTGGGCATTCCCCCACCCCACCCCCCACCTTGGAAACCACCAGTGTGCCTGCAGCCCCTTCTCGGAGGGGTCTGCTCTGGCCTGGGCTCTGTGGTGCATTTTAGTACAGTCTCCGCCACCTGCACCTTGCACGGGCCTGCGCCAGAAGCCGACCACGGTGGCACGGGACGAAGGTTTTGAGGCCAGTTTGCTGTGCCCCTGTTGAGACTCCATCTCTGCCACACGTTATCTGTGCTGCTCTTCCCCGCAGGTGCAGGGCCATGGACAGTACAGAGGTCACAAGGGGAGAGCAGGACAGCGTGGAGCATGGAGGTCGGGGGTCTCTGCCCAGTCTGCCGCCTTGCCTTAGACTCTATTACCCTACATTCGGCATGGATCAAGCAACCCTGTTGTTTCTGTACAATTGCTAGAGAAAGAGCAGCTCCCTGCGCAGCTTCCTGGGAGGGTTCAGTACGATCGTGTTTGTGCCATGCTTAGCAGGGTAGCTGGCGCGTGACAGGTTCTCAGCAGATGTCACCAACTCGGAGCGTGACCGTTTTCTTTTTTTTGAAGATTTATTTTATTTATTTGAAAGACAGTTACAGAAAGAGGTAGAGCTAGAGAGAGAGCAGCAGCCAGAGCAGAGCTGATCCAAAGCCTGGAGCCTCCTCTGGGTCTCCCATGTGGGTGCAGGGGCCCAAGGACTTGGGCCATCTTCTACTGCTTTCCCAGGTCATAGCAGAGAGCTGGATTGGAAGAGGAGCAGCCGGGACTTAAACCAGCACCCATATGGGATGCCAGCGCTGCAAGCTGGGGCTTTAACCTGCTGCACCACAGCGCTGGCCCGGAGGGTGACCATTTTCTGAAAACTGGTTTATGTAGTGGATCATGCTCCTATTTTCTCCAATAGCAAATTCTGTCAAGTTTCTCCTCACGTCTAGTTTAATAACACACCGTGTATGGCCTGGGAAAGGGCTACTAGAAGGGTAGACGTTTGGCCCAGAGGTTGAAAGGCCAGTTAAGAGGCCTACCTCCCATACGGGGGTTCCTGGGTTCGATTCCCAGCTCCACTCCTGATTCCAGTTTCCTGGTAAAGTGCACCCTGGGAAGCAGTAGGTGACGGCTCCAGTAATTGGATTCCTGCCACCCAGGAGGGAAACCTGAATTGAGGCCCCAACTCCTGGCTTGGTTGTAGGCATCTGGGGAGTAGACCAGCAGAAGAGAATTCTCTGTCAGTTCTTGCCCCCACCTCTCTCTCTCTCTCTGCCTTTTTTTTTTTTTTTTTTAATTTAACCGGTAGAGTTTACAGACAGTGAGAGAAAGAGACAGAGGGAAAGGTCTTCCTTCCATTGGTTCACTCTCCAAATGGCCGCAACGGCCGGAGCTATGCCGATCTGAAGCCAGGAGCCAGGGATCTCTTCCTGGTCTTCCATGCAGATGCAGGGGCCCAAGGACTTGGGCCATCCTACTGCTATCCCAGGCCACAGCAGAGAGCTGGACTGGGAGAGGAGCAACCGGGACTAGAACCCAGCGCCCATATGGGTTGCCAGAACCGCAGACGGAGGATTAACCTAGTGAGCCACAGCACCGGCCCCTCTGCCTCTTTTTTGAAAAGGGCTGCTTCAGACTTGGACTGACCGCATGTCCATCAGTTTTCTGGAAGGGTCAGATTTCAGATAGTTTTCCTGTGTGTCCCTAAGTCACTTCACATGGCAGAAGGCCCGGCAGATTGGCACGTAGGTCATTCTGTCCAACAGCCTCTCACAGGCAGAAGTCGCACTGAGATCCCCTTCCAGCCCCTCATCCCAAAATCAGGCCCAAAGCTGGGGGATTCTCGGGCTGCTGCACCGAGTCGGGGAGAGGCTTCCCCTGGAGTCCGCTGGGTGTGAGGTTCTGGACCTGAGCTCCCGCCTCCCAGCACCCATTGGGTGACCCTCAGAGCACTCGATCATAAGGCCGGTCCTTGAGTGAAGCCCTCAGAGCCGCCTGCTCTTTTGAAAGATGCATTGGGGTTTTTCCCACTCTGCTGTGACGACACGGGATCCTCAGAGCTGTGTGTGGGATCCTGGGGCCGACAGCGGTGAAGTCGGAAGTGGGGACTGACTTGTTCTCCCTGCCCCAACTGGATAACACACAGTCCTGGGTTAGATGTCAGGGCCCAGCAATGTGTTGGCATCTTTAGTAAAGTGCCCAGACCAGAGCCAGTGCTGTGGCGTAGCAGGGCAAGCCGCCATCTGCAGTGCCAGCATCCCGTGTGGGCACCAGTTCAAGACCTGGCTGCTCCACTTCTTATCCAGCTCTCTGCTGTGGCCTGGGAAAGCAGCAAAAGATGGCCCAAGTGCTTGCACCCCTGCCACCCTCCCAGGAGACCCGGAGGAAGCTCCTGCCTCCTGGCTTCAGTCTGGCCCAGCTCTGGCTATTGCAGCCACTTAGGGAATGAACCAGTGGATGGAAGATCTCTCTCTCTCTCTGTATAACTCTACCTCTCAAATAAATCTTTAAAAAAATAAATGCCTGGGCTGGCACTCTAAGACATGCTTTCCTTAAACCTGGATTTTATTGCAATATAGTTTATATGCAGGTTTCTTATGTGTAAGTTTTGACAAAGGTATGCACACCTGTGACCATCACACAGATGGGAGGTCAAAACATGTCCATAATTCTGCACCAGAGAAGTTCTTCAGGCCCCCTTCCCCACAGACCCCTCCTCAAGAAGCAGCCCCTGTTCTCGTTGCCAACACCTTCCATTGATTTTTCCTGTTACTGAGCTTCATATAAATGGAATCATGGGTCTGCAGTCTGTTGCATCCCTACCCTTTCATGTAGTAAATATTGAAGGAATGAATGAGAAATTTGCCAATGAGCCACTTTGCTGTGTTGTAGCACACTCAGCAGTAACCACGCATTCTCAGTGGCGGCAAAAATTGGTTCTTGGTGGGTAGGTGAGCACCTCTTCCTCCTGTTATATATAGAACATGGACACACAGTCCATAAGCAAGTATAGTTTGTGCTGTTAGAACTTCATCCAGGGCAGGGCTGGCATTGGGGCACCGCTGGTTAAGGCAGTGCCTGTGATGTTGGCATTCCATATGCACCCTGGTTCCAGTCTTGGCTGTTTTGCTTCTGATCCAGCTCCATGCTAATGCACCTGGGAAGGCAGTGGATGATGGCCCAAGTGCTTGGGACCCTGCCACCTACACTGGAGAGCTGGGTGCAGTTCCAGGCTCCTGACTTCCACCTGGCCCAGCCTCAGCCGTCACGACCATTTGGGTAGTGAACCAGAAGATGGAGGATCCCTGTCTCTCCCATCTTCTCTCTCTCTCTCTCTCTCTCTCCCCCCTTTCAAATAATTAAATAAATCCTAGAGAACGTTTCTTCCAGGATGGCTGGGAGAAGGGGTCCCTTCAGCCAGGGGGCGGGGATGGGGTGAGGAAGGACAATGGTGAAAGATCGGTTGAGAAAACTGCGCTGAGTGGTCAGGATGTGGCTTCCACTTCTGGTGTCTCTGCCCGCCTTTTCCCCCGAGCTAACAATAGAGCTTGCTCCCTAGAGCTCAGCAAGGGCTCTTTGTAGTGCCTGGCACTTAGTAAGCCCTCAGATGTGGCTGGCTTTTACTAAAGTGTGACTGGATCCCAACCCTCAGCTATGGCATGGGCTAGAGTGTGGGGCAGTGACACTGCCTGGCTTCCCGGCCCACAGCTGGCCCTTTGCTAGCTTGGACAAGTTCCTCAGCCTCTCTGTATCTCAGTTTGCTCATCTGTAAGATGGGAAGAATCATGCTAGCAATTACACGATGCTGTTGTGTGGGAATGCAATGGTACAATGAAGTAAAAAGTGCATAGTAAGTACCTAGCAATAATGGTAAACTCGTCTGCCACCAGTTGCCTGCTTCTAGTGGGAGATACATTTTTGAATTTTTAAAATTTTTCATTTATTTGAGGGGGGTGTAGATGGAGAGAGTTCCCATTCACTTACTAGTTCACTCCCGACATGCCCTCAATGACTAGGGCTGGTTCAGGCTGAAGCCGGGAGCTTAGAACTCAATCCAGGTCTCCCACATCGGGGGCCAAGAACCCAGTTACTTGCGCTGTCACTGCTGACCCCCAGGGTCTCCATTAGCAGAAAGCTGGAGTTGAGAGCAGAGCTGGGGCTCAAACCCAGGGCAGTGTGGGATGCAGGCGTCCCAACCAGCACCTTAACCAGCAGGTCAAATGCTACTCTCTGGAAACTCATCTAATTCCCTTTCATGTTTTCTATCAGAAAACCACATACCACTGCTTCTAGGCTGTTGGTCTCAAGTAGTCACACCCAGATTACATGAATGCCAACTGCTTGTGAAACCGAATTTAACTTGCCACTGACTTTTGGGACTTCTGCCTGTGAGTGGCCCTGGCATCTCTTGAATAGTACTTAGTACTAAAGGAATAGCCTGGGTGCTGATTTTAAAGTCACTTGAGGACATGCCCTTTTCTTTTCTTTTAAGATTTTATTTATTTGAGAGGTAGAGCTACAGGCAGAGAGAGAGAGAAACAGAGACAGAGACAGAGAGGCAGGAAGGTCTTCCATCTGCTAGTTCACTCTCAAAATGGCCAATCTGGAGCCAGGAGCCAGGAGCTTCTTCCGGGTCTCCCACACAGGTGCAGGGGCCCAAGCACTAGGACAGTTTTCTGCTGCTTTCCCAGGCCATTAACAGAGAGCTACATCGGAAGAGGGGCAGACGGGACATGAACCAGCGCCCATAGGGGATGCCGGCACTGTAGGCAGAAGCTTAGCCCACTACAGCACAGCACCGGCCCCAGGATATGGCCTTCTTTGTTCCCCTCTCTCTCTGCTGGTTGCCACACTCCCTGCCACATTTGTGCTTGGATGAAATGTAAGAATCATGCGTTGTTAGTGATTGCTTTACACCAAGACATTCGTGTCGTTTCACACTTTAAGGCCCTTTAGCAATCCAAGTTGCTGGGGTGGGGAAAGAATTTATTATCTGGGGAGACTGAGGCTGGGAGGTGAGTGGCCCCACAGCCAGTGCAAAGAGCCAGCCCTGCAGTGTCCCTGGTACTGGAATTCCACTTCTGTTCGGTCCACTCCCTGCTGACTGCACAGCGGAAGAGGTGTGGCCTCCCGAGGACCCAGCAGCCCCTGCTGAGGACACTCTCATCCAGGCCAACAATAATTCTGCCTGTTGGGCATTAAATTTATTTCCTACTTTCCTTTTCCTTCTTGGAAAATTCCACTTTGCTGTTAGGTGTGTGTTCCTGAGGCTTACTGGTTCCTTTTACTCTTTCCTGAACGTGTGCAGATTTTCCACGGTTTTCCCAAGTTTTTGCATCTTCAGAAGATGGAGTACAGAACCTGGCTTCTGAGCAAGGCCAGTCTCCCCTGTGGGAGAGGAAAAAGCTACCTGCCATGTGCGATTGGCCAGGGGAGGCTCCCTGGGCCTCAGTATTTTTTTTTTAAGATTCACTTATTTATTAGGAGGGCAGAGTTAAAGAGAGGCAGAGACAGAGACAGAGACAGAGGCAGAGGCAGAGAGAGAGAGAGAGAGAACTTCCATCCACTGGTTCACTCCCCAAATGGCCACAAAGGCCAGAGCTGGCCCATTCTGAAGCCAGGAGCTTCTTCCAGGTCTCCCACGTGGGTGCAGGCGCCCAAGGACATGGGCCATCCTCCACTGCTTTCCCAGGCCATAGCAGAGAGCTGGATAAGAAGAGGAGCAACCAGGACTCGAACTGGCGCCCATGGGGGGTGCCAGTACTGTAGGCAGCAGCTTTGCCTGCTATGCCACAGCATATCCCTGCCCCAGTATTCTTCAGCCGTGTCTGCCACAGACAGCAATCCCACCTCTGAGAACTCTGCAGCTTTCTGTCCCAAACCCCTTGAAGATGATGTGTTATCATCTTCAAGATCTCCACACATTCGGCCTTCCTGGGCTATGTTCTTCCTAGTATTTCCCGTAAGTTGAGTTCTTACTGAAATTTACGTGAAACAGAATTGTCATATTTCTTCTGCAAATGGAAATTCAGCCACATTGATCATAAATGGAAAATGCACAACCTATGCTGTCTATTAAAATTGACAGAATGTCCCGCTCATGTCTGCTAAAATCATCTCGTGTGCTACCTAGGATGTCGACTCTGAAAGTCTGGCCTCTGGACTGGAGGAGACTTGTCGCTGCAGGGTGCTGAGTTAGGGTAACTGATTGAGTGCCCAAGCCTGGGGGAAGTGAAGTTCTTCTTTCAGGAGAGGTTTCTCAGGTCAGTGTGGGTAATGGAAGATGGTGGACAGGTTGATTCAGAGTGCTCACTGCCCTGGATGCAGGGCAGCCCACAGCGGGGTGTGGCTGCAGTTGAACAGCCTGGAATGAACCACTAGGGTAAAGGGGAGGAGCCAAGGGGAGAGAGGGAGAATCTCACACTGCGTAACGAGAGAGAAGGAGCTGAAGCTGGATCTACTTTGTAGTTACATCTAGCACAGACCTAATATCTTATGTAATAGGAGTCTTTGTCCATGATTTCATTTGTTCATCATATATAAAATGGGGTCACCATTCTATCGTCAAAACTCAGTTATGCAGACATGTATCAGAAGTCACACTGCCCGTGACCCACCATGTTTGTTCATGGCAGTGGACACAATGGAATGGTGAGTGAATCGGAATCTTACATCGGTCACTTCGGATGGAGCACGTGGTCTCTTCCAGTTTAAATCGTTCTAGGGGGAAAGGTTCACTCTCTTCCTCTCTCCCCGGAAGTGGCATTTGCAGAGATGCACCTGCTCCTTCCTGTCCTTGGGGTATTCATTGACCATCCTCAGCCCTTCAGTGGCCTTGCTACCAGCTGGGGTTCCTAGACTCACTGGCCACCACCCCACTCCCCGACAGGATGAGAGGAACTTTGTTAGGCTACAGGAGCATCACCCCTGCCACCTTCCCACTGTCCTCTGACCTAGCTACCGTGCACAGGAAGAGGGTCTTCTGTGGGGGTCTTGGAGCCTCGTGGGCCGCACGCAGGGGGCAGGGTGCACTCTGTTCTGCTCTGGATTTCCCAGACTCCCCAGGGGCTTTCTCCCAGTCTTCCCAAGGTCTGGCCGCCATGCTCCCCTCCTCACTCCAAGCTTGTAACGCCCCAACTCAGAGTAAAGTCAAGCCCTTTTGGAATTCAAAGCAAAACCCATTTCTCTGTCAAGTACCAGCTCTTGCAGATGAGAAGCCCTGAGCTTTGAGTCTGCTGTGAGTTTATCCACCTCCCCGAAAAGACCATTGATTCTGTTGATGGGGAGCCCCCGGGCAACTGGAACCACCTAAGGAGCAGAAATCAGTGTTTAATATTTCAAAGAACTACTAGTCTCCTGCTACCCTGACTATAAGACCCTCAGAAGCAGTCTGGGATCTCTTTCTTGCTTTTTGAAGTGTGTGTGCTGGGTGGATTTGTTTCTGTTTTGTTTGACAAAACAAATGTACCACTTTGTTGTCAGTGCACACAGGGCATCCTTTCTTCTCCAGAATTTTCAAGTATATTCTTTTTCTTTAGAACATTCCAGTAGGAAGTTGAGGAGGAAATAGCCCTGCTTTCCTAGCAATAAATGATGACCTGTTTGGCGGAAGACTGTCAGGTGGGGCATAACTGCTCCGGTCAGAACTCGGAGACTGGGGAGTGGGCTTTGTGGTGCAGGGAGTTAAGCGCTGCCTGGGATATCCCGAAACATGGGGGTGCCTGGGATCAAGTCCCTCCTCCACTTCCAGTCCAGCTTCCTGCTGGTGCGTATCCTGGGAGGCAGTACATGGTGGCTGAAGTGCTTGTGTTTCTGCCACCTACCTGGGAGGTGGGGTGGAGCTCCAGGATCCTGGCTTCAGCCTGGCCCAGCCCCAGCTGTTGTAGGCATTTAGAGAGTGAACCAGCAGGTAGAAGATCTCTCTCCCTTCTTTTTCACTCTACCTTTCAAATAAATGAAAATAAAAAATGCTACCAATATTATCATCTTACTAAAAGCTAGTAGATTGGGGATTTATCAAGTGGTCCCTATATTTCATGTGCTAACCCCACCTTGCTCCCTTGATGTAATCCTCCCCAGGATTTTCACTTTGTATTTAACTGAAAATCAGCCAATGAGATTGCTGTGCCATACTCACTCTACAGAAGGGGCCCCTGGGGTTCAGAAGCAGTATGGCCTATAAGAGTTATCCCAAGTATCCACTGGACAGGCGTGGCCGAGCCTTGGCTCCTCAAGGCGAGATGCCAGAGTGATGCTGGGGAACCCACAGCTGGAGGAGTGGACTCCCACGGCCAGAGGCTGCCCCTCCCGCACAGTCAGTGCCCCGGGTACTCAGCTTAGCACCCTGCCATGACTGCCTGCTAACTGACACCCAACTTTAATACTGCTTTCAGTCTCTGGGTGTGCATTAAGGCTTTTTTTTTTTTTTAAAGCATTCAACCATCGTCAGTAAACATTGTTCCCAGTTTACTTTTCCTTCCAACTTCTACTTTGCAAGCAAAGTAGAATTAATTATAAGCCAATGGCTTTTGCAATCTATTTCTAGGGTTTTATCTGTGGTGAAATTTAGGTGGTTTCCATTAAGAAAACTTAGGGTCAAATCCCAAATTATTGAGCCCTTTCGCCTCTGCAGGGGAGGAAGAGGGTCTTAGGAGCTAAGGCTTTGCCGAGCCTGTCAGTGACCTCACTGTTCAGCCCAGGTAACAGGTGTTCTCCCTATGCAGTGAGGCTTGCAACAAGGAAACAGGCCTGCTCCATGCCAAGACATTTTAAAGGGGACGCTTTTCAGTGGTATCGTGGGATGCTTTGCTGCTGTTTTGTGTTCATGCACCAGCATGCCAAGATGTGCTTGCATAAGTACTGAAATCAGAGTTGAGGCCCTCGCTGTGTCTTGTTGGGTTGTCATCTCTTCCTGTCGGTTTTGTCAGGACAAACAAAACCCGTGATCTGATTTTGTTTTGGTTTTCAAGAGACGCTTCTAAAGCTACAGCGCTTCGAGTGATCCTCAGAGTGTTTTCCTTATCTCTAGGGCAGGAGAAGCATTATTGTTCGAGGTGCTTCAAACCCTAGGCAGGTAGGTTGGCAGGGGGGTGAGGGCAGGAGCTGTGGTCTGGATGCCTCTCAGGAGACGTCGTGGCGTTTGCCAGCTCCAAAGGCCCCTGGATTTTACCTTAGGCAGGGGTTTTCATTTTAGAGTCATTTTGTCCATGACTTCTGTGGAAGTCATTGCCACGTGGTAGCAGGGGACTCAGGACACTCAGGCTGGAGTGAAGCTGACCACGGGACCTGGTGCAGTGAGGACATCTCAGTGAAGGACAAGTGGCTTCCCCAGGGGTCCCTCTCTCTCTGTGACTGCAGGACCTGGTCTGTGGCTTTCAAGATGGGAGAAAGATGCACCTACAGCATATACACTGATAGCGTGCTGGCTAAGGACTTAGGTGTCCCGGCTTCATTTTCCAGTGCTCTCTGTCCACACCTGCACCACTGAAACTGAAATATTGGTGCAGTCCTGGCGTTTCCTCTATTAGTTGAACATGTATAGGATAGACAGCGCCTAAGGACAGACCCCTGTCTGAGAAGCTGCTGTTACTGCAAATCTACCTTCAGCTCCGCCTGCATGAACACGGTTTCCGCAGAAGGGGTTCGAGGAGGGTTCTCAGTAGATCCACCATCTTGTGGGATTTTGTCTTCAGTTTGTTTTTTGAAGATTTATTTATTTGAAAGGCAGAGTCAGAGGTGGGGGAAGGGGAGAGATGAAGATAGAAGTCTTCCATCTACTGGTTCCCTCCCCAGATGGCCACAATGGCCAGAGATGGGCCAGACCAAAGCCAGGAGTCAGGAGCTTCATCCATGTCTCCCATAAGGGTGCAGGGGCCCAAGCAGTTGCATCCTCTTCCTCTCCTTTCCCAGGCACACTAGCAGGGAGCTGGCTCAGAAGTGGAGCAACTGGGCCTCGAACTGGCGCCCACATGAGATGCCGGTGTCACAGGTAGCAACTTAACCCTCTGTGCCACACACCAGCCTCTATCTTCAGTTTCCATCCCACAGTTCATCGTTACCACCTTTGTAATCATTTCAGCTCCCCCCACCCATAAAACAGATGTGAACACCATACACACTCACACACACTCACATTTGTCATGTGAGTTCGTTCAGGAGGCCCCAGCACCATTTTTCTTTTCTCTCCTTTTTCTCTCCTCTCTTCAGATTTATTTATTTGCTTGAAAGACAGAGTGACAGAGTGAGAGCGAGACAGAGAGAGGAGCTTCTATGTACTGGTTCATCTCGAAATGCCCAAAACAACTGGGCATGGGTCAGGCTGAAACCAGAAGCCAGAACTCCATCCAGGTCTCCCACGTGGGTGGCAGGCACACAAGCACTTGGACTTCCATCTGCTGCCTTTCAGGTGCTTTATCAGGAAGCTGCTTTGGAAGTGGAGGCCCGGGGCCGGCACTGTGGCGTAGCAGGTAAAGCTGCCGCCTTCAGTGCCGGCATCCCATATGGGCACCAGTTCGAGTCCCGGCTGCTCCACTTCCGATCCAGCTCTCTACTATGGCCTAGGAAAGCAGTAGAAGATGGCCCATGCCCTTGGGCCCCTGCACCTTCGTTTGAGACCCGGAGAAAGCTCCTGTCTCCTGGCTTCAGATCGGTGCCGTTCCGGCCATTGTGGCCAACTGGGGAGTAAACCAGTGAATGGAAGATCTCTCTGTCTTGCTCTTGCTGCCTCTCTTCCTCTCTCTCTTCAACTCTGACTTTCAAATAAATAAATCTTTAAAAGAAAAAAAAAGGAAGTGGAGGCAGGACTCCATACCAGGTCCTGTGATGGGGTATGGGCATCCCGAGCCATGGCTTAACCCATTGCACCACAATGTCTGATTGCTCTGGGACTTAGCCCATTCTCTCAGACCCTCTAGGAGACTCTGACTGCTTCCCTCACCACACGGAGCATGGTTCTCATCGGCACAGCAGTCCTGTGTTCATTCTACAACCCATTCCGAGCAGTCTGGCACATGTTTCCTTCCCCGTGGCCTCATCCTAACCCTAGTGGTCAGACCAGACAGTGATGCGTGGCCAGGCCTCTCTCTGTGCCGCAGTTTCCCTGTCTCTGAAGCAAGGATGCTCCCCATTCCCTGTCATCGTGCAGATCACACGAACAGAAAAGTTCATAGAGCAAAGCCTTGGCACAGGCGCCAGCTCAGGAGGTGTCACTTGTTGATGTTTTGATTACTGTTGCTGTCATTTTTATGTGACCCATTGCTGTGTCTGAGTCGGTTCAGGCTTTTGTAATAGAATACCATAGAATGGGCAGCTTAAACGAAACACCATACACACTCACACACACTCACACACTCACACACTCACACTCACACACTCACACACTCACACCAGTCTTTGTCATAGTTTTGGAGATGGGAAGTCCAAGGTCATGGCGGCAACATGGGCAGGTTCTGGTGAGGGCCTGCCTCCTGGTTTACAGGCGACTGTGGTTCTGAGCTCTCGCAGGGCAGACAGAGAGCTAGGTCTCTTCCTCTTCTCAGGAGGACACAACTGCCACCCCAGGGGCTCTGCCCTCGTGCCTGATCCACTCCTCCAGGCCCTCCCTCCTCATACTGCCCCTGGGGTTAGAGTCATGGTGTGGATTTTCTGAGGACCCAGACGTGTGGTCTAACTCCCTGGTCACGGGCAGCATCTTGCTTCAGCAGCTGAGCCAGTCCCTGTTCTTCTAGGAGGGGACAGAGGAGGATGGAGAGCCAAGAATCACCACCTTTTTGCCTCCTTCCACCCCCAGCCCTGAAGCCACATCATCACAGACTCCTTCCGGGCTGAGAAGTCACAGTGTGTTACAAAGAAATACACATACTCAACACTGGGCAGTACACATACTCAGTACTGGAAGCTTCTTAGGTACCATTAACCTGTCAGACCACTGGCAGAGTCCTATTTAGATTTTGTTTTTTAGGATAAAGCCAATCCATTTACCACAAAGTATCATTGACAGTTCAGCCATAACTGTTGAGAATCTGTGTGTGTTAGAGCATTAGATACAAAGACCGGACCGGCATTTAGCCTAGTGGTTAAGATGCTCACGTCCCACGTCAGAGTGCCTGGATTTAATTCCCATTTCCAGCTCCTGACTCCAGCTACCCACTAATGGAGACCCTGGGTGGGGAGGGGGAGATAGCATTGATGGTACAAGTAATTGGGTTCCTGCCACTCCTGTGGGAGCCTTGGATTGCATTCCTACCTCCTGGCTCTGGCCCTAAGCTGTTGCTAGTATTTGGAGAGGTGACCCTGCAGATGAGAACGCTGTCTCTATTAGTCTGTCTCTCTCAAATAGAATAGTTAGGGGGCTGACTTTGTGGCGTAGTGGGTAAAGCCACTGCCTGCGACACTGGCATCCCATATGGGCGCCAGTTCAAGACCGGCTGCTCCATTCTGATCCAACTCCCTG
This sequence comes from Oryctolagus cuniculus, assembly GCF_964237555.1. Classification (NCBI taxonomy): domain Eukaryota; kingdom Metazoa; phylum Chordata; class Mammalia; order Lagomorpha; family Leporidae; genus Oryctolagus; species Oryctolagus cuniculus. Next base: position 77,524,159 of record NC_091441.1, read on the forward strand.
TTAATGCATCTGGGAAAGCAGCAGACGATGCCCAAGTGCTTGGGCCTCTGCACCCACATGGGAGACCTGGAAGAAACTTCTGGCTTCAGCCTGGCCCAGTCCCCGCCATTGTGGCCATTTGGCGAGTGAACTAGTGGATGGAAGATATTCTCTCTCTCTCTCTCTCTCTCTCACTCTCTCTCTCTCTCTCTTCCTCCCCCTCCCCTCCTCTTCCCCTCCTCTTCCCCTCCCTTCCTTCCTCTCTCCTCTTCCAATTTGTGTAACTCTGACTTTCAAATAAATAAATAAATCTTTAAAAAATAAAATAGTTATAGAAAAGTACAAAATGTAAAATATTTTCCCTTCAAGAATATAAAAGGGTGACTGGCACTGTGGCATAGTGGGTAATGCCGCCGCCTGCAGTGCTGGCATCCTGTATGGGCGCTGGTTCAGGTCCTGGCTGTTCTACTTCCTATCTAGCTCTCTGCTATGACCTGGGAAAGCAGTGGAGGATGGCCCAGGTCCTTGGGCCCCTGCACCTGCATGGGAGACCTGGAAAAAGCTTCTAGCTCCTGGCTTCAGATGGGCCCAGCTTTGGCTGTTGTGGCCGTTTGGGGAGTGAACCAGCAGATGGAAGACCTCTCTCTCTCTGTCTCTCTCTGTCTCTCTCTCTCTCTGCTTTTCCTCCTCTCTGTGTAACTCTTAAAAAATAAAAATAAAAAAAGGTTTAAATTCCTTACAAATTAAAGTTAACCTAATATACTTAAATAAACATTGATTTATACAGTAGGAAAATGCACGTTTTCCTCCTGTGTCAATTGATAATTTCTTTTTTAAAAGCAAATTTTATCACATATATTTGGGATTTACAACATGATGTTATGGGATGCATATAAATAATAAAATGGTTCCTATAGTGAAGCAGATTAACGTGTCTGTCATCTCGTATAGTTAATTTTGTGACAGGAAGAGCTAGAGTCTGTATAGCAAAAACTCTCTAATACACTACAGTTTGTTAACTTCAGTCCTGATGTTGTGTATTGCCTTCTCAGTTGCATGTGTTGGGTTACCCAGGAATGCTTCCTTAATCACCGTAGCTTCCTAAAACACAGAACCCGCCCTACCATGTCAAGGAACTTTCTTTCATGTGCCATTACATTTTCTCACAGAAAATTAGAAGGGATACTGAGAAAAGCCTATTTTGAATGCATAGTACTAAGTAAGAATCACTGTTTTTGTTTTTTTTTTTTTTTCTATAATGCATTAATCTTATGATCTAGCGGTGCAGTCAATACCGGGCTGCTAAGCAAAGTGTTTTTCTTTTAAAGATATTCTGGAGCGTGTACAATAACATACCTCCCGTGACCAGCCTGCCTTTGCGATGTAGCTACCATTTAATGAGAGGAGAGAGGCGGCCACTCTGGTGAGTGTCTAAGGTGCCACTTGAGGTCGAGGCAGGGGGGAAGTGGTTGTGAATACGTGGCAGAATCTGGCACCTGAGACGTGGCTCTCACACACAGACCCGGTGGAGAGCTGGCCGTGTGGTCTCTGGGGCGGTGTCATGGCGGGGCTGTGGGGCAGTCGGCCTGGGCAGGCTGGAGTCCCTGTTAGTGAGGAGGCCTCCTATCACACCCTGCAGCCTTCCTGAGCCATCTCATCATTCACACAGCGTAGATGGAGCTAAGCTCATTCAGGAGCAAATGACGGACTGCGCGAAGTCTGGCTGGTTTCCGGCAGCAATCCGCTAGTCTCCATCACATTCCCTTTGCTTTGCTCTGTGTTGCTTTAATTTTTTCAGGCGGGCTTCCCCCTTTGCAGAGGCAAGATGGCTTTCAGAAGCTCCCGCCTGCAGCCTGCAAATTGGTCAAAGTCAGCACTAAACAGCCCCGGCAGAATCCCTTTTCTCACGGTGGCGCACCCCACCATCCCTGGCCAATTCCGGAGTCCCGAAGAGGCAGGATTCTCAGGCAGATGCGGGCCGTGGGCCTGCCTTGGAAGCCAGGTTGTGGATTAACCTAGCCAAGTGGATCTGGCAGAAGAGCAGGGGCAGCGGCTCCTTTTAAGGAAAATGGGGTGCTCTTGCCAGAGCGGGGTGCAGGTGATAAACAGCAGAGTGTCCACCTTGGACACCTGTGGCCCCGGGGGTGATTGGAGAATCAAATGATAAAGTGTCCTGAACACGCTGCTGAAACGCCAAGGCCTCCACCCACGGGCAGCAGTCACATGAACTGCCCACCCCCAGAGAGTCTGGGGACACTTCTGGAAGAGGACCTCCTGACCCCCTCATCCTCCCTGCCCTGGGGGCCCCTGAATTCCCCTTCTCCCTCCCTGTTCCTGTTCTTTCTTTCTTGTTTCCTTCCGTGAAAGGACTGGGGGCAGTTTATCAAAAGATGCCCGATTGCCCTGGCTGCTGAGGTTCTGCGTCGTCACACTAGGTGAACGCAGAGCCGCTAAGTCTCGCATGAGCAGTCCTCCCTCGCACGTAACTCTCCCCCTTGCTCTTTGGTCCAGGGAAGAGGAGAGTAATGCAAAGGGCGGCGTCTGGAAGATGAAAGTTCCCAAGGACAGCACGGTAGGTTTGTTTCTGATCCTTTTCCAGGGCAGGCTGGGCCACGCTGGTCGCTGACTGCATGAGAGGAGCACTTTGTGCTTTTTCAGAGAGCCCACCTGCGGGTCTCCTCCCAGGCCTAGGGGTGAGAAGTTCAGGTCTGACTTCGGTGGATTTCTGCCTCAAACGGTCGCCTCAATCAAACAGGGATTGTCACCATACAGACACCGTATTGGAGTGTCACTATACCCCGGAACCTGCAAGCTCACGTCTCCCTCCAGCTTTGACTATCCTCTCCGGGAATCATTCCTGCCCTGCTGTAACTCACATGAGGGAACTGGTTCTAAGGAGTGGGGGGGGGGGGGCTCTTCCCTCTTGTGCTGTGGGGCAGGAGCAGTTCTGAGTGCCCCTGGCATGCAGAATGGGAGGCGTGGAACCTGCCCACTGTTTAGCTGTGCCCAGCTATATACAGCCTCTCAGGAAGGCCTGCTGGGCTGCAGGTGTGCAGTGGTCACGCATCAGAACCCTGGTTTCTCAGGACTAGGCTCTCACTCATCATATTAGCTGCAAATGATGAACATGACTATGGAATCCGTCATCGAAACCCTAGAAAACCCCCAGGCTTCTTTGAAAGTGGACGGAAGGGCCCATGCTCCCCAGTGTCACTTTCTCATGGTTTCTTTCATGTGGAGAAGCTCCCAGGATGGAAGTGTCTCCAGGAGCCCCCTGGTTTGAGCTGGGGTCCCTGCCCCATAAGCACACACCTGAAGTTAGCACCAGCTTCATTGGCTAAAGGCACAAACTCCATGTCAAGTTGTATAGGTTCGACTGTTACTTGGCACACGTTATAAAAAGTATCAGAGGAACATGTAACAGATCAGGCGAGAGTAAGAAGCCCCACTGCCTCCCCCGTAAAAAAGAGAGAACAGAATCTGTAAGAGAACGTAAGAATCTGAGATTTTACAAAATTCCCCCAAGTGTGTGTTCTCGCACCTTTTCATCTTCTTTATATGTTCACTGTAGACTTTGAGCTGTAGTAGAAGCACTCAAGCACTCCCGATGTCAGTGTTAATTGAAAAGTGGCTGTAAAGCTCTTTGTCTAACACATAATAAGGCGCCCGTGGCCAGGCAGGTGCCCTCCTCCCAGGCAGTTCAGCCTGCTCCCGTTGTGGCCTCTGGGAGGGAGTCTGGTGAGCCGGCTATGCCAGAAGGCCAGCCGGGAGCATGAAGTCTCCCTTCTCCCGGCTTCCTCTCCCCATGCTCACCTTCACCCCTCGTAGTGGAAAAGGCTGCAGGTGGACAGACGAAAAAGGAAAGCAGTGGCTGCCAGTTGGGAGAGGAGCAGACCCGAAGGGAGGATCCAGCAAAGAGAAAGGAAAAGCCACTTGCAGGCTGAGGGTTAACTGCCCTGCCCTGGTTAAAAAATGCCCGAGGCAGCATTAAGCTCATTCGAACATAAAACTAAACACTGTCACTGTAGTTAATATGTGTCGAGTACTTGGCTTAAAGCAAACATGTCGCGTGGTTGACGGGCTGGATCTTTAAGTGGAGCCCTTTTGTTGCAATCCCTGAGCTAAATCCTGTGAAGCATCTGTTGAGTCATCTCACACTCCCGGCACCCCTGGGAGGTCAGGCCTGTGGTGACTGCTTTACTCACCTACCAAAGCTGATTCTCAGGTTGTAAACTCCCAGGTCCCCGAGAGTCAGCAGCCCAGTCCTGGGAGACCTCGGAGCCTGGGGCTTGGCAAGAACACTGACTGGGAGAGCTTCAGGGCTCCCACTGGGCCGGGAGGGAGGGGGTTCTGCCTGCTCACTGTTCACTGGGTGCCGTTAGTAGACCCTTAGGAGAAGGACTTCCTAACAGGAGGTCGGAGATTGACCAGAGCGTGACTAATTCTTTCAGGGAAATTGCATCCGTTCATCCTTACCGTGCTCTCACTTAGCACTGCCTCAAGTGAATGGAATTCTGCAGAAGTCTAGCATTCAACAAACAAGGAATTGCCCTAAGCATATGAAGTACCTTATACATAATGAGAAAAACAGAGGAAAGAGTGTTAAAGAGGGTTTTACTAAGGGCATCCAGGTATTACCAGCTGATGCATTTTGTATCAGCAAGAGGTAAAGAAATGAGAACATTCTAAGTAAGTCGTTTGATTTCCTTTCTGGCCCCCCCAATCTTCTGGGCATCATCGGGGTCTCACAGAGAGGGGTTTCCGTGAGGCTGTGGCTCCCTTGGAGAAGTCACCAGAACAGCATATGCCACTGTGGGACGTGTTTACGCCTGGGGTTTGCAGCCATCTGCAGACCCCAGAGGTTTGGCATGAGAAGTACAGGTACAGTTGAGGAAAATGTAACTTGTCTGGCTCCTGAAGATGTTCTAAAAAATATGTATGTGTTTTGTTTTTCTATTTTGTGCCTCTCCCACACTAGTCCACAGTTTGGAAAGAATTGTTGTTAGCAACTATCGGAGAACAGTTCACAGACTGTGTGGCAGCAGGTAAGGGACCCTCGCTCCAGCCACCACCCCTGCCTCGTGCGTTGTGTGCTCGGGTTAGCCTGTTACTTGCACAAGTGTGTCAAGTGTGTCTTTGGCCGTTCGTGTGTCTTAGAGTTGTTTATTTTGTAACTGTGAGGTCGTTCAGACTTTTTTTCCCCCATGTGATTGTGAGGTTTACACGCTAGATGTGTGTGAATATGTACATTTATTTTCATGTGTGGATATGGGTTGAGCATCCCTAATCTCAAAATCCAAAATGCTCTGAAATCGGAGCCGCAAGTAGAAATTTCCATGCCTGACCTCTTGTGCACAAAATTTGTCTCATGCACAGCATCATTGAAAGCATTGTATGAAGTTAGCTTCAGGCTCTGTGTATAAGGTGTTTATGAAACATAGGCAAAGGGCCGGCGCTGTGGTGTAGCAGGTAAAGCCACCACCTGCAGTGCCAACATCCCATATGAATGCCAGTTCAAGTCCTGGCTGCTCTACTTCTGATCCAGCTCTCTGCTATGGCCTGGGAAAGCAGTGGAAGATGGCCCAAGAAAATAGCCTAAGTCTTGGGCCCCTGCATCCATGTGGGAGACCTGGAAGAAGCTCCTGGCTCCTGGCTCCTCATCTCTGGCCATTCCGGCCATCGGGGGAGTGAACCAATTGAAGGAAGACCTCTCTCTCTCTGCCTCTGCCTTTCTGTAACTCTGCCTTTTGAATAAATAAATAAATCTTAAAAAAAAAAAAAAAGAAGGAAACATAGACGAGTTGCCTGTTTTGACATGGGTCCATCCCCAAAGATACCTCATTTATATCTATAAGTATTCCAAAATCCAGAAGAAAAATCCCAAATCTAAAACACTTTTAGTCACCAGCATTTCAGATACCGAACACTCAGCGTGAGGTGTATGCATATTTTCCCCTCATAGCTCAGCTTCCCTGTATCCACAACCATCTGTCCAAAATAAGGAAGCAGGGAAAAAAAAAAAAAAAAAAAAAAAAGACGTCAGTTGGGCATGACACTGCTTGTGGTGGAGTTCCTTTCTCTGTCCCTGTGCTTCCAGAAGAGCAGAGTGCCCTTGGTGCCCAGTGAGGTGTCTCTGGGGAGGCAGGCACAGTCCCTGTGCACTTCCCGGTCCACCTTTGCACTTCTTCCCCTGCTCAGAGAGTTTGCACAGCGAGGCAAGCAGCTGTCGTCATTCTCATCCTACGGTGAAGATGAAATGCAAAGCTCAGGCCTTCAGGACTTGTCTTTGGAGACCATTTGCAAACACAAAGTGAATGTCCAAGAGCCTCCGTCGGCATGTTTCGTTTTGCTCCGTGTTGACCATGAAGCCACTCAAAGAAGAGAATTCACCTGCTTGGTTTTTTTTTTATTTTTTTTGAAGTTGCGCTTTCTTCTTGAGTCTTCTGAGTGCTTTGGAGGTAACACAGAGAGTCCTGTTTTTCCCATTCAGCTTTCAGTGCTGTTTTTTCCCTGCCTTTTTTTTTTTTTAAAGCTAATTGATATTGATCTGCTGGCCCTGCGACTCCTCAGGTGGAGCTCTGAGAGCCAGCCCCTGATGTCCCTCCATTCCCGTGGCAAGTTTCAAATCCATCTCGCTAACAGTTCCAATAATTCCTCTTTTGTTTTGCTTACCTCTTCCACCACTTTTTATTCACTCCAGACAAATCCCGGTTTAAGACAAAATTGCCCTAAGAGTTCCTCCATTCCGATAGGGAGTCCTTAGACTAAATGCATCCTGTGTGTGATTAGAAACACCTAAGTCCCTGAGAGGAGGTTTTTAGAATGAATTATCCTTGTTTCCAGGACCGGAGAAAATAGCCTAAGTAATAATAAATAGCCAGTATTGAGTAAAGACGTGCAATTGTTCTGCGGTTGACTTAGGAAAGGGAGAGCACCATTAACTATTAATGGTTACCTATTAATTAACTATTAACCATTAGCTCTTCCATTAACCTGCCCTGCCTCTTGGAGCAAGTCAGCCAGTCTCTGTGGGCCTCACACTGTCATCTTCAAACAGTGACTCCCCCTCGCTGTAGTGTCTAATGCTGCCAGTTTATGTGTTGCTGCGGGATCCAACTTAGGAATATGACACATTTGCTGATGGATCTGCCCCTGTGACAGGGCTGTGCTCAGGGCTATGCCGAGTGACCAAAAGCCAAGCCAAACCAAGATGGTGACAGCTCAGTTAAGCCTCGGACCAGGAGTGTGGGAAATGAGTGAGACCGACAGACAAACTCACACCTCCCTCCGAAAGGCGGATCCAGCCTGGAGAATGGCACACTGCAAAGCCTCCCTCTTCCCTTGGTTTTATTTTCACATAAAATTTAATGTTGTGCTCTAGCTCAAAGTATTTTTTTTTTAAGATTTATTTGTTTATTTGAAAGGCAGAGTTACAGAGAGGCAGAGAGACAAAGAGAGGTCTTCCATCCTCTGGTTCACTCTCCAGGTGACTGCAATAGCTAGAGCTGTGCCAATCCGAAGCCAGGAGCCAGGAACTTCTGGGTCTCCCACATGGGTGCAGAGGCCCAAGGACTTGGGCCATCCTCTAATGCTTTCCCAGGCCCTAGCAGAGGGCTGGACCAGAAATGGACCACCCGGGACTCAAACCAGCACCCATATGGGATGGCAGCACTGCAGGCGGGGGCTTTACCCACTACGCCACAGCACTGGCCCCAGCTCAAAGTGTTTTTAAAGTATAAATTAAAAACACACCTATACCTAAAAATGGTCTTTTCTTGACAGGGTAATAAATGTCCATGGATGGCGATGGCCAGACTCGTCTGTTTAGAACTTTCTATTGAAGTGTGATGCACCTACAGCAAACTGCACACACTGTGTGAATAGAGCCTCGTCAGTGCTCGCTGAGAAAGCTGTCCCTGGTGCTGGCACTCAGATCAGAGAGGAAGGTGCTACCTGCTCCCCAGAATCCCCCCAAAACCCTTCCCCTTGAGGGCAGCCACTGGTCTAACTTCTAACACCATGGGCTACTATCACCTGTTTGAGCATTTACCTAAATGGACTCAGTGTCAAATCCTCTCTGTTGGGCCAGGATCAAGTTCACTGGGAAAGGAGAGGAGGAAGGCAGGGAGGAAGAGAAGGGAAGAAGAAGGTGATTTCTTTCAGTGACTTGGATGCGTCTTTATTTAAATTATATCCTAGCAGGTGCCGCAGCTCACTAGGCTAATCCTCCGCCTTGCGGTGCCAGCACACCGGGTTCTAGTCCCGGTCGGGGCGCCAGATTCTGTCCCGGTTGCCCCTCTTCCAGGCCAGCTCTCTGCTGTGGCCTGGGAGTGCAGTGGAGGATGGCCCAAGTGCTTGGGCCCTGCACCCCATGGGAGACCAGGATAAGTACCTGGCTCCCGCCATCGGATCAGCACGGTGCTGATGAACCAATGGCAAAGGAAGACCTTTCTCTCTGTCTCTCTCTCACTGTCCACTCTGCCTGTCAAAAAAAATAAATAAATTATATCCTAAAACTGAGGTGTTTTAACCACCAGAAGACGGCTGGAAAAACCATTGGTGTGAATATTTAGATTCGCAGAGGCTAGCAAATCAGGCAAAGCGCAGTAACCAGAGCGAAATCCCCTACTTCAGACAGCGCTCATGTTTTGCATGTAAGTTATCAATGCGGAGCCTGCAAGGGCAGAGCACTGACCCAGCGTCATCACTGTGTCATCAACATGTCACAGTGGGAGTCGGAAGTCTGGACTGTTTCGCTGTAAACACAGTGACTGTGAGGGAGGGTAGCACAGTACAACGAAACCTCCCTACCTGGTCAGGTTTCTCAGGGTCCACCAGGCAACCCCAAACCCAGAATGCCTGTGCTCATTGCCGTGGGTAATTATTTTAATGTTCGTTCACTGAAGGACTCAAATAGCAGAGTTACTGTGACTCTGCACACGGTGCTAACAGGTGGCAGTCGGGTCGCTAGCCCCCAGTTCAATGCCCATGACCCCGGGGGATCATTGCTAGAGGAAAGCACCAGAGAGCAGGGAGAGTTAACAGGAGAGAAGCAGGCAGACAAGTGAAGCACAGAAAGCCGGGAAAACTGGGGAGGGACAGGCTGGGTCCCCTTAGCACAGGGGGCAAACAGCAGGAGCACCCCAGCCTCCCCCCCCCCCCCCCCCCCCGCAGCGCTGCAGGAAGTCTGGAGAAATTCTTGCTGTCCTTAACAAAGACTGCAGGGCAGGGAGGAAAAGTTCCTTTAAGGTTACTCGGCTTTTGGAGGGTGGGGAATTATGTGACCCATTTTAGAAAAAAACCTCATCGAAACAAGAAGTTTTGGTAACTTGTTTAAAAGGGCAAACAGGCTTATCTGGAAGGCGCGTTTGGCCAGAGGCGCTTTGTTGCTCCGTGTGTTTAGATGGGAGGGGGCGGGTGTATGAACTCGTTGTTCCCAGCACGTCCCCACAGAGATGCTGGCTGATTGCAGGTGTTTTTGCGCCACCTTCTTCTTCCCATCTTGTCCCGCGCTTACAAAGATAAAGCGACTCCGTGCTTGAACACCATCAGGCTGCCTTGCCGTGGTCACTCATGGCCTTTTGGTTTCCCCTCCCCTGCCCTGCAGATGACGAAGTCATAGGAGTGAGCGTCAGCGTGCGGGACCGCGAGGATGTGGTCCAGGTGTGGAACGCCAGCGCCTCGCTAGCAGGCGAAGCCACCGTCTTAGAGAAGATCCATGAACTTCTGCCCCACCTCTCTTTTAAAGCAGTATTTTATAAACGTAAGTGCTTCATTTCTGGTTCCTACTTTCTAGCCTAGTCTGTCATTCTCTCAGAGATAGAAACTGTGTTGCAAATGAGGTGAAGGCAGCATCATTTGAGATTCAACAATGCAGAGAATTCACTAAAATACCTTTGGATAAGTTTAGTCTCAGAAATTAACACGAGCTTTGATTCTTGCCTCACGGGTTGGACCAGAAAGGGAAGTACATACTGTCTTTGTTAAGTCTCAGAAATTTAAACCTGAGTTTGAATTTTGTTATGCTCAGAAAAAAAATGGATATTCTATTGGAAACAGCAATAACGAAAATGCCATTACGTGAACTGCCAGGTAGCTATTCAGTCATGCCTTCCTCAACAGCAGTGTATAATACGTAGCGTCTGTGTGTGGAGGCAGCTCGCTCTGAGCCTGGGCGTGATTGATTGGTCTGCTGAAGTGCTAGTACTTCCTCAGTGCGGGTGACTGTGCCACAGAACCGAGAGAACACCCGCGTGCTGGGTGAGAGGTCACCAGGACGAACAGGTGTGTGGACCCATTGTTTCCATCATGACTCACGTCCATTGCTTTTGTGTGCTCTTTGGAAAAAGTCATCTTTTCCCATAATGAAAACATCTTAGCGCCATGAAAGCCAATGTGTGGTAGAGACTGCAGATTGTACTTTTTTTTTTTTTTTTTTTTTTGGACAGGTAGAGTTATAGACAGAGAGAGAGACAGAGAAAAAGGTCTTCCTTCCATTGGTTCACCCCCAAAATGGCTGCTACGGCCGGTGCTGCACCGATCCAAAGCCAGGAGCCAGGTGCTTCCTCCTGGTCTCTCATGCGGGTGCAGGGTCCAAGCACTTGGGCCATCCTCCACTGCACTCCTGGGCCACAGCAGAGAGCTGGACTGGAAGAGGAGCTACCGGGACTAGAACCTGGTGCCCCAACTGGGACTAGAACCCAGTGCCCATATGGGATGCCAGTGCTGCAGGTGGAAGATTAACCAAGTGAGCCACGGCGCCAGCCCCTAGATCGCACTTTTAACTGTGAGTGAGAGGGGAGGATGGACAGTCCTACACATACAAGTGATAAATGTCCTGAACCCCAAGCTAGAATCAGGTGATAAATATCCTACACCCCAAGCTAGGATCAGGTGATAAATGTCCTACATCCTTAGCTAGAATCAAGAACCCACTGTTTTCAACTATTACATTTCACTGAATCTTAAGATGCCTTTTGGTGACAAGATGCCCTGTTATGAAGTCTTATGAAGAAAGAAAAATAAAAAGCTCCCAACCAGTTATTGATTCCAGAGGTCTTCAAATATGTGTGTGTGGCATTGGGGGCCCAGTGCATCTTAGAATCGCTGAAATACGCTGCCTGGTTGTTTCATGTTTCCCAACAAGGATTTTTTTTTTCAATCACATTTTTGTTTTGCGATTGTCCTCGTGCGATAGAGGCTGTTACAGCTCAGGCTTGATGTCCGGAATAGCACGATGCGGGCCAACGATTCAGGCTGTGCCCAGTGAGTCTGGTCTGGAGGTGCCCATCTTCCAGAATCTAAATGAAGGTTTCCCCATGAGAGCCAGAAGGGTGGCAGCACGGAAGGCGCTCATTGGCTCGCAGCATGGAAATGGCACGTTCATTGGTGCCATTTTTACTCTCCAGGGCTGCAGTAATTGCGTTTTCACTCCAGATACTACTTGAAAGGTCACTGCAAACCTAACTGGCAGAAGGTCCACAGATGGAAGTGCGTTCCACTGCCATTTACACATGGGGCTAAGACATTCTTTATCACTCACTCGGCCTTAGCCTTGACCCAAGGGAGGAGTCGCTGAGCCGGGCACTCTGGATTTCGGTGCCACTGTGGAGTATCAAGGAGGTTGGTCTTAGATGATCTCCAAGGTTCCTTCCATTTCAGAGTTCTCTGACTAAATCCCCAGGGCATATGTTGATTGACAGCAGGCTCAACAGATACTGGTTTGTTGGATAAGTAGGCCACAGAGTGTTAGGCTAGTTTCTAGAGCCATGGCCACACACTCAGGTAAGACCGACCCGGGACAGGATGATTGATGGCTTAGTTCTTGTGATGGGCGGGGGAAGAAGAGAGCCAAACAAAGGGAAAGGAAGTTGTACCCAGCCGGTTGAATGAAGGTGAACCCACACCCTGAAGGCGGATGCCATGGCAGGTTACGAGGGCTGCAGAACTGGCTCAGCAGACGTCCACTGTTTGAATCTCATCACTGGACATTTCAAAATGCAAGGATTATTGAAATAAAAAAATTGGAAAAACAACAAGCAATCTACTTTACTTGACATGAGGCAGGCGGTCTTTTCCTGAGCAGGGTTACACGCCGCGTGCTGCAGAAGTGACCTGGAAAGCTGAGGTTTGGGCCGAAGCGCCACTCACAGCACGATGCAGCCCAGGGGCAGGGGGTGCTCAGCTGGAAACGGCCAGAGCTCGCTTTTGCTCTGCCTTGTCAGTGGCATCCTGGTGTGAGCAGTCTCAAGTGCACAGAAGCAGGCGGACCGCAGACTTTGTGCGTAGAAAGAACCCAAGCCTGTTCACCCTCGGCCGACAGCAGGGAGATGAGGATCGGGCCGTTGATAACTTACAGATGATTATTTCACCGAGAACCTCACCGTGTGCAAAGACCCTTCCCTTCCCTCCCCATTTTGTTAAGCTCCGCAGAGTGGCTGGATAGCAGAGGTCTTTTCTGGTAGGCGAACTGTTTGGAGCAAGGATTGGCAAACTGGGAACCTTGGCCAAATCAGCCCTCCCCCCCTTCTCCCTGCCCATTTGCATAGGGGTGCAGCTGAGAATGATGTTTTTGCATTTTTAAATGGCGGGGAAAAAAATCAAAAGAACTATATTTTGTGGCACCTGAGCACAACGTGGATATCAAATTTCAGTGCCCTTCTATAAAGTTTTTTTTTTTTTTTTTTGACAGGCAGAGTGGACAGTGAGAGAGAGAGACAGAGAGAAAGGGCTTCCTTTGCCGTTGGTTCACCCTCCAATGGCCGCCGCGGCTGGCGCGCTGCGGCTGGCACACAACACTGATCCGAAGGCAGGAGCCAGGTGCTTCTCCTGGTCTCCCATGGGGTGCAGGGCCCAAGCACTTGGGCCATCCTCCACTGCATTCCCAGGCCACAGCAGAGAGCTGGCCTGGAAGAGGGGCAACCGGGACAGAATCCGGCGCCCCAACCGGGACTAGAACCCGGTGTGCCGGCGCTGCAAGGTGGAGGATTAGCCTAGTGAGCCGCGGCACCAGCACCCTTCCATAAAGTTTTATTGGCATTCGGCAGCACACACTTGTGTACATATTGTTCATAGCTGCTTTGCCAAGGTGCCAAAGCTCATGGTTGGGACAGAAACCATATGGCCCATGAAGACTGAACTATTCATTCCTTTCCCTTTTCCAGGAAGTTTCCGGCCCGTGGCTGGGAGTGGTTATAAAGTCCCTGTGTACCGAGGCTGATGTAGGGGCAGCTGCAGCCCCTGTGGTCCCTCAGATGCTCGGGGGCTGAAGGTTCTGTTCTGCTGTCTCCTTTACACGTCAGCGTGGTGGCACCCCAGCTCAGGCTGTCTGTCACACCTATAAGTCACAGAAGCCTGGCTGGTCCACACCTCCAGAGTTATCATTTGAAGACCAGGATCACTATAGTTCTACCGCTCCTCTGCCCGGCCGTAAAGCACCATCTATTTTATGGCAGAATGGTGGTGATTGCCCTGAGCACACACACAAAATGCAATATTTATATAGTTAATAGCTCTCACAAGTGTTCAATGACGTTAGCTCAGATTTCGGGGCAGCCTGAGATATCCCCAGGATCTCCAAGGTGTGCCTTTCCCAGTGTTTCATGCAAGGAACGAGCAGGCTGGAGTAAACATCAAAGATGTCTTTACAGAGAAAAATAGTCCTGTCTTCCCTCCCCACGCAGCCATCCTCGAGGGATTGCCTGTCTATGTGGACAACAGTAAAGTGGGAGGGGCTTCAGGGTCTGCCTTCTCTGTGCCTTCCATTCTGGGGCTGCAAGGGCCCAGGGTGCAAAGCGCACAGGCTCCTGCGCAGCCCCGCGGCTGAGTCAGACCTTGCTGGTGGTTAACCAAGGCCAGCACGGGGGTTTTCACACTTGGCCACTGGCCTTTATTATGCATTTCACAGATCTCCTGTTTCCCACCTCCTACTCTAAGAAATGCGAAGTCTTTGCAAGTATTTTCAGTAGCATATTTTTTTTTAACTCTCAAGTTCCTGATTATAATTAGTCATTCTGAAAGCCATCAAGGGGGTGGGAAATCCACTGGGGAGAACCAACCAACGAATGGGGAGTGGGAATGATAAAAGACCCTTCGGTATCTTGAGACTTCATTTTCCCCAGCAGAGTGCTGGGGGGAGGGGGGCGAGTATCACGGCTGTCACCCTTGTGTGTTTTTTTGTTTTGTTTTGTTTTTGTTCTATTTTATTTTTAAAGGTAGGCTTGTGAATGGCTCTGTTGTGGGTAACGGGAGGACCTCCCCTTGCATTTGTGGGGTGCAAACCCCCATCCCTGCAGCCTCTGCCTGGAGCTCGGGTGTATTCACCTCCTGGGCTTGCCGGCTGCCTCCTCCTCTCGGGAACAGCAGAGGCAGGCAGTGCGGCCCATGGCTTGTGTATCCCTTGATTTAATTTTCATTATTACGCTTCTCAGGAAATGCACGCCTTAGCTAAGAGTTACTGGCAGAAAAGGTGTTTTGAGTTCTTGCCAACATTTGGGGAAGCTGAATGAGATGCCGAGAGAAGGGTTGGCCCATCCTTTGCTTAAAGTTTTCTTTCCTTTTTTTCTTTTTTGTTTTTTTCTGTCCTTTAGCCCATGAAGAGCATCATGCTTTTGAAGGTGGACGTGGAAAACACTAATTGCACTCTGTAAAGAATTCTTTGTCCTTTGCTGATTGGTTTTGGAAACGGTCTTAACAGGAGGGAGAGTGAAGAGAAGACTTGCCGCAGCCCGGAGCTGGTGCATTTAGAGTGGGTTTCTGTGCTTGCAGAGTGGGCAATTAGGACTCAAAGTGGCAGGTGGGGTGGGGGGAGAGGGAGTGGGTTTCTACCGTCACATTACTTGTTTCCTTGGGGAAGAAAAATTATTATTATTTTTGCTTTTGAAATTCTGTTTTCTTTTTACTCTGAATTTTTTTGGGGGTCCCTTTAAAATTCCTTATTCAGTCTAATTATTGTTTTCTACACTCCTCTTTCATTGAGGCACAAGGCATCAGTTTGCCTTTAAGTAGCTCTGCCGTAACTAGTTAATGAGAACGTGCGCAGCCATGACAATACTGTTTTTGCAAACCATGCTGTACACGGAGGAATACGAGCTTGGTGAAACCTGTCTCCTGTCTGTCTGTTGTGACACATTCCTACACACTCTCAGCTGGGTATTGTTCTTGTCTCGCCCAGCGAAAAAAAAAACCATACTTCATCTGATTTTGCACTAACAGCACGCACATCTCTTATTTTTCATTTTTAAAACATTTTTGTTGTTAGCAATCAAAGGAAAATAATAGTTGGGTTTACCTAACATGAAAACGGTCATCACAGTTCAGATCAGGATATAAACCAAAGCCCGAGGTCTTTGGACCCTTCGTGGAAATGTTTCCAAGCAGAATTTCACTTCGGCCTTTTCAACGAAAGACTTAGCGAGGGATTTCCCTGCTGGGAAACCTGGCATTTTTGATTTCAAGAGAAGGTGACATTTTAATTGCTTGAACCAAGATTCTGCCAAAGGGCCGCTGTGTCTGCCCACTGAGGGCTTTGCACATCAGCCCCACCCCATTTTGTGCCCCCTTTACCTGCTCACCTGGAGCGTCCCTTCTGGCCATCGGTGGCCCGTTCTCCCCACTCTTCTTCATGTAGGAGCAGGAAGCCAAGTCTCGTGGCGCAGGTGAATATGAACCTTCACAAAGGTGGGCCTTGGGGTGCGTTCTCTCCCTGGGAGCTGTTGGAGTCCTTACTCTAGTTGATCCCATACTACCAACAGCGTACCGGTTTTCAAGGAAGGAACCGGTCACCCCAGGGCTCATGGAGGCTCACTGGGAATGAGCCGGTTTCCCTCTCTTGACCTGGCCGAGCCTCTGGCTGCCTTTAGCTGAACAGTGCCAGGCCCAGCTGGAGAGGCTCCTGTGAGCTTGTTTTGTCAGTGTCTGGAGCTCAGGCGTCCCCTGCACTCAGGACATCATTGTACCTTCAATGCCTCTTGCAGTGCTGACCAGCAGAGACAGGCTACTCTATGCCGCCAACATGTGTTTGTGAAATAAAATTCTCTGCTCGAACATGTTAAAGGACTTCCACAACGTCTGCTTATGAACGCTGTGCTCTTTAGTTGCGTTACTGATGCCTCAGCCAGCATCATCAAAATCCCTTTTATACGATGCTCTTTTCTAAACATGAGTTTCTGCTGTGATTTCAAAACTGAAGTGTGAGGATATCAGACCCATGTAGCACTTTACTAACATTGACCTTGTTTTATGACTGTTCCTAAAGGATTTTTTAAAAAAAATTATTCTGGACATGAATTAAAACTTTTTTTAAAATAATATAAGTATTTTTCTGATAGATAAGAAAAAAAGATATAATTGACTTCAGTATATTTGTCGTATACATTTCCATAAGTGAATGGATTTTGAAGCATTTTTATTTTTTTGAACTTTATTAAAAGATTTGTGATGACATGTTGAACTTTTGCATGTATATAGCCTTTGAAGTAAAAATAAAGTGAAATAAATAGGAATGCTAGGCTCACATCCATGCTTCCTAGTTTCTCTCGTGTATGCTCATGGGACATGGCTCACACACAAAGTGGATTTTTGTCCCAGTGAACTTTTGCAACTTTTTCTGACCCTTTGGAAAATACCAACTGTGAGAAGGATTGAGTTTGCCTAATGTTAAGAACCTATCATCTAAATTGCTTTAAGAAAGGATTTTGTCAGATTTTGCTTTGGAAATTGTTTTAATTGAATATTTAGTCATAATAGACTTGGTATGAACTAAGCTGATTTAATCAGTTTAAAAGCCTCTCATTACCTTCTTAGATTAAAGCAGCTAATACTTTCCTGAGATAGAAGGAAATAGTTGGCAGGGCATGTGACTTGTGTGTTGGGCAGTTTACCCATCGTGGCCAATGCTGGGCAAAGCGGGAACTTGCAGTAGAATCGTGGGCAGCTGAGCGGTTGCAGGTGCAACTCTGTGCTCTCTGCAAACAGCGTTCAGAAGCCCGGGGCTCCCTTTCCTGTAACTCTCAGGATCTGGGAGGCAGAGCCAGGACATCTCACTGCAACAAATACGTGTCCTTTGCTCCCATTCTTGCCCAGACAGCCTATTGTAGGCACTTGCTTAGGCTGCAAAAGTCACACCCATTAAACAAGGAGGGTTAGCGCCCATTTCAAGTAACCTGTGTACATTTCAAATTTCATAGGCACCTTCCGAGGTTGGCTTGCTCTATTTGAAGATTTCCTCTTGCCCCTCAACTTTTTCACATTTCTGAAATGAACCTGGCATTTACAGCAAACACGTACATTCACTATAAAGTTGCTGTGCCGTTCACGGTACGCTTGGTAGGGGAAAGAACACGAAAGGGAAACTCAACAGTAGCCAACTGTAGGGGTAAGTTGACTGCAGCCTTCTCCCCCTCCCCTGGCTTGTAGCTCAGGTTTACACCATGCACACAAGACTTGCTAGTTGAAAGAGACTGCAGATATAATTGGGTCCAGGAGACACTGCACTGCACAATCTGCCGACTGCACCTTGACCAAATTTGTGCCTTGTTAAAGGACACGAGGCAGGCAAGCGACAGAGCTGGGTGCTGGAATCTGCAAACCACATCCCCTGTTCAGCCACGGGTAAATGGAAAACACTCCCAGTTTGTCAACTTCACTTCCCGGACAAGTCACCCTGATGAAGCACGTACACTGACCTGGTCCAGTCTGGTCACTGACAGGTGTTCCCCTTGTGACAGCTCCTCATTCTCTCCCTTTCACTCTCGGTGGTGAAAGTGGCATGAGGGTTTGCCGTTTGAAGGTGACCTCACCATGAGGGTGTTGCCTTAAACCGTAGAGGTTGTGGAGGAGCCCACCTGTTGTTCTCACACCTACCCGGCGACATCCCAATGATGATGTGGCGGCCAGCGGTCCGGACAATGGTTCTGGCTCAACAACAAATGCATCCAGCTACGCTTGTGAAATTATCTTAAGATCCTCCTGCATTTTGTTCTTAACACTTCTTTTAAAATTTTGATTAGGAAAATGTTTTTAAAAATCCTTTAAAAATCATACTTAGCAATAAAGATTATTTAACTCCCTCACAGCTAATAAGAATGTGTCAAACACAAAGCCTCCACATGTGCTTCACATCTCACATCCTAGCCTCTCATCGGGCTGTAAGAAGCTACAAAGAGAAAGATAAAGTAACCTCACATGTAAGAAAGATGGCAAGTGTGGGAGTCTTCAAATAGTTCATGGAAGATGTGTGTTACAAAAAACCAGGCATGAGTTTCAAAAGCATGTTGCATGAAAATAAACATCTTTTAAGTCCATTTTCGCATGAACTTTTTGGAGGACCTCATGTATCATCAACTGTCACTCCCAAAGAGAAAATAATTAGGATTTGAATTTTTTTTTGGAGGGGGGAGGGGTTTCTGAATATGGAACTCCCCTTTGAAAGGAGAAGTCTACTTTTCACTTTCTTGTATTGTATGGTTTCTGTAGGAGTTCACACATTACAAAGCAGAGGACTGCCTGTGTGTTGTTTATTTCTTAAACAAGTATGTTGAGATCAATTAAAGTTTCTCAGGAGCTTGGGGACTCAACATGTAAGAAGCCTGGGTAGTTTGAACAGCCAGGTGGGGTCAGGTGAAGAGGAAACAGATAGGAACCATCAGGCAGTGCCGGTCCCTGTGAACCTGTGTTCCTGTAGGCAGCTATAGTGGGTTCCTGTCTACTTCTTTCAAGTGTGTGTGGAGGTGGGCGGGGGGAGCCCGCAGAGATTTCTTATACATCTGATTTGACTGTTCTGGTTTTGCTTTCTATTATTTTTATATATGCATCAAACTCTAAGGACACTTCTTATGTAGCTTAACTCATGGAGACCTAAAGTCACTCTGTTGTGTGTGGAGAGTCTTCTGTGTGCTGACACAACTCCACCGTTCAAAGATAGCTCCAGGGACTCTTAGAATTTGAGGGTGGAAGGGACCTTCGAGATCATCTACCCGTGCCTCTCGCCCCTTGGCAGGCAGAAACAACTAGGCTGCCTGCCCGCCTGCTGTGTTTCTCCTGGCGGTCTGGGAGGCCAGGACACCGGGACTTTTAGCAACGGCCGCAGTGACTGTAATGTGATTCTCTGACCTCACTCGAGACCCCGGCATGTGACAAATGAGGAAAGCCCTCCTCCCTTGACCCAAATGTATGAAACCAGAAATCCTGTGAAGACTGAAGGAAGCCATTCTTTTTTTTAAATATTGATTGATTGATTGATTGATTGATTTGAAAGGTGGAGTTACAGAGAGACAGAAGCAGAGAGAGAGAGACGTCTTCTGGTTCACTCCCCAAATGGCTGCAATGGGCAGAGCTGGGCAGATCCGAGCCAAGAGCCAGGAATTTCTTCCAGGTCTCCCATGTGGGTGCAGGGACCCAAGGACTTGAGCCATCTTCTACTGCTTTCCCAGGCCAAAGCAGAGAGCTGGATGGGAAGTGAAGCAGCTGGGTCTCGAACCAGCAGCCATATGGGATGCCGGCACTGCTGGCTGGTGGCAGCTTTACCTGCCACACCACGTGCCGGCCCCAGAAGCCATTCTTTTAAGACTGGAGTAGATGATGTTCATAAATAAAGATTTTATGGCTAGTACCACAGCAATCCAAGTAGCCCATCTCCGGAAGTCCCTGATATAAAACCTGTAATCCAGAGTGGTGGCTTTTCTCTTTAATAAATACCATTTCAGCCTGTTAGGAGAAAAGAAATTAATGTTCAGAAAAAGTAGTTACTCCGTATGTGCAGTAACTACTTTTCTATAATATCTTGCGGCATCTGGGGTTCAGCACCATTGAACAAGATTAAATGAACGTTATAGAGCTATAAAATTGCATGTAAAATAACGCGAAACTGTTCAAATGACTATCAAAGTAGCCTAGGAATGAATTTCCACTAAAATTAATTGTCACTTTCTAAACGTAGCTTAGCAAAGCTGTTACTAAACTGGAGGGATTCTTTAATCCATAGAGGTGTCAAAAAAAAAAAAAAAAAAAAAAAAGAAAAGAAAGAAGTATTCCCCAAACTGTGTGAATGGTAAGCGGAAGTCATTGTGAAGTCAATATTTTTCTGTTCATCGTTGCTGCTGAAGTTCAGAGTCCCATTGTATATGTGTGTGTTGGGTGTACCTCGTCAGAATATCTGATGAAATAGCCTTTGGGTATTCTATGCGCTCCTGTCCTTCAGAAATCATGAAGTCAGAGGAATCTGTGTTAAATGTTTTCATTTGGGTTGCTGCCTGCGAAAAGCTGTCAACTCGTTTAATGAAATGCAAGACTTCTTTTTAATGAAAATTTCAACTTCTAATATTGAAGTCAGAGGATTTTTTTTGAACTTTTATGTTAGAACAAGTGTTTATTTATCTGGGATTTGTTAAACTGGCAACTTTGCATTTTAGAAATGAGCACAGCATTGATAGGTGTGTTCCCGAGTTTTCTTTGTAAAAATTATTGGTACCTGGCACCCTTTCACATACGAAGAAGCAACTTTTAATGCAGGATCAAGGAGGTGGAAATTTTAGCTGTTTCGCTTCATATGATGAATGACAAATATTCAACAACGTTGCACATTTTAGCGCAGTTACCAAGTTTCTGTTTACAAATAGAGCTATGAATTTCATGACCCTATATATTGATTCTCCCCAGACGTCCTAGATCTTTATTAGGTAATGTGGCTTACAATCGTTGTATTTTATTCTTAAAAAAAATCAGGCACTATCTTCCCTCTTCTCGGCATTTGTTTCGTAACAAGTCACCGTCACTTGGCGTGTGTCCTCAGGGAGAATTTTCATTTCATTTAATTCTTTACACAAAAGGATTCCAAAACGTAAATGAGTGAGCACATTTTACCTTGAGACATCTAGCACCATTTGTCACAAATTTAAAATCTTATCAGTTGCCTCAAACGTTACTCATTCTGTAGGACAGCCTTACCTGTCTAAGTTGAACCAGGTTTATTTGCCTTATGTTTTGGATCTGCTTGTCCCCCCCCCCCCGCCCCCGCCGCCTCCCCGTTTTATACCATCTGTGCCCTGTGCAATCGGGGAGCCTCTCACATCTGGCTACAAGCTGGTGTAATGCCCTCGCTTTTGATCTGGCTTCATCTAGTGATTTCCTCAGTATTTTTAAGGTCAGACTGAAAACTTTTCTGTTCCAGTTATTTTTGATTTTATATTGTGTGTTGTGTTTGATGTTCAGATACATGTGAAAGTTGCTTCTCTAAGTCGGTAATTTTTATTCCAGCCTTTTGCAGCAATAAGGTAAGACTGGATTGTATTTTTCTTACTTGAGAAATGGAGTGATGTATGTGTTTGGTGCAAATGTCGAGAGTATTCATGCAAATGCTCTTGCAGTCTTTTAATTTGGGACTACATTGCTGGGAATTTGTGCTTCTCTGTTTTCGAGGTATAATTTCACGGGGTTTAAGTGTTATTAGGTTGCAGAATTTGGAGTTCTGTTCTAATCTGTTGCCACTCATGCTCACACTCTATTTGGATTCTTAGTATATAGAAATGTCATTTTCATCCCCCAGGTTTCAAATTGCATGCAGGTTTATGAACTCCGTTGCTCACTCTTAATTGGGTTACAAGTCTGTGTGCGCTGATGCTCATAACCCCATTGATTCTGCACGTTCTGTCCAGCAGCTGTGATGTGTGAAGCTCCTAGTGTGCTGCCTGACACTTAGTGGGTTGTCTGAGGTGCGCTGTGGTCTCTTGGGAAGCCTCTATTTCTACTTTTACACTCCCTTGTTGAACACATCTGCACATAGCGCTCAACCTGGTCTTTAACAAAACAGCTCGCTTGTTTTCATTTTTTTTTAACTCTTTAGTAATGATGGTTTCCTTTTAGACTAAATCGATTGTTCTGGGTTCTTTTTTTGTGCTACAGAATAACCATGAGATTCAGTTGTTCCCATTTAGCCAAGTAGAGTGAAATTTACTCTTCCTCTCTGGCTGTCTACTATGCTGTACTTTCAAGACTTCTTGGAAAGTGGAATTAAAAATGAGTTTATTTTGGTACAAAAAGTTTTAAATCCATGCATAATTTTTTATAAGACACATTTTCCATGAATGTTTCAAAGGCCTCTTGTGTGCATGGATCTGAAAATTCTTTGCACCAAAATAAATGTATTGTTAAATTCCATTTTCCTTTTTTATTTTAAGATTTATTTTATTTATTTGAAAGGGTTATAGAGTGAGACAGAGACAGAGAGAGAGGTCTTCCATCTGATGATTGACTCCCCAAATGGCAGTTGGAGCTGAGCTGAAGCCAGGAGCCAGGAGCTTGTTCCAGGTCTCCCACGTTGGTGCAGAGGCCCAAGGACTTGGACCATCCTCTGCAGCTTTCCCAGGCGCATTAGCAGGGAGCTGGATCAGAAGTGAAGCGCTGGTACTTGAACCCGCACCTATATGGGATGCTGGCACTGCCGGCCAGGGCTTTAACCCGCTGCACCACAGCGCTGGCCCATTTGATTCCATTTTCCATGAATGTTTTGAGGATCCCTCATGTATCCATTTGAAAGAAAACAAGAATGCCAGCAAACTCTTATTTCTTGCCTCCCTCTGCAGACTGTCGCCTCTGTCGGCACAAGAGCTAGCAACTCAAGAATGCATGTGTGATGCCCAGGCAATTTTAACACAGCAAATTTAGTGCAGTCTTTGTGGGGCAGCGCATGACACTGTGACAGCTTTGGAATCTCCTACTATCTGCTTCTCATAGCTGAGTCTGACTCCTGTCGCCGTGCATCCTGTGTGTGCTTTGTCATCTAGAGATTATCAGTGCCCCTTTTGGAACGTGTTCTTGGTTACTTTGTTAGCAAACACTCTGCCTTCCCCACCTAACATCCGTGTTTGAGGGGGTGAAGACCATGCATGTCTTTTCTTTCCTGGTGATTCCTTTTCATGTAAAAATTTCTATTAAGTAACTCTTAACTGCTTTTTCACTAACAAATGTATTTAAAAAAATCCCTGGCATCTTACAGGATGATAGGTCTTTTGTTATAGGAAGAAAAGAAAACAGTAGCGTTTACAAAGTTCAGCAAGTTAAAATATATATCACTGAAATATATTTCTATTTCCCATCATCTGGCCAGGCTGTGGTGCTGACTAGCTTATTTCTTGCCAGAGAAAATAAGTTTAAATCATAAGCATATTTAACTAGCAAGCATAAATCATAAGCGCTTCTAATCACAAGCATGTTGAACCCTGGTACCGTTTGTACAGATGGTAGAGCTGAGTGCGTGTGCTCCTCCCTGCATTAAAGATGCAGACAAGTTCTTACTCCCCAATTTCCTCTTGAACTCAGGAAACTTAAATCATTTGCGTTTTGCACATGCAGGATTCTTTAAAGTAGGGGCCTGGAGGAAGGTTTTAGGTCTTAGGAAACATTTGGGTTTTGTGATTCACTCTTCGTGCAGAGAAATAATGAAGGTTAAACATGAACACAGTCTATCCTTATTAAAGCAAAAATAATTGGTGTTTCATGAGGATAGTCAAATTATAAAAGGACAAGATTCCGGTTTTCCAGAATGTGTCTTTTGTAAAAAACGAACATCACAGAATCACATAGAATTTTCACAGAGGTCCATTGGCTTTCAAAAAGCAGGCCCCAGGAGGTTGGTTCTACAGAAATAATTTTAGATACTGCGGAGTTCTTACTGTACATTTTATTTTTAAAAAGTATTTTGGAAAGTCTAATGAAACAATAACACCACCGTGCATTGCATGACAAAACATTTTTTATGTGGATCGCATATTTTATTTTCCACCAGGGAATGCATTATCAGTATGCATGGCAAAACTTTAAATTTTGGAAGCTAGTAAGTACCATTTATGTACTAATTGTTTTTGTTTTATGAAATACCATTGTAGTTTTTATTGTAAAATAAAAGGTAGAGAAAACCACACAGGTGCGTAACTCAGTGAATTGTTGTAAGGAGGACACTCTTGGAAATAGAACCTTGCCGGCCACCCCAGAGTCCCCTTCAAGCACTGCCTTGCTCCCCCCTGAAGTAACTGCTATCCTCACCTCCAGGAAGCACTTCCTTACATTTCTCTCTGGTTTTATCACAGGAAGTAGAAAACCTCACTGTACCTATAAGGAGCTCTTCTACCTTTGAGTGTTGGGTCCATTTGTAAGTCCTTTAAATTGGTGAATGCCAGATGGCAAAGGCACTATATTGTGGCTCTGTTCATAGCTATAGTATCAGTAATAACTGCTAACAGGCATGGAGTTTCATTCCATCCAAGCACACAGATGAATTAATTTACTTCTCCCCAGAACCCTATGAAGTAGACACTGTTGTTGTCTGCATTTCCAGTGTGTGGATACGAAGTTCAAGGGTGAAATAACCTCCCCCAGGTCACACCGTCAGCTGCAAAGCCAACACACATGAAAGGTACCGTGACCCCAGCCTATACTAATGCCAGGCTGCTGTGATAGAAACTGGAGATTCCATATGAGAGTTTGTAAAGGAAGGGCTCTCTAGCTTTAAGCGAAAGGTGGAAAATTTGCTGGCCTAGCTCAAACTTTCCATTTTACAGAAGAAGAAATGATACAGAAAAAAAATAAAGAATTTGTTTAAGGTCACACAAGTATTCTGTGGTGAACTTTCATCCAGATCCGCAAACCTCCTGGCTGTTGAAATCAGTGCTCTTACCTTCATGGCCTAGCTTAGGTGGGGAAGACACACTTTCTAACCTGCTTCTTTGCTTCAGTCCTATGTGGGCGAATTTGTCTTGAACCAGTTTGGACCCACCATCCACTTGCTTATTTTTCTCAAGGCTTTAACTAGGAATTAAAAAATTTATATTTGAAGCTTGCTTTTCTGTCTCACTTATTGAGTGCCCAATCTGTAGGCACACATGCCTAACACACTTCTCCGAAGAATGTACAAGAATAACACATTTGACTGGTGTGGATGGCAGGTGAAAAAGAATTAGTGTGTAGGCCCTTAAATGTATTCACGGCCAACTCTGGATTATCCCAGCACAGATGGATCATGCAAAAATCCCTCCTTGCTTCTTATTGGTGACCTTTAACTATTGGTGTTTGCAAATGCTGCTACTGGAGATTGCAAAGAGGAAGAGCAGAGGAGATGGGATTTGGTTTCTTGACCAGAATGTCAGGTGTCCTGGTAAAAGGTTTGGTGGTTTTGCCACTGAAGGCTGTAGGGAGACCCGTTGGATTCTCTTTGGACTGAAGCCATCTGGGGTGCCCAACTTAGCCTTGAATTGTGTACAGTCAGCAGGCAAGCTGGCATAATGGAATAAGCTTAGTTAGGAATTTGCTTTACTGGGTTGAAATTCTATTGTCTTGTGCCTTGACCAACTTACTCAACTTCTCCTGAGTTCTGCATTCTTCATTAGAAGGGATGGGTAGAGCTTTTTGAAAGCAGGTAACACGACATGAAGCGCCCAACTCACTCCTTTGCACCTAGCAGAGGGCTACTGAATGGCACTTCCATTGGTTGGCTGTACGCTTTCATCCAAACAGTAAAGACGGTTAACTGCTCCAAGGAAACTCTTTTGCTCTTGAGACTGGTTCAGCTCAGCTTGTCTGAGGTCCTGGAAGTCTTCACTGGCAATATCCTAGCCAAAACCACTGATCTCCCAACTGCTTGTTCACTGGTCTCCCCAAGTTACCAGGACCATACTCGGAGAAACAAATTGGCCCCTTGCTTGAGTTCTGTGTACCCGACTTCTGAATTGATTTGCCTTGAACATAGCCTGGGTGATATTTCTAATCAGTTATTTTCTAAGGAAATGATTCCATCATTACTCCAGAATATAAGATGCAAGTTCAGTTGATAAAAAAATATTTTCCAGGCTGAACAAATTCTTGTTGAGGCATAAAGCTCCTGTTGTCCACTCTGGATTGTAGACAGTCAGACTTGTCATTGGAGACAATTATGGAAAATTCCAAGGAGTCCCCTGTGTTACATTGCATGCATGTTATTTTCATCCCGGATATCCTAAAGTTGATTGGCATTAGTAGAGCTGAGATACGGACCATGTGTAATCCCAACTCATTCACTTGGCAGGTACTTATCAAACAACTCTTACATGCTAGGGCACCGAGGACACAAAAATAAAACATCGTGCCTGCTTCATGGAGCTTACAATTTAGTAAATTGACAAACGTCACTAAAGCCATGCTATCAGACCATAAGAAAGGCAGGTGGTGTATCTGAGCCATCTTGGTGGCCCACCTACCTGTCACAGTACAAATTCAATGCATGTTTGAAGGAAAGAGTGTTTGAATGTGTTCATAAGCAGAGTCATTTTGTGTTTTTTTTTTTAAGTGAAAATACCCTTAGATTTCCCAAGCCAGGTGTTTTCGCTAATCTCGCTATTGTTTTAAAATTCTCTAATAACAGTTTAGACTCTGAATTCAGTAACCGCGGAGGCTGTTTATAATTTGTTGATGCTTTGCAAACATCTTTCAAAGCCAAGCTGGCCCCTGACTTCTGCTGGGTAATTCACCGCGTCGCGCCGTCTTGCCTATACCTGGGGGGCGACGATGGCGAGCGGCCTGTGCACCAGCATGCTAAATATGGGGCTTCTGACACTGCGGAATGCACAGGCTGCTTACTCTGTAATTTTTAAAAGCCCTGTAACTCCCTATAAAGCATAGACCGCATCCAAAGAAGAAATACGACGCTAAGTCTAGGATTAAATAATATCTTGGGGCCACTGCCTTATGCATTTTCAGCAGTTTGGGAACTCCACTAAGTGCAGGTTAACAAGGGCGGGGCATCGTAAATGAGCATCTGTCCCCTGACCCAGCTGGAGACCCCTTCCGATTATTCATTCCAGAAGCACGTGCTGACACCGGGTTCAGCCCTCTGGGCTCTCCCACTCTCAGCGGTCTTTTAAGATCGGCGGGAGGTCAGGTCCTCCCCGCCCCCACCCCCTCCACCCCGTGCTTTGTGGAGTGGGCTACATGTTTTCTGGGTCTTCCGCGCTTTGAGGACCTGATCACTCTATGTTAAAAATTAAAGTAAAAGAGGTCTTAGACCGGGAGCAATCCAATTCTGCACACTTGGGTGGAAAAGGTTAAAAACAAAAAAAAAAGGCGGAGTGGGGCGGTGTTTCAAATGCTATCTGGCAGCTCTGCAGAGGGGATACGCGTTCGATTGGGCACCACTGCTGTTCTACCTACTGACCCGAGCTCCGCAATCCAAGCCCAGCCTCCCGCTTCAAAGGCCTGGCTCCGAGCAGATCACACATTTTTCCTTGATGACAAATTAATCAAACTTGATTTCTTGGAGGAGAGGGATACAAAAGAACTACAACTCCCCCAGGCCCCAAAGTCAATACAATCCTTCTGGCTCTGATTAGGGTAACAAAAGGATATCTGAGAGCCATCTTCCTCCCTGCCCGCGGCTGTGGGATGGAGCCCAGAGCAAGCCAGGCTTGTAAAGGAGAAAGGGCCTGATTAAAACACTTTTCAGCTGTGACTAAGTGCACCACGAGCCCTCCTGACAGAGAAAATGACTTTTTTAGGCGAAGCGCACCTTTGCTCGCAAGCAAAGTTTCCGCTTGCAAGAGCCGAGAGGAAGTAGTATATTATGAATCTGAAATGTTTATAGGTCTCCCCTTTTATGTGTCTGCAGTGAAGATGAGGTTACAGCAGAAATCAGCCTTTGGCACTGGCCAGTGTTAGCGATAGCCCCAGTTTGGGATCCCTACGGCTACTTCCGGGTTAAGGAAGGAGGCATTGTTGGCATCCCGGGAATTGATGGACCTGTTAAGGCAGGCCTGGGCGGAGGGGATGCGGTGGTAGGGAGCGCGCTCCAGGGAGACAGTGCAGCCAGCCTCCTGCTAACAGGGAGCACAGGATCTCAGCGCGGAACCCCGCCTGCCGCCCTGCCAGCCGCCCTGTTCCGTGGAGCATTGGAGAACAGTGCCTGTATCCTTCTTGTGATGCGTGACGGCCTATATTTAGAAGAATTGCTATTGCACAAAATATGGTCCCCTGACTTGTGGGGGTGCTTCCTGCGCTGCCCAGAAAGATTGCAAGCAAATAGAAAAAAAAAAAAGAAAAGAAAGATAGAAAGCGGTCCCTAGCTTTGCTTCTCGGTTTGGAAGACAAGGCGCTGGTGGCTTGGTTTGGTTTTTCTTTTAATACGCGGAGCAGAAGGCACAAATCTCTCATCATGTGGGTGCTGCTTCTGGAAGGGTGTCGGCTTGCCTTGCCTTGCCTGCAGCCCGGCTGCGTGCCTGCCCCCCGGGGCACGCAGGGCCAAGGCCACGATGGTTGATAAATGGGCAGAGTGCTGCTGGGTCCCAGGGGCCCATCTCTCATTCCTGGCGGTTGTTTTGAAGATCCGTCCTCCAAGTGTCTTTCTGATCCTGACGGGCAGTTTTCAAAATTGTTTGTGGCATTCCAGGACGCGTAATAATTTAAAGCTGGATTTTAGATTGCAGCAATGCGCAGACATATCTGAGACCCCAGCCCCCGCAACCCCAGTGAGCTGGCCCCAGCCCTGTTTTGCTCTGTTCTCTGACACAGGAGCCCAAAGCTGTGGCCCACCCAGCCCCTGTCTCTGTGTAGCCCTCTGCCTGGATTCCAGTCTGCTCACTGTCTGGGGGTGCTATGGGAAAGAGCACCTTGTCCTGAGTGGGAAGACCAGCTTGCTCGTGCTGTGGACTCCTGGCTCTTCTGAGCCTCAGTTTGCTCATCTGGGTAATGGACATAAAAAAATGTCCCCACCATTGAGTGTGAAGATTAAATGAGAAAATGCGAACTGTGACTTGCTGGTCATGGGGAGGCCTTGATGGTCATGATTCAGGGGACTACAGTGGTCCTGTCTTTCAGCTACTCCACCGGCTGTTTTAAAGTCACAGTCTAAGGCAGAGTGCAGACACCTTCCTGTTTTCACAGCAATCCTTGTTTGTAGAACAAAAGCAATACATACTTTTTTTTTTTTTTTAACAGGCAGAGTGGACAGTGAGAGAGACAGGGAGAAAGGTCTTCCTTTTGCCGTTTGTTCACCCTCCAATGGCCGCCGCGACCGGTGCACCACGCTGATCCGATGGCAGGAGCCAGGTGCTTCTCCTGGTCTCCCATGTGGGTCCTTGGGCCATCCTCCACTGCACTCCCAGGCCACAGCAGAGAGCTGGCCTGGAAGAGGGGCAACCGGGACTAGAACCCGGTGTGCCGGCGCCGCAAGGCGGAGGATTAGCCTAGTGAGCCGCGGCGCCGGACATACTCATTTTTAAAAATTTTATTTATTTATGTGAAAGTCAGTTACAGAGAGAGAAGGAAAGACATAGACACTGCTTCTTTCCCTAGATGGCCACAACGACCAGAGCTGAGCCAGGCCAAGGCCAGGAGCCAGAAGCTACCTCCAAGTCTCCTTCGTGGGTGCAGGGGCCCAAGCACTTGCGCCATCCTCTGCTGCTTTCCCAGGCGCGTTAGCAGGGAGCTGGGTCAGAAGTGGAGCACCCATATAGGATGCTGGCATCACAGGTGGCAGCTTTACCCACTACACCAGAACATCAGCCCCAATACGTCCTCATTTTAACAGATGCCAGGGGTAACAATAGCAAGTCCCCTCACCCCCAAACAGCCTTTTGGGTGACTGTGAGAGATACCACAAGCAACCACTGTGTTCTGTTCTGTGCATCACTCCACGTCGATAGGGCTTTCTCAAGTCACACCCGGAGGGGAGGTGTGAGGATGGGTGAAGTCTGCCCCGGATTCTAGAATTTAGAAAGCCCTGCACTGGTAATGAAGTAGGTCACCGCTCACCTTCAGCAACAGGTGCTCCTGTTTCACTCCCACAGGCAGTGCATTGGCCGCCGAGGAACTGCAGCGCAGGCTGGGGTTGTAAATCCAGTTCTTCTTCTTGGCAGGGTCATCTCCTGTCCACAGGGATGGTCTTTGCCTCTCGCAATCACGCGGCAGAATGAGAGTGGTGTGCTGTGTCTCGTGGACATCTTGCTGAGAGTTGAGGCTGTCAGATTTTACGAATATAAAAAGGGAGTTAGTTACTCTGATCTTTGCTTTGCTGTTCAGCTAAGTTCTGAGTCTTGGCCCATGGGGAGCCCTAGAAGAGCCGCCCAGGTTGCTATTCCGAATGAGACAGCGGAGGCGAGAGTGGTGTCGGGGCTCCACCGGGACTCAGGGTGAGTGAGAGTCCCCAGGGCTGCTTTTAAGGGGCATCTGCCGTGAGAAGGCACCACTGACAAATCTCAACAGCCACTTCAGGTGCCTGTTTGCAGATTGCATTTTAAACACAATTTTAAAATCTGCTACAGACAGAAACATCTAATTGGTCCAAAGATTGCACTGTTAAAGAACAAAATATATTTTTCTGTGACTGTAGGTTTTTTAAAAGATTTATTTATTTGTTCGAAAGGTAAAAGAGAGAGAGAGAGAGAGAGAGAGAGAGAGAGATCGAGAGATCTTCCACCTGCTGATTCACTCCTCAAATGCCCACAACAGCTAAGGGTGGACCAAGCTGAAGCCAGGAGCCAGGAGCTTCATCTGGGTTTCCCAAGTGGGTGGCAGGAGCCTAAGTACTTGGGCCGTTATCACTGCTCCCAGCATGCATTAGCAGGAAGCTGGATCAGCAGAGTGAAGAAAGCAGGATTCAAACTGGCCTCTGATAGGGGATTCGGGCATCCCAAGCAGTGGTTTAACTTGCTGTACCACGGTGCCCACATCTGACAGGACGATGTTAAAAGCAAAGCCTGTGTGG
The DNA here is from genome assembly GCF_964237555.1 of Oryctolagus cuniculus. NCBI lineage: Eukaryota > Metazoa > Chordata > Mammalia > Lagomorpha > Leporidae > Oryctolagus > Oryctolagus cuniculus. Next base: position 77,554,856 of record NC_091441.1, read on the forward strand.
GGCTGGTGCCGTGGCTCACTTGGTTAATCCTCCCCCTGCGACACTGGCGTCCCATATGGGTGCCGGGTTCTAGTCCTGGTTGCTCCTCTTCCAGGCCAGCTCTCTGCTGTGGCCTGGGAGGGCAGTGGAGGATGCCCAAGTGCTTGGGCCCCTGTACCCGCATGGGGGCCAGGAAGCACCCGGCTCCTGGCTTCAGAGCCGTAGCAGTCATTTGGGGGGTGAATCAACGGAAGGAAGACCTTTATCTCTGTCTCTCTCTCACTGTCTAACTCTACCTGTCAAATAAAAAATAAATAAATAAATAAAAGCCTGTGAAAGTCCTATTCCAGTGACTGATTTCCTCTCTCTGATTCTTACAGATATTTCTTCACTGTTAGAAGTTCAGACTAGGTAAAAAAAAAAAAAGTGTTTTGAAAAGTTGTACAAACTTTTAGGTTGATTCCTAGTTGAATACTAAACATTAGTATTTAGGTAAATTTAAGTAAACAAAGTACTTGCCCATCAGATTCCTGTAAAATTACTTAGCATGCACAACCTGTCAGTGTCAACATTTAGAAATTAATCAGTGTGGCTGCCATGTGATCGTTGTGAACTCCTTCCTGTTCCCTGGCTGGAATTGAGAGAAAACCAAGATTGGCCAGTATCTCTCTCTCTCTCTCTCTCTCAGCCAGTCAGAGGGTGGCACATACTAGGGCCCACACCTGGCTGGAACCCCACAGCCCCTCTGTGCCACCCTCTCCCAGGGCTGCCTTTTGAGATCTCCATGACTGGACCCTTTGGGGTCTGTCCCTTCCCTGGGAACAAGCCAGTGATGAGCCTTTCTTACCGCAGACAGAAGCAGGTATGGACTTTTGTAGCTCGAAGAGAAACTTCCATTTCCCTTGGGTACAAGTAGGGCTTTCTACATCTGTGCTTGCCGACATTGGGTGACCAAAGCCTAGCAAAGGCCATGTCCCCTGAGAGAGTGGAGCTGAGAATTTTGAGGCCCAGAGGAAAGGTCCCTTGTCTGAGGTCACAGAGCTGCATCTCCGTCTCCTAATTCCACATCCAGTTTCCTCTTCCCTATTTTTAGGGAATTTTTCCATAATTTTACCATTGGTTAAGCAATGCGTCTCTGCATTCTGTACTCTGCTTTTCAGAGCTCAATGTAGCTGATGCTTCAAGTTTTCACTGGGGATAAATTTTTAAAAATTTTTTAAGATGTATTTATTGGCTTGACAGGCAGAGTGACAGAGAGGGAGAGATAGAGTGAGAGCTAGCTTCCACCTGTTGGTTCACATGTGGCCACAACAGCCAGGACTAGACCAGGCTGAAACCAGGAGCCTGGAACTTCATCCTGATCTCTCACATGGGTGGCAGGGGCCCAGATACGTGGACCATCTTCTGCTGCCTTCCCAGGTCCATTAGCAGGGAGCTGGATCACAAGCGGAACAGCCAGGGCTTGGATCAGAACTCTGATATGGGATGCCACTATCACACGCAGCAGCTTAACTTCCTGGGCCACAACACCAGCCTGGGGATAAATTTGTTTTTATTGTTAAGAATTTAACAAAGCACCTGATGGATTTTAGTAGCTTCTAACATTAGGGATGAAGGAAGAGTTTCACCCTGAGCACTGTTGCATTAAGACTACTTCATTGCAGTGACAGAATAGCCAACCAAGACTCTCAGAAGGAAAAATGCTATATATATATATATATATATATATATATATATATATATATAAAAAACACAACTGAAAAGTTGGGGAGAAGTGGCTTCAGGCACAGTTTGATCCAGGAGCCCGACTCTCTTGTTTCTTCTCTTTCTGTTGTCTTGGCTCCACTTCTAGAAAAAAGCACCTTCCAATTTCAGATCCATAACAACCAGAACAGGCCTCTCAGCAATCGCAGCACGTCCCAAGGTTCAGGACCGCTGGCTCTAACTGGCTCCCATCCACAGCCCTGAGCCAGTCCCTGTGGCCACAGGATGGAGACGCTGGGCCATGCCGAGCTCGGGTCACACACTCATCCCTGCAGCTGGGGTGGAATCATGAAGATGGTTGCTCAGAAAAGAGGGGGACGTTGATCCTGGGTGAGAAGACCCGAACTGACTCACGGGGCATCCACCATCAGGTCCCCGTAGTGGCGCAGTCTCCAGAGCGTCAGGCGCTCTGCCGCACGACACAGAGAAGTTTTCTGTCCTTCAGTGTAGTATCCAGAGCTTTGTATGTGGTGAGGGCCAACCGGGTTTACCAATTAGCATAAGCCAAGAAGCCGGGGGCTGGCACTGGGTGATGCGTCACTTCCAGTTGCCCTGGGGATGAAGGCCTCCAGGGGCCCATAAGGAGCTAAGTCGGCAGCTCTTTCTGGACTCTGTAGTTGAGGGGCCTCCCCACCCCACCCCGGGGTGCCACTGCACAGCTGCTCTGCCTCCCACAGCACTCCCTTCTCCTACCTCTCCCCACCCACTTTTCTGGCCCACCTTCCTCAGGAAGCCCCGCCCCACCTCCACAGGTGCGCTTCCTGCCTTGGCTCTGAGCCCTGCAAGTGTAGCATGGAGTAGTCTATCTGTCCCTCCCGTTCGACTTGGGGGAGACAGAGCCCCTGATACTCACTCCAGAGGCTGCCCTGCCCCCATCATAGTGTCCTAGGGTCTTTGTTCCATAAAACCATGAAGGCGGAAGTGCAGGCAGGCAGGGCGTCTCCCAGGCACAGGCCAGGGTGGCCCTGAGCATTTGCTGACCTCAGTGGATGTGTCCCGTAGCTGGGAGCACCACCACCCGGATCTAAGCAACACACTGATGCCCAGAGAGAGGGTGCAGGCACAGACAGAGGGACGCCCCCCAGGCAACATCCTCTATATTGGAGAACCTCAAGTCCCAGCCTCACGGTGCCAATGGCAGGGACTCTTAACCTCCCCGTCTGTAGGTGTGTCGGCACTGTTAACCTCCCCGTCTGTAGGTGTGTCGGCACTGTTAACCTCCCCGTCTGTAGGTGTGTCGGCACTGTTGTACTGTGACAGCATCTTCTGCAGGGTGGCTGGGCCAGCTCTTAATTCAGCAGGGCAGATTGCAGTCCACCAGTGAGCGTTCCTGCCATCGCGACTCACTTTCCCTGTCAGAGCCTTGGACATGCTGGAGCTAAGAATTGCCCTCATTCACGGTCAGGGCAATTTGCTTTGGGAGGAGAATGAAAAATGTAACAAAGACAGATTTGGAAGTAACCCAGGGGTGATTGGACCCACCCCAGTGGGTTCTTGTTCTTAGCTGCCTTTTTAAAGATTTATTTATTTATTTTAAGAGAGAGAGAATCTTCCATGTGCTGATTTACTCCCCAGATGGCCACCACAGCCAGGTCTGGGTCAAGCCAAAACCAGGAATCAGGAACTCCATCCCAGTCTCCCATGCGAGTGGGAGTACTTGGGCCATCTTGCGCTGTGTCCAAGATACATTAGCAGGGAGCTGGATTGGAAGTGGAGCAGCCGGGACTTGAACCAGCGCTCTGCTACAGGATGCCCATATCAGTGTTGCGTCGGGGTGGGGGTGGGGTTTAACCCAGTGCACCACAGCCCCAGCCCCTCCTGTCCTCACCTTCTGATGTGGGTGGCAGCTTCCAGCCAGGGGCTTGGCAGCCATCAAGTGTTTACCGTGATTCCTTGCAGTCCAGTTCCGTCTGGGCTGTTCGTGGGCTCAAACCCAGGAACTGCCTCCCCGCTGCAAGTGCCGGAGGTGAGCTGAGGAATCGGCCCCCAGCCCTGCCGCACTTCTGCCCCCGAGATCCTTTCCGGGAGCTGATTTCTCCATTATTGGAGCACTTCCTACGTGTTTGCTTAAGGGAAATCACCACCAAGACATCTGCAAAGTCTCCAGGCTTTGAAGTATCCACAGGAAACTGAGCAAAGAGAAACCCAGGGTTTGAGCGACTTTGGGTGGGTGGATCTATTGTTTTTGGTTTGGTTTCGCAGCAGCGTGTGCTGAAGCTGGAACCCCATGTGCTGGCACCGCCGGAAATTAAAGTGCCTTCCCTTCTCCCCCTGCTTGAGACAAGAGCTTTTAATGGCCTTCCTCACCTCCCACCCACAGTAATTCAAAGGGATGGGAAATAGAAGCACACCTAGAAAAAAACATGGGGTTTTCCCTTGTTCTGGTGAAAAATCAGATCGCCCTGAGTTGTCAGGATATCAATGTACGTCCCTGGGTTTGTAATACTTTAAATATCCGAGGCACCGAAAATCTACAAAACGCGTCAGTGTGCATTAGTGCAGGTAGTCTTCCTAACACTTCCAGGCAGTAAGCATGCAACCCGTGCTCTGCAGCTATGTAGCTGGAAGGAAGGGTGAAGGCATTGGCCAGTGCCACTCAGCCTGGCAGGCAGACCCCAGGCTCCCTGACCCCAGAAGGAATGCTCTCTTGGACTCCCGCACACTTCTGATTTCCCAGGGGAGAGTGGCCCTTTTGTGTACCTCTCCACACTGCCCTTGCTTTGGGGAGTAATCCCCTTCCTTGGTGGCGGAAGCCGGTGTTTGTGGTTCCACAGGATAAAACAGAAACAAGAAATTAAGCAACAATTATGAGATTAATAGTGACATTTATCAAGCATGGACTCCGAGCCAGGTTCGGTTATAAGTTACGTGCATCAGCTTGCTTAATCCCCAGAGGGAGCCTCCTCGGATCCAGCGAGGTGGAGTGACTTGTCCAAGGCGACTGAGCTAGGCAGTGGTGAGCCGGGGTTCAGTCACAGACCCTGCGACCCAGGCTTCTCCTCGCAGCTCTGTGCGTGCTCACTGGGCTCCCTCGTTGCTCCCTAGCTGTGTGTTTCTGCGAGTCATCACCGCGGATGTGGAAATAAGCTGAGAGTGGCTGAGCGTCCTGCCCGTGTCATAGACCTTGGCAAGTGTTGGAGCCAGGATCTGACCCCAACCATCTGTCTCCCGGGCTCAGAGGACCTTCTAGCCCTCTCCCATCCTAAAGGGTACCATTTACACTGCAGTGCATAAAACCGTCGCAAGCGCAGAACTGCAAAAGAGCCCTTCGGGGTGGGAGTCCCAAGTCTGTGCTACCCAGCAGATGGGGCTTCAGAGAGAGGGTTCAAAAATCTATGAAGAGCCCTACCCTGAGCTGCCAAGCGGTAGCACTGCGGTCTCTTCTGCACATGACAGATGGGGAAACTGAGGCCCAGGGCAGGGACGAGACTTGCACAGAGTCCTGTATCTTTTTTTCTTTTTAAGATTTATTTATTTATTTGAAAAAGTTACACAGAGAGTGAAGAAGAGGCAGAAAGAGAGAGGTCTTCCATCTGCTGTTTCACTCCCTAATTGGCCACAGTGGCCGGAGCTGTGCTGATCCAAAGCCAGGAGCCAGGAGCTTCCTCTGGGTCTCCCACGTGGGTGCAGGGGCCCAAGCACTTGGGCCATCTTTTACTGCTTTCCCAGGCCATAGCAGAGATTAGATTGGAAGTGGAGCAGCCGGGACTCGAACTGGTGCCCATATGACCCACTATGCCACAGTGCTGGCCCCAGAGTTGTGTATCTTACCATGAGGTGGCACCGGCAGTGACACTGTGGGTGATGGTAAGCTGATGCACACCGGAAGGGGGAATGGGCCCTCCCCGTTGCACTACAGGCCTTTAAGCTCTGTTTCTCCTCCCTCCCCCAAGAAACTTGGAGCAACTGCCACCCAGCTTCTTCACCGGAATTTTGCAAAGATTAATTGGATAATTTCAGAATAGTTCTTTTGAGCCGCTTGAAGGAAAAGTGCCATCTAGAAGAACAAAGTAAAATAATAATAATAATTATTACATTTAAATGTATTTATGAAAATCTCCATGGGGGCAATTAGGAGGAGACCAGCTTGTACTTGTGCAAAATTAGCAAGTTGATGAGACGGGCGAATCCTTTCCAGTCCCCTGCGGTCCCACAGTGCTACTGGTGTAGAGACAGTGTTGAGGGTATGGGGACCAAAGTCCGGGTGCAGAGGCCCCAGCTTCCGAGCGGGGATCCATCACCCCTTCTTCTGTCTGAAAATAACCTGCATGCCCAGGCTCGGGCCTTCGGAAGGTGGCACCTGCTGCACCCCACGCCGGGGACTGCCAAGTGCCTACATGGCTCTTCGCAAAAACTGGGTTGTTTCGTCACCTGCAAAAGCCAACGTGCCTCATCATTAAACACTGCCCATTTGCAAGGCTGCCACCTCCTCCTTGGCTGGGTGCCTCTGAGGATGGCTCTGCCAGTCCTCCATTGCTTCTATGTGGCGGTGGGCAGGCGGGTCCTGAGGTCTCCATGCCACGGAGCCATGACGGTGAGTTTATTCCAGGCTCCCGGAGTCCCTCCGTGGCTAACATCTGGTCTGTTCAGTCGGCGCCCCCTCTGCATTCAGAGGGCCAGAGTTTGGTGGGCAAGATGTTCTCTTTTACAATGCACTTGCCTTTGATCTTCAAGTCCAGCTTCCCTGCTCCCACACCTGGCCGTGCTCCGCCGCCAAGGCAGCCCTGCGCTCCCGCACGGCGCTCCTTTGCTTTGCTCTCCTGCTTTTCCTCCCCGACTTGGCTTTCTATACACAGATGGCCGTCATGCTGTGTGCAACTGCAGCCACAGCCTGCTCATCATCCAGTAACAGATTTTTTTTTTCCCCTCCAGCCGATTCAGACAGGATAACCTCTTAGGCAAACACTCGGGTACCTTCTCATCTCTTACAACTTCATTTTCTGCTCTCACCACCCCTGACCAGCTCCCCCCCGCCGAGTGCAACTGGAGACCTGGCCTCCTGGAGCAGTGCTTCTCAGACGGCCGCGTGCGTACACATTGCCCGGGCATCTGATTAAAATACAAATTCTGATCCTTCGGATGGAGCCAGGCTCCCAGCACTGCTGGGACTGCCAACCCGGGGGCACACAGCAAAATCCTGGGTGGCTTTTGGAGCTTTAGCCTCTCCTCCTTGCCCCCCAGTAATGTTCCTACCTTCCCATTTCCCTCTACCAAACTTACCTGCCTACATCCTCTTCCCACCGATTCACCGTCCCTCCTCCCAGTGACTATTTCATACTCAAGTGTCTACAGCTGACAGAGGAGCAAGCTGTGGGAACTGAAGACTATGTCTTAGAGAGACAGGTAGAAGACCCATCCTGTGACCACAACATGGGAATCACATTTCAGATTGTTGAGCCATCGTCGTTGTAAACGTGTCCCAGCAGCATGCTACCTTGATGAAAATTCTCAACGAGTGCTATTGACAATATGAATCTGTTCACCTGTTTCCTCCCCTGGCCCCACCCTCAGCATTCACAGGGAGCCTCTGCTCGCTCAGAGTACCCAAGCAGAAGAATGACATCAAATGTACTTAACACTTAGCCGGACTAGGACTGGGGCCGGCATTTAGTGTAGCACTGAACACACTGGTGAGGATGCTCTCGGGCCACCTCAGAGTACCTGGGTTTGATTCCTGGTTCTGGCTCCTGATTCCAACTTCCTGCTGTTGCAGACTCTGAAAGGCAGTGTTAATGGCACAAGTTACCCAGTCCCTGCCACCTGCGTGAGAGACCTGGACTGAGTTACTGGCTCCTATCTGTCACCTCAGTCCAGCCCCTGCCGTTGCAAGCATTTGGGGAGTGAATCAGTGAATGGAAGCTCTTTCTCTCTCTTCCCTCCCCTCTCTCTCAAATAAAATTTTTAAAAATATTTATTTATTTGAAAGACAGAGGCAGAGAGAGAACACGAGAAAGAGGTCCCATCCGCTGGTTCACTCCCCAGATGGCCACAATGGCCAGAGCAGTGCTGATCTGAAGCCAGGAGCCAGGAGCTTCCTCTGGGTCTCCCATACAGGTGCAGAGGCCCAAGAACTTGGGCCATCTTCCACAGCTTTCCCAAGCCATAGCAGAGAGCTGGATTGGAAGTGGAGCAGCCGGGCCTCAAACAGGTGCCCCCATATGGGATGCTGGCACTATAGGCAGCGGCTTTACCTGCTACACCACAGCACCGGCCCTCTCAAATAAAATTAAAACACACACGCACATACACATACACACACAAAACTAGTTGTGCCCCAAATTCTGTTCCCCAGCTGAGACCAATTTATTGCATTTAGACTCCAGAAAGTGCTTTGCACGTGATAAGTCTGATGATATCATCAAAACAATCCCATCAGCAATGGGGTCTTGGTTCCCTTCAGCAGATCCTCAGGGCAAACACTGACTTCTGAGATCTGCCTGATGCAACGAATAACTCTCTCTGGGAAGGAAGCTGTCTTACACCATCGTGAACTGGGCACTTGAGATTCTCACATTGATAAACCCGGGTTAGCAGTCATGAGTTCACCAGTCCTGCACACCTGGAATCATGCCCTTGGTCCCCAACCTTGCTTCCACCATGTTGCTTAACCTTATTTAGTCTTGCTCCCCCTACTGCCCAGAGGGCATAACTACACTGATTTACTTAGGATCTATCGTGTGCTAAGCTTTGTAGTATCCATCTCTCCAGGACAGCCCTACAGAGGTAGCCAGCAACTGGAACGATGGGGTACCTGTCGATGAGAACAAGCCAGCCCTTGCCCCGACAGGCCCTCGTGGCTTCTGTGTGAGTGCCTGAGCGGCCCTGATGTTCCTAGATTAGGGGGTAGCTCGCAACAGGGCAGCGAGGTTCCCAAGGAGGGGCTGCTTCTGCTAGCACAGTGGGGTGCGGGTGTCCCTTGGGACCCAGGGCAGCTGCTTCTGCCTTTGTGCTGTGAAAGGATCTCAGTATTGTCACTGGCCTGTCCCCATTTAGCTGATGAAAGTACTGAGGATTGGAGTGAATGAGCAAATTGCCCAAGACTGCTCAACTAGTGAGTGACAGGATCCAGGTGCGTCTCGCTCTGGAGTCCGTGGCTTTGACTAACTCAACAGGACATGGGACAACGCATGTTGAAAACCCAGCAGTATCCAGGGTGTGGTCATCCGGGCCTCAGGAAAGCTTTGCCTCTTTGCCTTCCTCTGCTCTCGGGCCCTTATCTGCTTCTCCACTGAGTTCAGCGCTGTCTTCCCATCAGGGCTGGGCTGGGCTGGGCTGGGCTGGGCTGGATGCAGCTTGCACGGTTGCCCTCCTGGTCCCGCAGCAGGCCCCGATGGCTGCCATGACTCACGGTTTCCAGCTCTCCCAGCTGCGCCGTCATCCCCGGCGGTGTTCTAGCTACAGGTTGGTGAAGTATTCCAGGGCAGGATGTTTACATCCCCTAGAGGAACGGGCATGGAATCAAGCAGCGCTCGCTTGGCAACCCCTGGCTGTTCTTCCCAGCCCGAGGCGCCCTGCCAAACCCACGCCGGGGAGGAAGCGGAGCAAGTGCTGATGTGCCTCCCTTTTACATGGAGCATAATACAAGTTTTCAGGATGATTTATTTTCCTAAACAAGAAAATACAATGGCCCCCATCCATTATTCACCATGCTGATGATAACCTTTACTCTGTTGTCAAGGATGATCTAAGGTGGTGTTCAGCCGAAGCACAAAGACCAGGCAAGGAACACACACACACACACACACAAATACATACACACACACAGAGAGCCCCACCCCACTCCTTGCCACAACCGCAGGAACAGAAATTGTGGCACACAGAGGTTTGAAACTAAGAGGCAAGGTATGTGGGTGTGCGTCCCCATTCGCAACCCTCCCAGCATCACACAAATAGGCAGTACTTTCGCTGTAGGTGCTTGGCTTGGAAATGACCCCCACAGAAAGTGACTTGGTGATCACTCAATGAATGCTGCGTTGCAAGGTTTAGAGAATTTATTTCTTCCATCTGACGTTATTCAAACCAGATGGAGCAGAGAGCCTAGCATTGTGTCAGTTCTCAGTATCTTTGGTTTTTATTTCTATGCTATTTATTTGAAAGGCAGAGTAGCAGGGAGAAAAAGACAGAGACTCCCAGAGATCTTCCATTGACCAGTTCACTCCCCAAATGCCCACAAAGGCAGGAGCCAAGAACTCCATCTGGGTCTCCAACATGAACGGCAGGGTCCCAAGTACGTGAGCCGTCAGCTCCTGAGGGTGTACATTTGTAGGAAGCTGGATGAGAAATGGAGCAGACACTCCAGGATGGGGATTCAGGTGTCCCAAGAGGATGCCTAAACCACTGTACCACGATGTATGCTCCATGGTTTTGTTTTTGTGTTCAGTTAATTATTTTTACTTGGCAGACAGGAGCTCCTATGTACTGGTTCACTCCCTAAATGCCCACAATGGCCAGAGTGAAGTCAGGAATTACACATTCAATCCAAGGCTCTCACGTGGGTGGCAGGGATAACACCTGCTGGATTTGGGAGCAAAATCAGGCACCCTCATGTGGGATGTGGGTGCCCCAGCTGGCAGCTCGAACTGCTGCGCCCAGCACCCAGTGCTGTCAAGATTTTTTTTTAAGGTTTATTTATTTATTTGAAAGAGTTACACAGAGAGAATAAGAGGCATAGATCTTCCACCTGCTGGTTCAGTCCCCAAAGGCCGCAATGACTGGGTCTGGGCTAGGCTGAAGCCAGGAGTCAGGAGCCTCTTCCAGGTCTCCCACGTGGATGCAGGGGCCCAAGCACTTGGACCATCTTCCTCTGCTTTCTCAGGCACATTAACAGGGCGCTGGATCAGAAGTGGAGCAGCTGGGTCTCGAACCGGCACCCATGTGGGAATGCCAGCACTGCAGGCTGTGGCTTTACCCACTACGCCACAACTCTGGGGCCCTATTGAGGTCTTTGTACTGGCCTAGTTAACACCTGCATGTGTTTGGGATGAAGAGAGGGCTACCTGAAATGCCAGTGCTCCCTTGCCCCTGGAAAACTGTCTAGGTCTTTTTTTTTTTTTTTTTTTTTTTTTTTTTTTACTCCCTGGGAATTACAATTAACCAGAAAAATGTAAAAGTTTGTTTGGGTTCCAAGCAAGTTTGATAGAGTGGCAAAAGGTACTTTCTGAGTAATGAGAACTTTTTTCCAAGTACAGAGTGGGTACTTGGAAAAGTTTGTGGAAAAATGGAATTAAAGGATGAGTCTAGTTTGGTACAGAAATAATTTGCAATCAGTGTGTGTGCGGGGTCTTCAAGCAGGTCATGGCCGCTGTGTTCCATACCGAACTAAGCGTGGATCTTGAACTTCATGCCCAAGGTGGTGATGTCACCAAACGTAAATATATGTTTCTGTTTCCCTTTCCTTTCAGCGTTGCAGGTGGCACGTGGACCAAATGTGTCTGTTCAGAGGAGAGGAACAGCAGAGAGCAGTTGGGGCCTCTGAACCCTGTCCGTGTGTCCTGGGGTGCTCTTTATTAAAAGACATTTAAAAATAAATTAAAGGCAAAATCTTTTTCTGATGCCCTTAAATAGCGTTTTGGCCAGGAGAAATTTTAACTGGCCTCAGCTGTTCTTCCTGCAGGCCCTCCTGGTTTTCAGATTGATGAGTAACAGACAGGGCAGTGTTTGGCGGCAGCTGGGTTAGGTCTGGCATCGCTTGGCTGGAAGACTCCAGGCAAGCCAGTAACCTCTCTCATCCGGGTTATTAGTCCACGGAAACATACAAGCGAATGTTGGTTGTTGTGAGGCTGATGTGAAGTCACATGGGTATTTACCACTATAGTGAGCATAAACAAATCTTGCCGGAAATGCTGCCTTCACCCCCCGGGAAAACCCGCAGACGTCAAATCTGCGTCCCCAGGAGTGGGTGTTGAGGCACAGAGCGTTGAGCTGACCCTTGGGAGGCTCCCATCCCATTGGAGTCGCGGCTGCTCTGTGATTCTGACTCAGCTTCCTGCTGGTGCTCCTGGTGGGCGTGGAAGGTGGCCCAGGTGCTTGGGCCCCTACCACCCACCTGGGAGATGAATGGAGTTCCTGGCTCCTAGCTTTGGACTCACCCAATGTGGGCTACTGCGGGCATTTGAGGAGTGAACCAGTGCATAGAAGATCTCTCTCTGCCACCCTGCCTTTCAAATAATTAATTAATAATAAAATAAATAATAAATAACAAATTATAAATGAATAAAATAAATATAAATAAATGAATATTATTTTTTAAAAGAGCAAACGTCCATGTGGCTGGGGAGAGACAATGACTCTGGGGCCCGGAAGGCGGGGAGTCAGATCATGACAGTAGGCTTAGGAAGGCCCAGGAAGAGACCATCAATCAATAGACGTATCTCCAAACCATATGTGGTCCTATAGTGTTCTTAGCACCGATAACAGAAGACTGTGTTTTCTTCTTGCATCCTTTTCATAAGCGTTGACTGAGTGTCTGGCATACGTAAAGCCCTCAGAGAAACCTACTCCAAACAGGGGGACACTTAGCTATGTAAGCAGCCCTGTCAAATTTCAGAATTTTGCAGCAGGAAAGCACGCCGAGGGGCAAAGTTCCTGAAACCAACGGGATAAAACAATTGAGCCACCTGGCCTCCTTCTAGAGCTTTCCAAAAGATAGCTTTAAATCTCTGTCCTTCTTTCCTGCAGGGGCTTCTAAAATTCTTTAGGCTTAACTCCACCGCTCTCTACTTGCAATATCATGTTCAGGATTATTCTAAATGATTCCGAGACGTTCCACGACTGTGTCTATTTCAAGTCTGTTCTCAGAAGATGGAACTCCACAGAAGGCGGTTCACAGGATTTTCAGTCCGAATCTATAAATAATTGGTGTATCCATTTTAGCCCCCCAGAACTCCCATATGGTTCTCTGTTCACACAAGACACGAGGCCGAAAGCTTGGAAGGATAGTAATTCTGCAATGCACTAACATCGCAGGATATTTGTGATGATAGTAGCTGCCCATGGCTTCTGGTGCTTGGAGAATGGTAACTTGGGCTCTCCCAAGGTGATTGGCACCAGGGGGCTGGCAAGGGCGGAAAACACTTCCCTTGCAGGTGGACGCTCATTTCCCCTGTCCTTTTCAGTTCCTCTCTGTGTTCTCGTGTGCTTGGGCTTGTCGTGGTTCAGGATCTAAAAGTCCTGACCTTGTTCCTGCTCCTTGTGCAGACTTTTTGTCATTCCTGCCTGTGAGAGAGGCAGAAGAACACAGCTTGTTTGGCAGATCCCAGATGGAGTTTGCAGGATGGATATTAGAAAAATCATCTTCATTCGACTGGTAAACTGAGCATTGAAATTGGAACAAGCCATGAAACGCCATCCGTATCGGGAGGTGGGGTCGGGGTGAAGGCAGCCCTTGAAGTCACGTTTGCATCTGTAAGGAGTCACTTTAAGAGTTCCTGATGGGTACAGTCAGTTCAGACTCTGAGCTGAGTGTGTTGGAGTCTCTGATAATGTTCTGATTAAGGACGCGCAGGGGGCTGGGGGTGGGGGATGGCGGGGAGCAGTAGCAAACACACACTCAGCAAAAGATGGGGGAGACGTGGGGACCAGGCGCGCCCCTCCGATGTGGTGATGACAGTGAAGAGAGAAGAACATTGTAAGGGCAGGGACTGAAGCAAGAAAAGCCCCCCCAAACAGGAGAGGGAAGAAAGGTCAGCAAAGGTAAGTTCACGAGCAAAACAGAGATTTGGGGTGCAGGGTGGGGGTACGCAAAGGGAGCTGGATGAGAGACTAAGAGAAGCAGGAATCAAGCAAGCAAAGCGCCCAGCATGATTTATTAGGAGCATTTAATGTGAAATGGTGGTGCCTACTATGATTGCAGATGGCGCAGCTAAGAAGGAAAGCGAATTTCATTGTGACAGGGCAGGAAAAACCCAAGAAATATTTGACATTCAAATGCCTTTTTTTTTTTTTTTATAAACTGCCTTTGTTCCAAAGTTCTTACTTTGTGTCTGGCTAAATGCATATTAAGTTTTTCTCCCTTCATCACGAAACACTATGAGCTCGGTATCTTTACAAAGTGGAAAGGGGGTCTCCATAGATTGGAGACTCAGGGATGCCTTCCCTGCCTGGCACCGTCAGCCCAGACCTTGTGTTCCGATCCTGTGGGAGTGATGGGAAAGCTGAAATGGGCAGACTGGAAGAGGCACAGAGTGTGAACAAAAGACTTCTCCAAGGCGGGAGTCGTTGGAGTCAGAAGCGAGGGCTCTGCTGGATGGTGGTGTCTCGTCGCTACAGAGAACTGGGCATTTGTTTCTGCAAAGCTCCAGTCCCCTCAGAATCATCTCATGCATGCATTTCATTTACCCAGAACCACCCCACCTCCCCCTGCAAACAAAACGGGAATTGCAATCACCTCCCCCCACCCCTCCCCTGCCCCGTGCCTTGCAGGGAGAGTGACTGGCAGTGCAGCCGCAGAGAACTGGCAAGTTCTGGATGAAGGAATTAAATTCAGGCCCATTCACGATGCACGTTGACTTTGTGGGTGGAAAGAAACCTGGAGGAGAGAGAGGAAACAAGCCCGAGAGCCTCCCGGATTTGGCAGGCAGACTTCCGGAAGGAGGCTTCTCCAAGGAACCTTCTCCTGGAATTAAACCTGGGACTGGAATACATTTGCAAATGATCGGGGTTGGGTTTTCTCGTGTCATGCTGATATGGGTCCAGAGAGTTTTGTGGATTTTTTTTTTTCTTGCAAGAAAGATATACAATGAGAGTGCAGATCTGAAAATTCTGGGCCACAAATCATCGACTTAGAATAGACCCTGCCCCCTCCGAGCCTCCTTCCAAAAACGCCATGGCGTTTGCAGAGAACGCCACCTTTGAGATGTCGGTGTATGCAGTAATAGTCATTGAACAAGAACATAAACGCCTTCAAAACACGCATCAGTTATCTTGAAGGTTTGTGTGGCTGCTCAGACGCTCTCTGTAGTGCTTGGCCCTCCGCAGATCACATCAAACCTGCTTTCTTATATACGGCTCACCATTCCTGACACATTTATCTGGTGTGATTAATTAAAGATGATTTTTAAACCCATATATTTCTGGAAAATACAGAAGAGACAGCCTAGAGTCTCTGTATCCATCAACGGTGGTCATAAACTTCCATAAGATGGCACTGTAACATAAATTATAGAAAGAGGCAGCTTTGTGGCAGAATGGGGAGAATGAACGGTAAATGGCCAGGGTGGCAGGGAGCCTACGGGATCTGGTCCCTGGGCTGGGCATTTTGTTGTAGTCCCCCTGGTCTTCAGGTCAGGGAAAAGCCACCCAGGAATTCAGTGCAGTTAGGTTCAACAGAACCAGAAAGAGCTGATCTTTTTACATAATAGGAAGAAGAGAAACCAGACCACAAAGTGCAAGAACGCAAAGATTCTCTTCTCACCTGGTCCTGTCGCGGGCATACAGTAAGAACAAAAAAAGAAACCCTGTGTAACCGTTTTCCCATTTCTCCCTGCTTTCCTGTCATTGGCAGGGGCAGGGGTGGGGGTGTGGACATTCTCAGCAGGGCGGCCAACCCCAAGGTCTTGGCTGTGGAGTCCCAGTGCCAGTGCCAGCACACTCATCACCTTGTTTGTTACAAAGCAAGTATTGCCTTTTACAGACGGGCACTGGGGGATGCCAGGTATCCACGGGCGCTGATGTAGCCAGGCCTTCTTTCCTTTTATTCCATGCTTGGTGTGAGAAGGGTTGGGTCGCAGCTGCTTCTGCCAGAGTCGCCCTGGCTTAGTGGCAATTCCTTTGAGATGAAAACCTCATCTAGATTGCTTTGTAGGGGCCCCGTAGCTTTCAGGTGCATCTGAAAATAGCAGCCTTGCCAGGGAGTTCACTGCTTTACAGGAAAGCTTTACAAAGCATACACAAATGTCAGAGTTTCTTGGAGATCTTAGGCTATTATGCTACCAAGTGGGTCCTCTCTTTGGCTTGGCACAGAACCAGGTGCGCGCTTTTTCTCGGCTTAGCAGGCAGGTATCCAGGCCCCGTCCGATAGCATAGGCTCAGGATGCCGCAGGAACTTCCACAAGATGGTTTCCCAACATCCATAGCCTGCCTGCGCACAGCAGGACTGCACAGGGCTAAGGGCAGGTCACTGGGGAGCCTGGCTTCGTGGGCTAGCATCATTTTTCTCCCTACCTCCCTGGAGGAGAAAATAGGTAAGACAACAAACCACTGGATGTGGTAGCCTGGAAAGCCATGGCCTGGTCACGTGGCCCTGGGTGCCCCACAGCCTGATTTCCAGTGTGCTTAGAGACCCAGGGCTTTTCTCTCTCTCGGGTGAGCTAGGCCACAATTCTGGGGAAATCTGGCTCGACCGATTTCTTGCGCAAGTCACGGGGCTGGAGAGTCTGCAGAACAGAGACAAGTGGGGTGATGACCGGATTTGCTCCCAGAGGGCACAAGTGGGGGTGAGTGCAGCTGCTCCCCTCCCCTTGCAGACCCACCCCGTCTGCTTCTCAGCGTGCACACAGCCTCAGGAGGGGGCTGTTCTGGGGACAGCGAAACGCAGTGACTTGCTCCTTGTCAACTGTGTCCTCTGCTTTCTGTTGGTAAAAATCCGCGGTGAAATCACCTGCAGGTTTGTCCTGCAATGGCTGGCTGGGGGGAGAAGATGCTTACCTCTTGCCCCTATCCCCTCTCCTCTCCCCTCCCCACTGTCCACCACACACACAGTGATGTCTCCAGTCAGCACCCATATGGGCTGCTGGCATTGCAGACAGAGGTTTAGTCTGCTATGCCATAACGCTAGCCCCGATTGTGCAGGTTGTGATCAATGGGCCGTGCCTTAGGTTCCTGGTAGCTGAGTGTCTTAGTCTGGCAGGTTAAGCCACTGTCAGCAGTGCCAGCATCCCACATGGATGCAGGTTCAAATCCTGGCTGCTCCACTTCTGATCCAGTTCGCTGATAATGAGCTTGGGAAGGCACTGGAGGTTGGGCCCCTGTACCCACACGTGGGAGACCTGGATGAAGCTGCTGCCTCCTAGCTTTGGCCTGGCCCAGCCTTGGCCATTGCAGCCATTTGGGGAGTGAACCTGTGGATGAAAGATCTCTCTCTCCCTGTTTGTGTTTCCCCTACACTCTCTGTAATTCTGGCTTTTAGATAAATAATTAAGTCTTCATAATATATATTTAAAAAAAAAAAACAGAGCACCACACTAGCGTTTGGTGACAGCCTCTGGCTGCATCACACCATGGCTGAGGACATCACGTGGCGAGACAGAGAAGTGTGCCTGCACAGTCTCTCTTCCTCCTCTCAGAAAGCCCCAAATGACATCGTGAGGGCCCTAACCTCATGGTCTTATCTAATACGCATCACTTCCCACAGACCGTGCCCCCAAATAGCATTAACAGGTGGATTTGAGGATCAAGGCTCCAACACGTGAGCTTGGGGAGGGCACACTCAAGGCAGAGCACTGACGCATGGATGTTTCTGCAGGGAAGCCTGTGAACAAGTGCACGAAGCAGGATAAAAAAGTATTAGAGGCCAGTGCCGTGGCTCACTAGGCTAATCCTCCACCTGCGGCGCCGGCACACCGGGTTCTAGTCCTGGTCAGGGCACCGGATTCTGTCCCAGTTGCTCCTCTTCCAGTCTAGCTCTCTGCGGTGGCCCGGGAGTGCAGTGGAGGATGGCCCAAGTGCTTGGGCCCTGCACCCACATGGGAGACCAGGAGAAGCGCCTGGCTCCTGGCTTCAGATCAGCGCAGTGCACCAGCCACAGCGGCCATTGGGGAGTGAACCAACGGAAAAGGAAGACCTTTCTGTCTCTCTCACTGTCCACTCTGCCTGTCAAAAAAAAAAAAAAAAAAAAAAAAAAAAGAAGAAGAAGAAGAAGAAGTACTAGAAAGTGGTCCAAAGCAGCCCAGATCTTGTCCACATCAAGCTAATTTTTTAAAAATTTATTTGAAGCCGGCGCCGTGGCTCACTAGGCTAATCCTCCGCCTTGCAGTGCCGGCACACCGGGTTCTAGTCCCAGTTGGGGCGCCGGATTCTGTCCCGGTTGCCCCTCTTCCAGGCCAGCTCTCTGCTATGGCCCAGGAGTGCAGTGGAGGATGGCCCAAGTACTTGGGCCCTGCACCCCATGGGAGACCAGGAGAAGTACCTGGCTCCTGTCATCGGATCAGCGCAGTGCACCGGTCACAGCGGCCACTGGAGGGTGAACCAACGGCAAAGGAAGACCTTTCTCTCTATCTCTCTCTCTCACTGTCCACTCTGCCTGTCAAAAAATAAAAAAAAATAAAAAAAAATTTTATTTGAGAGGTAGAGTTACAGACAGTGAGAAGGAGAGACAGAGAGAGAGGTCTTCTATCTGCTGGTTCACTCCCCAAATGGCTGCAACATCCGGAGCTGCGCCGATCTGAAGCCAGGAGCCAGGAGCTTCTTCTGGGTCTCCCACGTGGGTGCAGGGGCCCAAGGACTTGGGCCATCTTTTGCTGCTTTCCCAGGCCACAGCAGAGAGCTGGATAGGAAGAGGAGCATCTGGGACTCGAACCATTGCTCATATGGGATGCGGGCACCGCAGGCAGAGGATTAACCTATTTTGCCACAGCACCGGCCCCCAAGCTAATTTTTTTAAATGCAACTTTTCCCCTTAGAGCCTGTGAATCAGAACTGTGACTAAGGGCATGTGCATTTGTATTTAAGAGTAAATATAATGTAGAAGTTACATCCATTATCTCTGGATTATTGGTGAGGGGAGTATTTGAGATCTGACCTTGAAATTGCTTCTAATTACAGTCTCTTTAAATGTTCGTTGCTTTCTACTTTGCCCTTAGTACTAATGAGAGCCTCCAGTTCAGAGGTTGCAAATGCATGTGTTTAAAATGACCAGGGAGAGGCTAGCATTTGGGACAGGGGTCAGGACACCCTTGGGACACCCATATCCCATAGAGGAGTGCCTGGTTTGAGTCTCAGCACTGTTCCCATTTCAGACTCCTGCTAATGTGCACCCTGGGAAGCAGCAGGTGATGGCTCAAGTGTTTGGGTCCATGCCTCCCATGTAGGAGACCCGGATGGGGTTCCTAGCTCCAGCTTCAGCTTGGCCCAGCCCAGGCTGTTGGAGACTATTGGGGGTGGGAAGTAGCAGATGGGAGATCTCCATCTCTGCTTTTCAAACAAATAAAAAATAAATTCAAAGGGTCAGGGAGATGCTATGAATGGGGTGGGTTGGGATAGACAACAGAGAATAGTGAGGACCAGGGACAGAAGATCACCTGGGCCATCCAAAGCAGATGGCCGCCTTTAGGCCCCACCTGCCTACGGCTGCCAAGTGGGGAAGTGCCCCACATCATCCCACATGTCAAGATAATTCAGAAAGCAATGTGCTGTGAAATACCTCCAGTTTTTAAATATTAGCAAACTATTTGATGTTTAAAAAAAATTCCAAGCAAAACATACCACTTGTAACCCTTTTACTAGTCACTCAAAACCAAAGAAAACAAAGTTTCTATCAAAAACCTATATCCATGCCTTATCTTACCAACCTCCAAGCAGCTTCCTGCAGGTTCCCCATGGTTTCTGTCACTTCCCCTGTAGTTTTGATTGCCTTCTCACTCAACCCTGACACCCATGGCCGGGAGTTTCAGTTGTGCACTGCATACAATGAAATCACCCCATTCCACCTGGGACGCTGTTTTTCCATTGCTGTGCTCCCATGCTGTTGAGGCTGTCTGCTGCCCGCCTTTCTTCCTTCCTTCACCCCGCACGTCTCTCTGAAGAGCCACAGCTCTCCTTATTCACTTTTAATGGGACACAGCTGAAATAAGCCAAGCCCCTCATTGACAAATCCTGTGAGCTTTTTCTGGGTGGTTCTTCTTGAACTCACTTGCATAGTTTGCACTCTCTGAATTGGCCTCTGGCCTTGGCCTGTCCATAGCACTCCATGCCCTGGGTCCTTCTTTTATCTTCATCTTTCCCTTAGCCATCCCCACTGCATTGTCCTCCTGCCAGGCTCTGGCCTCAGCTTGCTGCTTCTCTCTGTACCGCTCCTTGGTTCTCTCCCAGAACTAGCACAGGGCCTGCATCACAGCCATTCCACCATCGAGACCATCAGGAGACCCTCTGTGCTCACAGGGGAGGCCTGAGCGTCCAGCTGAAGTGGTCTACAGGCTGGTGGAATCCCTGATGAGCCCCGGCACATCTTCCTGGTCTCATTGTTCCTGCCAGTCCTTTGTGACCCAACAGTTCCCGTTGCAGCTGTCATGAAAACCGGTCGGGTCTGTGTTCCTCGTGATTCTATGTCCCAGTGACACTTCCTCTCTCTTAACTTACTATCTTCACCCTCAGGCTCCAGTCTCTCTCTTGCAACAGAAACCTGTAGTTCCTGAAGCCCACCAACAACTCTGCTGTTTACCTAGTTGTCTAAGGGCTCCTCATTGCCTCCCTACCAAGGTTTTCAAGTCATCAGTTACCCTAATCCACTGTATTTTCAATGTTGTTGACCTTAATTCCCATGCATATACACCATAGGTTTGACAGACTGCATAACTTTTTGAAACTATCTCCTACTTTCTGGAAGGAAATATGCTCTTATGTAAATTGAAGGCATGCTTGAATGTCCAGGGGCTAAGATGCAATTGCTATGGTTTTTCCAATCCATGGATAGCGTGATATGCAGTGGAGATATTTAAAAATCCTCTCCATTTGGAACTTCTAGAACATATTGTGTCTTAAATGTACTCCCAATGATTAAATGGAAGAAGAGGAGTTCATGGTCTTTAAATATATTTAAAAGCTTTTTGTTGAATTAATTATTTCCTGAGCAAATGCTTAAAAGCTGTGTGATTTGGCTAAATAAAAATAACTTGTGTGGATCAGTGTTGCCAGTTGATAATGGAACGTAGCATAGACCAACCATGGTGGTAGGAAAAGTCGGGATTAGGTTTTCTGCTAGCAGTGGTCATGTGTATTGTCTAATAGGGCCGTGACTACTTAAAAATAGTTTTTGATAAATTGGATACATGACTAAAGTATGGTTTTACCTAGAATATATGGTTCATTCAGAAGCCCAGGACAGAGAAGTTATTCTGTCCCTTGGAATAGATCTCTGCCTTTCAGTTTTGCGGTGGGATTTGTTAGAAAACTCTTGGTACATCATCAGGGACATGTTGGTTTTCTTCACTGACTGTCATTAGGAATAAAAGTCCTGTGTGTTTTGCCAGCACTCAGACGCAGGAAATATAGCACTTACTTTGGTCCACAAATCTTCTCATGATATAATAACAATGAAAATGGCCTTTGGTCATCAATGGAGACAGGTGGAAGCCCAGAAACCTGGAGGTGGGTGGTGACTTAACATAGAATCAGGCTGGTGCCGTGGCTCACTAGGCTAATCCTCCGCCTTGCGGCGCCGGCACACCAGGTTCTAGTCCCGGTCGGGGCGCCAGATTCTGTCCCGGTTGCCCCTCTTCCAGGCCAGCTCTCTGCTGTGGCCAGGGAGTGCAGTGGAGGATGGCCCAAGTGCTTGGGCCCTGCAACCCATGGGAGACCAGGAGAAGCACCTGGCTTCTGCCTTCGGATCAGCGCGGTGTGCCGGCCGCAGCGGCCATTGGAGGGTGAACCAACGGCAAAGGAAGACCTTTCTCTCTGTCTCTCTCTCTCACTGTCCACTCTGCCTGTCAAAAAAAAAAAAAAAAAAAAAGATAGAATCAGGTTAAGAAAGTATTTTGTGGAATCCCTCCTAAATATACTTTTCCACTATTACCAAAAATTTAAATAAATAAAGAATATGGAGCAATGTTGATCGCTTTCTCCTTTTACTTCGTAAGAAAGTTCTACATCCCCATGATAAAATTGGGGGTTGGCATAAATTAATCTTCCCCTGTACGTATGAGTTGGATTACCGGCCTGCTAAATGAAAGAGGTTTTTTTTCTTTTCCCCAAAATAGACAAATACATCCTAGCTTTCAAAGTTCGATTTCCAGCTCAACTAATTGGAGGTTCTCATGTGCCTTCCAGATACTATTTGGTTTCTTATATTATAAATACCTAATTCAGATATTTGCACAGCTACAAATATAGCCTAAGCAAATTGAGAGGTTATGATGCGTTAGAGAAAATACACTAATGATGTTCGTGTGAACAAGTTTCACTGGATGAAGTACTGAGTCTGGGTCTAAGAAGACTTGTCCATCTTGCACCTCTACTTAAGAGTTTTGCTGCCTCTACTTATGTTGAAAAGGTCCTTTCAATTCAACTTCAAGGCTGTCGCCATTGCTCTGGGGGGTCATGATCTATGGCTACAGAGGTGATGGGAGGCAGATGTCAGGAGAATGAAGTCTTTGAAGGCCTTCCTTCCCAAGTTCGTAGCCCCCAAATTTTTGTACTTGTGCCTGCGAGGCTGGAGACACTGATTCCGCTGATATCACCTAATGGTAAATTCCAATATTTCCCACGCCCTGATTATGCATCACACACGTAGATGGAGCAGGTTGCTCCCCACTGAGTAGCAACAGCTCCTAAATACCTGCACGGAACTGAGATTATCAAGATCTGGCACTTGAAGATTGTGCTGTGCAGAAAACATTTGTCGACTGAAGGTAAATCGCTGTCTCCATCTCATCTCGGTTGCCATAATTTTCCCTCCTTGCACGACCACATTTTTCTTCAAAGGCCGCCAGAGTAATTTGAATAGGGGTTGGCAATTATGAAACACTTTGAACGCCTGGTTTTAGACAGAACTTCTTCTCTTGCTTTTCAAGCTGATTGATCCCCACCGTGACATGCCACATCTGGTCGTGTCACTCCTGGTCTGTTTATGTAACATCGCGTGGTGTCAAGTGGTACTGGATTTTGGCACAGTCATCAGCCAAAGAGATCACAAGTCAAACATTATTTCTGAAAATTGCAAAAAAAAAAAAAAGTGCCAGTGTGTTTTAAAATTTGTTCTGAGTTTTGTTTTTTTGCAAAAAGGAGAACTATTTATTTTAAAAGCTTTGCTTTTTAAAATTCTCAATTCAGTGAATGGTTGTTCCCACAAACTGGAGAGCAAAGAGTTGCATTACTCAATTGAACAAATATTTACTAAGGCATTGCTATGAGAGTATTTGAAAATTCACGGAAAATGGAATGAGAAGAGAAGTTTATTTTGGCGAAAAAACTTCTGTCATCAAAGCATAGTTTTTCATTCTTTTAAAAATGTTTTATTTATTTATTTTCATCTATATGAAAGGCAGAGTGACAGAGAGAGAGAAAGAAGCTGAAACACATGCACACACACACACACACACACACAGATCTTTAATCTGCTGGGTCACTCCCTAAATGTCCACAATGGCCAGGGCTGGGCAGGGCCAAAGCCAGGAATCCAGAACTCAATTCGCATCTCCCACATGGGTGGCAGGGGCCCTGCACAGCATCTGCTGGGTCCAGGATTCATTAGCGGAAAGCTGAATTGGAAATGGAATAGCTGGGTCTTGAACTGGAACTCTGCCAATATGAGATTTTGGCATCCCAAATAGCTTAACTGGCCATACCACAATGCCCACCCCTCATTTTGCAGAATACACACTTTCCACAAACTTTTTGACGATATACCCTCTCCCTCAAATTGCTAGGTTCTGAATTGGGCCCCACATTCATTTTCTGGGCCCCACAGGAGAGAGAGAAGCTAAATTACCCATTTCACTCCATTAGTGGGAATTATTATGCTTGTGCCGCACCAGGTACTTGTGACTTGAGGCTCTTGTCTTATCCTTCAACCCCAGAGTCACAGCACCTCACAGCCTGTCAGTGTCTTCACTTGGATGTCCAGTGGGATCTTAAATTTACATGTCCAACAGAGACAGACGGTAAAACAGGGGTTCCAAGGATTGGAGGGAGGCAGAGATGGGGAGCTAGTATTTCACAGGTTTCTGTTTGGGATCCTGAAAAAGTTCTGGGAGTGGATGGTGGTGATGGTCACAGCATTGTGAATTCACTTAGTCCCACTGAACTGTACACTTCAGATTGGTTAAAATGATAAGTGTTATGTTCTGTACATTTTACTACAATGTTGAAAAAGTACGTTACCGGAGAATTAAATGTCTTAACTAAAGACAAGGAAAGACACCATTAATTCCCAAATGGGGATGTATGAAGCATGGTGGTCTGTGTGCACACAGGATCCTGTGTGGTAAGCCTGGCCCCAGTGTGGTGCTGTTGGCAGGTGGTGAGACCTTCCAGAGCTGGGGCCTGGTGGGAGGGGTCAGGTCGTGAGGACACACTCATGCTTGTCTGTAGGCAGTGCTTTCTTGCTCTCATGGGCATAGGCTGTCAGAAGAGAACCTGGCACCTGCCTGGAGTGCTCCCTTGCTGGCACGTGCGTTCCTTCTGCACACAGGCCCTTCCCCTCCTGCTGCTCTGCCGTGTGTGACGCAGCCAGAGGGGAGCTGGGCAGAGTGCTGGTGCTGGTGACGTTCACCCCCAACCTGCCTCTTCTCACTAAATGGCACCTCCATTTGCCTCTTGGGCCATGTCAGAACCTTGGCGTCATCATCATTCATTCTCCTCCTTTTCTCGTATCTGACATCTGTCCCTACACCCACGGGGCTCTTTCTCCAGAATTCACCCAGAATCTGACTATTGCTCATCACCTCTGGGGTCCAGTTATCTCTTGCTTGGAGCAGAGTGTCCCCTAACTGGCCTCTCTGCTTGTGCTGCTGCCCTTCCTTTCTCTACTCCCCACCCCTTAGTGTTGGTTTTGTTCCCAGGCAGCTCTGGGCTGGTACTGGTCCTTTTAGTTGGTCCTTCCAAGGAAGGGAGTTTCTCTCTATCATTGGTCCAGCAAAATTCCCAGGACTGAGTTCCATGAGACCATTTGGGAGCTACATGGGAAGGGTGGAGGTGGGGAGAAGGCATTTATTTTGCGGACCTGAATCACATGCCCACCCTGTGCTTAAAGAGAGAACAGGAATTAAAGTGATTTCCACTCAGCCACGTGAGAGGTCCATTCACAGGGAAATCAGAGACAGTGAAATGGACACTGTGAGGACCAAACTACCCACTCCTCCCTATATCAAGGGAAGAAAACAGATTACGTTTGTCTGTGTAATGGTCTCCATGAGTGCAGGTGAGTTTCAAGTTGGTTGTGAATGGATCCTCATGTCGAATGGGAGAGAGCTGACTTAGGGCGGAAGAGATTGCCTGCTTATGTTAGACCATGATGGGGAAAGATGGGGGTGCTTGGAGCATGGGAGTGAGGGAGATTTGGGAAGTTCAGCCAATCCTTAGAGCCTTTATGGGCTCTGACAAAATCCCTCCTTAATTGAGGGCATATTCTGTTTAATTGAAAAATAGGCAGTGAACACTTCAGCGCCTTCTGACCCCATCCCTCCACCCAGTTTAGCTCCCTGAGCTCAGCCTCTATGCAGTGCTTCTCTGTCCTTTAGCTCAAGGCCCAGCAACTGGAATTCTCAGCCCTGCCAGTGAGCCACGCCTCCCCTTCCTGAAGTTACTGTACAGGGGAAGAGCATTTGCTTTGGCCTCAGGAAGACGTTGATTTTCAGCCCTGACTATGCCACTCACTGCATTGCATTCATTTTTTTTTTTAATTTGACAGATAGAGTTAGATAATGAGAGAGAGAGAGAGAGAGACAAAGGTCTTCCTTCTGTTGGTTCACCCCTCAAATGGCTGCCACGGCCGGCGCTGCACTGATCCAAAGTCAGGAGCCAGCTGCTTCTTCCTGAGCTCCCATGCGGGTGCAGGAGCCCAAGCACCTGGACCATCCTCCACTGCCTTCGCGGGCCACAGCAGAGAGCTGGACTGGAAGAGGAGCAACCAGGACTAGAACCCGGTGCCCATATGGGATGCCGGCGCCACAGGCGGAAGATTAACCAAGTGAGCCACGGCACCGGCCCCCTGCATTGCATTCTTGAACAAAGCACTTAACCTCCTTGGCCCTTGGTTTCCTCATCTGCAAAGTGGGTGTGATAATAGGTACGCCATTGTGTTGTGATGACCGGAAGAAGAAATCTAGGAAGACCTAGCACAGGCCCAGGCTCATGGAGGCACATGGTGAAAAACATTCGGTTGCTATGCCCTTAGTGTTTAGGTCCTGAGCCCTCAGCACTGCTCTGTGTCCCTGTTAGTTAAATTTCCCGGGTCTAGCTATGTCGTGTGAATGAAGCAAATATTCCAGTCAGAATGCAAGGTGATGTGGTTGCAGGCAGCAGAGACCAACTCTGGCTCAATTAAGCAGACGGAGAATTTATGTGCAGGATAAAGGGCGTCTCAGAGAACATAAGAAGATCTGCACATCTGGGTCTGAAAAGTACAGGAACCTGGCTCGGGTCTAGGATAGAGGTAGCAGACCCTCTAGGACTTCATGGTCAGGACGAATCAGCTCCAGAGAGCGTCTACCCATTCATTCCCTTCACATTCCTCGGGCAGCTCCTGATTGGTCTAGGGGAAATACATGCCCAAGGCTTGACCAATCAGGACATCTCTTAAGCACACAGCCATTGTAGCAAAATCACACTTCATAGTAACAGACACTCCTCTACTTATGATGGGGCAATATCCTGATAAGCCTATCCTAAGTTGAAAGTGTTGTAAGTAAAAAGTGTGTGTGACACACCTAACCTACTGAACATCTTAGCTTAGCAGCACAATGCACTGTAGAGCACCAGTTGTTGTCTTCATGATTGCATGAGGGGACTGGGAGCTGTAGCGTGTGCCCCTGCCCAGCGTCATGAAAGCAAGTGATTGTACATGGCATGAGCCTAGGAAAAGACCCAGTGCACGCTTTGAAGTGCAGTTTCTACTACATGTGTGTCGCCTTTGCACCATTTGTGAGGCCAAGAAAACCTCCTAAGCTGAAGCATCAGTCGGGGGTTGTCTATATTCCCTCGGGATGCTACGTATATCTGATCGTCATTCAGGAATTTATTAAGCACCTACATTGTGCCCCGGGCTAGGCTCTTGGGTGGAGAAAAGATCAGTGCTGCCCTTGTGCAGCTCACGGTCCAACAGCAACTGAGTTCAGTAGGACCTTTTTGCCCTAGAGTGTAATTTAGGGCCTTTTTCCCACTAAAAGAGTGTGCAGGAGGGCAGTCGTAGCTATTCAAGGGGAAGCCCAGCCACCTCAGTAGAAGGGGGAAATGGCTGCGGGCAGGAGAAAAGCAGCAGATGTTAGTCCATCTTTCTGAGCTTTAGTTTCTTCAGCTGTCAAATGGGATATTTTGAAGAGCAAGTGAGTTAGCCGGTGTGAGGTTCCGCGAATAGTACCTAGAAGAGAGTGTGCTGTGCACCTGTTAGCTGTCGTCGACATCTTCATGCAGGCTCCAGATCTTCCTGCTCCTTCTGACATCTTGTTTTCATAACGGAACCCAGAGAAATGGTCAACTCTTGGCCATGCCATAACCCCCTGAACCACCGAACTTTTGGGGGGAGTAATAAAAAACAAGAGAGAGAAAGTTGGCAACCTCCCGTTCTGCAGTCACATAGCCGGTGCCTTCTCAGGTTTCGGCATCCACAGAGGCTCTGCAGCCTGTACGTGTTAATTTAAGTGAACTCTAAATGGCAACTTGTGCCGGAGCCTCGGGCTGTGCAGACAGAGCCCTGCTCTGCAGAAGGTTCCAGGCCGATGGCTTCGATCCAGCCTTAACCCTGCACATACTCATAACACTCGACTGACGGCGAGTGATTGAAATGTAAGTTTTTGTTGAGCTGAGATGCTAAATTCAGGATTGGGAGCATATGGATTGCTCCATATTTGTTTTCTGCATATCTGATGTTAGCAATTTAGAACATCCCTGGGACGCTCCCTGGAGAATTTCAGTTCTGTAAATGAAACAATTATTTTGGCAGTTTGGGAAAGATAGATGCATAACTTTCAGGGTATTTAAAGGGGAAATACACCTTCCCCAAGTCCCTTTCTCCCTTGCCAGATACAAAGAATGAAATCAGAGTGCCGAGGGAATAGATGGCGTAAGTGGGAGAATTGCCAGTCAGTGTGTTGTCTTCGCGATTGGATTTCGAGGACTGACGGCGAGCAGGCGGCAAAAGCGCTTCTCTAAATCTGGGTGTAGAGAACACCACTCCTGGGGTATCGTGTTCGTTCATGCGGTCACCAGGTAGCTAACAGGCTCTCCCTGAAGTCCGAGAAGGACCCGTGCTCGCCCTCGGGTACTATTTACAGTGGGCAATGCTGTGCAGTCCGAACACTTGAGTTACAGGTAACAGAAAGTGGCTTACGTTAAAAAGAGGAAAAGCTGTTCTACTGGTGAGCTGGTGGCTTGTGAGAGCCAAGTGATGGGAAGCTAAGAGCAGGACCCAGGAAGTAAAAGCTGCAGGGCCCAGGAGTCCCTTTGTGTCACGCATCGCACGTATCTGCCAGAGTCTTCCAATGTACCTTCTGATTTGCCCATGGTCCCCCTCGGTCTGCATGGCTGCTCCATGGTGCCTGAATTCCCAGATCTTCTCTACATCTGAGAGACCGTCTCAGAAGGAAGAGAGCCTCTTCCACCCAATTCTGAACTCTGGGAGAGAGGCTGATTGGCTCCATTGTCAGGTGTTCCCTCCAAGTTCCGTGAGCTCGGGGTGAGGAAGGGGGATGTGGAGTTACGTACAACCTTGTCACTCAAACTTGTCCCTGGACCTGCAGCCGGGGCCACACCTGGAGCCTGGTAGGAGTATCACTTCTTGCGATCCCCAGTCGTCTCTGTGAATGTGTTAGCAACAGAAGTAACTGGCTCTCTGTGTGTGCGGTGGGTGGGCAGGAGGTTGGTGTGAGCCTAGCAGATGGCCCAGAACATTCTTGCTACAATCATATAAATGTACTCCGCTCTGGAGGCTACTTCCGCAGAGAAACGTTAACTCTTAAGAACATCTGTAGAGCAGAGCAGCATGGGTCTTTTTCATGATATAAATGAAACGTTTCGTGTCTATGTGAAGCTTGCTCAGTAATTGCTGGATTCTCTCCTTGGCATGTGGCAGGCTTCTATTAGGATGTTTGCGACCTCGCGTTAATCTGAACAGTTCCTGCTCCCCGGGGCTGCTCACAGGGAGGATTGGTGAACCTGCCAGTGACAAGAAGGTCAAGTATGCGACTGCCCCCGCCCATCCCAGGCTATGTGGCTATGACTGACCGTGGTCTTACTGGGGCTGCCCTTGGTCTCCCAGCCTGGGGCTCCTGCAGACTGCGTTGAACCTGAGAGTGCTGACTTAAGAGACCAAGGGGTGTCTCCTCCTTCCCTGTGCTGCTTACACTTGAGAATGCCCACTCTGTGAAGATCCTTGAGTGGATCCTTGTGGCCAGGCCTTTAGCATTTGTCACTCATAGCACCTCTCAGCTGCTCTTTAGGGCCATCGACCTCACCTTTTTTTTTTTTTTAATTAATTTATTTATTTGAAGAGAGTTACAGAGAGGGAGAGAGAGAGAGAGAGAGAGAGAGAGAGAGAGAGAGGTCTTCCATCCACTGGTTCATTCCCCAAATGGCCGCAATAGCTGGAACAGGGCCAACCCAGGTCTCTCACATGGGTGCAGGGGTCCATGCACTTGAGCCATCCTCTGCTGCCTTCCCAGGCCATAGCAGAGAGCTGACTCAGAAGTGGAGCAGTCGGGACTCGAACCAGCACCCACGTGGGATGCCAAGTGTTGCAAGCAGCCACTTAACCCTCTACACCACAGCGCCCTCCTGCCCTTAAAGTTCTGCTGGTGTCTTAATTTGGCAACCGGGGTGCAGAGAGGGTAGATAACTGTGCAAGAAGTGGAAGCCGAGTATACACGCCCAGGAAGTCTGGCTCCAGCATTTAGACCATTAGGCCTTAATTAGCCTTTGTCTTCAAACAAATCTCATACAAGGTCACATGAACCAGGTAAAATAAACAAGTGGAACAGCTCTTGTGCATTTGCCGCGAGGAGCGCGTTTGGCTCAAGACTCTTCTCCCTCTCTGAAGCGTGAAGGACTCCAGGGAACTCAGTTTGCAAACCACCAGCCTGACCCGGTCTGCTCATCTCACGAGTGCTGACTCCTCGCAGACATGGAGTGGTGATGTGTCTTATCAGAGCTGGGCGGCGGGCTCTCAATGGCAACTCAGGGGTCGTCTGTGCTGAAGAAGACATGGGGAGAGTGAGTAAGGAAGCCTTGCTCCAGGGCCTGCCCCTTCAGCAAAAGCACTCTCCCATCACGTTGATCTTTTCTTTTAAAAAAAAAAATTACTTATATGAAAGGCAGATTGACACCAAAAGAGGGAGAGACAAAGAGATCTTCCATCAGCTGGTCCACTCCCCAAATGGCCAATGCCAGGCCAGACCAAAACCAAAAGCTTCTTCCAGGTCTCCCAAGTGGGTGCAGGGACCCCAGCACTTGGGCCAACTTCTGCTGCTTTCCCAGACACATTAGCAGGGAGCTGGGTCAGAAATGGGAGCAGCCGGGACTCGAACCGGTACCCATATGGGATTCTGGCAAGCAGGCAGCAGCTTTATCTGTTATGCCACAATGCCTGCTTCCCCCTCCCCATTTTTTTTTTTTTTTATTTTTTGACAGGCAGAGTGGACAGTGAGAGAGAGAGACAGAGAGAAAGGTCTTCCTTTGCCGTTGGTTCACCCTCCAATGGCCGCCGCGGCCGGCGCGCTACGGCCGGCGCATCGCGCTGATCCGATGGCAGGAGCCAGGAGCCAGGTGCTTTTCCTGGTCTCCCATGGGGTGCAGGGCCCAAGCACTTGGGCCATCCTCCACTGCACTCCCTGGCCACAGCAGAGAGCTGGCCTGGAAGAGGGGCAACCGGGACAGAATCCGGCGCCCCGACCGGGACTAGAACCCAGTGTGCCGGCGCCGCTAGGTGGAGGATTAGCCTAGTGAGCCGCGGCGCCGGCCCCCCTCCCCATTTTTAAAAGCACTTTTAGAAGGTGTGGGTTGTAATTTTTTAAAAAGATTTATTTTTATTTATTTATTTGAAAAGCAGAGTTCGTTTGTTTGTTTGTTTATTTATTTATTTGAAAAGCAGAGTTACAGAGAGAGAGAGACAGGCAGAGAAAGAGGCACCTTGCATTTGCTGGTTCGTTCCCCAAATGACTTCAACACCCAGAGCTGGGCCAGGCCAAAGCCAAGAACCCAGAACTGCATCAGGTGCAGCGGCCCAAGCACTTGAGTGGACTGCAATACGGAATTGCCAGCCGGCTTTGCAAGCAGCAGTTTAACCCGCTGCACCACACCGCCAGGCCCATCTCCCCAGGTTATAATTCTTCCCTGCTCTGTCCTGGTTGAGCTCTGCATGATTTACTGTCAAGTTCCTTCCTGGTGCTCAATTAGTGGATTTCCCCAAGCTTCCAACCTGAGATGACTGCAGAGGCTCCATTTTGAAGAAGACAGACCTGGCTATGGTGAGCGGCTGTTTCGATGCCAAGCATCCGCTCAGCTCGGAGTGGCCGTTTGCAGCTAGCTACTCGTGCGGAAATGACTGGCGCTGTCCCCACGGCAGCACAAACCTGGTTCCTGGTGCAGGGGACAGCTCGGGACCAGCTGCCCGAGCTGCCTGCACGCCCCGTGACACCCACTTAGGAAACTTCTTTGTGATTTGCGCTCTGCTATCAATGGAGATTGAAAGTATTGATTGCAGTCGATTGCTGAGGACCAAAATAAAGTGAAAGGCTAATTGACTGCCGTGTCCTGCATCGATCGGGTGCCACAGTTCATCGCCACTGAAATTATTTTCAAGTACTTTGGTTTATCATTCCTAATAAATATAGAAATTGAGTAATCAAAATGACTTACATTCACATCGAACCAAAAGCTTTTAAGGAAGTGTCTATGTTTAAGTGAGTCCATATTCTATGCCGGTTTTCCCATCAGGCCCCCAGGGCACATCCTGACAGTACTGGGATACAGCCTGGCTTCAGAAACAGGCGTCATCAGCTCAGAAGCGGGAATCCCGGGCCCTGGCACCTCCCCAGTGATGTCACAGGAACTGTGCACCTGGGATTCGGAGGAAGAGCCATTGGCACGGCCGTGCAGCCCTTCTTAGCTATAAACCAATGCTATTTTTCTCCAAGCAGCAAGACTTTATATTTATTTCACTCCCCTTGGCATTTCTCATAAATACCTAACAGTTGTTTTCAGGTTTACAGTGATGTTAGCAGTAATGTGGTTAAATCAAAATAATCATTAGCCATATACATATAGATTATATGGTGTGCCTTAGAAATACAGCTTTAAAAATAATAAATTTAAAAGAAGCTCTTGTGGCGTAGCAGGTAAAGCTTCAGCCTGCAGTGCCAGCATCCCATATGGGTGCCGGTTCGAGACCCAGCTTCTTCACTTCCAATCCAGCTCTCTGCTATGGCCTGGGAAAGCAGTGGAAGATGGTCCAAGTCCTTGGGCCCCTACACCCACGTGGGAGACCTGGAAGAAGCTCCTGGTTCCTGGCTTCAGATCGCACAGCTCCAGCCGTTGTGGCTATCGGGGGAGTGAGCCAGCAGATGAAAGGCCATACCCCCTGCTTTTAAATAAATAAATAAATCTTTAAAAAAAAAAAAAAAACTTTTGCATTCTGTAAAGCAGAGACTTGAGATGCCACAGTTTTTTTTAAAAAGATTTTTTTCTTTGAAAGGCAGAAGAGAGAGAGAAAAGGAGATAGGGAGGGAGGGAGGGAGAGAGAGATATATCTTCCATCCACTGGTTCACTCTGGAAATGATCACAATGGTCAGGGCTGGGCCAGGCTGAAGCCAGGACTCAGGAATTCCATCCAGGTCTCCCACATGAGTAGCAGGGGCCTATGTACTTGGGCAATCATCTGCTGCTTTCCCAGGTGCATTAGCAGGAAGCTGGATGGGAAGTAGAGCAGCCAGCACTCAAACTGGCACTCCGATGCGGGATGCCAGTGCTGCAAGTGGCAACTTAACCTGCTGCACTTGCTTTGAGAATCGGGGCTTTATAGCATAGCACTGTCCAGCAGAAAAGCAACATATTGTTTCTCAGAAATACTGCCATGCGTACAATCTAACAATAGAAACCACCACGGTGACAGGAAAAGTGCGTTAGGATCACAGCATCTGGAAACCTTGTCAGTGACACATAAAGCAAAAAGACAGGGGCCTAGTCAAGGTAGTAGCTCTTTTTTTCTTTTCTTTTTTTTTTTTTTATTTGACAGAGTTAGGTAGTGAGAGAGAGAGAGACAGACAGAAAGGTCTTCCTTTTGCCGTTGGTGCACCCCCCAGATGGCTGCTATGGCCAGCGCTGTGCCAGTACTGTGCTGATCCAAAGCCAGGAGCCAGGTGCTTTTTCCTGGTCTCCCACAGGGCTGCAGGCGCCCAAGCACTTGGGCCATCCTCCACTGCACTCCCTGGCCACAGCAGAGAGCTGGACTGGAAGAGGAGCAACCGGGACTAGAACCTGGCGCCCATATGGGATGCCAATGCCGCAGGCAGAGGATTAACCAAGTGAGCCACGGCGCCAGCCCCAAGGTAGTAGCTCATTTTTGTGTGGTAAAGACACACATGCATACCAGAATCAATGTGGTCACGGACTGAGAAAAGACCCGGCGTTTGCTTGTAGCCTTGGAAAGCTCACAGTTTGGGAGTGGTTATAGAGCGGTGGAAGGGGATTATCTGAACCCAGACTGAAAGTGGTAGTGACCGTGGTGGGAAGTGTGGTGCCATCACGTGTATTGTAAACTGAGGCAGCCAGTAGGTGTTTGAGGTGTGAGCTTACTGTGTGGCTACACAGTCTGCCCAGCTGGGTGCATTTTCTGTGTTCACCTAGAGTTTCTTGCAGATCTAAACAAACACATTATTTTTACTATATTCAAACCATTCCTCAATATATCGATTGACTTAGAACAATTTCAACGTGGAGCCCATATAAAAATGATTAAGGAGATCCGTTAGTTTTTTTGTACTAAGTCTTTGAAATTGTGTGTGTTGCAATTTCTCATTCAAGGGCTCTGGAATCCTGCACAGCTCACAGCCACTACACTGGACAGCAAAGGTGTAGGGAGGAAGAATACTGGACCATGAGGTTACGGAGTTGGACAAATCTGCCATGGAAAGTGGAGGAGAGAGTGTAGGAGTTCCCTCTTCCTGTTGACCAAGGACAGGGATTAAGCCCATACTCCATACTTTGTGTACTTATGAAAAAGAGAGATATCCTTTTTCAGAAAGTAAGTTCTGGGGTGAGCGTGGCGATCAGTGGGTTAGACCACCACTTGGGATGCCTGCATCCATGTCAGAGTGCCTGGTTCAAGTTCCGTCTACTCCACACTTCCAATCCAGCTTCCTGCTAATGTGTCCAAGTATTTGGGCCCCAGTCATCCACATGGGAGACCTGGATTGAGTTCCTGGCTTCTGGCTTGAGTTTGTCCTAGCCCTACTTTTGCAGGCATTTGGGGAATGAACCACCAGATGGAAGATCTCTCTCTCTCTCTCTCCCCATGTCTTCCTCTCTCTGTATCACTCAGCCTTGCAAATAAATAAATAAATCTGTAAAAAAAAAATGGATTCCTATGCTTAATCGACATTACAAGTCCACTTCATTTATACCTCACTTTTAATTATCATCATTTACATTTTTATT
The DNA here is from genome assembly GCF_964237555.1 of Oryctolagus cuniculus. Classification (NCBI taxonomy): domain Eukaryota; kingdom Metazoa; phylum Chordata; class Mammalia; order Lagomorpha; family Leporidae; genus Oryctolagus; species Oryctolagus cuniculus. Next base: position 77,589,111 of record NC_091441.1, read on the forward strand.
TATTTATTTGAAAGGCAGAGAGAGGGGCCAGCACTGTGGCATAGTGCATAAAGCCACTGCCTGCAGTGCTGGCATCCCATATGGGCACCGGTTCCAGTCCCTGCTGCTCCACTTCCATTCTGTCTCCCTGCTAATGTGCCTGGGAAAGCAGTGGAGGATGGCTCAAGTGCTTGGACCCCTGAACCACACATGGGAGACCAGACCCGAATGAAACTCCTGGCTCCTGGCGTCAGCCTGACTCAGCCCTGACCATTGTGGCCATTTGGGGAGTAAACAAGCAGATGGAAGATTCTCTCTCTCTCTCTCTCTTTCTCTCTGCCCTCTGCCTCTCCTTCTCTATAACTCTTTCAAATAAATAAATCTTAAAAAAAAAAGGCAGACAGACAGACGGATGGACATCTCTCATCTCCTGATTCACTCCCCAAATGCCCACTACAGCTGAGACTGGACCAGGCTAAAGCCAGAAACTTGGAACTCAGTTGGCATCTCCCACATGGGTGGCAGAGACCCAAGTACTAGAGCCATCACTGCTGCTCCCCACCATGCACATTAGCAGGAAGCTGGAATGGGGAGCAGATCCAGGACTTGAACACAGGGACTCCGATGGGGGATGCGGGCATTCCAGGCAGCGTCTCAAGTGTTCTGCCAAACACCTGCTCCAAGCGAAAGTCGTGCAAGTGTCAAAGCACAGTCTGATGGTCAGACAGCTGTCACTCACCTGTAGGAATTTCTCCAGGGGAAGAGCCAAGCCTCCAGAGCTCTACAGCCATGGTGCTGCATGGACACAGGCTTGGCCGGGAGCAGGTGTAATCAGTATTTCCTGAGCCGACCGTGACTCATTTGTCAGTCCGTGACTACATTTGCAGTGTAGTTTAAGTTCTTTTTTTTTTTTTTTTTTTTTTTTTTTTTTTTTTTTTTGACAGGAAGAGTGGACAGTGAGAGAGAGAGACAGAGAGAAAGGTCTTCCTTTGCCGTTGGTTCACCTTCCAATGGCTGCCGCACCGCGCTGATCTGATGGCAGGAGCCAGGTGCTTCTCCTGGTCTCCCATGCGGTGCAGGGCCCAAGCACTTGGACCATCCTCCACTGCACTCCCGGGCCACAGCAGAGAGCTGGCCTGGAAGAGGGGCAACCGGGACAGAATCCGGCGGCCCGACCAGGACTAGAACCCGGTGTGCCGGCGCCGCAAGGCGGAGGATTAGCCTAGTGAGCCGCGGCGCCGGCGTGGTTTAAGTTCTTGAATGGCAATATGAAAGGGCTAGAAAAGTTTGAATAGAACTCTCTGCCTTTTAGCCTGCGAGTCTCACCACTCACTCATTCACTAAGCATTCATTGGCCACGTGAGCACGTAGCTCGTCACCTCCCTTCCCATCCTCTGTGCCTCTGCCAGATGTGATGCTCCGGTCTCCCCAAGCACATCGAGCTCTTCCTCTTTGGCCTTGCACGAGAACTTAGGCACCCGGCTCGTCCCTGCTCCTCCCTCAGGCCTGCGTTCAGCCATTTCTTCGTTAGAGATGAGGTCTGAGCAGGACCTCTCCCCTTGGCCTCACGTCAGTGCACTGTCCTATCACTGCGCCTTCCTCTACTGTTTGCAGCAGGAGTTTAAAAGCTCTGTAAAGGCACCGATCCTAGTCCTTGTGTTTTGCCTGCAGCTTGCACACCTTCAAGGCTGGAGCTCGAGACTCTCCTGATAGCATGGGAGAGACCCGATGAGAGTTCAGGACCAGCACTGAGTGAGCAGTGGGTTGGATTGCAAGACCCTCTGGGCTTCCTTGTCTTGCAGCCTCCAAAGTAGCTTTCTTGCCAGAGCCCGAGTAAGTTTTTTAAAATCCAAATCACATCACGCCATGCCCTTACTAAATCCTTTCAGTAGCTTCTCGTGGTTACTAGAATTCAACCCAAACCCCTAGTCATAGCCCAGAAGGGCTGCCATGGTCTGGCCTTTGCCCACCTCTCTCCTTTCCCTCACACCAGCTTTTTCATCATCCTCCATACTTACACCTGCTCTGCGCTATTTCCTGTCCTTGGACAACCGAGCTCTCCCATCTCCAGGCCTTTGCCTATGCTGTTCCGTCTCCTTGGAATACTCTTCCTCCACCCCCAGATTTTCATATGCTCAGCTCATTCTTCATCCTAACTCAAAAGTCACCTCCTCAGAGAGGCCTTCCCCTACTACTTGACCTAAAATGACCTTTTCTGATTTCTCTCTCTCATCACTCTGTTGTATTTGCCTTATAAGGTTCATGTCTATGAGTCATGATATTATTTATGTTTTTTTTTTTCCCTTTTGCCTCTCTCCTCATTTAAATTGTGAACTGGGGGTTGGATCCTGCGTATCCTAGCTGCCTCCCTAACAGCAAGCATTTGTAGGTTCTTAGTTATATTTTCATATGAGTAAGGGACCGTTGTGTGTGTGTGTGTGTGTGTGTGTGTGGTCAATTAGCCATGAGTGGTAAAAGGGATGGAGTCAGGGATTTCTGGCTTAGGACTCAGAGCCGCTTTGTCTTTGTTTGGGTTCTTACCTAAGAAGGCCCAGAAACAAGCATCCTGTACAGGTAGTTTGAGAGGGGAATGGACTGGGAGAGGAGAGGTGAGCAAGGCCAGTTCTCAAGCTCCCTACCTTGTGGATACCTAGAGACACCTGGGGAGCTCCGGGAAGCTGAGTAGAACACGTGTGTCAGAGCGACACCTTCTGTTCCCCCTGCCCTGGGAGGGGTGGGGGAGCTGGGATTGGTACCCAGGGAGTCTTCTGTAAGTTAATTCTCTTGTACATCTGGCCTACAAGGTCCAGTGGGCTTCAGCTCCCATGTCAAGCCTGGGGGCAGCTGGGAGACTGCAGACCGCTACAAGAGTAAAGCCCAAGGAAATGCAGCCAGAGCACCAGCATCCACTGCCCAAGTTGGTGGCCAAAAGAAGGCCCACAGGAAAGGAACATCCAGAGGGCAGATACCAAATAGGCTTAGGGAACTTGGGTAAGACTCACCTGCAGTGAATCTTCATCCAGGTGAAGATGTCTAGCAGACAGTTGTAAATATGAAGGCAGCTCAAAAAGTTTGTGGAAAATGGAATTAGTAGAGAAGTTTATTTTAGTGCAGAAAATGCTGACATCTATGTATAAAAGGGTTCTTCAGTAGACTCATGAAAAATGTACTATGGGGTTGGCGCTGTGGCGCAGTGGGTTAATGCCCTGGCCTGAAGTGCCCGGCATCCCATATGGGCACCAGTTCAAGACCTGGCTGCTCCACTTCCGATCTAGCTTTCTGCTATGGCCTGGGAAAGCAGTAGAAGATGGCCCAAGTCCTTGGACCCCTGTACCCGCATGGGAGACCAGGAAGAAGCTCCTGGCTCCTGGCTTCAGATTGGCGCAGCTCTGGCCATTGCGGCCATCTGGGGAGTGAATCATCGGATGGAAGACCTCTCTCTCTCTCTGCCTCTCCTCTCTCTGTTTAACTCTGACTTGCAAATAAATAAATAAATAAATATTTTAAAAAAGAAAAATTTACTATGAAAACCTATGCATGAATTTTAATTTTTGCACCAAAATAAATTTACCTTTTAAATCCATTTTCCATGAATTTTAAAAATTATCTATTGCTGCATTTATTTGAAAGGCAGAGTGATAGAGATACAAAGAAACAAAGAGAGGCTGGTGCCGCGGCTCACTAGGCTAATCCTCCACCTTGCAGCACCGGCACACCGGGTTCTAGTCCCGGTCGGGGCACCGGATTCTGTCCTGGTTGCCCCTCTTCTAGGCCAGCTCTCTGCTGTGGCCAGGGAGTGCAGTGGAGGATGGCCCAAGTCCTTGGGCCCTGCACCCCATGGGAGACCAGGATAAGTACCTGGCCCTTGCCATCGGATCAGCGCGGTGCGCCGGCCGCAGCGGCCATTGGAGGGTGAACCAACGGCAAAGGAAGACCTTTCTCTCTGTCTCTTTCTCTCACTGTCCACTCTGCCTGTCAAAAATAAAAAAAAAATAAATTAAATTAAAAAAAAAGAAAGAGAGAAACAGAGAGAGATTTTCCATCAAATGGTTCACTCCCCAAATGGCTGCAATGGCTGGGGCTGGGCCAGACTGAAACCAGGAGCCAGGAACTTTATCTTCTTCTCCCATGTGGGTGGCAGGGACCAAAGCACTTGGACCATCTTCCACTGTTTTCCCTAGAGCATTAGGGAGCTGGATCAGAAGTGGAGCAGCTGTGATTTCAACCAGCACTCTTTTGGATGCTGGCAATAAAGGTGGCAGCTCAACCCACTGCACCACATCATTGGTATGGGAAGGAACTGTTTCTGAGTAGTAGCCTGATCTACCGCATTGGAGAAAGAGAGAAAAGAAATGGAAGGAGTCCCTGTCTGACTTCTTTCCTGAGTTGTGCTGCATTATCATTGCTTTCTGTTGTTGAATTGTCAGAGCCCTGGTATGGGTACTGTTGACTCAGTTGGGGTTGCTGGTGTGAGTGGCTTGGACAGAACTGGTCAGAGGGCCTGGGTGCATCTTCTTCAGCATTGTTGAGGGACTCGCTGCTCAGAGGACCTTCTCCAGAGCCCTGAGCCTCATCACGGCAGAGAGACAGGTGCACATTGTACCTGTTACCCCACCCTCAGCATGGTCGAAGGGTTGAGAGACAAGAAATGGGAAGCTGGAGAGAATCAATGACTTTGAACAGGCATATTTTCTCTTTGATCACGAAGGTTTGCGATTTAGTATCTTCCGAATCTTTAGCTTACAAATCCATGCGAGCCAAGGAGATAAAACACACATTGCTACCATTACAGAGGGTGAGCCGGTAATTATCATCGAAGAGTACAATTGCAAACACATTTTATTTAAATATTTATCTTAGAGGACTGCGGTTTGAGAGTTTACAGTGCTTCTAGCGAGCGCGGCGGTTTGGAAGCCAATGAATGACCTCTCCTTTCTGGCTCTTGGGCTGGCTGCTGGAGGCTGGGGCCCCTCTCCCTGGATCCCATCATCCCAGCCGCACCAGGCGCATGGGAATGACTCGCTACATTTTCACGAAATGAATAAACTGTAAAATTGGAACAGAGCAGCCCATGGAGAGGTGGAGGATCGGAATGAAATGACATTTAAGAAAATATTGCATGTTCAAGGTAGAAAATTCTGGCTTCTCCCCCACTTTGAATGGAGCATACATTCAATAGTATGTGATTTTGTACAACATAGGGATGGTAAATATCCCCAAATTACATAAATATGCTTCCCCCCTTATAACCTCAGATATAGACTCTTATGAGCTCTTCAAAATAGAGGTTGCTCTGTGCACACAGAGGTTTGGTCTTCAGATTAGCATTTATTTATCGACGGCTGGGGTGATACAGGGCTGACTCTATGTCGAGAGAGCGGCAGTCACTCAGCTAATTGTGTTTATCACCCTGGATTCTTTATTTGCTGATAGCAATGGAGCATTTTGAAGTTTTCGTGTGCCGCGTGTTCATTTCCCTAGCTGCAGTGAATACAGTTTTTATATTTATGTGAGACTGCTAATGTGTTCTCGCTAGAGCATGAGCAGTGGGTTTCTGACAGTTCTGTTCATTAGTCAGCTTGGGGGAAAAAAAAAAAAAGCACCCATTGATATAGAAGGAGAGTGGGAGCCAGCAATTGAGAGCACAATTGAAGCCACATTGGATTTAAATATTTATCTTGTGAGTTGATTCATACAAAACAAGAAGCCACCGTTTTTGTAATTTATGAATGACTTTGCTGCCGAAATCTGCAGAGCAAGATGGCTGTTGGGGTTGGGTGTGATGCAGTCCATGGCTGCGGGTGAGGAGAGTTAAATAACATCCAATGATTCCCTGTGATGTGTCATTAAGACTGCTAAGTGTGAATGTGCAGAAGATGATAGCGCCGTGCAGCTGTTCACTTCCGAATCCCAACTCTGCCTTGTGGGCAGAGAAGAGCTTAGAGATAGCGTTTGGTGCCAATAACACCATGAGCAAATGCATACAGATGTGAGCCACAGCTGATTGCTCTTCCAAGTACTTCATTCATGTCAACTCTCTGCGATCAGTCCTGTTGATGCCTCCACTTTACACAAGGGGGTTAAGGAACCTAACACATGGGGCCAGCGCTGTAGTGTAGTAGGCTAAGCCTCCTCCTGCAGTGCCAGCATCCCATATGGGCACCAGTTCTAGTCCCGGCTGCTCCACTTCCAATCCAGCTCTCTGCTAATGGCCTGGGAAAGCAGTGGAAAATGGCCCAAAATCTTAAAAACAAAACAAAACCTAGCACAGTTCATACTAGCTGAACTTAGCAAGTTTGTAGGACAGGGTTTCTGAGGGTTCGGCAGAGACACCTGACTCCTCACTAGTTCTGGTTGCTGTTTGTCCACTGTTTGATGATGATTAGCTACTGTGCCTTAAATATTTTTTTAAAAAACCCTTTTATGTATTAATTTTATTTATTTGAGACAGAGAGAGAGAGAGAGAGCTCCCACAGACTGGTTCACTCTCCAATGCCTGCAACGGCTGTGGCTGGGCCAGGATGAAGCTGGGAGCCAGGAACTAAATCCGGGTCTCCCATATCAATGGCAAGGACCTAAGTACTTGAGCTATCATCTGCTGCTTCCCAGAGTGCACGTTAGCAAGGAGCTGGAATTGGGAGCAGAGCCAGGACTTGAAGCCAGGTACTCCAACAGGGTACATGGGCATCCAAGGAGTATCTTAGCTACTAGGCCAAACACCTGTCCCTCCAGCTTAAATATTAATGCATGGTGCTGATTCCATGTCCTGTGTCTTGCCAGGCGACAATTTCAGCCATCTTCCAATCAGTTGGCTTCCATGCCTTTAGACCATCCAAAGAGGGTTAAACCGGGAAAGTTCTGATGCCATGTGCACCCACCACCCCTCTCCCTCCTTCCCCACACTGCATTCTTGGGTGTTTTGCCAGCTGACCTTGGCCTTCCAGCTCCCTCCACTCTTGTCTTCATGTACCTGGAGAACTTGAGCTCACTTTTAACTATCAGTCAGCTTGTGCTCAATCACCAGTTGCTTTATATGGAAGTCTGCATTATTATAGATATTTACTGAAGTGTAATTTTAAAGTTGGTTATCTGTTGTTGGATTTTGAGGTTATTTACAATTTACCAACATTGTAAACACCGCAAGCATTTTTGACTAGCTAGCTTTGCAGCTTTGCATACTTATCTTACTGTGTTTTTTTGTTTTGTTTTTTTGTTTGTTTGTTTGTTTGTTTTTTAGGATAAATCCCCTGGTATACCAGTGTTGGTTTAAGCCTCTTTATGCACGTTGTGTTTGCTCTCCACAAAGGTGGACTTCTTTAAAGGCTTCCGTGGTTATTCCATGTCATCCATACTTCCCATGGAGGGAAGTAGGCTAGCCGTTGGGTGTATGGGTTCAGGAGTAAGCACTTGGGTCAGTGTTGCTCAGGCCTGGGGTTATCAATGGCAGGCATTACTATAGGAAAAACAGAGACCTGTTTTGGAAAGAAACAGAGTCAGCTCAGCAAGTTGTATGTGAAGAGAGATACAACGGAGCAAGCAATGAAGGGGCTCCGGGCACCATGCTGTGTGAGCACTAGGGACCAAGGTGAAACCTGAAGCAAACTCTTAGAAAGCAATACGCATCTGGGAAGGGGCAATGATAAAGGAACACTGACTGTAGATACTTTATAGGTCATGGGAAATGCAGCAAAAAGTGCTAAGCCTGGTGTTAAACAAATGAAGTTAGAAGGAAGAAAAGGGAGAGGAGACCCAGCTTTGTTGCCCATGTTGGAAGAAGATCCGCAGACCAGCTGCCTTTTGCAACTTTAGTATTTAAAGAAGCTGTGCCTGAAAACCAGGGGTGGGGTGTGGCATCCCTGCTTTTTCGGGGGCTAGACTGCATATCCGATTTGTTAAGTGTAACCAAAAGTATCGAAACCTGAGCACTGGTTCATGGGACCCAAACTCAAGAGACTGACATGTAACGCCAGAAGGCCATTCAGTTTATACTGCTATCTGTATCTACAGAAAGCACCATGGCACATGCTCACGGAGCTCTGTATTATGGACAGAGCTTCATGGGCTGCTGCATTATGATTAAAGGTTGCTTCATACCCCTGATTCTAGGAGCTGAATTGGTCTGGTGACCTTAATAAGCAGTGTGTTCATTGTGACTCTGTCAAACTTAAATGATTAGAAATCAAACTTAAATTGGCATAAGAAAAGAATTTCCTTGTTCCTAAGACTGGGAAGTCAAAGGGTTCAGGCACAGTTCGATCCAGGAGCTGCAACAATGTCACCTAGATTTTGCTTACAACTGAGGAGCGTGTCTCTTGTAGCCCCCGTCCCTAAGCCAGTGCTCAGCGGGCATTTGTTGAATATGTGCAAGACAAACCACCGAGCCAAGACACTCTTTCCCAAGGCAGTACTAGAAAGTTAACTGTGACGTTTTGTGACCCTGAAGAAACACAGATTCCCCATACTTCCTGATCATCATTCGTATTGAAATGCCAGTTCCCAGTGTGGGTGTTATGGTACAGAGGGGTAAAGCCTCTGCTTGGGATGCCTGCATCCCACATCAGAGTGCCTGGGACAGAGTCCTGCCTCTGCTTCTAGTCCAGCTTCCTGCTGATGTGCACCCTGGGAGGCAGCAGGTAATAGCTCAGTGCTTGGGAGACCTAGTTCTTAGCTTCAGACGTGCCAGCCCTGGCTGTTGTGGGCATCTGGGGAGTGAACCAGTGAATGGAGGAGAACTGTGTCTTTGTCTCTCTCTCTGTTGCTTTGGCTTTTGAATAAATAAATAAACTTAAAAAAAAATCAATTCTAGCCCTTTTCCCCAGGGGATGCAGCAGGCTTGGTGGAACCCAGAAATTGTGTGTGTGTGTTTTTTTAAATATTTATTTGAAAGGCAGAGAAATAGAAAGAGAGAGAGAGGGAGAGAGAGGTTGAGAGAGACAGAGAAAGATCTTTCATCTACCGGTTCACTCCCCAAATGGCTACAGACTGAAGCCACGAGCCTGGAACCCCATCTGGGTCTCCCACATGGGAGGCAGGGGCCCAAGTCCTTGTGCCGTCTTCCACTGCTTTCTCAGGCTCATTAGCAGAGAGCTGGATTGGAAGCAAAGCAGGTGGACTCCACCTGGCACTCCGATGTGGGATGCCAGTGTCAGAAGCAGTGGCTTAACCCACTGCAACACAATGCTGGCACCCTCAGCTGTTGTGTTTTTAGCCAAATCGCCAGGCATCCCGGTGTTTAGGAGAGGAGGGGGCAGCTAACTATGCAGATCCAAGTCTCAACTTTTAGTGTTCATGCGAATCCCTTGGAGATCTCCCCGGTCTGCAAGTAGGTGTGGTTCAGTCAGCAGGAGGCAGGGTCTCGCCCTCTATCTCTAACAAGCCCCTTGGGGGAGAGCGCTGCTTCTGGTTTGCAGAAGACACAGAGGGAACCACTGATCTGCAGCCCTCTGGTTGGCAACTGCAGTCAGTTGTGCTCTTCCAGGGACTCTTGGCAAAGTCCGAGGACATGTTTGATGATGGGGACATGGGGGGAAGAGTTGCTCCTGGCATCCCTCCGGTGGGTAGAGCCTAAGGTTGCTGACCAGCTTTCTCCTGTGCACAGGACAGTGTCCCCGGGCCCATGTACGCAGCATAGAGTTAGTTGTCCAACCCCCAATGTCAACATGACTGCTGCTGCCGCAAAGCACCATGGAAGCTTCTCCCTTGTGCAGCACACACTGCAGGTGTGGCATGATTGGGCACATGCTTTATTGATTGTCACCACTCTCTTTTCCAGTGTGCCCAGGGTTCCATGCAAGATGCCTTGTCTGCATTCGGACAGTTGTGGAAGCACATGCTAGCCACGAAGCCTGTGCCAGGTGCTGCTAGTGCATGGGAGACCCATGGGCAGGGTGGCAACTGCTGTCCCTCTGTTTCCAGATGTGAAGGCTGGGGCTCTTAGAGGTGAAGCAGCTCTCAGATCATTTCTTAATCTGTAAAAAAAAAAAAAAAAAATTCACCATAATTGTACAAGTGTGGATTTTCTGATAGCATGTTAATGTATACCGAAGTACAAAAGGGTATATATGCCGGCGCCGCGGCTCACTAGGCTAATCCTCCGCCTTGCGGCACTGGCACACCGGGTTCTAGTCCCGGTCGGGGCACCGGATTCTGTCCCGGTTGCCCCTCTTCCAGGCCAGCTCTCTGCTGTGGCCAGGGTGTGCAGTGGAGGATGGCCCAAGTGCTTGGGCCCTGGACCCCATGGGAGACCAGGAGAAGTACCTGGCTCCTGCCATCGGATCAGCGCAGTGCACTGACTGCAGCGTACCGGCCACGGCGGCCATTGGAGGGTGAACCAACGGCAAAGGAAGACCTTTCTCTCTGTCTCTCTCTCACTGTCCACTCTGCCTGTCAAAAAAAAATGGTATATATGGTAGAAAATAAGTCTGTTCCTCCTCCCATTCCCAGCCAACCTGTCCTTTGTGCCAGGGGTCATGGTGTTCACAATCCCTTGGGCATTCATTCAGCAAGGTCTGTATTAAAAACAGGTAGAGGGACGGGTGTTCAGCATAGTTGCTGCTGGGGACACTCCCATTCCTTCTTTGTTCCAGCTCTTCCGACCCTGCACCTGGTCCAGCTTCTTGCTAAGGGAGCGGATGATGGCCTAAGTGCTTGGGTTCCTGCCACCTATGTGGCAGACCCAGATTGAGTTCCAGGCTCTTGGTTTCAGCCTGGCCTAGCCTTGGCTGTTGCAGGCACTTGTCTATCTCTGTCTGCCTTTCAGGAAAAATAATTTTTTAAATAAATAAAAACTTAGAAAAATGATAAAAGTAGACAGATACTTCTGACAAATACCACTCTGTTGGTTTCCTAAGGCTGTCATAATAAAGCACCTCTCTCCCTGCTCCCACCTATCCCCCCAGCACTGGGTGGCTTCAACCAACAGAAAGGTATCCTCTTCTGGTGCGGGAGACCAGAAGTCTAAAACCCATCATCAGCAGGGTTGGTTCCTTCTGGGAGTTCCTTGGGGGAACCCGGTCCATGCCTCTGTCCTGGCATCTGGTGGAGGTTGGCAGTCCCTGGGGCTCCTTGGCTGGGAGGTGCGTCACTCCCTGTCTGTCTCCATCTTCACCTGGCCTTCCCCCTCTGTGTCTGTGTCCAGCTTTCCCTCATTTTTGGAAAATGCCAGTCCCTGGGGTGGAGCCCCCCCCTTCTGTAGGACTTGTCTTGATGTCATAACTTCTGCGAAGTCATGTTTCCAAATAGTATGATTTTCAGGGGTACTAGGGGTAAGGTTCTCACAATTGAAACCATGACAGCCACCAAGCATTGCTTTGTATCTTCCTGTTTTCACCCTGAAGTGAATCTTGGGTGTTGGTCCACATCTGTCTAGAGAGAACTGTAGCAGGTGTGAATCCTTGCCCTACATATGTCTGTATCACTTGGGGAGCTGCTTAAACACACAGATCGAGGATCCCCACCCCAAACCATGTCTCAAGTCGGTAGGGCCCTGGGAGGTGTGTTTTTAAGAAAGTTCCCAATGACGCTCTTAGATAAGTAGGGTTGAGGGCTTCCAGACTTTGTATCTTGTATTGTGCCGAGTATTGGGAAGATGGAGATAAATATGGTTCATCCTTGCCCTCCAGGAGCCTAGAGCAGACCCTAGAACAGACTGTTGCAATATAAATCAACAAACAGGAGGTGCCGTCAACCCAGCTGGGGTGCAGACATTGGATGGGAGGCAAGAGAAGAAGATAACGCTCTGCCTGAGAGTGAGAAGGCAGCAGTCAGCTGAGCTTGCCCTGCTGTAGGAGAAGGCACAGAGCGATGGAAAATGCAGAGAGCCATGTGTGATGCAGGAAGCCCCAGTCTGGGCTCTTGTCTGCAACACACTGACAGAGGTGGGCGAGTGGCCAATGTGACCTAACAGTGGCCTTTTGCATCCCTCCCTTCTGCTCGTCTGATAGCTAAAATCCCTTTGCCAGTTGATAAAGGCTTGCCCCCCACCCAGGTCTGCTCAGGCACGTTGGCTCACCCTGCAGAGCAAACCTAGAGATCTGAGGAGGCTGAGAGTGAGTCTTCCAGTCTCAGCCCTGAACACTCAAGAGCTGGGACCCAGATGTGACCAGAGAAGAAGCCCCAAGGACCCAGCACCAATAAATGTTAGTGCAGAAATGACTTGGTTGCCACCAAGAAAAGTCGCCAACGTGGGAACAGCATCCCTTACAATCCCTTCCTTGTATTTTAAGAAAACTGATGATGCAAAACTTGGGAAGAGGCTGGGGGAAGGTGAGAAGAAATATGAACCATGGTTATGTGGAGGCTGGCCATCTGGAGCGAATCTGCCTCATCAAACAATCCCTAATTGTTTTTAATAAGGTGCAGAAGTTATGTTTGGCTTCCTCCGCTCCTTGCAGTCTCCCTGTTGAGACTGTTTTTTATTTTCTTATGAAACAATAAGGCCAAGATAATTAAAACACAGCAAACATATTCACCTCCCTGAGAATGGGGCTGGTAATTAAGAGTTCCTTCACTTAGAGAGAGTTGTTTTTCTTTTTTTCTCTTAAAAAAAAGTATGTATTTATTTGAGAGGGAGAGAGAGAGAGAGGACACTCCCATCCACTGGTTCACTTCCCAGATGCTCACAATGGCCAGGACTGGGCTAGGCAGACTGTGGAGTTGAGGAACCAATCCAAGTCTCCCAGGTGGGTGGTAGGAACCTAATCACTCAGGCCATCACCGCTGCCTCCCAGGAGCTGCGTTAGCAGGAAGCCAGAGTCTGGAGCCAGAGACAGGAATCGAATTCTCAGACATTCCAATGTGGGACACCAGCATCTTAGCCCCTAGGCTAAATGTCTGGCTCCTGCCTTTCTTTGTGTTGCAATGTTAATAAAAGAGGGCTGAGCAGGGCAAGGCTATGTCTCAGTCTTCATTTCTGTGGATGTGGTCTCCTGGCTTCACCAAGTAGCTGCCGGCCCAGTTCGGGGCCCCTGGTACTTCTTGCATTACCAGGTTGGCCCCAGGTACCATGGAAGAGCTTGTCACAAATATATCCAAGAACTTTCCCCAAAATCCTGTAGAGTTGGATACTTTTTTATTTTTATTTTTAATAGAAAACTTTTATTTAATAAATACAAATTTCAAAAGTACAACTTTTGGATCATAGTGGTTCTTCCTCCCCCCCCATAACCACCCTCCCACCCGCAAACAATCCCATCTCCTACTCCCTCTCCTATCACAATCTTCATTAACATTCATTTTAAGTAGCTTTATATACAGAAGATCAACTCTGTACTGAGTAAAGATTTCAACAGTTTGCACCCACACAGACACACAAAGTATAAAGTTTGAAGATTGGTTTTACCATTAATTCTGATAGTACAACACATTAAGGACAGAGAGGTCCTACATGGGGAGTAAGTGCACAGTGACTCCTGTTGTTGATTTAACAATTGACACTCTTATGTATGATGTCAGCAATCACTCGAAGCTCTTGTCATGGGCTGTCAAGGCCATGGATGCCTCTTGAGTTCACAAACTGAGTTGGATACTTTTTTAGATGTGCAAGATTGGGAAGGGGGAGAATTGGGCACCCCAGGGCAGCATCGCAGGGTGAGCCTTCTGGGATAAAGGAAGTAAAGGCTGGTAGAAAAATTCTTCCATATTAATTCTCCAGGTCTAGAAAGAGATGAAAAATAAATAAGCTCCGGTACTATAATCCCCAAGACCAGGGGTACTGAGCAGGTGCACAGGGCAAGGAAGACACAACCTGCACAAGTATGGGGTCTCGCAAATGTCTCTCTGGCTTCTGCTCCCTGACCCATGCTGCCTGTCAGGGAGTGCAGGAATTGCTTGGCTGGATGTTAGAATACACATGCCTTCCATGCTCCCTATGACATGTGTTCTATAAACCACTTTACTGATGAGGAACCGAAATTGGAGAGGCTAAAGGTCAATACAACAGTGGCAAAGCCAGGATCTGAACCCTAACTAGATCATTCTAAAAGCCTGTGCCCCTCATCTCCACACTATGTTTGCATCCCACTTCATCTCACAACCAAGGTGCTGCTCCTTTTTCTTCTCTCTCATCTTTTCCTTTCATCTCTCTCTCTCCCCCTCCCTCTCTCCCTCCCTCCCTCTTTTTCTCTTTTTCTTTTTCTTTTTTTGATGGTTGATTATCAGAGGGAGTCCCATGTCTTCCATGCTTGTTGGGAATGTTTCAATAGTCCGCAGCAGGAATTTACTCCAGATTGGTGCACACACAAGGGGATTAGCTGGTTGCAGGAAAGGGCTACATCTTGAGGCTGAAACCAGGCTGTGGCCTCCGGGTCATTCTCCTTCCCACTGCAGGCTTCTTTTTCAGGTGGCCTCCCTCCAGCCTCTGTCTGAGCCCTGCCCACTCAGAAACATCCAAGGTAACTTGGTATCATTCCACTTGGGAACACATCCTATAGCTCAGCCAGTCTGCTGCCACCACGCCCTTAGGAACCCCCAGACCCTCTTTTAAGGATGTGCTGAAGAAGGGAGGATCAGGGTTCTTTGCCTGACCCAACATATCTTTGAGAGCCGAGAGCTTGGCTTTGTGAGCCAATCTCTCTTTTTTTTTGTTTTGTTTGTTTGTTTGTTTGTTTGTTTTTGTTTTTACAGGCAGAGTGGACAGTGAGAGAGAGACAGAGAGAAAGGTCTTCCTTTTGCCGTTGGTTCACCCTCCAATGGCCGCCGTGGCTGGCGCGCTGCGGCCGGCGCACCGCGCTGATCCGATGGCAGGAGCCAGGTGCTTCTCCTGGTCTCCCATGGGGTGCAGGGCCCAAGCACTTGGGCCATCCTCCACTGCACTCCCTGGCCACAGCAGAGAGCTGGCCTGGAAGAGGGGCAACCAGGACCGAATCCAGCGCCCTGACCGGGACTAGAACCCGGTGTGCCGGCGCCGCAAGGTGGAGGATTAGCCTAGTGAGCTGCGGCGCCAGCCTGAGCCAATCTCTTTTGACAAAAATGCCAATCCACCGAGAATCCAGTGCATTTGGCTGTGATTAGCCCATATGTCCAGCGTTGGACAAGTTCCTGTGGCCAGCAGGCTGCCAGGCTCTGCTCAGCCAGGCCTGAGCTCGAATTCCGTATCTGGGGGTGCAGGTGGAGCCCCACCTGGACTTGAGGGCTGCAAGTGGGGAGCAGTGAGGAGGGAGGAGGAACATGGGCCTGACGAATAAACTGACAGAAGCCAGCAGGAGGACGGCTGGGAATGTGTGCTGATGGCGGTGAGTTCTCCCAGGCAGCCAATGTGGTCCCTCACATCTGCTTTCTGGAGCCGGGTGGCAGAGCCCATGGCAGGGGGCGCTCTAGCTGAGAGGAGTTCTCAGAAGGAGGGCGTGCAGCCTGCCGGCTGGGCTGGGGAGGCACGAAGCCCATGGCAGGAAGTAGAAGCTCTGGTTTCTCTTAGGTTTGAGGAGCTGGAAGCCAGAGGAAGGGGGTGATGGATTCATTTCTGCAGTGTTCAGCCTGCCATTGCCAAATGAGGGTTAAATTTGCATGCCCAGTTTTCCATGCAGAATATTGTTCTCATGCAAATACAGTTGCTGCAGACGCACTTCTGCCCAGCCTGTGAATAAATCCTGCAGTACCGCCTGTCTGTTGCCCATGGGCACTTGGGAATACGCAGTTCTTGTTCTAAAGGGTGTGCTGACCAGGGAAGTTTTTGGTTCTTTGCCTGATCCAGAGTATCTGTGAGAATCAAGGACTTGCTTTGTGGTCACGGTCTCTTCCTTCACTTGGAGGGAAAGAAGTGTCCCTCCTGGGTCACGCATGGACCACAGGGAGTGGTGCTGCCTGAAGATGGACATCTGGAAGGCTCCGCTGCAGGCTTGGAGCCACAGCAGGTCTGCAGATGGCTGTGGTCTGGACCCTGTCTCCTCTAGATCCATCCCCGGTCCACTCGGCTGCTTCTGGATGCATCTGGAGAGTGGGTTTTAAAAAATACTAAAACTGGCCGGCGCCGCGGCTCACTAGGCTAATCCTCCGCCTTGCGGCACCGGCACACCAGGTTCTAGTCCCGGTCGGGGTGCCGGATTCTGTCCCGGTGGCCCCTCTTCCAGGCCAGCCCTCTGCTGTGGCCAGGGAGTGCAGTGGAGGATGGCCCAAGTACTTGGGCCCTGCACCGCATGGGAGACCAGGATAAGTACCTGGCTCCTGCCATCGGATCAGTGCGGTGTGCCGGCCGCAGCGGCCATTGGAGGGTGAACCAACAGCAAAAGGAAGACCTTTCTCTCTGTCTCTCTCTCACTGTCCACTCTGCCTGTCAAAAAAATAGAAATAAAAAATAAAAAAAAAAATACTGAAACCTAGACCTCCCTTGCTGACTTTCTGACTCAGATAGACATAGACAGGTGGAACCAAGGCTCAAGTTTTTAAAAAGTGGGTAGGTTGGCCGGCGCCGTGGCTCACTAGGCTAATCCTAGCCGCAGCGATCATTGGGGGGTGAACCAACGGCAAAGGAAGACCTTTCTCTTGTCTCTCTCTCTCTCACTGTCCACTCTGCCTGTCAAGAAAAAAAAAAGGAAGTAAAAAGTAGGTAGGCTTGAGAACTGTTAGCATTCTCAACCAGAAGTTGGAGCCTGCATGTTTGCTCCCTGGCCCATATGAAGGTACTTCAAAAAAGTTTGTGAAAAATAGAATTAAAAGATAAATTTAGGAGCAAATGGTTAGCCCAGTGGTGAAATTGTCTGCAGCCTACATCAGTGTGCCTGGGTTTGATTCCCAGCTTTGGATCCTGACTTCAGCTTCCTGCTAATGTTGGCTCTGGGAGGCAGTGGTGATGGCTCAAGTGGTTGGGTTCCTGCAACCCAAAAGGAAGATCAGGATTACGTTCTTGGCTTCTGGCTCCCAGCTTTGGCCTCCTGGATACTGGGGACAGTTGAGGAGTGAACTAGTGTCTGGGAGCTCTGTCTGTCTGTCTCTTTCTCTCAGTCCCCCTACATCTCAAGAAAATAGATAAGGTTATTATGGTGCATAAAAATAAGGCTTCCTAAAATTTTTAAAATATGTATTTATGTGACAGGTAGAGTCACAGACAGAGAGAGGTAGAGGGGGAGAGAGAGAGAGAGAGCGAGAGAGCGAGAGAGCGAGAGAGCTCTTCTGTCTGTTGGTTCACTCCCCAAATGGCCACAACAGCCAGGGCTGAGCCAATCTGAAGCCAGGATTCTTCCAGGTCTTCTACACAGGTGTAGGGACCCAAGCACTTGGGCCGTCCTCCACTGCTTTCCCAGGCCATAGCAGAGAGCTGGATCAGAAGTGGAGCAGCCGGGGCTTGAACCAGTGCCCGTGTGGGATGCCAGCGCCACAGGTGGAGGCATAGCTTACTATGCCACAACGCTGGCCCTAGGTTTCCTAATTTGAGGGTGGAATGTGCTGCCTTGAGAATCCCTGAGCACCTACAGCTGAAGTCATACAGGCAGAGACTCCCGTGTGGATTAGTCTGAGCATTTTCCATGAACTTCCTGAAGCCCCCTCACACCTCAACACAAGTGTGCATTCATGCAGTCCCCCACTCCTTCTTTCCTTGTCGCTCTGCCTTTTTTGTTCCCTTCTCTGATACGTTGCCCTTTCTTTGGCTGCCACTATATTAAGATCTTTAGTTAGGCAGCCCCAGCGGCTTGGACCCCAGTTTCTTAATCTATGAACTGGATGAGCCGGGGCTCCACAGTTCCTCTCAGTCCTCTCTAGGTGAGTTTTTGGAGAGCTGAATTTCAAAACTGCAACAAACCCACCCACAGGATTCCAAGAAGCCTGCTTGGTTGAACTAATGGAACTATGTCTTGAGCATGATATACAAGGTGATTTCAAAAGGTTGATGGAAAATGGAATTAAGTTGATATTGGTGCAAAATGTTTTTAATCCATGCATATGAAAGGTCTTGAAAAAGTTCATGCATGGGCTGGTGTTGTGGCATACTTGGGTTAAACCACTGCCTGCAATGCCAGCATCCCATATGGGTATTGGTTTGAGTCCTGGCTACTCCACTTCCAGTCCAGCTCCCTGCTATTGCACCTGGGAAAGTAGTGGAAGATGGTCCAAGTGCTTGGGCCCCTGCACCCATGTAGGAGACCTGGATGAAGCTCCTGGCTCCTGGCTTTGGCCTGGCCCAGCCGTGGCCATTGTGGCCATTTTGGAAGTGAACCAGCAGATGAAATCTCTTTCTATCTCTCTCTCTGTCTCTCTGTAACTCTACCTTGCAAATAAATAATATTTTTAAAAAGTCACAGAAATGTGTATTATGAAAAAATTATGCATGGGCTTCAAAATATTTTGTCCTGTAATTCCATTTTGCCACAAACTTTTTGAATAACCTTTATCTAATCCAAACTCATGTTTCAGGTCCATAGTCCTCACCTGAGGGTGAGTTTGCCTGCAGGGGACTGTTGACAATGTCTGGAGACATTTTTGACGACCACAGATGCTCTGCTGTGGGTGTCTAGTAGGTTACACCAGGGATGCTTGGCAGCTGCCAACAGTTGCTTGGGACAGCGCCCCCTTGCCTCCAACAAAGATTTATCCAGCTCCAAATGTTGATAGTGCCAAGATTGACAAGGTCAAGATCAAGCTTGACCTCGCCTATCAAAACCCCATCCAGCTTGACATGTACTTCCATCAAATCATTTCTGGTTCATGTGAGCTTGGCTCAGCCAGGAGGCTGCTAGAAGTTGTTTTCAACCATGCCCATGAACTCTGCATATTTTTTGGTTTTCATTTGATTTCTCTTAATGTATGAAGCACTTTCTATACTGTGACACATGGCTTCCAAAGCTGTTTTTTTTCTTTCTTCTCGCTTGTATTCCCTCACGCTGCACCATTTTGAAGTGGGGGCGAGAGGGACATCTGTTTGGGCCTGAGCCTCTGGAGGAGGTCCTAAAAATGTCTCAGGAGGCGCTGAGTTGGAGACCAAAGAGGCGGCTTTGGTGTGAAGGCCCTGGGCAGTCCTCTCAGCTCCCCAAAGATGGAGTGATGGTGCTAAAAGTGGCATCTAATTGTCCCGTTGCATGTTTACACTACTCCTGCTACAGTAAGGGAGAAAAATGAAACCCAGCAGTGCTCAGCAGTGTTGGGGAGTTGGAGATTGATTTGCAGAGTTTACAGCCAATTGGCCAACAGGAGGGGCTGTGTCCTTTATGAGGGGAACACAAGGGACTTGTGGGCTGAGGGTGTTGGAATCACTAAATTGGTTGGTTGGTTGGTGTTTTCCCCTTGACAATGAATTGTTCATGCCTTACTTATCTTGAGTTTGGTTTGACAAGGTCTCTGTGTTGCTGGACCAGGAAAGGAAAACCGAAACAAGAGAACAAATCATGGATGAGACAGAGGGTTGGGATTACAAATGTCCCCATTTGCTGGCCCACAATCTTAGTGGATTACAACTGTAAAAGATGGCGACACCACAACTTTGGCTTACACAGATTTGCGGAGAGCATATGAAATAAATAAATGTTCTAGGGGCAGGAATTTGCCATAGCAGTTAAGATACTGGTGAAGACACTGTATCCCATATTGGAGTACCTGGGTTCAATTCCTGGCTGTGGCTTCTAATTCCTAGTTCCTGCTAATGTGCATCCTGATGTCTTGAGTAGTTGGGCTCCTGCTATCCATACAGGGGACATAGATTGCCTTGCTAGGTCCATGGCTTTGTCCTGGCCCAGCCCAGCCATTGCAGACAACTGGGGAGTACATCTGTAGGTGGGAGCTCGATCTCTCTCTCTCTCTCTCTCCCTCCCTCTCAAATGACTTAAAAAGAGAGAGAGAGAGATGTTGTCTAAGGGACCAATATAAACATATTGAAATGTCAAACTCTGTGACTATTCAAAAAATATTTTTAAGCTTTTCTAATAAGAAGTAGTACAGTAGAGAGCTTGTTGGATAAAAATAATTGTAAAAATTTGAAGAACCCCGGAAGGAATCACCTGACATGAACCATTCTGAAAGCAGAACATATGAGTGAGAATTAGTTTTCTGGATTTCCGGGTAGACTACAATTTTGATAGAAGTGTCGGAAGATAGCAGCGTGGCTTTCCTTTGCTCTCATGGAGGAGGGAAAAGGGGGAGTTTGGCCAGAAATGCCAAAGCCCCCAGATGCTGGTCAAGAGGAATGGGTGGTAATTGTAACTTTATCCATTTACACGGAACAGCCAACCTCTAAGACTCTCGTACTCTCCTCCCCAGCAAACCAGAGGCATCAAGTCCAGCCAGCCAGTGTCAAGGGCACTGGCTCTTAATTAATGGTTTCTTTCTTTGAGTTCTCTTAAGCAACAATTACTGATAAAACTCCAATTTTGAAGGTGTCCAGGCCAAACCCACATGCTTTCCAAGTCAAATATGTCTTAAATGATATCTGTACTGTTTACACACGCACACGACTTGTCCCAACTGGTGACAGTGTGAAGTATTTGGGAGGACTTTCCCCACAAGGCATCTAATCAAAAGTGGGGACTTTTCTTTAGAAAAGGAATGTGTAAAAATAAAAGAGGTGGAAGAGATGAGGTGAGAGGAATAAGTGAAGTTCGGCCATTTGGCGGGTGAGCAGCCTGTGCCAACTAAGGCCCTAAGCAGGTTGGAGGTATAGGAAAGCAGGTTGGAGGTGTAGGGAAATAATGGGGGCGGGGGGGGGCGGGGTGTAGAAGTCATCTCGTGATCCTCAGGATCAGACTGGCCTTGATTCAAGTCCCCACTTTGGCATACGGCACAGTCTTAGAACTGTGGTTTCTTTACCTGCAGAACAGGAATCAGAGTGCCAGCCTCATAGTGCTCTGTGGATTAAATGGAAAAATGCATGCGAAATCTCTAGCATGTGCTTGGACTATTGTAGCTGCCTAAGGAGTGGGAGCTCTTGCTGCTGCCAAAGTTATTTTTCACATAGAGTACTACTAAGAGGGACTTCAGAAAGTTCATGGAAAAAAACGAAGTAAGGGTAAGTGTTTGGTTTACTGGGTAACACTCCACATGAGATGCCCACATTCCATATCAGAGTGCCTGGGCTCAACTCTAGTCTCTAGCTCTTGATTCCTGCTTCCTGCTAATACAGACCATAGGAGGCAGCAAGTGCGAGCTCAAGTTACTGGGTCTCTGCCACCCGTGGGGAGACCTGGATTGAGTTCTCAGATCCTGACTTTGGCCTTGTCTAGTCCTGGATGTTGTGGGCCTTTGTGGAATGAACCAGAGGGTGGGAAGTCTCTCTGTCTCTTTGTTTCTCTGTCTCTACCCCTTGATTAAAAATTTTTTTAAAGACTTATTTATTCATTCCAAAGGCAGAATGACAGAGAGGTGGGGAGAGAGAGAGAGACTTTCCATCTGCTGGTTCATGCCCCAAATGGTCATAACAGCCAGGGCTGGGCCAGACTAAAGCCAAGAGCTAGGAACTCTATCTGGGTCTCCTATATGGGTGACAGAATCTCTAGTACTTGAACCATCCACTGCTGCTTCCCAGGTGCATTAGCAGGAAGCCAGATGGGAAGTGGAGCCGCTAGGACTCGAATCGGCACTCTGACTCCAAGGATCTGGGATGTCAGTGTCCCAACTGGTACCTTAACCTGCTGTGCTACAATGCCAGCCCCCAGAACTGGTGACTTTTATATACTTGAGAGATGAAAGGGTAACTCAGCCCCAGAACACAATTCTAAATGTAATTTAGTATCCTGAGGAACTCAGAAAAGAGTAGTGGGTTTTTAGCATCACAGTTAAGATGCCTCTTGGGACACCTGCATCCCTTATGGGAATTAGGTTTGAGTCTGGGCTCTGCTCCTGCTCCTAGCTCCCTGCTAACGCAGATCCAGGGGAGCAGCAGATGATGGTTCAAGTACGTGGGTCCCTGCTGTTCACGTGGGAGACCCAGACTGAGTCCCTAACTCCAAGGTTCAGATTGGCCCATCCCAGGCTGTTGTAAGCATTTGGGGAGTGAACCAGCAGACAGGAACTCACTATATCCGTCTGTGTGTGTGTGTGTGTGGTATGTGTGTGTGTGTGTGTATTTGTGCTGTCTGCCTTCCACATATATAAAATAAATAAACTAAAAATTTTTAAAGAACTCAAAAAAGACAATTTTGGTTTCACCTTTATCATGTAAATTTATACAATTACAAACATCAGAAATGTAGAGACTAGTATCCCCATTACTTAGATTTCGCAGTGGATAACTTTTTCCTATGTTTGTATTTTTCTTTCTCTTTGTTTCTTTTTGGTTAAATTATCTTGACATAGAGGAAGGTCATTACTATATCCTAACCCTAGGTACTCCATTATGTAGTCCTAAAATGACATAACCATAGTATAATTAAAGCTAACAGAATTAATATTAATTCTCCAATATTATCTAATACTCAATTTATATTTAAATTCCTCAGATGTCCCCAAAAGTTCTTTCCTGGATGATTTGTTCAAACCAGAATCCAGGCAAGGGCTGTGCTTTGCATTAGATCATTATGTCTCCTGAGGCTCTTTTAATCAAGAACACTCTACCCTCGCCACACCCCGCCCTGCTCCTTCATTTCAAGGCACTGACTGTTAATGAGAGTGCATCTTTCTTCCTGTAGATGGTCTCACAGTCAGGATTTCTCTAAGTCTGTTCAGTGACAATTTCTTGGAAATTGTGCTCTAACTTGGGATTTTTTTTTCCTGACTCAGTACCATTTTTAATCCTTTCATTCATGCGCCCATTCATCAAAACAAATCAACCAACAGTTACCGAACACTCGCTCTGCACATTTCCTGTTTAAGCTTTTGTAACAAGAAGTAGCACGCTAGATCAGTAGGATGCACTGAAGGGACCAGACCCTGTGATAAGCGTGTCTGATAGAAGGGGCTTTTCTATGCTTCTCCTAAGACTTCCTTTCTAACATTAAGAGCTCTAAAATAATTTTCCTTATTAAGGAAGTCTAAGAAAGGAAATTGCATTGTGCGGCCAAGTTTGAACTTCCATGATACTGTTACAAGTACTGGTAAGACCACTGGTTGCATCTTCACTGAGCTTCTAGTAAGTTCCAAGTGCTTACTAGCATGGCATCCGAACTTCACTATCAAACCTTCCAAGTAGCTGTTAGTACTCACTTCCTGATGTTAGCATTTTATGAATGTTGCGACTGCAGCTCAAGCCTAAGATCGCACAGTTAGTGGTGACAGAGGTGGGACTTTGCTTCTGATTCCCAGAGTCTTTTTGCAAAACTACTACTGTCTTATTTCATGACTTGCTCAGTACTCAAATTGATTATTTGGTTTTGTGATATCAAGTGGCCAGTTTTGATTGTTTTTCCTTGTTTCTATAGGGTATCAAATGAGCATAAACAGGCTTTTTTTCAGATTGTTTCTTCTTCTTCTTCTTCTTTTTTTTTTTTTTTTTTTTTTTTTGACAGGCAGAGTTAGACAGTGAGAGAGAGAAAGAGAGAGAGAAAGACAGAGAGAAAGGTCTTCCTTCCTTTGGTTCACCCCTCAAATGGCCGCTACAGCCAGTGCACTGCGCCAATCCAAAACCAGGAGCCAGGTGCTTCCTCCTGGTCTCCCATGCGGGTGCAGGGCCTAAGGACCTGCCGTCCTCCACTGCCTTCCCAGGCCACAGCAGAGAGCTGGACTGGAAGAGGAGCAACGGGGACAGAATCCGGCGCCCTGACCGGGACTAGAACCCAGTGTGCCGGCGCCGAAGGCGGAGGATTAGCCTAGTGAGCTGCGGCAACAGCCCAGATTGTTTCTTCTTCACTCATTTAGACATCGTAACCAATCAGTTGGAAAAGAACAGAGTCTATCAGCTGAAAAACCTTAAATGAAGGGATTCATACATTTCTTCTGTAAAGGATCAGAGCAAATATTTTAGGCTTTCTGGGTCATATAGTCTCTGCCACAGCTACTCAAGTCTGCTGTCGTAGTGGGAAAGTAGCAGAAGATAGTGCAGAAATGGATTGGAATAGCTGTGTTCCAGTGAAACTTTATTTATAGAAATGGACAATGGGTTGGGGGCTGTAGCTTGCAAATCCCTGCCCTGAAGCAGAGAAGGTGAAGTGCCCAGGCTAAAGATGAACATGATCACCTTGAATAATGTTCATAAATAATTAAAGATTCACATCTTAAAATCAGGCTACTTCACTCACGTGGCTTGTTGGTTCCAACGCAGCCTGTTGGAAAACTTGGAGACCTGGTGCAATCATTTCAGCATTCGACACTGAAGGGGTGTGAACAAAACTGGCTGTGGACCCAAGTGTGGGGTGTCCAGGGGGCTGTGTGTGGGCTCCAGCTACTCTTCTGCTCAGTATTCCTTCTTCCCACCTTAATAGCTCAGTCTCCTTATTGCTTAATCTTTGTCCATCCACCTTGAGTCTAACTGTTTTTTATGATCTTTCTCTAAATTTAAATGACATCATTAAAGAAAGATTTTTTACTGGAAGGTATCTAATAATATCATTCATATTAAGAGAGACAAGGCTTAAATCATTTCCTGTTGCCTCTATCCAGGGATATTAACATTTTAATTAAAAGGGAAAACTTGAAGTTTATTAGACGTGTAATTGTGGAGTATGAGCCTCTGGAGAAAGGTTAGGGACCCCTGGCAGGGGCACTGGAGCCTTTCACAGTGTGTGAGATCACCCGGTAGCCCTACACCAGCTCTAAGTGGTTGTCTTCACCCAATTACACTGCTGAACTGGGGTCTTCGTCAAGATGTCCCTTGGCCAAAGGGGTGATGGTCCTGCTGTGCTGGTCTGCAAAGTCGAGGGGCTGGGTGACATGCAACAGGATATACTCAAGGTAACTGTGCTGCTTGGCCATGATCGCCTGCTCTACCAGGTTTCCCTGCAAATCCCACCAGCTTTAGGTTCTCAGACCTGCAAGCAGACAGTGCCAATCCATAAGAGGCACCAGTTGTGGCAAAGTCAGTATGAGATTCTCACGAGACCAATACAGAGCTGCCTGGCTGCTCTTCCATCCCCTGAGCTCAGTAGGAAAAAAAAAATCGCTGGACCTGGAACTCCTTTTGAAGACTGGAGACATCTCAGCAGCACTTTTTCTCTAAACACAAAATAAGGAATTCTTGTCTCAGGTGGGCTCATGCCAGAGTGAAGTCATCCTGTCATTTGGAAGGGGTTGTGCTCCCAGGGTGTAAACTCTTTTCTTTTTAAGATTTATTTATTTATTTGAAAATCAGATAGAGAGGAGAGACACAGAGAGATCTTCCATCTGCTGGTTTACTCCTCAAATGATCATAGCAGCCGGGGCTGGGCCAGTCCTGAAGCCAGAAACCAGGAGCTTCTTCCAGGTCTCCCAAGTGGGTGCAGGGGACCAAGCACTTGGGCCATCTTCAACTGCTTTCCAGGTGCATTGGCAGGGAGTTGGATTGGAAGTGGAGCAGCCAGGACTCAAACCAGCACCCATATGGGTTGCAGGTACTGTAGACAGCAGCTTAACCTGCTGTACCACAGCCAGCCCTGGTGTAAACTCCTGATATCACAACCCAACCTTGAAAATTGAGCAAAAGCAATTCCAAGCTGAGATTTGCAAAAGCAAATTGGAATTGCAATAACAATTCCAAATATTTGAGATTCTTTTTGGAGCTATTATGAATTGCTTGGAATAGTCATGAGCTCAAGGGACACACAACAGCCACATCTGTTTAAAAAGAAAGATTTATGTATTTGTTCACTTGAAAGAGTGACAGAGAAAAAGAGAGATGAGGGAGAGAGAGGGAGAGAGAGAAAGGGGGCGGGGAGAGAGAGATCTTCCTACTGCTGGTTCTCTCCCCAAATGGCCTCAACAGCCACATCTGGGCCAGACCAAAACCAGGAGCCCAGAACTCCATCCAGGTATCCCAAGTGGGTAACAGAGACCCAAATATTTGGGTCATCATGTCCTGCCTTCCCAGGGTGTGCATTAGCAAGGAGCTGGGACTCAAGCCAGCACTGATATTGGATGCAGCATTCCTAGTAATGGCTTAACTGGCCGTGCCATATGCCCACCCCAAAAGGGTCACATCTTTAGCTGTGGCTGGTGGAGGTTTAATGCCTAGAGTTCTGTTGCAGCATCTTTGCTACCTGCGGACTGTGGGGGGAGCAGTGGGAGAGTGGGGGGAGTCTGAGGTAGAGCAGGAGCTGCTGAGTCCCAACTAAGCTGAAACCTTGACACCCTGCAGCCCCTATTTGGACCTCCTGCAGGTCCAGATCTTTCTCCTCAGAGTCATGAATGGCTGACAGCTTTTTCAGATGTTTGATGCAGTGCTGGGTCCCCCCGAGAGCATTTTAAAAGAGACCTTTCCAGCTCTGTCAAGATTTTTCATGCCATGCAATTGCAAAAATGGTTAGACTCTGTCCCTGTGTTGGTGGAAACCCTGCAGAAGTCCCATCTTATGCAGAGAAAAGCCTAAGACCTCCAGTGGCCCACAAGGCATTGCAACACCTCACCCTGCTGCCTTGGCCTCCCCTCTTGCTGCCCTCTCTCCTCTCTCTTCTGCTCCAGCCACACCACCCTCTTAGCTGTACTTTCTGCCACAGAGGTCTGTCCCAGGGCCTTAGTACTGCTGTTCTCTCTGTATAGCACATTCTTCCCCCAGGTTTTATCCTGGCTTATTTCCTTGACATCTCCTATGAGGCCTTCCCTGGCCATCCCAGCCAGATACATTCTATTCCGTCCTACCTGTAAATTTCTCTTTATCATATTGAATCATAACTTAAATTTCTTTAATCTTATCCATTCCTTGGAATTCCTGCTACTGTGTAATTTCTGTAAGTGCAAATTCTTTTTGGTGGTTCATTGCTCTATGAGGATATTTCAGAACGCTTGTGGAAAAGTAGAATCAGGCCGGCGCCGCGGCTCACTAGGCTAATCCTCCGCCTAGCGGCGCCGGCACACCGGGTTCTAGTCCCGGTCGGGGCGCCGGATTCTGTCCCGGTTGCCCCTCTTCCAGGCCAGCCCTCTGCTGTGGCCCGGGAGTGCAGTGGAGGATGGCCCAGGTGCTTGGGCCCTGCACCCCATGGGAGACCAGGAAAAGCACCTGGCTCCTGGCTCCTGCCATCGGATCAGCGCGGTGCGCCGGCCGCAGCGCGCTGGCCGCGGCGGCCATTGGAGGGTGAACCAACGGCAAAGGAAGACCTTTCTCTCTGTCTCTCTCTCTCACTGTCCACTCTGCCTGTCAAAAAAAAAAAAAAAAAAAAAAAAAAAAAAAAGTAGAATCAAAAGATAATGCACATTTCCACGAATGTTTTCCCTCATATTTCTAGCAGGTGGAATCCTCGTAGGGCCTGACACATAATTGGAGGTAAATACATGTTTTCAGAATGAGTGAATGATATCTAATCCCTCAGGATTTTTCTCACTGCTTTTTGTAAACTTTTTTAAAGTTGCAAACCATAAAAACCAAATCCACTCTAGTTTTAAGCAAGGATTCACAGACTTCTATAGCCAAGCCAAGATGAGGGCACATTGTCCTTGATTTCTCTCCACTGTGGCTAGGCATTCTCCATGGCGTTTGGAGCATGTCTTCCTGCAACTCTGAACTTCTGCCCTTATGGTTTTTATTCAGAGGCAACAAAGAGCTCAGCTCCACACTTAAAATTCAGTGGTAGGGGTCAGCATTGTGGCACAGCAGGTTAAGCTGCAGTTTATAATATGGCTTCCCTTATCAGAGTGTCTAGGGTCAAGTCCTACCTCTGCTTCTGATCCAGTTTCCTGTTAATGCACCTGGGAGGCAATAGGTGGTGACCCAAGTGTTTGAGTTCCTACTATCCATGTGGGAGACCCAGCTGGAGTTCCTGGCTCCTGACTTCTGTCTGGCCCAGCCCTGGCTGTTGCAGCCATTTAGGGATTGAACCAGTGGATGAAAGATTCTCTCTCTCTCCCTGTATCCCTCTCTCTCTGTCCCTCCCTTTTTCTGTGTCTCTCTGCATTTCAAATAAATAAATCTTTTTTAAAAAAATCAGTGGTAATAGGGCTTCTGCAGTCTGAATCCCTCAAACTGGTGCCTATGGCCAGTGAAAACGAAGCCTGGAAATGAACCCATCCTGGAGCTTAGGGGGTTAACAGGAGAATGAAAGAAAGGCGGTGCACAGATGTGGTCCCTGGGGCATCATGAACAGGGCACCCTCCCATGCACGTCCACCATAACCACTTCCTTCACTCCTGTTGTAACTTGCCTACCTCCCTCCTGAGACAACCCAGCATAGCACACTCTGTATGTGTGATCTCCAGAGTGGTGGGCACATCCACGGCCCAAATGCTAGAGTCCATCGCAGTGTAGAAGAAATACTTCTGTGCTTTGTGTTTCATCTCATGCTTTGAAATTGTATTTTAAGTGCTTGGTTTCTAATGCTCACATCAACATAATTAGATGAATGTACATGTTCATACTTTAGTTGTTCATATATTGTATACTCTATAAATGAGCAAAAATACACATATTTATGCAGGTTCAGAATACTTCAGTGTCAGTTGTTCGTGATCACAAAAGCTTAGGCCACTAAACTTAAAGAGGTCCCATGACTGTATATCTTCTTTCTTTAAAAAAAAAAAAGATTTATTTAAAATGCAGAACAACAGAGAGAGGGAGAGGCATAAATCTTTCATCCATTGATTTATTCCTCAACTAGCCACAACAGCCAGGGGTGAGCCAGGCTGAAGCCAGGAGCCAAGCACTCCTTCTGTGTCTCCATCTGGGTGTCAGGGGCCCAAGTACTTGGGCCATCGTCTGCTGTCTTCTTAGGTGCATTAGCAGGGAGCTGGATCTGAAGTGGAGCAGCCGGGACTTGAACCAACATCTTGATATGGGATGCTGGTGTCTCAGGCTGCAGCTTAACCTTGTGCCACAACGCCAGCTCCCATAATATCTTTCTGAAAAAATGGCAACTTATTACTGTTTTTATAAACAAAAACTTCCATCTCTCTGTTTTAAAAAGACCAATGATTGTATCTCCAAGGATATTTTGATGGTTGCCCATAATGTGTGGTCCCAGCCCCTGACAATGCCTGTGGGCAAGCATTTAAGCTTCCTGGATGACACTCTTTCTTTTTTGATTTTTCTGAGAGTTTGAATGACAACTTTAAAAACAAAAGCTTTCCAGTTTAAGCTGTGTCTCTTCTACTTGAAACCGAAAAACATTTTGAAAGAAGACAGATATAATAATGAAGTAAAAAAAAATTGTGGGCAAGGAGAATAACTGATTTTAAAAAAGAAGAAGAAAAAAAAAAGAGAGCTAATGAAGGCCCAGAGCAGAAAGCAAGAAATTATTCTGGGAGGACAGCGCATGTGGTTAGAGGACTAACCCATATTCAAGTCAGGAATATATTCTAAATTATTGAAGTCGGAATGACTCTCATATTCTATTAAAGAGGAAAAATGGTATTAGAATAAATATTAAAAGGAGTCAGGATCTGGGGCATTAATCTTGCCGGAATATTATTAGCTTCCCCAGTCTGTGTGTTTCTGTCCTTTTCCCATCAACTCTGATATACCACTGCACAGATAAGCCCCTGGTAAGGACTTCGTAACAAACTGGTAAAAAAAATATGCTAGGGACTGAAGCTGTCGCTCCAGGACACTGGGACAGTGCTCTGATATTTTCTTAAACTGCTATCAGTTATTTTAATTCCATTTCTTTTTTAAAATTTATTTATTTACTTGAGAGGCAGAGTTACAGAGTGAGAGAAAGAAAGAGAGAGAGAGAGAGAGAGAGAGAGAGAGAGAGAGAGAGATCTTTCATCTTCTGGTTTGCTCCCCAAATGGCCACAATGGCTGGAGCTGGGCCGCTCCGAAGGCAGGAGCCAGGAGCTTCTTCTGGGTCTCCCTGATGTGGGTGCAGGGGCCCAAGCACTTGGACCATCTTCCACTGCTTTCCCAGGTGCATTAGCAGGGAGCTGGATCGGAGGAGAAGCAGCCAGGACTAGAACCAGCGCCCATATGGGATGCTGGCGCCTCAGGCAGAGGCTTAACCTGCTGTACCACAGCATAGGCCCTCTAATTCCATTTTGACAAAGAGGTATTGGAACACCACTCACTGCCAGGCCCTGTGTTTGCCATCGGACCTGGAGGAGACTCCATGCCTGTGCTCGTGTGGAAAGGTGCCCGAGCACACTCTGTAGGGTTTATAGATGTCTAGGGAGAGTAACATTCCCCCTGGGGGTATTGGAAGGAAGCCTTAGAGGACATACAGGAAGTTTTCAAATGAAGAAAACAAAGGTAAGAGGGAGAATCAGGTGTGAAGCGGTGAGTGTAGGAGGAGAAGGGAGCCAGAGTTTGGACTTTTACCTTGGAAGGTGATGGCAGATCATTGGAGGATTTTGTTTGTTTTAAGTGAAAGGCTGTCTGTGGGAATTCAGAGGGCAGGAGCCAGCATTGTGGAGCATCTGGTTAAGCTTCCATTTGCAATACCAGCATCCCATATGAGCTCTGGTTTAAATCCCAGCTGCTCCACTTCTCATCCAGTTCCTGCTAATGACCCGGGAAAGCAGCAGATGATGGCCCAAGTACTTGGGCCCCTACCAGCCATGTGGGAGACCTGGATGGAGTTCCAGGTTCCTGCCTTCTGCCAAGCCCAGTTTAGCTGTGGCAGCCATTTGGGGAGTGAACCACGAGATGGAAGATCTCTCTCGGCTGGCACTGTGGCACAGTGGGTTAATGCCCTGGCCTGAAGCACCTGCATCCCATATGGGCACTGGTTCTAGTCCTGGCTGCTCCACTTCCCATCCAGCTCTCTGCTATGGCCTGGGAAAGCAGTGGAAGATGGCCCAAGTCCTGGGCCCCTGCACCCATGTGGGAGACCTGGAAGAAGCTCCTGGCTCTTGGCTTTGGATCGGCACAGCTCCAGCCATTGCAGCTAGTTGGGGAGTGAACCAGCAGATGGAAGACCTCTCTCTCTCTCTCTCTCTCTCTCTCTCTCTCTCTCTCTCTCTCTTTCTGCCTCTCCTCTCTCTGTGTAACCCTGACTCGAAAATAAATAAATAAATCTTTTAAAAGAAAAGGGGGGAGGAGAATATTGAAAAGACAAATTGAAACTGGGACCAGGGAAACTATATAGGAGGCAGTACAAATCGAGACTGGAATGTATACAGTGTAGAACTAAAGAAATCCTATTTGGGTTAGCAAGCAGAGAACCAGTTCCAGAGCCATTTCAGATTCTGCAGTCGACAGGACCTGGTGTCTTTCTGCCAAGATAGTAGGAAAGAAGGGCTCAGTCAGCTGGGCTGCATTCACCCTTCCAGAATGCAGGGAGAGAAGACTTGGCTGTCTGTGGTAGGGGTTGCTGTGGTTAAAAAGGCCTGGCTCAGCCGCAGCTGCTGCAGGCAGTTGAGGAGTGAACCAGCAGGTGGAAGATCTCTCTATCTCTCTCATTTTTTGTCTCTCCTCCCTCTTTGTCACTCTGCCTTTCAAATAACCATTTTGAAAGATGATGGACTTCGTTTATTCCTTTGTTCTTAAAGTTTGTACAGCATGAATTGACTTGCTTGGTGTAGAGTTCTGTGAGTTTGCCATACATAGATTCATGTAACCAACACCATGATCAGGATCCACAACAGATCCATTACCCAAAACACTCTCTGCCCCTCACTCCTAACTCCTGGAAGCTAATGAGCTATTCTTCATCCCTATAATTCTACCTTTTCCAATATGACACATAGATAAAATCATACATTATGTAACCCTTTGAGATTGGCATTCTTCGCTCTGCTTAATTCCCTTAAAAGTCATTCCAATTGTTGTGTCTATGAGGAGTTCTTTGTCACTGCTGGGTAGTGTCCCGTGCTATGAATGTATCATAAGTAGTTAATCCACTCACTGTTGAAGGACATTTGAGCTGTTGCCTGTTTGGGCAATTATGAATAAGCTGGTACAATTTTTTTTTCTCTCAGAAAGGAAAGGTGTGTTCTTTTCTTTCTTTTGTCACAGTCAAATGTCCATAACATGTAATTGAACCATTTTTAAAAGAAAACCTTAGGGCCAGTGCTGTGGCATAGCTGGTAAAGCTGCTGCCTGCAGCAACAGTGTCCTGTATGGGTGCTGGTTTGAGTCCCAGCTGCTCCACTTCCCATCCAGATCTCTACTGTGGCCTGGGAAAGCAGCAGAAGATGGCCCAAGTTCTTGGGCCCCTGCACCCACGTGGGAGACCCAGAGGAAACTCCTGGCTGCTGGCTTAGGATAGGCCCAACTCCAGTCTTTACAGCTATTTAAAGAATGAACCAGCAGATAGAAGACCTCTCTCTCTTTCTCTTTCTGCCTCTGCCTCTCTGTAGCCCTCTCTCTCAAATAAATAAATAAATATTTAAATAAAAGAAAAAAGAATAAAATAAAAGCTTAGTCATGTTAAGTTACAAGCATTTTTGTGCAGATTTTTAAAGAAAATATTTATTTATTTATTTGCAAGGCAGAGTTATAGAGAGGGAGAGACAGCAAAATCTTCCATCCATTGGTTCACTCCCCCAAATGGTTGTAACAGCCAGGGCCAGGCCAGGCCAGGCCAAAGCCAGGAGCCTGGAAGTCCATCCAGGTCTCCCATGTGGGTGCAGAGGCCCAAGCACTTCAGCTGCCTTCACAGGCATGCCAGCAGGGAGCTGGATCGGAAGTGGAGCAGCTGGGACTTGAACCAGCACTCATAGGGGATGCAGGTGTTGCAGGTGGCAACCTAAC
Organism: Oryctolagus cuniculus; assembly: GCF_964237555.1. NCBI lineage: Eukaryota > Metazoa > Chordata > Mammalia > Lagomorpha > Leporidae > Oryctolagus > Oryctolagus cuniculus. The sequence continues at coordinate 77,621,686 of NC_091441.1, forward strand.
CTGCTTCGCCACAACAACGGCCCCTACATGCAGATATTTGTGTGAATTTTGTTTTTCTTTTCTTTTTTTTTTTTTTTTTTTGACAGGCAGAGTGGACAGTGAGAGAGAGAGACAGAGAGAGAAAGGTCTTCCTTTGCCGTTGGTTCACCCTCCAATGGCCGCCGCTGCAGCCGGCGCACCGCGCTGATCCTGGCAGGAGCCAGGATCCAGGTGCTTTTCCTGGTCTCCCATGGGGTGCAGGGCCCAAGCACCTGGGCCATCCTCCACTGCACTCCCTGGCCATAGCAGAGAGCTGGCCTGGAAGAGGGGCAACCGGGACAGAATCCGGCGCCCCGACCGGGACTAGAACCCGGTGTGCCGGCGCCGCAAGGTGGAGGATTAGCCTATTGAGCCACGGCGCCGGCTCGTGAATTTTGTTTTTCTTCATCTAGAGTCAATAAATAGGAGTGAGATTACTGAGTCATATGAGTAAGCATGTCTTCAACTCAGCTTTCCAGACGGACTGTATCATTATGTCCCACTATCAAAGAATGAGAATCTCTGTGGCTCTGTATTCTTGGCGGTCCCTGGTCTTGACAGTTTCTTTGCACATTCTAATAGATGGGTCATGGAACCTAATTCTCATTTCTCTAATGGACAATGACATTGAGCATCTTTTACCATTCTTTTTCGTCATCCATATACTTTCCTCGTGAAATGTGTGTTCAAACCATTTGCTCATTTTGAAATTTGTTTCCATTGGGTTTTCAGAGTTGTTTATATATTTTGGATCCAAGTTCATTGGAGAACTTCTAAATATTTTTCCCAGTTATTAGTTTATCTGTCTTGTTATGTCTTTTTTTTTTTTTTTTTGACAGGCAGAGTGGACAGTGAGAGAGAGAGACAGAGACAGAGAGAAAGGTCTTCCTTTGCCGTTGGTTCACCCTCCAATGGCCGCCGCGGCCAGCGCGCTGCGGCCGGCACACCGCACTGATCCGATGGCAGGAGCCAGGAGCCAGGTGCTTTTCCTGGTCTCCCATGGGGTGCAGGGCCCAAGCACTTGGGCCATCCTCCACTGCACTCCCTGGCCACAGCAGAGAGCTGGCCTGGAAGAGGGGCAACCGGGACAGAATCCGGCACCCCGACCGGGACTAGAACCCGGTGTGCCGGCGCCGCAAGGCGGAGGATTAGCCTAGTGAGCTGCGGCGCCGGCCTTGTTATGTCTTTTGAATAACAAAAGTTTTAAGTTTTGATGAAGTCTAGTGTATCAATTTTTCTTATATGAATTGGGTTATAGATGTTAGTGAAGAACTCTGTTTAACACAAGGTCTCAAGATTTTCTCATCTCTGTTTTTCAGAGTTTTGTAATTCCAGGGTGGGTATTTTGCTTGGGGATTCAGTTACCCATGTCCCACTTTGAATTACTGGGTTTGATTCCCATCTCCAGCTCCTCACTCCAGCTTCCTGTGATGCAAACCCTGGAAAGAACAGTGATGGCTCAATAATTGGGTTCCTGACACCCACAGGGGAGACCTGGGTAGAGTTCCAGCTTCTGGCATCATCCTTAGCCCAACCCTAGTGGTAGCAGATATTTGGGGAGCAAACCAACTGAAGGAGCACTTTGTCTCTGTCTCTCTCAAATGAATAAAACTTTGAAAATATAAGTTGCATAAGTCCTCCTACTTTCCTCTCCTTTTTCAAAATTGCTTTTTTTTTATATATAGTTGTTTGCTTTTTTTTTTTTTTTTTTTTTTTTTTTTTTGACAGGCAGAGTGGACAGAGAGAGAGACAGAGAGAAAGGTCTTCCTTTGCCGTTGGTTCACCCTCCAATGGCCGCCACGGCTGGTGCGCTGCAGCCGGCGCACCGAGCCGATCTGATGGCAGGAGCCAGGTACTTATCCTGGTTTCCCATGCGGGTGCAGGGCCCAAGGACTTGGGCCATCCTCCACTGCACTCCCGGGCCACAGCAGAGAGCTGACCTGGAAGAGGGGCAACCGGGACAGAATCCGGCACCCCGACCGGGACTAGAACCCGGTGTGCCGGCGCCGCAAGGCGGAGGATTAGCCTAGTGAGCCGCGGCGCTGGCCCTAGTTGTTTGCTTTTCAACATAAATTTAGAATCCCCTTGTCTTTATCTGCAAAAAAAAAAAAAAAGATATTGCTGGGATTTTGACTAGAATCCTACTAAATTTATAGATCAACTTGTGGAGATTTACATCCTCATGATATTGAGTGTTTCAGTCCATAAACATGGTATGTCTTTTCATTTACTTATTTTGTGGTATTTTATGTAGTATGTTAAAGGTACTTTCATAAGTTTATGGAGAAATTTAAGGATTATGGTGGTGCAAAAAAGTTTTGAAATTAATGCAGTTTTTTTTTCTAATATACACTTCCATGAATTTTTAAAAGACTTTCTCATATATAGTCTGTAGATATTTTGCTATATTTTGTACCAAAGTATTGCTTCTCTATTTTTTGGAGCTATTATAAATGAGATTCTTTAGAAATTGGAGTTCCAACTGTGCATTAGTAGTTACTAGAAATGCAATAGATTTATTATTGTTGTTATTTTAAGATTTATTTGAGAAGCAGAGTTACACGGGGGGTGGGGGGGTAGAGATTGAGAAACTGAGAGGTCTTCCTTCCACTGGTTCATTCCCCAGATGTCCACAACACCAGGAGCTAGGCCGATCCGAAGCCAGGAGCCAGGAGTTTCTTCCAGATCTCCCTTGTGGGTGCGGGGCCCAAGCACTTGGACCATCTTCTGCTACTTTCCCAGACACATTAGCAGGGAGCTGGTTCATAAGCAGAATATCTGGGATTCAAACCGGCGCCCATATGGGATGCCAGCGCACAGGGGAGGTTTAACCTACTATGCCTCAGCGCTGGCCCCACAAATATATTTTTGTTTGCTGAACTTGATCTTGGGGTCACACTAAATTCATTTATTAGTTCTAAGAGGTTTTGTTTTTTAAATTTCTTGGGATTTTCTTCCTGGACTGTCATGTTTTCTGTGAGTAGGTCTTCCTTTCTGATCTAAATGGCTTGTATTTCTGCTGTTGGTTAATTACCCAGTGTGGGACTCCCAGCATGATATTCACAAAGGCATCATTCTTCCCAATCTTGGGGAAACATGCAGTCTTTTACTTTTAAACATGCTGATCTTCATTCTTGCTGTTCCCGGTTTGCTGAAGCTTTCCTTATCATCAGTGGCTATGGAAGCTTATCGCATATTTTTTTGCATCAATTATATGATCATGCAGTACTTCCCCTGTTGACCTTTGGCATAGTGATAACATTGATTAATTGTTGATTAAATAGCCTTGAATTACTGGAATAAACCCTACTTAGTTGTGGAAGGTTTGCCTTTCATCCATTTTGGATTTGAGTTACTATTATTTTGTTGAGGATTTTTGCAGCTCTACTCATCAGAGATATAGGTCTGTAGGTTTTTTGTATTGTATTTGTCTGGTTTTGGCATCAGGTTAATGCTAACCTCATGAGAGGAGTGCGGAAGTGTTCCTGCCTCTTCTACTTTCTGGAAAAGGTTGTATAGAATTGGTTTTGTTAGAATTTGCCAGTGAAATCATCTGAGACTGGAAGAGACTGTTTAGTTGGGCTTTTTTCTTTTTTTTTGTAGGAAAGATTTTTGATGATGAATTTGATTTCAAAAAAATAAGACTGCCGGCACCACGGCTCAATATGCTAATCCTCCGCCTTGTGGCGCCGGCACACCGGGTTCTAGTCCCAGTTGGGGCACCGGATTCTGTCCCGGTTGCCCCTCTTCCAGGCCAGCTCTCTGCTGTGGCCCAGGAGTGCAGTGGAGGATGGCCCAAGTGCTTGGGCCCTGCACCCCATGGGAGACCAGGAGAAGCACCTGGCTCCTGACTTCGGATCAGCGAGGTGCACTGGCTGCAGCGCGCCGGCCGCGGCAGCCATTGGAGGGTGAACCAACGGCAAAAGGAAGACCTTTCTCTCTGTCTCTCTCTCTCACTGTCCACTCTGCCTGTCAAAAAAAAAAAAAAGACTATTCAGGTTAGTTCTTTTTTCGTGGGTGAATTTAGCTAGATTTCGGCTTATGAGAAATTGGTGCATTATTACTAAGTTTTTTCATTATGTGCATAGAATGGCTACATGTATTCCTTGCTATCATTTCAATACCTGTGGAGTTTGTAGAGATTTTCTCTCTTTCATTCCTGATGCTGGGGGGCTGGCATTGTGGTACATACAGTAGGCTGAGCCAAGCCACCACCTGTGACGCTGTGTGTGCCTGTTCCAGATGCTCCACTTCCAATTCATTCTTTCAAATACATGAAAATAAACCTTAAAAACAAAAGAAAACGAAAGAACCTTCATTCCTGATGTTGGTCATTTGTGTTCTTTCTATTTTTTTGTTGTGCATCTAGCTAATGGCTTATCTATTTTATTGATCTTTTTAAAGAACCAGCTGTTATTTTGACTTTCTCAATTTTATTGATTATTGCATCTATCAGTTCTTTCTTCTGCTTCCTTTGGGATTAGTCGCTCTTTTTTATGTTTCTTAGGTTGGATGCTAATATGTTTAGTTGAACTTTTTTTTCTCTTTTTTTAAAGATTTAGTTATTTATTTGAAAGTCAGAGTTAGACACAGAGAGGTCCACGTGGCTCAGGTCTGCAGCGCAGAGCTCCAGATAAGGGGGACCCCTTGGTTACCCAGATGGGAACTGATCATGCATTTAAGGAAACTGCCCAGAGCTTTGGGGCAAACACCCACAAAGATGAAAAGGCACAACCCTTGCAGCTCACATACAGCTGGAAGCAGTGGGTGATCCCTGCGGCACCAGAGAGATAATAATGCACCAATTTCTCATAAGCCGAAAGCTAGCTAAATTCACCCACGAAAAAAGAACTAACCTGAATAGTCTTATTTTTTTTAAATCAAATTCATCATCAAAAATCTTTCCTACAAAAAAAAAAAAGAAAGAAAAAAGCCCAACTAAACAGTTTCTTCCAGTCTCAGATGATTTCCATCTGCTGGTTCACTCCCCAGTTGGCCACCACGACTGGAGCCATGCTGATCGGAAGCCAGGAGCCAGGAGCCTCCTCCGGGTCTTCCCACATGGGTGCAGGGGCCCAAAGACTTGGGCCACCTTCCACTGCCTTCTCAGGCCATAGCAGAGAGCTGGATTGGAAGTAGAGCAGCTGGGACTCGAACTGGCACTCACTTGGGATGCCGGCACTGCAGGTGGCAGCTTTACCTGATACGCCACAGCGCTGGCCCTGAACTTTTGTTTCTAATCACATTGAATGCTGTAAATTTCCATCTAAGACCATTGAAGCTGTATGCAGCACATTTTAATGTGTTGCATGTTATTTGTATGCAATTAAAGATATTTTCTAATTTCCCCCAGGACACAGTTATAATAACTTTTAATGTTTTTGTCTGATCATCTGGGTCAGCTCTGGGTTGGTTTTTATTGACTTTTCTAGGTATTATAGATCCTATTTTCCTGCTTCTTTAAATAGCTGGTGAGTTTTGATAGGATGCCAGACATTGTGAATTTTACCTAGGTGTATTCTGGCTATTTTTATATTCCTGTAAGCATTTTCATGCTCCGTTCTGGGACAAGGTTATGGTATTTGAAAATGGTTTGTTCCCTGTAGATCTGGTGTTTAATCTTTGGTTGGGGAGACCAGATCAACATCTTCTCCAGGGCTAATCATTCCTCATTCCTACCTGATGCCCTGTGAATTATGAGGCCTTCCACTCCAGCCGCAGGGATCACCCACTGCTTCCAGCTGTATGTGAGCTGCAAGGGTTATGCCTTTTCATCTTTGTGGGTGTTTGCCCCAAAGCTCTGGGTCATTTCCTTAAATGCATGATCAGTTCCCATCTGGGTAACCAAGGGGTCCCCCTTATCTGGAGCTCTGCGCTGCAGACTTGAGCCACGTGGACCTCCCTGGAATCCCACCTTGCTGACGCCCACCTCTGTGTCCTCACTTTATGAAGCCTGCCAGGCTCTGGTTCAGTCTCCTCTTCTTGCTGTCAGTAGCCAGGAATATTCATGTTTCTCCAGCTGGGATGACATAAAGCTTATCTGGATTGTTTGGGTGGTGGTAGGATACAGCCTACTGTCCAGTAGTTGTTTACTGATGTGTTTGGAAGGGGAGGGGCCGCTGAGCGCAGGAACGCAAGGTGTGTTGGATTATCTCACACACAAGGATGTTTGCAGCTTCACCACATGCTGCCGGGACGTGTGGAGGGAAACTATGAGTCAAATTCCAAGACTTTCAGTAGAGGAAGAAGTGTGGTGTCCTCCTCTCTGAGATCGTCTTGGTCCATTTTGTGTTGGTACAACATAATCTCTGAGGCCGGGTGCTTTACAGAGGGGTGCACTTGGCTGAAGGTTCTTGTGACTGGGAAGTCCAATCAGCATGATCAACTTCCTGCGGGGGTCTCCAGCTGTCACTGCGTGGAGGAGAAACAGAAAAGGAGCTGGCGGCATGCAAAGGGCACCTGTTCAAGCAAAGCAGCCGGAGACTAGAGAGGGGCCAGACTCCCCCACTCTCTTGGAAATGAATACACGCCTGCCAGACCTGACCCATTCCCACAAGGCAAGACTAATCCATTCCTGAGATGGCATCCCCATAACTAATGTCCTACCACTTAAAGTTTCTGCCATCTTGACACTGACACACTGGCCACCAAGCTTCCAACACATGTACCTCTGGGAGACAAGCCACATCTCAATCATAGCCAGCATCCTCCTCGTCACACTGCTGGTTAATGGAGCGCTTATTCTGAGGCAAGGACAAGAGCTTCATGCGTGCTATCCCGTTGAATCCTGGGGATGGCCATGAGTTAGCTTCTCCCAGATTCCCCGCAGAGGGAGGCATCATTGACTAATGCTCAATGACTGCACCCTGAACTCACCGTTGTGTTCACCTCAAGGCCACACCTCCCACAGCCTTCTCCCCACTGATGACTGAGTGTGGCAGGGACAGTGGTGTAAGCCGGTTACCAGGAGACACAAGTGACTTGGCTCTGGGACTCTCTGAAACTTCCCTAGGACTGCATCACAGCCTAAGACTTTCCCTGCTCAAGCTCCCTTCTTGCCTATCTATTCCACGACAGTCAAACCAGCTTCCTGGGCAGATGCTCTCTTAGTCTCCACCAGCTCTCCACAAAGCTCTTGCACATGTAACCCACTCTGGCTGACTGCTTCTCAGAGAACTTGAACTAGCATAATTCTCCCATAACTCTTAGGAGGCAGGGATATTACTGTTGTATCCAATATAGAGGTAGGAATTGCGGAAGGGGGTGGTTGTTGGAAATTGGTGAGGCTACTATAGGCTTTGATGTGATAGAAAAAGTATTTATTAACTGAGAAAATTCCCAAAGATGAGAATTTGATTTTTTCCAAGTACACCTGTAGCAGTGAACATGTAAGGCCAAGGGCAGTCCCACCGGAGTAAGTTACTAAACGTAGTTGTAAGTGTGAAGTGACAGAGAAGACATGGGCAAAGCCCTCTTAGCAAACTCCCAGTGATGCTTAGAGACAGAGTAACACTGAGAAAATCCCAGCCCACGGTGACTAGACATAACATCTGGGCAGTCACTGACTTCCTCTCTTCATCACAGTGTTTGGGTGCCTTGTAGACACAACTCTTAGTTGTCCTGGCTGTAAAAAAAAATCTAGCACCGTTGTTATTTCTTGCTGAGTTGTCTCAAGCTTGACATTCGCAAAATCCATCTTACTTAAACAGAGTTTTCAATACTGATTTGCTTTGTGTTGTAAATTGCTTTACCTTGATGATTTGATTTTAGCAAAGCTTATTTCGTAAGAAAAAATTCTATGTTGTTGCATGTCCATATGTCTCTCAGGAATCTTTCAGGCAGATAGAAAGAGAACGCTTGGAATCTGTTTTCCACTCCTTTGATAAAAACTACAGCAGTTCATCCATCAGTGGTAGAGCTGGCTTACGTCTGTTTCACTAAAGAAGTCCACATGTTTTACTTAAATATCAAACTTCCTGGGAAACTTGATGTGGGTGGTTTTGTGTGTGTGTGTGTGTGTGTATTTGTTTGTTGTTGTTAATAAACAGGAAGCTCTTGCAATTATACACTGCAAGGATATAAATCCAGGTTTCTGGTAGTTTCTTTTTGGGTGGGTTTCATTTTGTTAATTTTCTTTCTTCCTTGCTTACAAGAGGCTCATATTAATTACTCAGCTCTTTTTTTGTTGGTAAGGTTTTCTGAAGTGGTACCCCACAGACATAATGCTATGACAACGGAATTTCAGCTCTTTGGTTGACTGCTTGCAAAGAGGTTTTAGTTGGACAGGAATGCAGGAGATTGGCTTTTTTTTTTTTTTTTTTAACATAGAGGAGTATAGCTTGGCTTTTTTTTTCTCTTCAAAGAAATTACTTGTGGGAAAATAGTTCAGAGTATCTTATTAATGATTTTCCCTTTGGACTTTTGTTTATTTCCCACTCCCATCCTTCAGATCTTTGTAACTAAAAACAAGCTTCAGTTCCTTGTCTTGGTTATAGTGGTTTAAATGTTTGTCTCTATGTGACTTTGTTTAGTAAAGTTTGTGTGATTCCTTTTTTTTTCCTTTTTTTTCTCCCAGTGATTTCAGTTTGGTAAACATTGCATAATTTAAAAAAAATGTAATAGATTATTTTTTGGCCTCCTTCAAGTTTGTAGTCATTGCTGTTTTCCACTTCAGTCACTCAGATTATCTTATGAAATCAGTCCAGCCCCCAAAGTTGTTTGTTCTTGGCTTTGACTCTGGGTGGAGGTGTGCTGTGATTTTCACCAACTTTGATGTTTGCTGTCTTCTGCAGGCGAAGTTGTTTCTCTGTAACCAGGGAAAACTGTGTGTTGAATGAAACCCTTGCAGTAGATTGCTTAGTCCTTCATTTTCTTTGATGTGCACAGGTCTGCAAGTGGCTCTTGGCCAAGAATTGAAGCTGTTCATGGGGGGAGGGGTAGAACTAAGAACGTAGGTGGTTGGCTCTTAGAAAGACCTCAAATAAAGATCAACTAGTCCAAGGATGACAAAGATGTGGCACAGACACTGCTACTCTTCCTACCATCCCCATAGCAGACATCAGTAATCGATCATGGCTTTCTTTCTGTTGAACCATCCAGATCAGGGCCTCAGGATCTTTCTCAACATGGTATCCCAGGCTTCTGCTAGAATGTCAATGGAGTTTGCATACGAGATGGAATCTCTACCACTGTCAATCATGAAGCGTCTCCTTAAAGACCTAGAGACGTAGAGAAGCACACGGAAAGGCAGAAGAGTGTTAGTGTTGAGAACGTAGACTCAAGAATGAAAGGAGGTGAGGTCAAGTTAGAGCTAAGTCACCTGTTAGCTGGTGATTCGAGGTGAAGTTATTCATCCTCATAGTCTATTTCAGTAAAGTGTGTATGATAACAGAGGCCACAGTTAACACAGCGTTTGGCATTCATGCTCAATAAGTGTGAGCTGTGATGAGGATCTTTGTTATTCGTGGGAAAGTGACTTGGTTGTGATGCTAGTTGGGGTTAGACAGGGTTTCTTAGCTCCTGTACTAATGACATTTCAAATGGCTCTCCTGTGCCCTGTAGGGTGCTTCACAGCTTCCCTGGCGCCTACCCACGAGATGCCAGTAACCCCCTTGCCTCCCATCCAAGCTGTGAAAGTTGTCTCCAGACATGGACAGATATCCCCTGGGGGGGGGGGAGTGTGAAATTGATCATGTTTATCTAAAAGAATGTTAACAAATTTTCACCTGAACCCACTGTCAGGGGATGCTAATTCTGTTGGTTCAGTAGTGAATTATAGGACTTTTATTTTTAATTCTGACAGCTAGTTTTGCTGTCACGGCCTTCATCCCAGGCTATAACGTTTTGTTTGTGGACAGTTCTGGGTGACAGATTAATAGCTCTTGTAATAAAATTTAAAAATGTTGAGGAAAATGTTCACAATATAGTCTTCAGTAAAAACAGATGCCTTCCAAATTATATAATAATGATACTTTTGAGAAAGTTAATTTGAGTACCTACTATGTGACAGACAGTAGGCTGTGAGCTGTAGGTTCTCCTATGTTATTTAATTGTTCCAAAAAAATCCACAAGGAAAGCAATATTCCCATTTTACAGATGGTGGAAAGGAGGCACAGAGATTTTTGCTGAAAGTCCCACAGCCAGTAAGTAACAGAATAGACTGTCTATCCCAAGTGTGTCATCTACAGTGCACACACACTCACATGCTAGGGAAAGTTCTAGAAGGATATATATACCCAGATGTCTACCTTGATTATTTATAGGTCTTTGGGATTGTGGTTGTTTGTTACTTATTGCTTAAACTTACTGTTTTCCAGTTTTTCTGTTTTGAGCATTCATTGTTTTTTGAGTATTAAAAAGCAAAGTTATAATTATGCAGTCCTGTGACTTTTATGAAACAAATGATTAATTGTGTTTATAGCAGTCCATCTCCCGATTTTTGCCCATGACTGATTGAAAAGCAGCAGGAGTTATATTTTAATTTCTCACATTAGATAGCAGAATGGAGACATACAGCTCCCTATGGTAGCACATAGGGAGTTAGTAGTGGGAGTTGTGCATATTTGCAAGCTACCTTATTTCACAGAAGGATGTTCTGTAAGTAATCATATAGAATTTTTAAATAAATATATTACATGTTACAGATCACCCAGAATGTTGTCTTTCAAGCTTCCCTACTTGAAGAAATTATATGCTTATGTCAGTGATGCTACCAGTGAAGCATCTTGTGAATTTCACCTTTGCCTATTGCCTTGAAAGCTACTTTCTGAACCAGACAAGAAAACCAAGCTTCCTTATTGCAGGAAAATATTGGGAATTACCTGCCTGGTCGCCCCCCAGGACATGCTCTGAATTTCTATTTGGTAATTTTCAAAAATCAAACAGAGCCACATGGACAAAATTCCACATGAGAGGCAATGTTTTAACCACTGTCTTAATTTTCTCATGGAAATTTCAAAGGGGGGAATCCAGCTGTGGTTTGATGAATGGAATCATTGTTGGGATAAGTGCAGAGACCCTCCCCGTGACCACTTTCCAAGGCACCACACTCATTTGGAACCATAAATTCAGGTGTGTGTGTGTGTATTCATTTGCATTATTGAATAGTTACGCATCATGTATTTCAGTTCTGAGTATGATGTTTGCATGGCTTTATTCCCTATGGCATATGTTTCCAATTTTGAATAACTCTGAGAGATCTCCTGTGTATCTGCTCACATAATTAAAAGGTCGTGGTGTTTGGGGGTCTGGGTGAACCTTTAAGTCGAAACTAACATGTGTGAATACATATGTTGAGCCAGGAGACATTTCTTTGTCCATTCCTCAAGTTTGCCTTTGGACCTGCCACATGCCATCAGGTGGGTGGAGATCCTGTGTGGCTCCCTCAGGGCTCCTCCCATGTCTCTTGGTGGCCTCCATGAACTCCTACATAGCGTGGCCACACTGTTGTCATCAGGGTTCCTGCAAAAAGAACTTCCTTTCCACTTGAATTTCTCATTTCTGAGTTGGGTGTTGTCAACAGTATTTTACATGGAGCAAGGAAAGGCCAAAACAGATGAGGTTGCTTGTGAAGCCAGCATCCCCGTGGCTCCTCCGCTTCCCATCCAGCTTCCTGCTAAAGCGCATGGAAAGGCAGCAAATAATGGCCTCAGCACTTGGGTCCCTGCACCCCGCATGGGAGACCTCGATGGAGATCTTGGTTCCTGATTTTGCCTGGCCCAGTCCTGGCTGTTACAGACGTTTGGGGAATGAGCCAGTGGATGCAAGAGATTCTCTATCTCTGTCTCTTTCTGCCCATCTCTCTGTTGCCCTGCCTTTCAAATAAATAAATATTCTTAAAAAAAAGAGAGGATCCTATGATGGCAAAGTGATCTTGTCCCTCGATCATTTATTCATTCGGTCATTCATTCAATCCAATTATGTGTCATGAAGGAATTTGTAGTGAGCAAACAGACCGGTCTCTGGCCTCATGGGCCTTATTTCTAGTGAAATAGACAGATGATAAATGACCAGTAAGTCAAGAAACAAGACAGACTTTTAGATATCAGCTCTGAAGGAGGGTATGGGGGTTGGGGGTGAGGGGCGGTAGAGAGAGTTGGGAAGGTTTCCTCGAGGCTGTGACATTTAAGCTGGAACCTAACGGGGATGACGGAGCCACACAAGCAAAATGGAGGCAGGAGAGGTGGCAGGCAGAGGCAACAGCAAGGCACAGGTTCCTGTGATGCTCCCACACAGCATAGAAAGCACAGAACCATTGCCTTCTAAATACGTAACAGAGGCAGAAAATAACATCCTCCTAAGCCAGGCAATGGAGGCAAATTGTAGAAGAATTTGCAACCATGCTGGACAAACCAGGATTCTAATCTACACAAGTGTTTTCTTTGCTCATGAACCTGGAGAGCTAACCACAGCATTGCTACATAACCGAAGAGCTCCTCCTGTAATTTTTAAGGAAATATATCATTCGTGGGGCAGATGTGTGGCCACGCAGTTAAGATGCCATGTCCCATGTCAGAGTACCGGAATTCAACTCCTGGCTCCTAACTCCAGTTTCTTACTAACACAGACTCTAAGAGGCTAATGGTGATGGCTAAAGTAATTGGGTTCCTGCCACCCACGTGGGAGACCTGGATGGAGTTGCAGGCTGCTGACATGAGCCCTAGTGGAACAAGGGGAAGGCATGTGGGGGAATGTTTGAGAGGGTTTATGGGCCTCTGGACAAGGCACCATCAGATGAGAGCTCCATCTCTTTCCATCTGCCTGTCTCTGCCTCACAAATAAATGAAAACGATGACGGCAAAAACCCATGACTTCCACCATATTATCCAGTACTCGGCATGAGATGCAACCGTGAGAAAAGCCAGGGTCTTCCACTTAAAGGTTCCTCTCACCCTAGAACAAGCGTGGGTTTCCTGGTTACCCACGCAGAGTATTTTTGAGAGCGTGTGTGTGTGTGTGCTCTGCTCACATCATTTCTTTTCCCCGGAAGGAGACCAAACTGTTTATAGGGTAGATGGAAACAAACAAACAACCGGGTAATACGCTCACAAACACCCAGACACACGTGACCTTGCAGTGGCACAGAGCTCAGCCAGGCGGACAGCAGGCCAGCTGGGCTGGGCTCGCCGAGTGCGGATGCTGCTGCTTCCCGGGGGCTGATGCTCTCAATGAGACAGGCTGTTATCCTCACTTCTCCAGAATGCCAACTTCCAGATTCACTCCCAGATTCCCACAGCATTGATTCCCCCTGGAGCATAGGACTCCCGCTGCCCCAGCACCTGCTGGAGTGACCTGAATGGCTTCTTCTGCCTTCTGCGGTTCTCTGTCCGAAGAGGCACAGGAAGAGGCTGCTTGCTGCTTGTGGAGGAGAGGCCGGTTTTGCTGTGCCAGTTGGATCTTGTAGGTATGCCAGCATCATAATCTCCATTCCCCCGTGCCTCCCTGGGCACAGAACTCTTCGGTGGAACGCCACAGCTAACTCGCCATGTAGAGATGTGCGCCGCTTGCCTCTCTCGTCTTCCCTCCCTTCTTCCCTCTCCTCTCCTACAAATTTTGGCTTCATTTTGCTTTCTGAATCGTTCTAGGACCTATGCCCTTCTAGATGCCCTGGTGCCATAGGTTAAAATAGCCTAATTTTACCGCTATTGGTAAATTTGCCTTCAAGCCTCTTTGTGATAAGTTTGCACTACATCTTGCTTACCAATACTATTCATTTCTTTCTCCATTTTTATCTACTGCCTCAAATCTGCAGAAGTTCTGTTTGGCTTTTTACCGCTGAAGTGATAACTTAACAAAAGCTTCTGAGCTGGTTAATTCATGTACTCACTTCTAGTTTCTTCTTCTTTTTTTAAAAAATTATTTATTTGGGAAGTAGAGTTACAGACAGAGAGAAGAGAGACAGAGAAAGAGAGAGATCTTCCATCCACTGATTCCCCAAATGGCCATAATGGCTGGAGCTGAGCTGATCAGAAGCCAGGAGCCAGGAGCTTCTTCCATTTCTCCCATGTGGATGCAGGGGCCCAAGCACTTGGGCCATCTTCCACTGTTTTCCCAGGCCATTAGCAGAGAGTTAGATTGGAAGTCCAGCAGCCAGGATTTGAACTGGCACCCATATGAGATGCCGGCACTGCAGGCAGAGGCTTAGCCTGATGTGCCACAGTGCCTGCCCTCTAGTTCCTTCTTTAAACAAACATGCTTTGTTGAAAAATTGTACATAATTCACCAAGAAATTCACTTGGATGTCAGCTGTGTATGAGCAAGGATTTGTCTCATTTTTGACTGCTGCTCTCTAATGTCCAGGAACAGTGTTGGGTACCCGGTGGCATTTGATGGATATTCGTTGAATGAATGATTGATTGCTCAACACCAGTTGTGCTTGGGTAAGGGGCCTTGGAAGATGACTACTTCTGCTTCTTATGAGATTTCTCCAAAGTCAAACTGAATTCTTAGAATCTTGTTGGATGTAAAAGCCATCAGAATGTCAAGGTTAGCCATACTTATTTATTTCCATAGTCTCTCCACCTGGTAATCATTCATACTTTTCCCTAATTGGTCTTTTTTTTTTTTTTTTTTTTTTTTGATGGGCAGAGTGGACAGTGAGAGAGAGAGAAAGACAGAGAAAAAGGTCTTCCTTTTGCCGTTGGTTCACCCTCCAATGGCCGCTGCGGCTGGCGCATCACGCTGATCCAAAGGCAGGAGCCAGGTGCTTCTCCTGGTCTCCCATGGGGTGCAGGGCCCAAGCACCTGGGCCATCCTCCACTGCACTCCCGGGCCACAGCAGAGAGCTGGCCTGGAAGAGGGGCAACCGGGACAGAATCCGCTGCCCCGACCGGGACAAGAACCCGGTGTGCCGGCACCGCAAGGCGGAGGATTAGCCTAGTGAGCCGCGGCGCTGGCCACCTAATTGGTCTTTAAAACAGCAACAGCAGGCCGGGCTGTAAACATTGCTCAGAAGTCTTAGAGAGAGCGGGTAAGTTAGTATTGAGAAGGGGGTCTTGGTGAGAGAGGCTGACCCCTGGGTGGGATGACTCTCTCTGTCAGCTCTGGTGCTTCCTGTACCGGGCATGCAAAGGCCCTGGATCTTCCAGAAGAAAGGGAGCTTTACTGAGAACACCGAGATGCGATTTCTGCCTAATTGCATCCCTGTGAGATGCAGTATCCTCAAGTGATGGTTCCATTCTTTGCCACCCTCTTCACTGTGCTTTGTTTTGAGGCCGATGACACTTCTGACCTTGTGTATGGAGTCCCGGGCTTCTAATAGAGTCTGCTTAATCATGACGGAACAAGCTGTGTCAGACTGAGAATGGGCTGGTGGCCACAGACCGAGCTCTGGGACCCGGCCTCAGGCCATCTTCAAGTCACAGAGAGTCTCGTCTTAGGCCACTCTGTTTTGGAAAGGAAATAGTTTGGTTTCTCAGTTGCAGAGAGAAATGAGACTGGTTTCTGATCTGACTGGTGGCAGGGAGGGGAGTGTTGGGGACCTCCGGGGACTTCTAGGGCAGTAGTTCTTGCCTGAGATCAGGTTTGGCCCACCTAGGGGACATTTCGTAAGATCTGGAGATGGTTTTGGTTGTCATGTCTTGGGACAGTTGTCACAACTCTAATGCCTAATGCCCAGCAATGCATGGGACAACCCCCAAAATGCTTACCTAGCCCAGCAGGTCAAATAATGCCACAGCTGCAAGTCTCATCTGGAGGAGCCTGCTTGGCTGCACAGAAGGCCCTGCCTTGGAAGGTGATTCTGCCTCCACTGTTTTCTACTTCTGACTTTATAAAAGTACAGTTGGCCCTTGGAATCCACGGCATCTACGTTCAGAGAGTCAGACCACCGTAGGTAGAAAATACCTGGGGGGGGGAGGGCATGTAGACACCTGTTCTGCTTGTCATTGCTCCCTGTACAATGCAACATAACAGCTACTTGCGTAGTGTTTGTGTTAGGTGTGATAAGTAATTGCGCGATGATTTAGAGCACACAGGAGATATACAGAGGTTATATGCAAATACGAAGCCATTTTGTAGGAGGGGCTTGAGCATCTGAGGATTGTTTGTACTCTCAGGGGCCCTGGAGGATGCTGGAGGACAATTGTATCTCATCTGTTCTTGCATCAACAGTTGAACAGTACAGTGTCTCTCTGTGCCTGGCTACTTTCAATTCATATAATGCCCTTTAGGTTCATCCAGGTCATTGCAAACAACAGAATTTCCTGAGATGTTAAGGCTGAATAATATTACACTGTGTATGCCTCATTTTCAATCTGTTCATCCGCTGATGGACACAGGCTTTGTTCCATATCCATGCTGAAATGAAAATAGGAGTGCTGACATCTCAGCACATGGATTTGTGTTCCTTTGGATGTGTGCCTAATCAGAAGATTGCTGCATCACATGATGACTCTAGTTTCGTAAGGAACCGCCATACCATGGTTTGACTTACATGTGGAATCTAAAAAATGTTGAACTCATTAAGGTGGAAAGAAAAATGGTGATTGCCAGGAGCTTTGTGTGTGTGTGTGTGTGTGTGTGTGTGTGTGTGGCGGGGGCCCTCCAGAGAGAGAGATGTTGGTTAACAAGGTATCATTTGAGGCCAGCACTGTGGCGTAGAAGGTTAAGCCTCCACCTGCAGTGCCAGCATCCTATATGGACGCTGGTTTGAGTCCTGGCTGCTCCACTTCTGATTCAGCTCCCTGCTAATGTGCCTGGGAAAGCAGCAGAGGATGGACCAAGTGTTTGGGCCACTGCATTCACATGGAAGATCCAGAAGAAGCTCCTGGCTCCAGCTTGGCCCAGCTCTGGTGGTTGTAGCCATCTGGGGAGTGAACCAGCAGATGGGAGATCTCTCTCTTTCTCTCTCTCTCTTTCAAATAAACAAATAAATCTTTTAAAAACTAAGTTATCATCTGATAGAGGAATAAATTCTGGTAGTTTACTGCACAGCAGGTTGACTACATAACTATAGCTCATAATGTAAGGGGGCCTCAAAAAGTTCATGGAAAATTCATATTATCTTTTTAAAAAGTATTAGGATTATTTAAGAGGCAGAGACCATGAAATTGAGTGAGAGAGAGAGAGAGAGATCTTTCATCCACTGGTTTACTCCCTAAATGCTTGCAACAGTTGGAACTGGGCTAGACTGAAGCCAAGAACTCAGAAACTCCACCCTGGTCTTCCCATGCAAGTGGCAGGAGTGGTACATGAGCTGTTATTTGCTGCCTCCCAGGGTGTACATTAGCAGGGAAGTGGAGTAGCCTGGACTTGAACCAAGCATTCTGATATAGGAGGTAGGTGTCTTAAGCTGTGCTTTTACTGCTGCACCAATGCCTGTCCCTCCATGAACTTTTTCAGAGCACTCATAATTTATCGTATTTCAAAAATAGCCAAAAGAGAGAACTTTGTATGTTCTCATTAAAAAGAAATGATGACTAGCTGAGGTGCTGGATATGCTAATTATGCGGACCTAACTATTCTGCAAAGTAGACATGTATCCAAGCATCACGCTATAACCCATACATATTATTTGTCAATTAGAAAGAAAATTTAACCCCAACCTTCCTGCCCTTGGTGAGGCAAATGAATTAGCAGATGGGGGGCAGCCCTAATTCAGAAGCTGGTGGAGCTGGCAGCCTAAATGGAATTATTTGGATGGCACTGAGAGGATCGGATGTCAAAGCCTTCCCTCTGCATCTGGACTCCCAGGCCTAGGATCCCTTCAGCTGAAACCTGAGAAGCTCTTAACTGAGAGTCAGGATTCCTGTGTGTGTGTGTTTTTAATAAGATTTATTTTATTATTTTAAAGGCAGAGTGCCAAAGAGAAGAGGGAGAGAGAGAGAGAAAGAGAGAGAGAGAGAAAGAGAGAGAGAGAGAGAGAGAATCTGCCACCTGCTGGCTTTACTCCTCAATACCTGCAACAGCTGGGGCTGGGCCACGCCAAAGCCGTGGACCCCAGAACTCCATCCGGGTCTCCCAAGTGAGTGGCAGGAGCTGAGCTACTGGAACCATCACCTCCCAGAGTACACACTAGCAGGAAGCTAGATGGGAAGCAGAGCCAGGACTGGAACCTAGGTACTCTGTTATGGGATGCAGGTGCCTGTTCCAAGTGGCATCTTAACTGCTGAGCCAAATGCCTGCTCCTATTTCTTGATTTTTATAAGCTTCGCTTGTAAAGTGGAGACAGTCCCATGGTGGGTAGCAATTGGAAGGATTGCAAACCTCGTTGCCTATTATGGCCTGCTGGTGAGCTTTGTAAAAATGCCTATCTCCATGACCCCTCCCTAGCACTCTGGTGGAGTAGATTTGAAACAGGCCTCTTCCATCTAGGGGGTTCTAACCTGCAGGATCTTAAGGCCACACTGAAGAATACGTCTCCAGCTCCTTCTGGGGAATCCATTTCACTGGTTGGTCCTTTCGAGGGAAGTATGGCGCCCACCGTTGAGGGATAGAGGGTTTGGGGTACGTTGGGGCCCCCAGGAGCCTCCCCTTAGCCCAGGGGACTGTTCCCTGCTGTCTTCAGACTCACCCACGGCAGCAGTTCCCTAACTTTGTGCATAGTTCTGTCAGCCAGGAAGCTCTGTGAGGTCCTGATGCTGTGGTCATGTTCTAGGTGGATGAACTCCGCATGGCTGGGCCTGGGAGCTGAGCCTGGTAAACACCTTCACCAGGCTCACCCCTGTCAGTGGGAATCACAGGGAGTGGCAGATTCCACTTGGTTGCTGTGGCTGTTTTCACTTGTAAGGCTCTGGTGCTGTCCTAGCTCTGCGTGCCGGGACGCATCCACAAGGACTCTCGGCTCCACCGTCTTGCCAGATGGCCCCCTCTCCCATGTGGCTGCTCATCCTTTAAAGTGTTCACTGCATGACCTTGCTGTGCTTCTAGCCCACCTTATAGCTAGACAGCAAGCTCCTCTCCAGAGCAGGGACTTGAACATATATGGCCCTGTGCCCATTTGAGCAGCAACAGCAGGCAATGGGGTGGGTGGGGAGACACAGAAGAGATAAGCCCAAGATGAACTGGACTCTTCCATGGCTCTCTCTAGATGCAGAATGACAGCCATGGTTGCAGGGGTTGGCCCTGGCACTAGGCTCCTCGAATGAACTATCCCAGTAGAACACTTGAATTCACTCTTCTGGGGAAGAACGAAAAGTTATTCTAAATATCAGCATCTCCTCAATATCAGCATCTCCTAGATGATGCTATTTGGGCCGCTTGTGGTTTTTGAGAAAGCAACTCTTTGCTGACATGATTCAGAGCGCAGACCAGTCTTCCTCACCAGCATGTCTGGGGCGACTTCTTCATACTTGGGAAGGAATTACAAGTGCACGTACCCTCCATGCTTCTCTTCTTCTGGTTGTTTTCACCTTGCTCACTTAAGAAACAAATCCTATCAGGCCCAACTAATACCGTGACTTTGTTTCCCCAAAGTTAGCAGTCACAGATGGACAGCTTGTGGCTTTGATATACCCTGTAGCTCTGTTTGACCCATTTAGAATTTGTTTTTTTTTAATTTTTTTCTAGAATTTTATTTTATTTTAAAGATTTATATTATTTATTTGAAAAGCAGAGTTAGAGAGAGAGAGAGAGAGAGATTAATCTTCCATCTGCTTGCTCATTTCCCTGATGGCTGCAACAACCAGGGCTGGGCCAAGTGGAACCCTGGAGCTTGGAACTCCATCCAGGTCTCCCATGTGGGTCCCTGCAGGCCCAAACACTTGGGCCATCTTCCATTGTTTTTCCCAGGCACATTAGCAAGGAGCTGGATTGAAAGTGGAGCAGCTGGGACTTGAACTGCTGCTCATATGGGATGCTGGTGTCACAAGTAGCAACTTAACCTGCTGTACCACAATGCCAGTCCCTGTAGAATTTTTTTTAAAGATTTTATTCATTTAGTTGAGAGGTAGAGTTACGGACAGAGAGAGGGAGAGACAGGGAGAAAGGTCTTCCATGCGCTGGTTCACTCCCCAAGTGGCTGCATTGGCCACAGCTGGGCAGATCCCAAGCCAGGAGCCAGGAGTTTCTTCCGGGTCTATCACATGGGTGCAGGGGCCCAAGCACTTGGACCATCTTCTACTGCTATCTCAGGCCATAGCAGAGAGCTGGATCGGAAGAGGAGCAGCTGGGACTCGAACCAGTGCTCATATGGGATGCTGGTGCTGCAGGCAGAGGCTTAGCCCACTATGCCACAGTGCCGGCAATGCCTCTGTAGAATTTTAAAAATGAGGAATATTTGGATAAAAATCTGTAGGATTTTTTCCCCCTCCCTTGAAAATTGAAAAGCTCCTCTTGCCCAGGGCTTGCTTGCTTTCTTGGTGACAGCAGTCAGCATCTCTTCCCTTTGGTTGAAGAAATGTGCTCAGATTTCCACTGCCTCTACTCTTCCCTACTACTCACATGCAAGCCCCTTCAACAGTTCCCATCACCTGATTCAGTTCTGTAGCCATGGCATCAGGATCATCTGTTCCAACTAGGAAAACACAGAGTGCTGGGCCCACTGGCTTTCTGTAAGGAGGAGGTGTCACTTCTCCATTTATTTCTGTATATGTGTGTATATAAGGGTACTTCAAAAACTTAGTGGGAAGTGGAATTCAAAGAGAGGTTTATTGTAGGGCAAAAAAAAAAAAATTGAAGTTCATGCATAGCTTTTTTTATGAACATTGTCCATGAACATGCTGAAGATCCTTCATATTCAAGGATTTCTATTTTTTTTTTGTACCAAGACAAGCTTATCTTTTAACTCCATTTTCCACTAGCTGTTTTAAGTACACTTTTATATACTAAATGCTCTTGTTATTTCTTCTCTCACTCAAAATGTCTCGACTTTGGGTTATTTCAGGCCGGCTCCTGTGCCCTTTCAGACCCTCGCTCCTCCTTTGTTTCTACTGCTTTCTTTAAGCACTTTCTGCCACCGTAAGATGCTGCAAACATATTTCCCTACTCCACACCTGAACGAATTAGTTCTCCAAGCAGCTCTTACTTCTCTTGTTGGAGAAAGGTCTTTAGAAACCAAAATCTGAGAGCTCAGTGTGTTCATCACTATTGGAGTGCTACTGCTTGTAGCCTCTCTCAGTGGACACAGCTAGGAAATATATATTTGCATGCTAGCTCACACATACATACACATACAGATGCATTTCTCTATCTTGTGAATGTATAGATAGATAGACAGATACATATATCATTAAAACTGTCCATATGGAAAACTTCAACTTAATTCTACCACCACAGAATCATACCAGAGTTTCAATCTTTGTATAGTTTAACATAATTGTTAGCGGTAGCTCAAGAACACTTGGATGTCTATTTTATAGTTATTACTAAAAACAAAAAACAAAGAAAAACAACAACAAATCTCAAACCAGTGCTCCTAAGGGATGCCGGTGTCACAGGTGGTGGCTTAACTCGCTGCACTATGATGCCGGGCAAAACAACAAATCTCAACCTTATGCTGTGTCCCCATTGACAAAACTGTTGGCATACCACCATGCTCAGTCTCCTTCACTGCCTCCTCCAGGCTTCTCAGTTTGGAGCACACAGCCCCACTGTTCCTGAAGGTGGGCACACCTGCTCTGTCTCCCTTCTCACACAAACACGACTTGTCTCAGGCCCTCCAGAACAATGCCTATTGTAATGCTGAGCTGGCACTTGTGCCTTCTAAATATAAGCCAAGGCACTTCTCAGAGATTGCAATCAGAACTTTGCTTTACATGTGAAATCTTATTTTGAATTCAGGTACACAATTACTCACTCATAGACTTAATTGCACTGCCTTAGGATAGCGTTAAAACAATGGTTTTAATTATTTTGGGGGGTGGCTTATGAAAGTAACCTGTTGTCTTTTTCAGGAAGGTGAAGGGAAACCTGTAGTCTCTTGGGGAAACTTTAGGAATACACATTAACCATCAGTTGTGAGGCTTCCTTGGGGTTCCTTTGTATTTGATCCGGAAGGAACCATACTTGGTAGTGGATGGGGTCCCCCCCATATCCTCAATGTAAATCTAGTAGTGCTTGATTGTGACTTTGCAAACTGTTTCGAGAACTGCAAAGAGAATCTAACCAGGATGGCTCCTGGGCTGCTGGAGGTGTGGCCCCTCCGTGGTTTGGAAAACACTCTGGGTTTTAAACAGCAACACCTATAATTATGGAGGCGTCATCCCTTCCATAAAAAAGAAAACAAAACAAAGAAAGCAAAGCCCTTCTACTAACAAGGTGTAGTCATAGCATGCGTTCAGCTTTCCCAAAACCTGTCTGGCATTTGTTCCTGGCCCAGTGGGGGGGTGGGGGGGGAATATCTTCCATCTTTCTCTGAGCTCTCATAAAACAATACAAAGGTAAACAATTGGAGGGCAATTAGCAGTCTCTTTGGGGTAACAGCAGAGAGAAGTCACCCTGTTATTAATGTCAAAGGAATTAATCACGGTTTACATAGGTGATTGAGTGGCTTAACTTTGCAAGTGGCTGAAAAACAAGGAACCAACAAAGTTTACAAAAGATGCCAGTTTGGAGAAACAGGTACAGCTGAGGACTTGCAGGGCTACCTGACAGGCTGATGCTGCTGCTGCCTGCTAAGGGGCTGCAGGCGGTGCTTCTGAAATTTGAATGTGTGTGACACATGGCTGGGCGGGTTTTCAAATGCTGGTTTTGACTCTGCAAGTCTAGGGTAGGCCTGAGATTCTGCTTTTTTTTTTTTTTTAAAGGTCTTCCTTCTGTTGGTTCACCCCTCACATGGCCGCCACAGCCAGTGCGCTGCGCTGATCCAAAGCCAGGAGCTAGGTGCCTCCTCCTGGTCTCCCATGTGGGTGCAGGGCCCAAGCACTTGGGCCATCCTCCACTGCACTCCCAGGCCACAGCAGAGAGCTGGCCTGGAAGAGGAGCAACCGGGACAGAATCCGTCGCCCCGGACCGGGACTAGAACCCGGTGTGCCGGCGCCGCTAGGCGGAGGATTAGCCTAGTGAGCCACGGCGCCGGCCAAGTTTTTGCATTTTTAACACACTGTCAGATGGTGCCCAGCTGAGGGCCAAGCGTATCTCATGTTATGTAGCCAGACGAGATTATTCCAGCACCTGCAGTGGGTGAGGTGGAGTCACCTATACTCTTCGTGACTCCAAGGTACCAACGTGTTGCACTGTGATTGCTTAGGGTGTAGGGGTTAAGAGTGAAGGTATTTGAGCAACCAGTTGGTTGTGTGTGCAGCTCACAAGGATTGTCACACATTGGGACCCAGAAGCACTGTATCATGCGGTTACCAGCAACCTGTTTTCACAAGGACCACTTTAGAAAAACACAGAAATATTGGCAGACCATGTCCAGTTTATTTATTTATTTTTAAAAGATTTATTTATTTATTTGAAAGGCAGAAATATATATATATATATATATATAGAGAGAGAGAGAGAGAGAGAGAGAGAGAGAGACGGAAATCTTCCATTTGCTGGTTCACTCCTCAAATGGCTAAAACAGCCAGGGCAGGGTCAGGCCAAAGCCAGGAGCCAGGAGCCAGGAGCCAGGAGCTGCTTCTTGGTTTCCCCTATGGGTGCAGGGGTCCACTGCTTTTCCCAGGCCATTAGCAGGGAGCTTGATGGGAAGTGGAACAGCCTTGCTGGTACTGCAGGTGGTGGCTTTATCAGCTACACCACAACATCAGTTATCTTTACAGAACTGTGTCCTTGAAAGAAAAAACAAAATGCAGGAAATGCAATCTTGGTAGCTAAGTCCCCACTCAATCATTTTTAAAAAGATTTATTTATTTATTTTGAAAGAGTTACACACAGAGAGGGGCAGACACAGAGAGAAATCTTCCATCCACTGGTTCACTCCCCAGATGGCCGTAACCGCCAGCACCGGGCCAGGCAGGCGCCAGGAGCCAGGAACTTTTAAAGTCTCCCATGTGAGTGCGGGGGCCCAAGCACTTGGGCCATCTTCTGCTACTTTCTCCAGTCCATTAGCAGAGAGCTGGATGGGGAAGTGGAGCAGCCAGGATGTGAAACAGCACCCATTTGGGATTCCAGCATTGCAGGTGGCGGCCCCCTACTCTCTGATCAGAACATGGGAAAATCTGCTGTCTCTAGATTTAAGGTTGAGCCTCTTAATGTTTTGTTCCGTTGTTCCTTAACTCTCAGTTACCACACGTGGTTGGTCTCTGAGTGCCTGTTACTAGGGTACCCTGTAAAACAACAGATCCCCGGCTGGTGTCCGAGGGGAACACACAGGGACCTGAGAACACAGACGGATAGGCTCTTGCCTGGTGTTCCGATGCCTGTGATCCTCATGAGCCATTTTCATCTTCTCCAAAGGAAACTAACTCAGCAGTGCAAGCTTTCCTCTGTGGGCCGCCCCTCCTCGGACTCCACTGCCCTCCTCCCCACAACCCAAGCCCCTCTACTGGGTTCACCCTAGCCAGGATATCTGCTACACCTGGGCAAGAGAAGCCGGTGAGGGAGGAGTTGAACTCGACCTTGACCCTGTGGCCTCAAGTCATACATAGGCTGGCTGTTTCTGAGAAGCCAGGCAAGCTGCATGGTCACCTTTGATGGAGAGGGCACCTGGATTTCCAACCTTGCCCAACCATCAGCCAATTATGTGGCCTGGGGGCTGGGGCGGGGGGCAACTGAAATCTGGGGCCTCAACTTCCTCGTGGGTAATTTGATCTACCCAATTATGCTCATGTTCCCGAAGACATAGAGACCGTGCTAGATAACACTGATTCACATTTTCAATCACTTTGGAATCTTCTGGATCAAAAAAAAAAAAATTTCCATTGATGCTCATGTCAATAACTTTTTTTTTAAAGTCACTTTTGAAAAAAATTATTTATTTATTTGAAAGTCAGAGTTACACAGAGAGAGAAGGAGAGGCAGAGAGAGAGAGAGAGAGAGAGATCTTCCATCCGAAGGTTCACTCCCCAATTGGCCGCAAAGGCCAGAGCTGCGCCAATCCAAAGCCAGGAGCCAGGAGCTTCTTCCGGGTCTCCCATGTGGGTGCAGGGCCCCAAGGACCTGGGCCATCTTCTACTGCTTTCCCAGGCCATAGCAGAGAGCTGCATCAGAAGTGGAGCAGCCGGGTCTATATGGGATGCCGATGCTTCAGGCCAGGGCGTTAACCCTCTGTGCCACAGCGCCAGCCCCAGTAACTCTTCTCAACACGTACCCCTCCCCCTCTGCAAAAAGTCATTTCTGATGTCAGTTTTGCCAGTGTCTATTCTCACTGTGCTTGTTTCTAATTTAGGGAGGGTGACACTGGTCTTGCATTTGAAGTAAAAATAGAAAAAGAAGTAAGTAGGTTCATTCAAATGAAAACATTTAGGACAACCACCTTAACATGTACACTCTAATGAACACGGTATATTAATTCTTTAGGAATTACTGTGCCACAAAGAGCAGCAAGAATCTGGATGGTGAGGACTGTGGTTCAGGAAACACCGATTTGGTGCTGACCCTGTCTGTTCAGCTCTCAGTTCTCAAGGGCACTCAGGTATCTGGCTGGGTGGCACCCATCCACTCTGGCTTCCTGTCCTCCATAGAGTCACTGACACAGCACCTGGAGGATGAAGTCCAAGTGTGACATAGTTCACAGTATGGCACGGGGCACCAGCCCATTCTCACTGCTCAGGCCGAACTGTGGCTGCAGCTACCCGCAGTTTTCTAACCATGATTTATGCTGGTTCCCCTGCTCCCCTACAACCTGTTTCTTAAAATATAAGGAAATGGGGACAAGCACCTTTGCCTTGGTGTAATTAAAAATAAGATTAGGTTGGGAACATCTGCTTTAAAAAAAAAAAAAAGAGATTTCTATTTAGTTTTGTCGCCAAAAGGTGGCGTCCTACCCCCATGCCCTTTATATTTCAAAACCCTTCTTGCTTTAATTTAACAAAAAGAAACTTCCAGTTGATTACTGATAAAGAAATTAAAATCTGCTCCCTACGAATGCGACGTGACAGTGTTGAAAATGAGCAATATGTTAAGCCACAGTTAAGTTTCCTTGTAACGTAAACCAAATGGACATGAAGTTCTTTAATAAGGCAGCACATGAGACACAAAAATCTGTACGAAATTGAGTACGCTGTATCATGGGATCCACAACCAGGATTCCCTTTTGTCTGCAAAACTTGTTGCCAACCTGCCTTTAGTCCCCACTTGCAAGTGGATGTAGAATTTCAGGCAGTTGTTAAAATGCAGAGTAAGGTCAGCAGCCACGTAAAGCCCGTTTTGGTATGACCGCAAGAATAATTTTTAAAAAGCACACTGCTCAATCTGAAAAACAAGATCAGAACATGAATTATTCTTTAGAGACTGTGAATACATTTGTCACATTTAAATAAATTGCTGTTCCTCTGTGTTATAATTCTACAACCGGGCACATACCATAAACATGTTGTATTTGGCATAAACATTTTAGAAATTAAAAACAATCCCCCCCCATAAACTGGCTACTTTATAGATTTCCACGGAAATCCATGTGAATTTGGCACATGGAACTTTCGGTGATGTCAAAGGGTTGTTGGGAGCATTAGCTGAGCAGACATACAGATTTTAGGTCGGTGCCTAGGTAAGCATTGGATAAATATCAGCTGTAGAGAGGGATTTTAGTTTTGCATTGCTCGGTGCCCCCCCCCCCCAGTGGTGTCATTTTAGTATCTTAGACTCTTAATGAAGACATTAACTAAAATGCACTGTATTTACTTAGCGTCTAGCCGAAAAGATCTGACGGTTGGTCTGGCTTGGAGAGCGTGGAACCCTGCACAGGAGGCGCATTCTTACTTGAAGCCAACTAGGCTGCAATTACCTTAGCCCAGCGTCTCTTTCTCGGGCTTTATCTTCTGCAGCAACCGTGAATGGCTGTGTTGTTTATTTATTTATCTTTGACTTGCAACGCAGGTGCAATGTTCAGGTGGCAATTTTATACTATCACTGAAATTGAGATCTAAGGTCGTCTGTTAATGTTTAACGATGTTTGTAAAAAGACATTATACACAAGAATCGTATACTCCCCTTTCCAGGAAATTTATTATCTACCACCGTGCTGGTCTCCAAACCAACGGGACAGTAAGCCTCCCCTGTGCCCACTCAGGGGCAGGCAGCGCTGTGCGGGAATCCAGGAGGGTGGCTTTTAATATACTGTGATAAATAACTGGCCTGCTGTACCGGCCAGTCGGTGGCTGGGAACGCTGGTTCCGGAGTTTGGTAGCATCTGGGATTGATGTATCTGGAAAAAAAAAAAATAATAATAATTTGTGTTAACAACAACAACAACAACACGCTGCAGAGATCCTCTAAGTCAGGTTTTGAATAACACAAAGTAGGCTTCGAAAAAAGTGGGAGAAACTGGAGTGTCTCCTTGCTTCTCGAACGCTGGATTTCCAAACATTTCAGTGAGGCTCCTGCTGGAGTTCTCTAACATTCCAAATTCAACCCAACTTCCAAACAGCAAAAAGGAGGGGGTGGGGGGGAGGGAAAAAAAAAAAAACTCACCTTTTCAAAGACTCGGACAAAGCTTTCTGCACGTGACCGGTCTCCGGGCGAGCAGGTAATTTGTGTTAAACAACCGACCGACACGCCAGCCCCGGGCGCTTTCCTAAGCGGCGCCACACGCTTCCCCCGCAGCGGGTCCCGCCGCGCATTCCGGCAGCGACTCCGGCCCGGCCCGGCCCGACACCGCGGGCCAGGAAGCCCCTCGCCCGCGGGCTGTGTGCGCGCTCGGGGAGCGGGGGTTTGTCCTTCGGCTGAACTTTCACCTCGCGAACTCGCCTCCTTTCATTGGACGGAGCGCGGAGAGCGAGCGCCGGGCGGCGAGGGAGGGCCGCGGGCGCGGCGCGAGGGGGCCGCGGGCGCCCGGGCCGCCCCCGCCACTGTCACCGCGGCCAGCACTTTCACTTTTAACCCGCGGGGCCGCGCCTCCGCGCCGCGGCCGCCGGCGTGCGGAGCGCCGAGCCCGGCCCGCAGCTCCTGCGGCTCCGGCCCCGCCGCGCGTCCCCGGGGGTGGGGGGAGCCGAGTGCGCCCCCCGAGCCCCGTCTTCTCGGGAATCCCCCCCCCGCCCCCGGACCCCCTCTTTTTCCAGGTCTTTCCTGCCGGACTGCCCCGGCGGTCCCTTTCCTCTCGGGGCCCGGGGCTCCACCGCGCGCGGGCGCCCCCTGCTCCCCACCCAGCTCGGACCCCCGCCCCCACTCCCCACCCCCCCAGCTTTGGCAGTTGCTTTTTTTTTTTTTTTTTGCTGCGAGCCCTGTTGTTTACCCAGCAGGTGGATGTGACGTCAGGGACGCACAACAGCAAAAAATAACAACATCTCCCTCCGCGACGTGTTGGCCTCTCGCGCGCGCCTTATTTATTTATTTGTTCCGGGATGCCGGGGGCGGGGGGTGGGGAGCTGGGGGCGGCCGCCGGCGCCCCGGGGTGGGGGGCCGGGAGCCGGGGTGCGGGCTCGCGCGCGGGACGCGGGGCGGAGCGGGGTCGGGTGGGGGGCGACACCCGGCGGCGAGCTGGCGGGGGGCGCCCCAGGCCCGGCGCTGGGCGCGCCGCAGCCGGCGCCGGCGCTGGCCGGGCTCCGGGAAGCTAGTCCGGAGCGGAGGAATCTATTGTTATTTATTGTGTGGCGGCCGCACGCTGTACTCGCGGCGGCCGCACGCTGTACTCGGCCCTCGCCCGGGAGTGCGTGTGTGTGTGTGTGCGCGCGGTGAGTGTGTGCGCGGGGCGCGCGCGCGGGCGGGAGTGGGCGCGCGCGGGGAAAAGGCCCGAAAACACCTTAGTTTGCACCGAGAGACCATTTGCAGCGGGTGAGTTTGTATTTTTCCATTTCTGCTCCACTTTTTCCCAAGCCGCCTTCTGCCTTGTTTCCGGCACTTTAAACAACAACAACAATCAGCACAAAAAAAAAAAAAAAAAAGGAAAATGAAAAAAAAAAAAGAAAAAAAACTACTTTTCACCTCCAGGCTCCACGTGTGTTTCCCCCAGTCCTCCCCTCTCTACCCGTCTCCCCCGGGTCCAGGCCCTGGCTCCGGAGTGGGTGGGGGCCTCGGGCCGGCCGGAGGGTGGAGGGAGCCCCGGCGGCGCCCGCACCCTGGGCCTATTTGCATAAGTCAACCGGGGGGGCGGGGGCGGCTGCGGGGAGGCGACATCGCTGCGCCCTCGGCCCCTCCACGCCTCTCTCCCTGCGCTCCCCCCACGAGCGCCCGGGGAGGCAGGAATCGGGCAGCCCAGGCCGCCTGTCGCAACTTTCAGTACCCAGCTTCGGGGTCCGGTGGCGGCCCGGGCGCGGGGCGAATGCGGGAGCCGGGGTCGCGGCCGCGGCGGGAGGGGGCGCGCGCCGGGTGCCTCCGGAGCCTCAAGTTGGAACTTGGAGCAAACTTTTGCCCTTGCTTCTCCGCGGGTGTGTGCCCCTTGGTTTGCCCCGCGGGTCCCGGCGGACGGAGTGGGGACGCTTGCGCCGTGGGCCCCGTGCGCCTAGGAACGTCCCCGGTGCCACGCGCGACTTGCTGCGTACCCCGCGGCGGGGGCATTTCTCGCACCCGGTACCTCAACCCTCGACAACACACGCGCGCGCGCACCCCCCAGCCACACGCGCACCGCGCCGCGCACTTGCCCCCCGCGGCCTCGGCTTCCCCGAGAGACGCGCCCGCGACAACCGTGGCCAGTTCTGCGGGTGGGCGCGGGAACCGGGTGCGCTGCGGGCGGTCTCCGCGCCCCCCACCCGTCTTCCCCCACCCCCAGCACGCACACACTTTCTGGTTTTACCCCCCTCTTCAGCTCGGGGGACCAGGAGGGGGGGATTTCCTAAGTCCTCCTGCTGCCCAGCGACGCGCGCTTGTCGCCGCGTCCCGGCGGCCGATGGCTCTCGGTCCCTTGCCTGCGCGCAGCCTTCCTCCCGGGCTCCCAGCTCCGCATCCCCGTCCCGCAGAGACGACTCTCCGGAGCCGGCGTGCGCTTCGGGTGGGGACCGCGGCGGTGCCGGCGGCGGCGGCGGGAGCCGAGGAGTCTGCCAGCTGCCGCGGGGTCGCGGTCATTTGCTGCCTCCGCCTCCCCTCGCCCCCGCCTCCCGCCCCCCTCCTCCCCAGACACCGCCGCGCTCGGAAACTTTGATTCTTTCTCCTTTTTGGCCCTCGGAGAGCCCCCCTCCCCACCTGTTGTGAGCTCCGCCCTGGTCCCCGGAGACTGGCGGTGACACACACACACACACACTCACGGGCGCCGGGGAGCTCCGCGCCCAGAAACAAAGTCGCATGCCCCCTCCCGAGTGTTTGCTTCGGAATCGCTGCCGGCGGCACCCCCCACCCCCCGTTCCCGCGCAGCTCCCGCCCCCCGTGAGAATAAAGACTAAATAAACAGTTGTAACTCCAAACCTCGCGCCTGCGATCGTGTCCCTATCCCACCCCCTTCCCCCGTTCCTCCCCCTCCTTTTTTGTTGTTGCAACTTTGTAAGATCCCGGGGAAGGTGCGGGCCGATTTCCCGGTCTCGGGCTCTGTGCCGGGATTCCCTTCCCTCCACGCGCACTGGCGGGTCCCGGGAGCCCGCCGCCCTCCCGGCCTCGGCCCCTGAGGCTACTCCTCCCGTCCCGTCCCCTTCAGTTCCCCTCCCCCGGCCCCCGCCCCCCAACCTGCGCGGGGAAGACTTGCTGAGGGTCGCCCCGGTTTCTTGTCGACCACAGAACCCGAAAGTTTGCAAGAGGAAGCGAGCGCGCGGCGAGCGAGCGGGCAAGGGGCAGCGGCAGCGGCGCCGGGGACCATGGTGCTGCCGGCGCCTCCTCCGCGGGCGTGAAGGCGGCGCCCCCTCTGCCTCCCCGGACTCGGCGGGTAAGTCGAGGCGGCTGCGGGCGCCGGGGCGCGTGGGCAAGGGACAGCCGAGGGCCCCGGGCGGCGCCGGGGGCTTCTCCGCGCCCCCCGAGAGCCAGCCTGGGCGGCGGGAGCGCAGCGGAAAGACGGGCGGAGCGAGGACCATGCCCATCCTCAAGCTGGTAGGTGCTTCGAAAGGCTGGGCTTACTCCCCCTTTCCCCCCGTTTTTCTTCCGTAAATCCGAAAATGTGGAGATCAAAGTTTAGCGTGGAGTAGAAAGTGTTTGGATAAAATATGGTGACATCCCTCGCTCGCCTTCTCACCCCACTCCCCCTTGGATCTATTAATTATTTCCAAGTCATTGTGTCCAAATACCCTAGCTGGGCTGATTAGAAAGGGTATTGATTTTACTCTGGGCTCATCCCACGTTCTCGTCTTAATTCATTTTCTTTTTGCTCGACCAGAAGACCCGAAATGAAACTTGCTTCTTCCTCTTCCCTCCGTCCCCAGCCGCCCCCCCACCCCAGCCCTCCTCGGCGAGGCTTGGGCAGAATTATGAAATTAATGCGGACCTTGCATTTGGTTGCTTTTGAGCTTCTCCAGGGCAGGGCTCAGGGCCTGGGGTAGCCCTCCTGGACAGGCGCAGGTATTCTCCAAGTTGGGATCGCCTTTTTGGCAAGAACGCCGGAGGAGCCCTCTGGATTCCCAGTGGAAGGAGTGCGTTCACCCCATCCACCGGCTTTCGGAGACCAACACCAGAGGGGCTTAGGACCGGCACAATAGCTGGGCTCAGGAAACCTCAAGGATGTTTAAGGAATTTTCCTACTACTGCAAACATTGGAGAATCTTTGCACAATTTGTGCCTTGCATCTCCTTCCCTCCCCCTACCCACCCACCCCAGTCCCGTTTTTTCCACAATGAGAATCCGTTGTGGGGGGAGGTGGGATGTCTTAGCCAGGATTTGAAGTGGAATAGTAGGACCTCAGGTGTTTTCCCCCCAGGGTAGCCTGCCTAACTGTGGAGTTCCTGCTATTTTCTGACCCAGAGAGAAATGTGGCCAGTCTTCTTTAGAATTCCACTAGAGTTTTGACTCTGAAAATGGAAATACTCATCTCTTTGAGTCCAGAAAAAGAAGACTGGGTTCAGGCTTTAACCATTGGGGAAATGGATTGTTTTTTCTTCTTCTTCTTCGTGTCTCTATTTGGGAGAGGTCTCATAATTAAAAAGCATTCAAAATATAGAAAAGAACTCCACTAGTTACCATTCAAAAGGTGTCAGCTAGAATCTCCCTGCAAAGGGGAAAAAAAAGTCTAACTTCTTGCCACTGGCTGCATCCCTCTCCCACCCCCCTTAGCCTCTGGATTAGTCATTGTATGAGAAAGAGAGAGAGAAAAAAAAATCACTTTTTTTGGGGAGGGGGGAAAAGTAAAGTAAACAGCCTCCAACTGCTGAACCTTGACAACCCAAATTAAGGAAGCAGGAGAGATCAAACAGAACTGCTGCTGGGTGGTTGTCAGGAGCTGCCGCACAGAGAACCCTGGACTATTCGATCACGCAGCAAGGCTATATGTTCACTTATGCAGAAATGGACCATTGCAAATGCTGATCTTTGTTGTGCAAGGGAAGGCTCACTTGGAAGGAAATACTCAGCCCCTCTCCGGGCAGCATTTGAGTTCCTGATGGATGCTGAGTTGCTAAACAAGTTATTATTATTTTTTTAAATGCATCGTTTTTCACAAGGGGAATGCACCCAAAAAGGCATTAAAAGAATATTAAGCCATCCGGAGGCAGCCTTGCTACCCAGAACGGTGCAGTGGAATTCTTTTTACCAACATTAGACTCCTACACTAGAGTTAGATAACGTTTTCTCACATCCAGTTTAGAAGATTTGCCTTGTCAGAGAAGCCAAGGTTTTGTATGTGCGGGTTTTAAATCTGATGTGAAGCTCAAAAAAAAAAAAAAAAAAAGTCCCTGGTGATGAAGTTTTGTGTCAGCCCACTCTTGGAATTTAAAAATGAGAGAGAGAGAGAGAGAGAGAGAGAGAGAGAGAAATTCTCCAGATTAGACATAACCCCTTTTTTCAGATTGACATTCAACATGACCAGGTTGCTTGCTTTTATTCAAGTTCTTTGTAACTTGTCCTTGCTTGTTGTCTAGGAAAATTTAACTGCTTTACATTTTTAAAGGCAGTAGTAACAGTAATTACTTTAGCATTTTGTTTTCACAGGTTTATCAAAGTATAATGAAAGAAACATCAGCTATTCAAATTAACTCTCTCAAATTAAGGGGTGTATATTGCTGTAGATGTCTGTAAGATTTTATGTTTATATTTAAATCCTGGAGTATAAATTGTGTAGCACTTTTTTTTTTTTTTGCTCTAAAGCTATCCCCCAAATTAAATGTTATTTTTAATTAAGTAAAACAAAGTAGGACCAGGACAAGTAAATACGTACAGCAGAACTGTCATTCGAAAATTGTATTTTTAATTAGCAAGTGTTGATCACATAGTAAGCACTTCATGTTTTTTTATAAGCCAGTTTCATAACCACAGTGCACGACGTGTTTCAGAGTCTGTAGGTTTTATTGAATATACCTTTATTGTATAATTATGCAATGTGAGTTAAACATACACAAGGATGCTGTTGGGCAATTTTCTGCAATCTGTAATGTTTTTAAAAAGCTATAAATATTTTCTAGTTAAATCATTTGAACCAACAATAGCAAAAGTTAACTGAGTTAATATTGAGCCCAGCCATGTTTTTTTTTTTTTTTTTTTTTCCTTCCCCTTGTTACTAAGTTTTTCCTTGGTTCTCTTAAGAATATAGCTTCGGCCTTGTGAATTGCCTGCCTAGGCGCTACCAAAGGGTATTTCGTTTTCAGCAGTAGTTTAAATTAACAGAAGAATTGTGATATTTCCCCAACAAATATATTTATACCACAGCATGGCCAATGCCAAAATTCAGAAAGGGAAAGGAGAATATAGCAGATGTGACAACTTCTTTTGAACTCAGCTTCCTCTTTGCAGCCAATCTTACTGGGCAAATTTATTTGGTTTTCATGTTTTTTCTTAAGGCTCCAACTCAGTCTGGAGACGTTATCTTGTAAGGTTCTGCATCACAAAAAAACGCACGTGTGTTCAGACAAGGTTAGGTGTTACAGTACCGATCACATTTCAGTGGCTATGCCAAGAATATTTGCAGGGCATACAAAGAGTTTTGTCTTTTAAAAATAATTTTAGGCACACGTTAATAAAATTTAAATAGATTGCAGGCTGTCAGAAAATAGTATAAATCTTGTTTATGATTCAGTTACTTTAAGGTACTTACATTAAAGCAACTCATTTAACCCCTGACTGAAGGGCGCTAAGTGGGGAGGGAGGCCCTCCCGAGAGCTCCCGCTGCCCTTTGCTCTCGCGATCATCTTAAATTACTACAATTTAATTGCAACTTCAAGACACTGGGTGCGAGCAGTTCCTGTACCACCAAGAAAAGCTTTCCAGAACATAGCCAGGTTTGCACAGGTGGTATTTCTGGTCTTTTTTTTTTTTTTTTTTAAATTTTGCTAAGGGCTTTTTCCTTTCTTATCCTATTAGATGTCATACCTCTTTTCTAGATCTCAGTGATAGTAAATGTCATTTTTGCTAAGCCAGCAGTATTGGCCATTTTTATTTAAAGTGTGTTTTTTGAGCCTACAGTAGATAAAGTCCTCAAGCAGGTAGGGGTTTGTTTGCTAAAGAAAATAACCTCAAGAAAAGCATTTGTTGAATAGACAGGTGGACTTTATGCAAGAGCCAACATATACATTTACTGTTTACAGGGTCTTTTTTTTTCTTCTTTTAAGTTGATGCTGGTAAGTCCCCGCAGGTGATCAAACACTGAGTTTTTGAGAGAGGCCAGCAAGGCAGCTAAGTGTGCACGTGGGCCCGTGTGTTCTCCAAGTGATCTTTCTTGTGACTTGTTAACCCTAGATCAAGGCCACTTTGCTATACATGTGTTATCCAAAGAGCCATCTTAAACTGATTTTTAAAAGCATTTCTTTCCTGTGGGACTTGGATGAATTAAGTAAGAGGTGCTAAGAGCAGGAACAGCAGCAGGCCATAGAGGAGGTGAGTTCCTGAAACAGGGGTGAACCTGGCCAAATTTGGGGTGTCTTATGCATAATAGTTGTGTGTGTATGTGTGTGTGTGTGTGTTTTATATTTCTGGGACATGTTTAGTTTATTTCAGTGTGCATGTGACCATGTGGTTAATGGAAATTAAGCAGGTTTGGCTTGTGTCCCCAACCTCAAAATAAATGCTGTAAGGAACGTTTGATTTGAAGAAGTGCTTTGGTTTTTGCATCCCATAGATAATGCTTTTGCAATTAGGGCTACAAGGCTGGTATTCTGCAAAGAGGAAGTAAGCAGGGGTCAAGTGCGTGGCGGTCAGGAAAGACAGTTAGACAGGTTTCTTTGTTTCTTTAATAAATTATTCTTATTAATTACAGTCCGTTTGTGTGAAGGCATTTTTCAAGCCTTGTTTAGAAGTCAGCTCCCATTCAGGAGAAGGTGCTGCCAGAAGCCGGGTGCTTGTCTGTGCACTGGTGTTCTCCCCAGCCCTGAAATCTCTGGACCAGACTGGCTCGTGGATGTCTCTGCAAGGCTTGTTTTTCTTTCTGCAATCCCCTGACGCCAGTTTGTAATGTGCGCCCTGCCCTGTGCACAACAGGTGTTTGTTTGGCAGTTATTTTATGGGACTTAAAGCGAGACAAATGTTTCCGACCTTGCCAGCCACTGGGAGAGCGAGCTGCCTTGGAAGGAAGAATCTAGTACCTGAACAGGTGTAATTTTTTTTTTCTCATGACCCTCTCCAGGCCCCCCCCCCCCGCACCCCCCCCCCTCACTCTGGCAAGGAAAAAGCGGAGCTCAATTTAGTGCCTTGAAATTCACAGTTAGGCTGTAATCATTTAAGATTATTGGGAAAATGCAAAGGGTAGTGGGGGCTTTTTAGAGGCTGGGTCTTGGTGTTTGAAGCCGGTCAGCAGTGGGGTTAACCTAGTTTCTTCAGTTAAAGTAACTAAATCGTAAACAAAATTTATATTAGATCCTGACAACTAATAATCTATTTAAATTACATTAAAGTATCTGGGCAAAAATTTAATTAAAGACAGACGTGCCGGGGAGCCCTGTAAATATCTTGACAGGTCTACTCAAATGGAACTGATATCACGAAATATTTACATATGTCTCGTGTGCTGGGGACCATCTCGCCAGTGCTGTGCAGGGCTAATTGCTCTTTCTTCCCAAATCACATTATTAATAAGAGTGTTGTTTTTGCACACGCACAGAAAGGATATGAATGCACACAGGGTCGTGTCCCCGGGTCCTGTTGACCGTGTTGTTCCTTAGACCCAGGGTCGTTCTGTGATAGGTTTATTCCCTCAAACAGCCGAAAGTGGGGATATCACGGAGCTGAAGTCGCATTCCCGTCACTCTGTTTGAGAGATAGGGAGGCTCGCATATCTGAGAGTGGCCTTGTTGGGTCCCTGTTTGTGTTTACGGAATAGGTTCTGTTGGGGTAGGGGAAAGTCTGTCCTGAATGATATAATTGGTTACCTATGTATTACTAGCTAGTCAGGCACCTTTTGCCAGGATCTCTGCTCATAGTTAATTTTGTGGTCTGCTTTATTGACTGGGACAATGATGAATATTTCTAACATCCAATTCAAAAGCTGGGTTTCCAAGGTGTCTTTGTTTGCTTCCCAGCTGTGTGGTGGAGTCATAATGTGACTTTCTCTGCTGCGGCGTCCCTGCCTGGGAACTGGGGCTAACATTTGAAGGCAAGTTCTTTAAGCTTAGTGATGCGACGATCCAGGGCTGTGCTGCTGTTACTCAAGTGTGTATGGCACTGCTGCTGCTCACAGGGCAGTGAGTCTGTGATGTGAGCTCTGCTGGAGTTTCTCCAAACCCAGTGCCTGCTCCCTGAGTGAGTGGTACCCGTGACTGCCGATCCTAGGGGCGCCGAGCACAGAGATGGACGTGGGTGCTCATGCCTGTGGCAGAAGGAGCCCAAGTTCAATGTGTTTCAAATCAGGGCCCCTTGCTTATCTGCATGCAGACCGGGGAGTGAGTATGGGTGTGGTAGGGGCTGAGATGAAAATACAGGCTCTTAAATCCGAGTTTCTGCCGATGTTGAAATTGCATGTATGATGCACACCAAGTAGAGACCCGTGGACCAAGTGATTTATGCCGCTGGGGAGTCTAGGAACGAAACTTCTGTCTCCATTCAGATTTTACTGTTTTTAGTTTTGCTTCATTTTGTTTCACTTTGAGGGCTACCCTGTTATTTTTCATGTATCTGAATTTCTTTTAAGAATAAAAGCTGGATGCACGTGAGTGTAAGAATCACAGTGGAGCTCTCTGCTCCCAGCCATGCCGCATCGGGGGTGGGGCCAGCATTTGTGCTGTTTTGGTTTTTAAAGATGTATTGATTTTATTTGAACGGCAGAGTTAACAGAAGGAGAGACAGAGGTTGGGACCTTCGAGCCTGGAAGTCCATCTGGGTCTCCCGCATGGATGCAAGGAGCCAAGCATGTGGCTATCTCCCATTGCTTTTCTCAGGCGCCTTAGCAGGGAGCTGGATTGGAAGTGGAGCAGCTGGGACTTGAAGAGGGGGCCAGTATGAGATGCCAGTGTGACTGAGCCATAACATGGTCCCGCGTTGATTTTTTGTTTTTAAATTAGAGAGAGTGAGCGAGCTTACGAGAATGCTTCCACCTACTGCTTTACTCCCTGAATGCCCTCAATAGCTGGGGCCGGGCTGGGCCAAAGTTGGAAGCCAGGAACTCAATCTAGGTTTCCCACATGGGCTGCAGGCACCAGATTACTTGAGCCATCCCCACTGCCTCCCAAGGTGTGCATTAGCAGGAGGCTGTTAGGAGCCCAGTACTGAGCGCAAGTACTCCAGTGCGGGATGCAAAAGTCTTATTGTCTAAGCCAGCTGCCCTCCCTGCCCCCCACCCCCAGCATTTAAAAAAAATGCCCCACAGATGCTGATGCCCACCGAAGTGGCAAAGCTGGGCTCCCCAGTTACCATGGTTGTAGAAAAGCTGAGAGTCTTCAGGGTTTCGTTGTACTGCCGTATTGAAGCCCGAGACAGGAATTTGGGTTTCTCTTCAGAGTGAAGCACAAAAAAACATCAGATACTTAAGAGAAAGAGGCGAGACCAGAGCTGCGCCGTTCACAGGAGTGATCAGAGCTACCTGGAACAATAGTGGTTTGCATCCATGTTTGCCAAGGGGTGTTGTCATGTTGCTGCTACCAGTTAGGGGCCAGTGGCTTTCTGGAATATTTTTCTCTGAGATTTCCATCTTCAATGTAAAATCTGAACTGTTTGCTCACTGGATTAACCCTGCTGGCTTAAATTTTTCACTTTCCCTAAGCATCTTGGGAAATTCTCGATGGAAATTGCCCAGCAAGCCACACCAATAAGTACAGCAGAATCCTGAAAAGAAGGCATCCTGCAAGATTCTGAGATAAAGGAAGATAAAATGCTAAGGAGGCATGTTTAAATATTCAGGGCTTCAGCTAAGATCTAACCACTAAGATCAAAAGAGTTATTTAAATAAAGTTGTACAGACATTTTCAGCCTGCGTAAGTAACTTGTCTTTTGAAGTTACCCTGCAGTAAACTGTTTGTCTAAAATGCTCTCACCTGAATTAAAAAAAAAAAAAAAAAAAAAAAAAAACAAAAACAAAAAACATTTGTTTAATTATTTTTACCTACTTGAGAAAGAGAGAGAGAGAGAGAGAAAGATGGAAAGATTGATCCGTCTTCCATCTGCTGGTTCACTCCCCAAAAGCCTGCAACAATCAGGACTGGGCCAGGCCAAAACCAGGAGCCCAGAACTCCATCTGGGTTTCCCACATGGGTGACAGGCCCAGTCCTCTCAGGATGCATCAGCAGGAAGCAGGGTCGGAAGTGGAGTACCTGGCCTTGAACCAGCACTCCTATATGGGATGTGGTTGTCCCGAGTGGCAGGAGCTTAATCCCCAGTGCTGCAACACCTGCCCATAACTTTTTTTTTTTTTAATTCTCATTTTGAATTTAGGTGTGGTTTGCTTTAATAGCTACCCCAAAGGCGGCACTTAGTTTTAGGGTTAGAAGTTCAGGTGGGTTTGGAATATTCCTGTAATACAAAGTTCTTTTAATTCTGTTCAGACCCTGAAGCTCTTTGTAAAAAACAAATAAACAGAATCTCTGATGGGCCACATTTTCAAACTAGAATGTCTCCCACTGCATAAAAGGTTTCTGTGAAAGGTGAAAGGTGGAAGTTATTGAAGAGATAGAAGGTGCGATGGTAGAAACACGCAGTGTGACTATTGTCTCTGTTTCATGGCATCTGCAGGTGGGCGCTAAGTCATTCCACCTTGTTTGTTAGTATGTTAATCATTTCATTAAGAGAGGCCAAATAATTAACTGATTCTTCGTTAGGGAATCAGTGACGGACTGTTCTTGGTGATGTCTTATAGACATTTCCCACTAGAAAGTTTGCCGTCACGTTTAGTTATTTGGGGAGAGGTGCGTCGGACCCTGAGAGGGGACACTGGAGAGCATCCGAGTCCCCCACGGGGGCAGACGATGTTGGAGAGAACCCGTCTGTCAGAAGAGACACTTGTCAGTCCTGGGTCTGCTTCTGTGGGCTTCTGTCAGGCGTGTCCTTGCAGACCTGGTGTCTTCGGGCACGCCGCCCCTGGGCTTAAGGAGGGTTCAGCTGCTTCAACGTGTTCTTCTCTTTTTCTAAATAATGGCTTTTGTTGCAGCGTGATGCTTGTTGACAGTAAACGCGCAGCCGTGACTGCGGTAAGCGCACAGCAAATTCTTACACTTGTGGAAGCAAGTCATCGTCCTGGCCAGCACTGGGGTGCCTCGCTCCTGTCTCCCGATGGCGGCCGCAGCACGCAGTTTTCAGTCTGCTGAATGGGGCTAGGGTGTATGTGTGTGTTGGGGTGGGCTCCCCACTGGGCAGAGGGTCACCTTTCTCTGACACCCCTTCGTCCTGAAGTCACACACAAGATACGCGTCCAGCCTGCTCTCCCTTGAACGCGCATTCAGATCTGCTCAAAATTGAAAAGATACTTATAGGCAGTTCTCATTTCTGTGTTTGTTTTTGTTTTGTTTCACTTAGGAAGCAGGACAGTCACTTTTTACTAAATATAGAGAGTATCCCTGTGTTAGAGACGATTTTCCCATAGCAGAGTACTGAGGCTAAAGAATTCTTTAAGTATGAGGTAATAATACAGCAGTTTTGAAGACAGCGGAAATGGATTTTGTGTTGGGATGCAGGGCTCCAGTATCTGTAGCCAGTGGCCCAGTTGTAGAACAAAATGCGGTGCCTTGGCCTCCATCACTTTGATCTGTTAGAGCCGAGAAGAACTTTTGAGGAAAGAAGTCAGGTAGAGATTTACGAAGCTGCTGATCCTAAAACTGTGTGCTTGTACCTTTCAGTTTTCATTGTGAAATATTTAAGACACTAAAAAGGGACACAGAGTAATTCTGTGAGCAACCATGTACCTGTTGCGGAGCTTTGAAGAAGGAACACGTTGCTGGCCCTGGTTGAAGAGGCCTGGGTGTCCCTTCCTCCTCTGACCCCATCTGTCCCCCTGCAGGTGACCTAACCTCTTCTCACTGGCTGCATTTCGTCCCCTGAATTCTTTATGCTTCTGATACGGATGTATGTATTCTCCCAAATGCAGGATTTGTTGTACATGCACAAGATTTGCGTTCATAGTATCCTACTGTATGCATTCTTTTTAATAGCTTGCTTTTTTGTTGTTGTTGTTCAGTGGTATACTTTGTAAAATTCATCCCTCTGTCTACATGTAGCTGCAGCTTACTGAGTTTACATGTGAACCTTTTCAAACTCTATTAATTCAAACTCGTTACATTTGAGCCTAAACCACAGCCATATTCTGCATACCACAGGACGCACATGAAACCAATAGTCCTGACTTGCACCTCGTGATGTTTTTATTTGTAGGGAAAAATTAAAAAAAATCAGGGAGTGATTAAAAAAATAATCATCAAATGGCTGATCTCTTAACATTGAAGGAAAAAAAAAACCATGCAAAGCATTCATTTGAAGGAGCCTAGCCATTTTCTCATTCTTATTTAAAGACTTGGCTTAGAACTTAACCGTTACATATGCAGGGTAGCGAGTTAAAGAGGGATGTTTAATTAACAGGCGCTTTGTACTTCTGTATCCTTGTTATGATATAGCACCTTGTTCTTCAGTGTGGAAAGTGATTTCTGCATATCTTAAAGGGCTGGCATCTTTATGGTAAGAAAGCCATATAAATAAAGATATACTTAGATGAAAATCAGAACATGTTTTTAAAATAGTGTGTATCTACTTTCGTCTGTGTTATCAAACTTGCTGCCTAAGCCGGAGTGGCTGCACTGTGATTATGCTAATGACCAGGAGAATCGATGATGCGAGACTGGATGAAATCAGTAGTATAATCAGAGAAAGTTATCAGTTTTTTTTTTGTCATTAAGTATTAGAGATAAATAATACACTGTTCATTTTGAGTAGATGGAACATATTTAATTCTGATGTACAGAGTTTCAATTTAGCCAGGCTCATTGCTGAGTAAAATGATAATCTTTTGTAATTTAAGAGGAAAGAGAAAAGGCATTTGTGTCAGAGTGGCTGACTCCAGTCGTCTAGATGTGTTTACCTTGACTAGCTGGGGAAGGTTGGGAAAAATCTTTAGGATTTTTTTTTTTCTCCTGGACAACTCGGTTATTTGTACTGACATTTTATTAGGAATATCAGATACTCGGTAAACAACATAAATGACCAGGGATGTTAAACAAAATGAGTCTAAAGGTAGATAGTATTTCCC
This sequence comes from Oryctolagus cuniculus, assembly GCF_964237555.1. Lineage (NCBI taxonomy): Eukaryota > Metazoa > Chordata > Mammalia > Lagomorpha > Leporidae > Oryctolagus > Oryctolagus cuniculus. Next base: position 77,663,333 of record NC_091441.1, read on the forward strand.
TGAAGAATGGAGAAAAATATAACAAAGGAAGGAGTGTTTGGACAATGCTCTTTTTAAATGACTAGTGTGGGTTCAACAGGACCCATTAGAGTCGTGTTACCCATTAAACAACGGTTTTAACTTAAAAAAAAAAAAGTCAGGTTTCTTGTATGAAATATGGTCCTTCTTGGTAATGGTTTATTTAAAGAGAAATAATACTTGTAACTTAGTGTCTTTTTCTAGGTCGGTAAAACCTTATGGGACAACTCTGGCCCTACCTTGTTTGTCGTGAGCGCTTTCCTTTCTAATGCAGTTCCCTGTGGCACGCATTTCTCCGTGGACAGAGCTTGGCAGTTTTTACTGTTACACGGCAGCCCTAAGTGACAAGAGAAAGAAGAAAAGAATAATTAGCCATGTTTTATAGGACATAAAGAGTGATTGGAGTCTATAAAGAAGAGAATCAGATTGAAGTTTGCTGGGGTATTTATTTAGAAAAAATACATGATAAAAATGACTGTCTTCAAAGCAGAGACTCCCTCCTTGGCCGGGGCCAGTGTTCTGCCATCCTGCTGCTGCCGTCCGTCCACGCTGGCCAGGCCGGCGGGACCATCCGCTGGTCAGCAGTGCCCTTCTCTGCGGTGAGGCCGGCCAATTGGGTCAAATTTTGTGATCTGGCAGATGTCCACGGGGAGCTAAGATCAGGCCAGGCTCATTCCTATGTGTGTCCAAAGCCAAGGTTTCGACTTGGTGAAAGGCTATGGAATTTATTTCCCAAAGCATTGCCCAAACTCTGGTCTTCTTTTCTGCAACTGCCTCCTTGTGCTGGGATGATTGCTTAATGCTCTTAATGATGCTGGATCCCTCTGTATTTTCGAACACCTGTGCGTAATTCAGATCCTGGGTGGTCACAGAGCCTGGCTCGCCAAACAGCTTCTCTTTCAGAGTGGGAAAATCCCAAGCAGCCCCACCATACACCGCAGGAGGCAGGCTGAGTGGAGGCTGAGAGAGGATGGCATGTTTCCCTCGAACTTGAACGTCCATGGTCCCTGTGTCCTTAGCCCTTGGGTTGGGGAGAGCCTCTGCAATGAATAATTCAGAAATCATGTTTTTAAAATATTACTAGGTTGTACTATATCTATATACATATGTTTAAGATAGTTGATTCCACTTTATCCCTGCCAACTGAGCATTAGGCTTGCTGTCGGAAGGAGGAGGCAGGTGGAGGCCAATTTGCTTGTGGGATTTGGAGTATTGATGGAGGAACTTCTTGGGCTGTACTGACCCCCAACAGTGGGGACCTGGCAGAGCTCCAGAGGACCCCAGCGATGGTCTGATGCAAGCCACGCCTTTGCTAGAAAGGAGACTCTGGTCTGCAGCAGGGATGTGGTTTTCGCTGTGTCCCGTAGCCATTGGGATCCCAGCGATAGGCACACCTACGTCTGTGGTTAGGTACGTGTGTGGATGTCGGTATTTACATTGGCAAATACGAGTCTGTACTTACTAAGTCTGTGTGGGATACACTTGTATGTATGCTGTACACGTATGGATGGGTGTACTATTTAAAAAAATACACAGATCATGTTCCATATGTTTTACATTTCTTTTTTTTCCCCTTTCATTTCCTTATTTATTTGAGAGAGAGTGCCCCTACCTGCTGGTCCACTCCCTGAATAGCCACAGTGGTGAGCGTGAGCAGGGGCTGAAGCCAGGAGTTAGGAACTCAACCCAGGCCTCCCCCATGGGTGGCTGGGACCCGAGTACTTGAATCAACCTGCTACCGCCTCCCAGGATGTGCAGTAGCAGGAGACTGGAGTCAGGAGCTGGAGGTGGGACGTGAACCCAGGCACTCCTTTGTGAGATGCTGCATCTTCACCACCAGGCTACACACCTCCCTCCCTCCCCACTACGTATACCTTGCTGTCAGATGTTTTTTTCTTTACGATGTTAATGTATAGTCCTGTATTATGAAGCAGTCTCCTATATAACTGTTAACAGCTACTCGTTTTTCCATTATATATATGTGTATTTGATTTTCTTCCTTTTCTGAGGCCAGCAGCAGAAGGAACAAAATAACCACTGACATGTATACTGTTTTGGGGACTGAGAATCTATTCATTTATTTATTTATTTTTAAATATTTATTTATTTGAAAGTGAGAGTTACACAGAGAGAGGAGAGGCAGAGAGAGAGAGAGAGGTCTTCCATTCCCTGGTTCACTCCCAATTGGCTGCAACGGCTGGAGCTGTGCCAATCCAAAGCCAGGAGCCAGGAACTTCTTCCGGGTCTCCCACACGGGTGCAGGGCCCAAGAACTCGGGCCATCTTCTGCTGCTTTCGTGGGCCATAGCAGAGAACTGGATCAGGAGTGGAGCAGCCGGGACTCGAACTGGCGCCCATACAGGATGCCAGCGCTTCAGGCCAGGGTGTTAACCTACTGCATCACAGTGCCGGCCCCAGGGACTGAGAACTTAACAACTTTGGAGCTGTGAGTGTCTCCTGTCGGCTTGTTTGTTCCAGGTGTGTGTGCTTGGGCCTTTCTGCGCACGTGCACATGTGCATATGTGGGAGGAGTTTGCCTGTCTGTGGATAAGCAGGTTGTTGGGTCCTGGCCACCCTGTGGGAGAGCTGGATTGAGCTCCAGGCTCCTGGCTTTGGGCTGACCCAGCCCTGACTATCTGGGGAGTCAACCAGCGGATGGAAGATCTTTCTCTGTCGCCCAATCTCTGAGTGTGTCTTTATTTCCTTGGCTTTGGAATAAATGAATACAGATAAATAAAATTTAAAAGACAAAGAAAATAGGATGAGTTTGAAACTGTAAAACTGATTTTTAATGAGTAGTTCAGATTCTTGTAGCCCCTTGAGGTGAAAAATGCATCCTGCCCCACCAGCCCCCTTGCAGCCCGTTAGCGATGTCTGAGGCTTGCTCTTCCTTGGGCTCTGACAGTCATACCAGGCACATTTTGCTTGGCAGGTCGGAGCATGTATGAAGGGTGAGGTGAACAAACTGCTTGCTTCCTGCACTAAATATCAATTTTTGAGACTCTAGGACAAGCAAGCCAGGTTTCATAGAGTGTAAATAGCCCATGAAACAAGTTGTCTTAAAATGTAGAAGAAAAATCCAGGTCTTACGAGGCTTTTGAAAACTCAAGGAACAAACACAAAGCAGCGAGGACCAGCCGTGTTATCTGCTGACCCCATGCAGAATCAAAATGCAACCCTGTTAAAAATTCCTAAAATTTCAAGATGGTAAACAAGGCCCAGGCCCTCTCAGTGTGGAGGTTTTCTTTCTTTCTTTCTTTCTTTTTTTTTTTTTTTGACAGAGTGGACAGTGAGAGAGAGAGACAGAGAGAAAGGTCTTCCTTTGCCGTTGGTTCACCCTCCAATGGCCGCCGCGGCCAGTGCGCTGCAGCCGGCGCACCGCGCTGATCCGATGGCAGGAGCCCGGAGCCAGGTGCTTTTCCTGGTCTCCCATGGGGTGCAGGGCCCAAGCACCTGGGCCATCCTCCACTGCACTCCCTGGCCACAGCAGAGAGCTGGCCTGGAAGAGGGGCAACCGGGACAGAATCCGGCGCCCCGGCCGGGACTAGAACCCGGTGTGCCGGCGCCGCTAGGCGGAGGATTAGCCTAGTGAGCCGCGGCGCCGGCCCAGTGTGGAGGTTTTCTGAGCAAGGGGGCTCTGAGTGACTGCTCAGGTCACATGCCCATGAAGTTGGCCTTGTCTGGAGTTCTTTCTTTGTGTGGTGGAGAGACAGAGGTCCCCTCCATGGTTCAGTCAGGAGCAGAGCTGAGATTCGAACCTGGGCACTCTGGTATGGGACGCAGTCATCCCAACTGCTAGGCCAAATGCCTGTTCCTTGCTTGGGTTCTTAAACTGTCTTGAAGGGCTTTGCTTTTCTGCCCCAGGGTTTCTTCCTCTGTAGAACGGGAGGACCTGGTTGGGACAGGCATAACAAGTTGAGTTCCTATGTCACTCTCGTTATGGATCACAGCTCCGTCTCTTTCACTGAATCCAGATTGCCTGTAAAGCCCATACCTCCTCCTGAATTGCAAGTTGTGCGTTGAGTGCAGTGTCGTGGCCCTCTCCTGGACCCGATATTATCTGCAGGCCTTTGGCAGGGTCCTGCGAGGGAGGCTAATCTGCTGCCAGATCTCACCACCCTGTACCTTCTGCCCCTGTTACCTGTATTGCCTTTCACTATCACCTGCCCTTGGCTTCATTCTTGAGAAGGCCTGGGACCTAAAACCCAAGAACACCCCTAGAAAAGCGTTTCCGCTCTCTTCTTTCTGTTATCCCAAAGTGCTGAGTATTCGACCTTCCCCTTCCTTCTGCGAGGACACCGCTTGTTTCATGTCCTGCAGGGGCTGCCAGCCAGCCAGGCCTCCTGTCATGGAGACTCATGCCATACAAAACACAGGAGTCATGCTATGGCCTTGTTGGACTGCTGCATTGGATCGGGGTGGCGGGAGGCACCCTCATTGACAAACAGCGAGCCTCCCTAAGATGGTTCAAGTCCAGCTGCGTTTGAAGTCAGGAGTGTTGAATTTTCAAATTCTGGAACCTCTCCCCTTGGGCCAGGTAGTCTTTGTCCTTGCCTGTTTGAGGTGCTCTTAGGAATGCCGCTTCGTGGCTTTGGCGTTCTGAGCCAAGTGCCTGAGTCTTTGAGGTCCTGGTTATTGCGGTGCCTGGCGTTAGGGCCGACGGGAGGCATCCGAGAGCAGATGCATGGAAAGCCGTTAACAGAGCATCGGCCCCTGGCAAACGCTTGCTTTTTGGTGGCTGTTTATTGACAAGAAGGATGACTCCTGTCACTCGAGTGTGTGTTTTCGGAGAACAAGGTGTTGGCGAGCCACCCTCCCCTTTGTCTTCTTGAGCGCCGAGCCAGGGAGGGTAAAATCACTTCTCTCTCCTGCCTCCTTGCTTCCTTCCAGGTTCGCAGCTGCTTTTCCTCTCCTTCCCCTTTGGCACACGGCTCTGCTCCACATGGTGGTGTGTGATGGCATTGAGAGGACCTGGGGTGCTTTCTGAGGGGAGGGAGGGGCCGCCTCTGAGAGCCCAGGGAGAGAGGACGCGTGTGGGTTTTCCTGGGGAAGGGGTATGATGAGTATTTGAGGAGCACCCAGTAACCATACTGGAGAAGACACTTTTTGGGTATCCATGGCTTTTTTATTTTTCCTTTAATAGTCATTTTTTTAAAAAATTTATTTGACAGAGTTACAGACAGAAAGAGGGAAAGAGAAGGAGAGAGAGACAGAGAGAGAGATAGAGAGGTTTTCCATCTACTGGTTCACTCCCCAAATGGCTGTAGTGGCCATTTCCAGGCCGATCTGAAGCCAGGAGCTTCTTCTGGGTCTCCCACGCGGGTGCAGGGGCCCAAGGACCTGGGCCATCTTCTTCTGCTTTCCCAAACCATAGCAGAGAGCTGGATCGGAAGAGGAGCATCCAGGACTCGAACCAGCACTCATATGGGATGCCGGCACCACGGGCAGAACGTAACCTGCTGTATCACAGCATTGGTCCTATCCTTGAACAAATAATTTTTATTTGTTTCTTTTACTTACTTGAGAAGCTGAGACAGAAAGACAGAGGTCCCATCTGTTGGTTCACTGCCCCAGATGCTTGCAATGGTTAGGGCTGGGCCAGGCCAGAGCTGGGATCCTGGAACCCTGCTTCCCTAGCCATCACCGTTGCCTCCCAGGGAGGCAGGACTGGAATGAGGGCACTCTGACGTGGGATGTGGGCATCCTGAGCCACGACCCCTTCTGTGGCCTCTTGGGGACAGCAAGGATTGCCCCAGCAGGTTGGTGTCCCTGCCTGCTCCCCCTGCCTCCCCCCTCCCCCCAAGAGGAATCTTTTTCTGAGTCAGCTGAGGGCGTGGAGCTTTCTTGGCAGAACTAAGCACCGACTTCCCTGCCCTGGACCCGCTTGGTGATGAGCAGAAGAAGGGCAAGGGAGCTCAGCGAGCCGTCTGCCCTCAGCCGGCCGTGGACTTGGCCATCACAGCTGTGCACAAGATTGCCCATTGAGTTGCCTTTTTCACAATAGCATTCATTTTCTCACTACAGGCACCGGGAAGGATACTGGGTCAGCCATTAGACTGAACAGGGGTTTTATAGTCCGGTTTGGGGTTTGAATAAGTTTGCATAGTCTGTCTGTATTCTCCTTCCCTGGCAAGATGTCTGCTGTTCAGTTCCTAGGGGAAGAAGGGAGACTTGCTCAGGACAGCTTGTCATTTGCAAACCAGTTCTTAACTTGTAGTCTGTGTACGGTTTTCCCACCTCTGGGCAGTTGGGGGGTGGGCTCGCTAGGCTGCTCCCTGCAGCGACCCCCACCCACCGTAGGTGAGCTCTGTGGTCAGAATTTTTAGCTCTTCTTCTCGTGGTCAGTGAGAGTTGTGGAGTTTATAGATCGGTGCATTTCTTCCTGATCACGTGAAATAAGAGTTAGGTTATTTCATTGGCTGTGAAAGTAACACACGAATGTGCATTGATTTGTTCTTCACACGTTTCATCTGTTCATTGTTCATCTCTTCACTGATCTGCTTATTTATTGGCCTTACATTGCTCTTGGACCAGGAAGTGTTAGTTCCTAATTACCTGACATTCCGCCTGTCCAGCCCCAGCTTATTTTGGACATTCGCAGTTAGGCATTCTGATATAAACATCATTTAGACATCCAAATCCAATATTGCTCTTTGTAGGCATCTTTGTCAGCAGGCTTATGAGACTGATCTCCCTCAATGCTTATTTGCTGAGTATATGATTGCCCAGAAGCAGATGAGTCATCTTGATGCAAAGTTACCATTTATGTAACAGATATGACTTTCAGAGTGACAGTGAGAGCCCACTTCCATCTACGGGTTCAGTCCCTGAATGACTGCAACAGCTGGGATTGGGCCAGGCTGAAGCCGGGAGCCTGGAACTCCATCCCAGTTTCCCACGTGGCTGGCAGAGACTCAGGTATTTGAGCCACATCCGCTGCCCTCCCCACGTGCATTAACAGGAAGCTGCTTCAGAAGTGGAGCAGCTGGGACTCGCTCCAGTATGGGGTGCAGGCATCCCTAACAGCGGCTTAACCTGCCCTGCTGGAACGCCCACCTCAACTTGCAGTTGCATTTTGACTACGGGAAACATACAAGGTCCTGTATCAAGTATCAGCTGCTGCTTTTCCTTTCTAGCCTGAGCACTTAATTAAGACCTGACAGATTGGTTTTTTCATTAGGCCAGAAGGCAGGTGTCGTCTTGAGTAATTCTTGATTTGAATTTCTTATTAACAGTCTGTTTCAGCCCTCCCCCTCCCCCTGCCTGCCACCAAATAAGTGTATTTAGCAAAGACTCTCTGACACAGTGAATTTTGCACAGCAAATGGATGAACACCAAAATGCAATGTCCTAACGCTTCGTTGCCGCTTAAAAGGCACTGATAAGAAATTGCTGTCATGCCGCCCATGTTCCTGGCTGCCCAGAGTAACGCTGGCTGGTGCTGGGCACTCCATGGAGCTGTCCTTTCCCATCTCTTGACCTGTCGCCCTCCATCAGAGATAGAGTGCCAGAGGACATTTCTAACTCCTTGCTAGGTGGTTTGATTTTTTTCTGTTCCCCTGTTCAGTGATCACCCTCCAAAGATGGCAAGAAATAACCTCGCACCAGTTCCAATCATGGACATACAAACTCCCCCTAATACATAACTTCCAGAAAAACAAAAGTCTGCAAAGGGAGACAGAGGACACCTTGTGAGCCCGTGGCATTGCTTCTGGGTGTAACCGGATCCTGACAGCAGAGTGGGAGGTGTCATTCATGCTGCAGGGTAGTAGTCAGTGGCCAGGACTCAAGTTCAATGAACATTGATCTAAGGAGGCTATTTTAGCACTTGTTGAGTGACTTAAAGCCTATTAACCGCTCTCATTTACCTTCATCTTCCATAAGTGCACGTGTGTGTACGTGTGTGTGTGTGTGTGTTTAAAAGTATGGAAAGAATAGCCCTTACCCCGTCAGTTTGTTCTGTGGATTAAATGAGCTAATCCGTGTGGAAAATGACGCATGCGGCCTGGTATACGTAGGACCGGTATCCATTATACTCTTTCTGTCTTTATTGGCCAAAAGTCATGTTGAATAGCCAGGCCTGATACAGGATGAGGAGCTTTAAAGGAAGCATACCGCAGAGCCCTCGTGCGAGAACTGGAACCCCAGGCTTGTGGCCGTGTGTTCTTGTTGTTGTTGTTGTTGTGTTTGGGGGTCTATGTTGCTTGGCTTTGGTTTCGCCTCTTCGCTTTTGAATAAGCTCTGAAAACATGGCCTTGTTGGGTGTTTTTATTTGCTTCGGAAATTGGTGCAGGTGCAGATAACAGGAAGCGAAACGAAACCTTGGGTGGCCCACGGGAACCTCATTCAAATGGTGCCAAGCAGGTATCACACACAGGCCTTATCACCTTACTGATAATCTGGCATGCTGTGGGTATTCACACGTGCCGTGCGGATTACACAGGGTGAAGTCATACGGCCGCTTGGCAGCGACTCGCCCTGCTTCTTAGGGTGTGAGAGAGGGAAGCCTGGGTTCTTCCAGCCGGTGTCAAAGCACACGCATCTCCACCTGTCACGAGGCCCAGGACGGCAGCTGCCGCTGGGCCCGTTGGCGTCTCTCAACGTCGCCTCCGAGCCTCTCTTTCCTGGTGCAAGGAAGGCGGCTTTCACCAGGAGTTCCCGTTGTGTGTCTGGGAGGAAGAAGGCCACTCTGAGTTGGAGTGTTTCCCCCATACCCTGAACTGTAGAAAAAATTTGAACGTTGAAGACCCATGGCTAGAATATCAAGATTTTCAAATGTTCAGATATTTGCATAGGGTAATGACTGTGTCCAAATAAAGCAGTATATTTAAGAGTGCCTTTGGCCTATAAGTTTAGGGCCTTGGCCATGGCTGCTTTGCCTGTGTGCCAGGTAAGGCCTCTCTCAGTCGGTGTTTGACCACGTGCTGATTTTTGCACATAAAGAACTCTCACACGTGCCCAGCTTGGCCTACCTTCTGGGAGGGGCCTTTTCCTCCGTACTTCTCTGTGGCACCCACAGGTGGGCTGTGAACACACAGCTGTGAGATGCCCCTCAGTTCCCTGCCTTTGGGAAGAAAGCGTCGCAGACCCCTCACTGGCTCTGTCCTGAGCCAGATCCTCTCCGTCTCTCCCCCAGCTCGCCACTCGGCCTGGGCTGCCTCTCTCTACTTTCGCCCGCTTCTCGCCGGCCGCTCTCTGGCCACTCTTGTGCACGTGGCCCCGCCTGGGTTTGTTCCCACCTTGCCTCACGCGGCCAGCCTGGCTCCTTCGTTCATCCCCTCACCTTAGGAGCTCACACTGCCACGTGCACAGTTCTCTTCCCATTGCTCCTAAAGGGAGGGATGGAGGCGGAGCAGGGTTGTCTGAGCAGGAGGAAACAGCAAATGAAATCAAGACAATGGAACGGGCCCAGGAAGACCAAATCACTGACCTATGGGGCCCATAAGTCATCGCTCAGTTTCCTGTTTGAGGAAGACCCAAGAAAGATCCAATTCCACCAACAGAAAACCTGAATTATCTATTGCTGATACACGTGATCTCTGAACCAAACAACAGAATCTAGTATTTGTGTAACGCTGGGTAGATTTCTTTAGCCTCAGTCTGCTCATCTGTAAAATGCTTTGGTAACAATAATAATATGAACCTATTAGGGATGTTGTAAGGATAATTCACAAAATGCTCAGAATCTGGCACATCCTAAGCCTCCCATAAAAGCAAGATAATGTTGGCCCCTATGAGTCTAATGCCTAGAGGTGGTAGTTGCATTGTGTGCTAACATGCCTCTCTGATCTAGCTGTCTGTTGATGCATACCCTGGGAGGCAGTGATGATCACTCAAGTAGTTGGGTCCCTGCCACCCACATGGGAGACCTACATTGAATTCCAGGCTCCTGGTTCTGGCCTGGCCCAGCCCTGGCTATTGCAGGAATCTAGGGAGTGAGCCAGAAGATGGAAGACATCTTTCTCTCTCTCTCTCGCTCTCACTCTACCCTTCAGAGTAAATGAAAAAATAAGTAAAAATTAAAAGAATCCAGCCCAGTGCAAATCGTACAGGGTCTGGTTCAGAACCCCAGCCTTGGCCGCTTGCAAGCCTCATGACCTTGGACACATTACCAAACATTGCCCTGTGTCTGTTTTCTCATCTGCAGAACACCCTGAGAGCACCCACTGCGTAAGGCCAGTGGCGAGGCCCGGGGAAGTTCATGCATGTAATTGTGTTCGAGCAGGGCAGAAGGCCTAGAACACAGTGAGCCCTCCATAAATCCCAGGAGCGCCTGTGGTTGCCCTGGTCATGCCCATAGTGATTACCGTTACCCTCTCCCTATCCAAGCAGAAACAACCCTTGAGAGGAATTCTGTAGAACACTTTCAAATCCTTCCATTTCTTGACAGCTTGGGGGGCAGAAGCCCAAGACTGAGAGTCGGTTGGAGAGTCTTGGTTTCCAACCCAAACTCCTATCATCAGGCCTGAACACTTGGCCCCTTTCCCTCTCCGCCTAGGATGGAGACACATGGAAGTAGTTTGTAGCAGTCGGGTATCAGGCCTTGGCTTTGCAAGCAGAAGATGAAAAACGTTTACTTGCTAGTTGTCATAACTTATTTGCATTTTCTTTCTTTCTTCCCCCATCTCCCAGAAGAAAGGAAAACAAGAAACCAAAGTGGAAATGCATCTTTGTGATGTCCTGAGCTAGCGGGTTAGTGAAAGAAAGGACTGTAGGAGGGGACAGACTGGTGCTGGAGGCTGAAGATTTGCATGGAAGGGAATTTGATTGGCAGTGAGCGTGTCCTGGGCCACACAGCAGGGTCGAGGCAGTGGATTGCAGTTCAACAGCCGCAGCTTTCAGAAGGCTGCGTGTGTGCAGGCGTGGTTGTCGTTGTCTACGTAGAATTCATTCTGTCCTCACAACCACCTTAGGAGGAAGATGCTTTCGTCTTCATTTTTAGAGATTAAAGAACTTGCCCAGCGACGCTGGCTACGTGTTGCCAGTTTCATCTAAAATATCATAGAGGGTCATAGCAGGGCCTGGTGGCAAGGGACTGCAGCTTCCATCTGTTCCACTGGCACATGCGTCTTGCACCAGCTTTATTGAGATACAATTCCTATATGTAAATTGACCCCATTTAATGTGTACAGTTCAATACTCGTTTTTATTCTGCTTGCACAGTTGTATAGCTATCACCACAATTGGTTTTGGACGATTTTCATGTCCTGCAAAAGAAACCCCATACCTTAGCAGTTACTTCTCCCCAACCCACCCCCGTTCCCTCCCAAATCGCTCAGCTCTTGGCAACCAGCGATCTATGTTGTGTTTCTATAGATTTGCCTGTTCTGGACATTTCATATGAATAGAGTTATATAATATGTGGCTTTTTGTGTCTGGCTTCTTTCACTCAGCATAATGTTTTCAAGGTTCGTCTGTATTGTAGCGTGAATCGGTAATTCATTCTTTTTTTTAATGACTGAATAGTATTCCATTGTGTAGATACACCTCATTTTGCTCAGCCATTCACCTGTTGACGGACACTTGGCTGATTTCCACTTTTGGCTTTTGTGACTAAGGCTACTATGAACATTCATATGCAAGGTTTTGTGTTGACATATGTTTTCAGTTCTCTTGGATATATACCTAGAAGTGGAGTTGCTGGGCCATATGGTACCTTCTATGTTTAACCTTTTGAGGAACTGCCAAACTGTTTTCCAAAGCGGCTGAACTATTTTACATCCCCACCAGTGATACATGAGGGTTCCAATTTCTCCACATCCTCTTGTTATTATCTATCTTTGTGATTAACCATCTTGTTTTTAAAATTAGGAAGCTGAGCCTGGGAGAGGTTCAGCAGTTTGCTTCAATGACCACAGCTGGCCCAAGGAGCCAGGATTCTTTTCTAGGCAAGGAAGATAGAAGATGAAAAACATGGTATTTGTTGCAGGAGCTCACTGTCCATGGAGGAGTCAGACACACACTCTATGTTTAGGTGGTTGTGGCTATAATGTGGACAAGGTGTCATGGGAACCCTGGTGGCCGAAACCCATCTCACATCTTATGACACAGAAAATTATACACTGGCTCATGTCACTGAGAAGTATGGTGATGGTTAGTTTCAGGTACAGATGGATCCAGCTACCAAAACAGTTTTGTCAGGAGGTGGCTTTCTCTTTCTATCTGGCCCTGCCTTCTTATTGTTTCCTGCATTTTTAAAAGAAAGATTTATTAATTTGAAAGATTTACAGAGAGGGGAGGAGGGGGAGAGGGTGAGGGAGAAAGAGAGAGAGAGAGGGAGAGAGAGAGAGGGAGGGAGGGAAGGAGGGAGGGAAAGGGAAAGAGATCAACCATCTGCTGCTTCACTCCCCTAATGGTCACAATGGCTGGGGCTCGGCCAGGTCTCAGCCAGGAGCCAGGAGCTAGGAGCTTCTTCCCGGTCTCCCACATCGGTGGCAGTGGCTCACACACTTGGCCATCCTCCATCGCTTTCCCAGGCCATAGCAGAGAGCTGGATCAGAAGAGGAGCAGCCAGGACTAGAACCAGCGCCCACGTGGGATGCTGGAGTTGGCAGGTGGTGGCTTTACCTGCTGCACTACCATGCTGGCTCCAGTTTCCCTCATTCTTAAATTCCCATATCTTTTTGTGGGACATGGTTACAAGCAGGTTTTTTTTTTTTTTCCTACAGAAACATTTTTTAGCAAAAGATGGGTTTTTCCTTCTTTCCCTAGAGCTCTAGTAGGAGGCTTACATGGGGCCTGATTGGCTCAGTAGGTTAAGGTTGCAGGCATCAAAGCAGTTCGAGCCGGGGTCCCAACGGGCCGTTCTTGCTTCTCTGGCTGGTCTGAAGTCTAGACTGCGGTGTCACTTATACCTTACGAGGGCAGCTGAGAATGCGTGAGGGCTGTGGTCTCTGGAGACCACAGTTCAGTCCTAAGAGGAATAGGATGGTGTTCATTCTTCTAGTGAGAAGACTTTGATGGTCACGTTACAGAAATGACTACTAAAACTTGCCGAGAGCGTAGCTCATTTCGCTGGAGTTGGAGGTGCGAAGGCCTTTCGGCACCCCAGAGTCCGTGGACTCAGTTCTCCCACCGCCACAGGATGCAGAGGAAGAGGCCGCCCAGTCCAGTTGCTTTGTTTTCAGAGCAAGAAACTTCCAGTAAATGTTACGTGTTTTCAGCTGGAATTGCTCCGCCCCCTCACTAGGTAGGTGCTGTTCTCTGATTGGCTTAGCCTCCATGACTGGGTGGGTGCTGTTCTCTGATTGGCGACATCTGTGTTTAGTAGCCAATGGTGTCAGACAGCCAGGCCCGCCTCTGGGGTGGGGTGGGGTGGGGCCGGTTGTCGTAGGAAGGGGCGGCTCTGAGTGAGCAGGAGGCAGGCTGCAGTGGAAGATGGAGGAGGAGGAGGCTGAGGGCAGGCCAGGGCCAGTCGTGAGGAGCACAGGACACACAGATTTCCAAGGAGACATGGGGGCTGCGGAAGCACACGGCTCAAGCCGGGGCAGCGGGATGGGGAGACGGTGTCTCACTGTGCTTGGCTCAGGCTAACAACCATCAGGGCAGTGAATGTTTTTTTTTTTTTTTTTTTCTTTTTTTAGGATTTATTTTATTTATTTGAAAGGCAGAGTTAAAGCAGGGGAGGGTGTGTGTGTGTGTGTGGGGGGGGTCTTTCATCTTCTGGTTCCCTTCCCAAATGGCTGCAACAGCCAGGGCTGGGCCAGGCTGAAGCCAGGAGCCAGGAGGTTCACCCAGGTCTTCCCCGTGGGTGCAGGGATGCAAGCACTTAGACCAGCTTCCACTGCTTTCCCAGGGCATAGCAGAGAGCTGCCAGGACTCGAACCAGCACCCATATGGGATGCTGGTGGTGCACACGGTAGCTTTACTCGCTATGCCACAGCGCTGGCCCCAGGGCAGTGAGTTTTTAAGGACACTCTCTCAGGTGGTCAGTAGTTTTTTGCTGCATGTCACAATTTAGGGACACAGTGGGCTTCTTTTTAAAACAAGCTGGTTTTTTTTTCATGGAAAATTATTAATTGACCATTTGAGATGTAGAAGATAATCTGATAATATGCAAACTTAACTTTCCTCCAAAAGTACATTTTACTCTGAGGCCACCAGCTCTGTGGCATAGTGGGTAAAGCCGCTGCCTACAGTGCTGGCATCCCATATGGGCGCTGGTTCGAGTCCTGGCTGTGCCTCTGCCCATCCGGCTCTGCTATGGCCTGGGAAAGCAGAAGATGGCCCAAGTCCTTGGGCCCCTGCACCCATGTTGGAGACCCTGAGGGGGCTCCTGGCTCCTGGCTTCCAATCGGCGCAGCTCCGACTGTTGCGGCCATTTGGGGAATGAACCAGCAGATGGAAGACCTCTCTGTCTCTCTCTGCCTCTCCTCTCTCTGTGTAACTCTGATTTTCAAATAAAATAAAGAAATCTTTTTTAAAAAATCATTTTACTAATTTTAATATTTTCCCTGTCTCATCCATTTAGTGAGCTAATAACTTCCCAGTTATTTGATGAGAAAGATTTCTTTGCTGTCAGCCCGACTTTTAGAATTGTGATTCTGTTTCCTAGTCGAAATAAAATAGCTAGCTGTATGAATGTTTTTGTATATTTAAATCTAATTTTGAAGAAAACCTATTATGAACAAACACATATAAGTAAAAAACAATTTTTGTTTTTCTGTTTATTTTCAAATAACATTATAGTATGACCTTTTTTGTATTATTATTCTCTGTAAGCATGGTTTTTACAGATTGCTATAATCTGTTTACTATCTCCCATAATTTAACCCATCTCTTTTTGTTGGATGTTTACATTGTTTCTAATCTTTTGCTGATACAAGTAATGCTATGATGAACATTCTGATACATATTTTTCTGTGTATCTCCAGTTACCTCCTTAGGATGATTTATTTCTTTATAAAAAAAAAATATGCATTAGAAAGGCAGAGTGACAGAGAGAAGTAGAGAGAGAGAGAAAGAGAGAGAGAGATCTTTGCTGCTGGTTTACTCCCTAGTTGACTGCGGTGGCTGGGCTGGGCCAGGTGGAGCCAGGAGCCAGGAATTCCATCTTGGTCTCCTGTGTTGGTGGCAGGGGCCCGAGGACTTGGGCCATCCTCTGCTGCTTTCCCAGATGCGTTAGCAGGGAACAGGATTGGAAGTGGAGCAGCTGGGATTTGAACCAGTGCCCATATGGATGCCGGCATTATAGGCAGCAGCTTAACCTGTGCCAAAACGTCGGCCCCTAAGACAGACTTTTAATGAGCACATTTGTTTTCTTAGAATTGTATTATGGTGTTTTTCTTTCTTCTGTCTTTTCTGTCTTCTTCCATTCCTCCTTTTTCATTTCTTACTTTTTTAAGTATTTAACTCTCAATCTATCTTAATTTTTTAAAACTTTTTTTTTTTTTTTAAATTTCAAAGGCAGAGCTACAAAGAGAGAGGGAGAGACAGTTTCCATCTGCAGCTTTATGCCCCAAATGACCTCAACAGGTGGGTCTGGACCAGGCTGAAACCAACAGCCTGGAACCCCATGCATGTCTTCCACATGGGAGGCAGGGGCATCTTCCACTGCCGTCCCAGGTGCATTAACAGGAAGCTCCATCAGAAGTGGGGCTGTCGGGACTTGAACCAGCACTCTGACATATGATTCTGGCATCGGAAGCAGTGGCTTAACCTGCTGTGCCACAGTGCTGGCCGTCCCATCTCAATTTTATTTTGTGTATGTTGTGAGGCAAGGATTTGACCTGTTTGTGAAATAATTTCTAGTTATTCAGTTATTCAGTGAATAATACTTTTTCAAAATTTTAACATAAAATGGGGTTCACGTCTGTGCTGTCAGGTTTCTCAGAAAAAGCAATATCACACGGTGGCTACGTGCATATACTCTAGAGTTAGGTTCCACTCAGATAGGCCTTGTGGCCCTCAACAAGTTACCATACAGCCCTGAGCTAACAATTTTTTTATGGAAATAGGGATGATATAGGGCCGGTGTGCAGTGAGTTAAGACACCATTTGACTGGCGCCGCAGCTCACTAGGATAATCCTCTGCCTAGCGGCGCCGGCACACCAGGTTCTAGTCCGGGTCGGGGCACCGGATTCTTTCCCGGTTGCCCCTCTTCCAGGCCAGCTCTCTGCTGTGGCCAGGGAGTGCAGTGGAGGATGGCACAAGTGCTTGGGCCCTGCACCCCATGGGAGACCAAGAGAAGCACCTGGCTCCTGCCATCGGATCAGCGCGGTGCGCTGGCCGCAGCACGCCAGCCACGGGGGCCATTGGAGGGTGAACCAATGGCAAAGGAAGACCTTTCTCTCTCTCTCTCTCTCCCTCACTGTCCACTCTGCCTGTCCAAAAAAAAAAAAAAAAAAAGACACCATTTACAGTGCTGGTGTCCCATATGGGCATTGGTTCATGTCCTGGCTGTTCCACTTCGTATCCAACACTCAACTAATGCACCTGGGAAGGCAGTGGAGGATGGCCCAAGTCCCTGGACCCCTGCACCCACATGGGAGATCAGGAAGAAGCTCCTAGCTCTCGGCTTTGGTCCGGCTCAACCCTAGTCATTGCAGCCATTTGGGAAATGAACCAGCAGATGGCAGGTCTCTCTGTCTCCTTCTCTCTCTGTAACTCTGCCTTTCAAATAGAAAATAATAGTAAAATAAAATTATATATAAAAAAGAAAACGGGGATGGTAAGGGTCCGCCTCACAGGAATGGAGCAGGAGTGTGAGGAGTGACTCTGTATGTCAGTTTGCCTGGGAAATCCTGGTTTTATAGACGTTGCCCAAGAATCCTGTCTGGTTTAACACTTGCCTCACTTACTTCGTTTTATACTATTATTTTATATTATTATAAGAGAACTGTTACTTTCTGTGTTACTCCCACGTCTGGCCTGTGGAGTGTGAGGTGCTCATTCAGAGACCTCTGAGAGATGAACAGCAGTGAACCCTTTGTCTCTTTGCCCAGCCTGGGGGTGCATTGGTAGCGCCTGTTTCTTCCTGTGCTCTCTGGCTGGGGGGGCCCTGGGCTGGGTTCCTGTGAAATGGGTGGGGAAAGGGCCCCAGAAGCCACGCAGGCTCAGTGGGCCCACTGCAGTGAGGATGCGTTGCTCATTTTTGAATGCTGTAAACTTATAAATGTTTATTTCATCATTTGTGAAACTTTTCAAAAGTGCATTTTGTGATGAATCCTTTTGACAAACAACACAAGCTTTTAGAAGCCAGAGTTTATTTGATGAACTATTACCTGATTTTTCTCCAGGGCATGGAGATACTGATTTCTATATGACGTTTTCCACATTTTTTCACTAATTTGGGGACATAGTGAAAGCACAGAACAAGTACAGGTCAGGAGGCCTGCACCATGTCTTTTCCAAATTAGTACTCACTTTAGGAAGATGAGACCCATAGGCAGTGGCAGAAAGTGTATTTATATTTCACTCTATGGAGCGTGACTTTTCATTTAGATCATATCATTGTTTTTGTAAATTTCACTCATGTTGGACTCCAAGATTTCTTTTTTTTTTTTTTAAGGTTTATTTTAGTTACTTGGTAAGGAGAGAGAGAGAGAGAGAGAGCGAGCGAGCAAGTGTGAGGTCTTCCCTCCACTGATTCCCTCCCCAAATGGCTGCAATAGCCGGGGCTTATTTCATCCAGGTCTTCCGCGTGAGTGCAGGGGCCCAAGCACTTGGGCCATCTCTGCTTCTTTCCCAGGCACGTCAGGAAGGAGTTGGTAGGAGGTGGAGCAGCCAGGACTGGCACCAGCACTCCTATGGATGCTGGGGTCACAGGTGGTGACCTCACCTGCTGCGCCATGATGTTGGCCCCAGACTCCAGGATCTCTGAAACACATTCCAAAAGTGAATTAAAAACAGTTACTGTGCTGCACTACTTATGGCACTTCTTTATAAACAGTGACGCCAGTGCCACAATGATGTCACAGGACACTTCAAACAGAAACTTAGTCCCAAAACAAGTTTGATTTTTTTCCCCACCCGAGATGGGATCAGATGAAAGTTCTTGGCATTCCAGTCTGTTGAAGATGAAATACCTGAGGTTACTGTGACTGATTATAAATTCTGTTAATAGGCTTAACATTGCAAAGACATTTGTTGGTTTTGAATTATTTTGGAGATCGTATCTTGGTAAAAACCATTTTTATTAGATTAAGAAACCTGTGCAGTAACTATGCAATTGGAAGTGACTATAGTGACCATATATTTCACAAGTGCGTTGAAGTTGCCCTGTATTTCACTCGAATAGGAGCTGTCGTTAACTAGCAACATACATATAACCAAACTACCAGATTTCCCAGCTGACACCAAGGTGGAATCCAGTAAATCCTCCTGTTTGACTACCAGTAGAAGTGTTTGAGAGTTCTAGAGACTGTTTTGAAAATCAAAGTAGGTGTTCCCTGATGGTATTAAACTCTTGTGAGTACTGTAAATTTCGGTTGTATTTTTGTACAAAATTCTTGGAAATTTTAACAGCTTTTGGGGTGCATGCACACTGTGCCTTCTGAAACTGTCAGCAGATTGCACCTATTAGAAAAAACGGTCACCAAGAGAACAGTATTGGAGGTGTTGTCCTTGGGAAGACAAGGGAAGAGCTGTACAAGTTTAACAGTGAAATGAATTGTGACAGTTTGTAAGTGCTTGGAAGGCTCTCACCAGTGGGAGGAATCTATGATGGAGCTCCTGCCTTCAATCATGATGTGAATTCTGTGCAGAAATGAAGTGAAGGGAAGAAGGCCTGTGGTGCTGCGTGTCCAGGTTTGGGCAAACATCCTAAGGGTTCATAGAGCAAGTTCATTTGCTTAATGAGTTCCGTCTTGTAAAAAGATTCGTCAACTTAAAGAACTGAAAGTGAAGTTCAGAATATGAGCTGTAAAAATATTTAAGCAAAAATATTTGTGTATTTCAACACAAAATAGTAAAATTGAGAATATTGCCAACATGGGGAAATTTGTGATTGCTCTCAGATATTTAGCACCTGAGGGCTAATATTATGGTTCAGGGAGGCTGACATTTGAAGGTGTCAGAAATTCATATTTATTAACCATCACATACAACTTGGAAGGCAGTTTTATTGAATAATGAAAATAATAAAAGCAATGCTTTACCCAAGATTTTTCACAAATGTTATTGGTAAAAGGGTAAAAGAGGCAGGTACAGCCAAAACAAGTAATGAAAGTGTAGCAGTGTATACTCAGAAAATTACTCTGCTTATGTTATTGTTATTTAAGTTAAAATAACCAACTTCAAAGGAATTTGAGTTACGGTCATAACTTATTTGGTAGCTGAATACAGAGCACCTGTCATATAGTAAGCGCTCAGATATATGCTATCATTGTGAAAGCTGTCAGTATTATTTTTGCATTTTCACTGATTTGTTTACCTAGTTCTTTGTCAATTCCATCCTATTGGAATTATTGTGCTTATAATATGTTTAAGAGAAGATCTTTCATTAATGCCTCTTCTGCTTTAAAAATTTTTGTTTTTATTGCTTTTTAGTTTTTCTAAACCACCTTCTGATTTTTTTTTTTGTGAAAATAATTTGCTTTTTCACTTTGATTAACACTTGAAATAGTGAGTTAACCTCAGAAGAATTCGATATTCTTCTGTACTCTGTCTTCTGATCTAGGAATATAGTTTAATTATCTTTTGATTCAGATATGTCTGTTTCTCCTGGTAATTTTGTACCTAGAAAAGAGTAGCTCATTGATATTTTTGGTATGTATACAACTCTGTGTCTCTTGTATTTTATATTCCATCATCTTGTTGAATTCTCATGATAGCTTATGTTTTTATTTTTCTTATATTTCAAAGAAACCAGGAAACTTGACATCACATAGACAGCAGTTTTGTCTCCTCTTCTTTCACATTTGTTTTCCTGCTTTATTGCATTGGTTCTGCCTAACAGAGCAGTTAGTTGTCAACAGTAGTGACTGTCATTAGTTTTTTTTTTTTTTTTTTAAGATCCATTTATTTATTTGAAAGGCAAAGCCACAGAGAGGTAGAGGCAGAGAGAGAGAGACAGATCTTCCATCCGCTGGTTCACTCCCCAAATAACCAGGATGACTAGAGCCAGGCTGATCGGAAGCCAGGAGCCAGGATCTTCCTCCAGGTTTCCCACGTGGGTGCAGGGGCCCAAGGACTTGGGACATCTTCTGCCGCTCTCCCAGGCCATAGCAGAGAGCTGGATCGGACGGAAGTGCAGCAGCTGGGACTTAAGCTGGTATCCCTATGGGATGCCAGCACTGCAGACAGTGGCTTTACCTGCTGTGCCATAGCACCGTCTCCATCATTGGTTCTTTATATTACTATCTTTCAAGCAGACTTAATTTGGGGAAGATTTTGTCTTCCTTGTCTCAGTTTCTCCATAAATACACAAAGATAGGTGATTACTAAATGTTGAATTACATGCATGTTAGAATATTGTTGCAGAAAGTTTGGATATAATTAAGGTAATAATTGGTGAATATTTAAGCACTGCTTGGAGGGAATGGTTTGGAGATGGTTGATTTATTGGATGAAATTAAATGGGAAAACCTTAGGGGATTTGCTTTCATAGTACATCCACCCTTGGAATGCTCCTTGAGTTGCCCACTCACAGTGGATGGGGATCAAAAGTTTCAGGCAGGTTCAGGCCATCACAGTATATGAGTCTGATCAGCCCCACATAAGCAGCAGTGGTTCCTTCTCTACTTTGGCATATTTGCCTCCCAAAACAATTAAAATCAGCTTTTGAATGGAAATAGAAAATGCCCTTTAACCATCTAACTAAAGATTGAATGTTTCTTTTGTATGCTAGAAAATTAACTAAAGTGTAATTTGAGGGACCTGGAAACTCAATGCATGTGAATTGTAGCAAAAGAGCGTCTTCTGTCCAGGCCATTACTATGTTGATTACTTTTTTTTTTCCAAACTGCTCTGCTGGGAAGAGAACAGTTGTTGTTGTTTGTAATGTTGATTTATGTTCCTTTACTTCAGAGACAGAGTGAGTGTCACAGAGAGAGAGAGACAGAGATGGATCTTCCATTTGCTGACTTGCTCCCCAAATGCCTGCAACAGCCTGTGGGAGCGGGGGTGGGGGGTGAGGGTGGGGCGCGCACAGGCCCTAGCCTGCAGCCCAGAACTCCCTCTATCCCACAGGGTGGTCATCTGCTTCCTCCCAGGATGCATCAGCAGGGAGCTGGATCAGAAGTGGAGCAACCAGGACTTGAACTGGCGCTCCTATATGGGAAGTGGGCATCCCAGGTGACAGCCCAGACTGCTGCACCACCGTGCCCGCTCCGTTGCACTGGTTTTTGTTAGGCTTCCAAGGTTTCCATGTGACCAAGGAAACGCCACTCTCGAAAGAGCAAAACGGTTCTCCGTGGCTTGCCGTTGGATTTGAGGGATCCCCAGAGTATAGTGGGGGAAAGACAGTTCCATGTTGTTGTGTTCAGAATCAACAAATAGAAACGTCTTGTAATTTATGTCATTGTGTTTTATAGCGCACTTTACTCTTATAAATGTCTTGACATTTTATAGAACGCTTTTGTGGAGCCTTGATAGTTTTATGCTGTAGGAATTGTTTCCTGTGGAAAAATTTATGTTTACTCCTCTGGGAGTTGAAAGTAGAGCGAGCATACCCCACGCAAGGCTCAGGCTGTCCGTGTCCGACATGCTTCTCCCCAGAGCCTCCTTCTAAAGAGTGTAAATACTCAAGAACACGAGTTTCTGTGTCTCTTAGCTGTATAACCTGGCTCCCTAGGGTCTGGGGGTGGCTTCACTGTGGCCTGGCAGGAGCCTCCTCCTGTGTGCTGGGTCTTGCTACTGTGAGAGCCGAGCACCTTGGCTGCCTTTGACCTCCATTAGGTGCTGCAGGGTGAGACCAAGTAGACAAACCCAGACAGTTAGAAGAATTCACTTCTTCATGTGACACATTAGCAGGTACAGGGACTGGTCCCAGCTGTCCTGCTTTGGGTGCAGCTTCCTGGTAGTACGCCTGGGAAGCGGTGGGTGATGGTGCAATACCTGGGTTCCTGCCATCTATGTGGTCTGAGACCCAGATGGAGTTTCTGTCTCCTGGCCTTGGCCTGGCCCAGTCCTGGCTGTTGTGGGCATCTGGGGAGTGAACCAGCAGATGGAGCATCTGTCTTTTCTCTCTTTGCTTCTCTCTCTGTGTCACTCTGCCTTTCAAATAAATAAATAAATCTTTGAAAACTTAAATAAAAATGAGTCTTTGTTCACACAGTGGGATATGCGTACGTTTATAGAAATGGAATCTCTCCTCTTCTCCTCCTAGCTTCCTTTTTTCCACAAACGGAGCTCTCCATGCAGTTTCAAGCACATGCGTTCATGGTTTCGCTGTATTTCCACTGGATGTGAACTATTTAACAGACGCCTAAATAGAGCTTCAGTTGCTGGAGTTCTAATGAGTTTCTGAGTATCACCTTGTAGACCTTAGCCGACCCTCAGTGTGACTGCGTTGGTACTGCTGTTGCTTTTACAGATGTAGAAACGGAGGCACCGAGAGGTGAAGTAACTGACTGGCTCAGGGTCGGTGAGCTAGTACCCCTGAGTTGAGTAGACAGGATTCAACCCTTGTCAAGGGTTTGTGCCCTGAACGACCTTTGCTGCGTGATCTGTGTGTGTGGAGGGGGAGGGTGATGTTGAAGTCTACGGGGAGCTGAGGGACCGCAGCCCTGCCCCCCGCCATGCACCATCATTGCCTCCAGTGATATGGCTGCTTATTTATTATTATTATTATTATCACTTGAAGGACACAGAGAGAGAGACACATACAGAGAACGAAATCTCCCATTCACTGGTCCATTTCCCAAATGCCCGCAGTAGCTGGGACTGGGTCAGGCCAAAGCCAGGAGCCAGGAGCTCCATTCAGGGCTCCCAGATGGGTGACAGGCCATCACCTGCTGCCTCTGAGGGCGCACATGAACAGGAATCTGCACTCAAGAGTGGAGCCGGACTGAAACCCAGGCCCCTGATTGTGGGGTGCAGGTGATTCAAGGGGCATCTCAACCACTACGCCAAACACCTGCGCCTGATGTGGCCGCTTCTCAGTAAGCTGTGTTAGGGCCGGGGCTGGTGGGTGTGCTCTTGCTTTTGATTTATTTATGCTATACTCTTTATAAAAGTTCCATACAATGAACATGTATTACATTTATAGTCACAGTTTTAAAAATAAAAATTGTCAGAAAAATGTTTTTGACATATGTTTAGCTTCAAATTTTAGAAAGACATTTCTCTAAATATAAAGAAATCTAAAAAAATGACAAATTTACCAGAGAGCATTTTTTTTCTAGGAGCAGCTTCTAGAATTGGTGTATTCTTTAATAAAGCTTACCATTTCTTCTCTCTTCAAGGATTTTCAACCAGGCTTACTTCAGATGAAGATCACAAGTTACAGTCCAAACTGAGCAATCACTATTCCCAGTTATTATATCTTATCTCTGAAATAAGCTACTGAAGGTATGCATTATTAAAATGCACTTGTTTTGTAACCTACCGAAGGAAAAAAATAAAAAGGATTTTTAGAGGCATGTGGTTTGGGAGGGGGAAAACCCTAGTGACTGAGTTGTCGCCATGGAAGAAACAATAGGTTGGAGAGAAGGACAGTGAATGTGTGACCGTTTCAGGTATGAGTTGTAAGTGCCTAGTGTGTTGCTAAGAGTTGAGTTGCATCATATATGAAATCAGTGCATGAATCTCATGAAGTTAAAATTAACCTCGAAAATCCAATATATCACCAACCTGTGGACCCTTAGCAGCTCAGAAGTCAAAAATTAACTTGTTTGGTTCATATCTTTGAGGTGGTACAGCCATCCCTTAGGATCTGAGCGGGCTTTGGTTGCAGGGTGCTCATGGATACCCAAATCCATAGGTCAGGTGCCTTCTATAACACGGCATGGTATTGGCATAGACCCTGTGGTCCTTCCGCAGACTTTAAATCATGTCTAGATGACTTACAATGCTTAATACAATAGAAACGTTACATAAATCGATGTTTTACAGTATTGGGGTAGGGAACCTTTTTTCTTTGGAGGGTCATTTGGATACTTACGACATCATTCACAGCCACATCAGCTTACAAATCAGCCTGCCATAGATGTGTTGAATTTCAGGTCCCACCTGTAGTTGTTTCGGCGCATTCCGTACCCCTGCTTGAGAGTAATAATAAGAGGAAAAGCCTGTCCATGTTCGGTACTGATGCCGGTTTTCTGTCTGAAGTTGGTTGAGTCTGTGGATGTGGAACCTGTCAATCCAGAGGCCCGCCGTGTGGTGGGGTGGGGGGTTTGCAGAGGGTGTTACTAGCTGTGTGACCTAGGATACACGACTTAGACAGTCTGCCGCAGCTCTTCAGTAGGTAACATCGCAGCATCTGCCTCACTGTGTTCTCGCTTTGATTCGAGGAGTAAATACAGCAAAACCAAAATGCTTAGGACTTTGTACATAGATAGTGCTCACTAAATATTAGCGACCATCGTTAGTACTTGCTTCTTTTTGTTTTGACCTCATCTCGTTTCCTGTGGGTAGTAAAGGCCCAGTAGAGTTTGAGGCGGGGAAACATAGAGGCAGGAATAACCGAATTGGGAAGGAAGGAAGAAGCTTGCGGAGTGATGGATCCCAGCCTGCTATTTTGTGATGCGGTTGGAAGAGCAATGATTTTGTTTTCACAATGAAAACTTAGGCTATACTTCCCAGAGTTCATGGAAAAATATAATTAAAGGAAATTTGAAATCCATACATAGGTTTCTTTAAAATATAGGGAGCTTTTTCAAGAAATTTTTGAAGATCTCTCATGGACGTTGCTTTTAATCTTTTTTTCTTGCACCAAAATAAGCTTATCTTCTTTCTTCATTTATCCATCTACCTGAGAGAGACAGAGGGAAAGCTCCTGGCTACTGGTTCACTCCCCGGATGTGCAGCACCACAGCGAAGTCTGGGCCAGATCTGGGCCAGGCTGAAACAGGGAGCCCAGAGCTCAGGCTCGGTCTCCTGTGTCAGTGGAAGAACCCAGTTTCTCGAACGATCAGTGCTGCCTCCCAGGGTCTACATTAGCAGAAAGGTGTAGTCAGGAGCCAGGGGTGGCCAGGGGTGGCCATGCGCGTTTGATGTGAGGCGCAGGTGTCTTAGCCAGCATTTTAACTGCTATGCTAAATGCTCTCTCCCAAATAAGCTTATCTTTTAATTTCGTTTTCCTTGCACCCTCATGTGACTGTGTGTGTATTTAGATTTAAACTAGGGGTGGCATCTTGTTCTCATGACTTTCTCAACTTCCATTCATCGGAACAACTTTTGAGAACGTCCGCACTGATGGCCATCTGTGGTTTTGAACAGCCGGCACGTCCCCCACGTTTTCAAACGTGGGCTTACACATGGGCGTGCCTTCCTTGCTGGGGTTTCTCCCTTCCAAAGAAAGAAGGAACAGGGCGCTTGCAGAGGCCCCAGCGAAGGGAAACTGCTGATTGCCTCATCCTGTCTCCACGCTCTCTTCTTTTCCACGCTGTCCTTTGGCCTCTTACGAAATTGAAATTGACTGTTTGTCCTGGCCCCACCCCTGGGACAGGGTAAGTCAGTTTGGTTTAAGGATCTTCTTCCAGTTTGAGGAAGATACCTTAGATCTTTCCATCTAATCAGTATGGATGTACACAACCAGGATTCTCACCTGTGCTGCCAGGGGCCACTCCAGTGGGGGGGGGGGGTGATGCTCCCCACAGCTGCAGAGAAGCCCACAGCTATCCTCTCCAGACCTAGCTGGAATGTTCTGGAAGACCAGAAGGGTTGCTGCTGATAAGCCAACCAGGTATTTGGTTGAAAAGGGTGTCAGGTCATTGTGTTGGAAGGACATTCCCGCAGTGACTTCTTGTGTCTTTAAATTATTCATTTTTATCTGAGGGGCAGAGAGCCAGCACGCTTTCCTGTCTGCTGGTTCACACCCTAAGTGCTCATTACAACTGGGACTGGGCCAGACCCAGGAGCGAGGGAATTCAATCCAGATCTCCCGTGTGAGTGACAGAAACCAAGCCACTTGAGCCATCACCGCTGCCTCCCTGGGTCTGCGGTGGCAAAAGCTGGAGCCGGGAGCTGGGGCTGAGCGTCAGACCCCAGTGCTGGAGTGTGGGGAGTGGGTGTCCTGACTGCTAGGCCAGGTGCTCCTCCCTTCCGGGTCTTCAGTTCATAGTCACCTGTGCTCTCTGAGCCCCAGAAGCAGAGCTTTTTGCTCTGTGATGCCACAGAAGAAAGGAAACCCACGAGCTGTCCCTGAAGCATGGCTCAGGGGGTCCCTGGTTGGTAGCGTGAGTTCCTGGGTGGCATTCAGAGCCACGTGAAAAGATGTGACTTGGGACGCCAGGAACACAGCAGCCCAAGGAGGACGGCTGGGCCCTACCGCAGTTGTGCCCTGGAGGAGGCCCGGAGAGATGATCTGCCTGCCAAGCTCTGCTCCCTCCATGAAGAGTATCCACAAACCTGCGGCCTCCCCCTGCTGTCTGTTCCCTGACCTGGTGATCAGGGGCTGCTCCAGAGGGACTCCTCCCAGTGTCAGCCCGAGGTGGGGAGGGGTCACCTGCCCGGCTGCCCGAGAGGAGAGTGTGGCCTAATCCTCACTGTTTTAGAAACCTGTAATCTTTACTTTATGTAAAGCTCAGATAGATTGAATTCCCCTTGAACCTTTTTTTGTGTTTCATCAGTTTTATTTCCTAAAACTGACAGCAGTGACAGTTGTTGGAATTCAGCCCTGAGTATTTATTTCTAGATTTCGCAATTTGTTTTGTCTTAGCAGCAAGCAGTTTCCTTCCTTTCTCTTCCCCTCCCCTCCCCTCTCCTCCCCTCCCATCCTCTCCCCTCCCCTCCCCTTCCCTTCCTTTCCCTTCCCTTCCTTTTCTTCCTGTCCTCTCCCCTCCCCTCCTCTTCCTCCTGTCCTCTCCCCTCCTCTCCCCTCCCTTCCCCTCCCCTCCCCTCTTCTCCCCTTCCCTCCCCTTCCCCTTCCATTCCTTCTTTTCTTGAGCTCCTAATGAAAATGGGCCCTTACATTTTATTTTCAGCCCAGAAACTAAAGGAACAAACCCATGCTTGGTGCCATCAGTAACTGGGTGTTCCTTGTGGAATAAATTCCTATCTCACCATTGAATCATTGCCTTAAAAAAAAAAAAAAGAAAACTATTTATTGAGTTAGATGTAGCATCTCCCCTCCCAACCTAGTGGGGAGAGTTGCTGTGGAGCCCCCAAACCTGGGTGGGAAAGCCAATCCCTGATGTGGTGGTAGGAGAAAAAGTAGGTATTTATTTGCAAAGCACCAAGCAAGGAGACCACAGCAGTTGCTTAATTCCCAGGCTCCCTGAGGGGTTAGGCGTAAAAGTTCTATAGATTGAAGTTGGGGTTGAGAGATGCCTGTTCATTTCCTGTGCAGGTTCCTGGTTGGTCAGTGGCTCTCGTGATCTTCCTGTGATTGGTCAATGGTGCTGTGCTCTTCAGGGAATTTTTTTGATGGCCGAGTGGGCTTTCCCCCTGCCCAGACCTGGAATTCCCCTAAACAAAACCCCTTGAGATAATACAGGCCATGAAGGTATCATCTATTGGAGAAGCAAATGACTTCATGTGTCTCGTGATGAGAAATCTTGTGGGGCTGGCTGTGCCACTCCCTCAAGTCGCTGAGTTCATGTCGGTGCTGTCAAAACGCAGGGTGAGGACACCAGGAGCTAAGGGAGGGGAGTGGAGGAGACGGGCCTGATGGTATCTTGTGTTGGCATTCAAGGCACAGTTCAGGGGCTTGGTTTCAATTTATTTAGTGAGGAGAGAGCGCACACTAGGACGCGTTGGTTCTCACCCCAAATGCCTTCAGTGGCTGGAAGAGACAGGGCCAGGCCTAAGCCAGGAGCCCCTAATCCAGTCCACATCTTCCCACATTGATGGCAGTAAACCCCAGGACTTGAGTCATTGCTGCCTCTGCCCCTTGGGGTCTGCTGTGAGCTGGAAGCTGGAGTCAGGAGCCGGAGCTGGGTGTAAGAGCTACAGCCCTTTACAGAGTGGGCTGCAGAGGCTTGGCAGCTCCCTGGAAATGAGCAGGGAGAGTCGTTGGTGCCAGTGCCATTCCATGCAGACTTGGAGATGCACCTCACCTGATCAGCCGGTGAGCGGTCAGGAACCTAGCACCGAGACTAGAAGGTTCACTTCTGTTAGGCTTCATTTAGCACATCATGAAGGTGGGGTGTGTGTGTGTAAGTGTAAGTGCTATGGCCAGAGGCCCAACTGTCCAGAATTGCAAAGTGCTAGAGACCTGATGATGAACCACGTGGAAATTCATAACTTGATCACAACGTTTGTACCATTAAGGACCTGAAAACAGCCTTCAAGTTTGTGGGTCACACCTTTCTAAGCTCAGTTAATGAGCAAATCTGTATTCTTTACAAGGTTAGCCAGGTGTGTTTGGCTAATGTTAACCTTAGTCTTGGCTGCCTACCCTGCTGCTAATGAGGCCAGCGTGGGAATTCCTGCCTGTAGTGGACCAGTTGCCTTCACTCTCTTTCCTGGCCGTCGACCACCAGCTCTTGCCAGCTGGCTTGGGAATGTCTGCAATGGGATGTTGGAGTGGGGGGAGGTGTTATGCAAGGTGCCTGTGTGGATTATAACAAGTCGGTGAGCCCCTTCTGGGGAAAACCCTCAGGCTCATACTCCACTGGGCAAAGGTCAAGTGCATTGTCCCTACTCAAAGACAATGGGGTAAGGTTAACTTGGAATCACTGATGGTAGCTCCACGTTTAGACTTTTGCCAGGACATATTTAATATTTAAAGCAATTTAGGGAAAACCAAGCCATGGTTCACTGGTAGAAGAGCTGAGGGTGCCTGAGACAGTGAAAACCAGTAAGGAGAAATGTGATTTCTTTTAAATAGGCAGCAGTGAGAAGAGATGTGGCAACAGCTTCAAAGTGTTTTCTAGGAATGCAGCCTTTGTCCAGAGTCTTAGGGTGAACTAAGCCATAATTGGATCGTAGGTTCTTTAACCTTTTAATTTTTAGTCCCTACTTATTGACAAAATGGGCTATACTCATATAAATTTTGTGTTTTAGTCAATTAATAAGAAATCTGATAAATGGGGCTAGCATTGTGGCGTAGTGGGTTAAGCCACTGCCTACAACACAGGCATCCCGTATGGGTGCCAGTTAGAGTCCCTGCTGTTCCACTTCCAGTCCAGTTCCATGCTGATGTGCCTGGGAAGGCAGTGGAGGATGGCCCAAGTACTTGGGCCCCTGCACCCATATGAGATTCCTGGATAAAGCTCCTGGCTCCTGGCTTAAGCCTGGCCCAGCCTGGCCTTTGTAGCCATTTGGGGAGTGAACCAGCAGATGGAAGATCAACCTCTTTCTGCCTTTCTCTAACTCTGCCTTTCAAATAAAATAAATGAATCTTTTAAAAAGTAAAATGAGAATAATTTTGAAATCCTGAGTTAATTCTGATTCATTTATTTTCACAGTATGTGTTCACATTTTGTAATGATAAGTGTGCAGTAGTTACCAGGAAAATCATTATTTCACTCACATTTGGGAAATTCTAGTACTACCTTGTTATACACATTGCTGTTTTCCAGAGAGAGGAAGATGAGAGCTAGAGAAATTGTGACTTACTCAAGATCACTTGGCTTTCGTGGCAGGGTTTTGGTGAAAACCAGTTCTGCCCATTGGTCCGATGATTCTTCCCTGACAGCAGGCTTGTTTTCAGGCACATGCAATGTGTGTGCGTGTGTGCATGTGTGTGCATGCTGGTGTGTGTGTGCATGTGTGGTGTGTGAATAAAACACCGATTTTACTTCCTTTTAACCAACTGATTATAAGCTTGGCAATTAGGAAATACTGTTCTTTTTTATCCTTGCAAGGAGCAAATTCAGCCCATGACTTTCTCGTCCTAGTATCTTTTGATATCTCTAGATAGAGAATTGACTTTTCCTTCTCTTTGCCTGGTAAGCTGTTTAGAGCAAGGTAAGATTACAATCGTAAGCTGAATCTGAAAAAAAGAACCCCGTTATCTTTCTTGAACACTGACTTTGGCCTTGAAAATGACTCCCGGCTGAGTCTCAGTCCAACGGCCCTGCCGCCTTTTCCTCCCTTCCCTCTTCTGACTGTTTTAATGTGTGAACGGCTGACCGAGGTGTCTACACTTATCAGATGGGGTCTGTTTGGGGTGTGGAAAGGTTGTTCAGCCTTTGCTCTCCAAACGCAGAAGTAAGAAGAGCTCCGGGTTTGGATTTATGAACATAGAGTTTGCTGCTGTTACCATCACTGCACACGCTCTCGTCTTCCCCTGTTAAAAATGTGATCAAAGTTTGTTCTCTTGTAGTACTTTCCTGATCAATGCAGTGTCTTTCTTTGCTTTTTTCCTCTTTTGTTTTGAATTTTCCTTTTGTTTCTATTCACATTCCTTTGGTAAGACTGTAATATGTGTAACCGACTACAGCTATAGTATTTTTAAAAAGGTGATTATTAAGAGATATATAAAGGACATTGTATTATGTAAGAAGATCTATATCATATAAAATAATGTTTATATCTTATATGAAAAGATTTACATAAAAAGATTTTATGTGTTTATATATATCTTTTAATTACTTACAGCTTTTTAAAACTGCTATAACATTGATCACTTCTACATATCTCAGCCCTGATTTTTCTAAGAGATACAGAAAAGGAAAGTAATGTATGTGCATATGTATGTATGTGCATATGTAGACACATATACACAGTGGTATATAATAAATAAGAGAACTTGGTATCTTCACAAATATGCCCAAAAGAGAACTGTTTCACACACGGGGGTTTACTGAAGATCGCTTCAGCCCTCACGTGGGGGTCTGAGCTTTCTGTCACTGTCTTTGTTACTTTGGGCTGCTCTAGGCGCAGAGTTCGGGAGGCCGAGGCTGGGGGTGGTCAGATTTCTTGGTGCTCACCCAGCACTGGGTGCTGAAGTAGAAGCTGGGCCATGTCAACCTCAGGACAAGCCTTGCTTGGGCACAGCTGCCTGTCCGACCAGCTGAGAGCCGCATTGATGTCGCTTGTCACTGCGCACCTTTAAGAGCCGAGCTGTAGTGGGGGCACTATAACCCAGCACTGCTTGGTGTTACGGCTTCTCGTGGTCAGGCAGCAAACCACAGGGCCTGGTGGCGACCACGCTGGGGTAGAAGGGGACGTGTGGAGGATTCAGAGCCACTATGCCGCTGGAGTCTCCGCTGTTCCCAGCCAGAGAGTGGGGTGCCCGTGTCGCCCGATCTTCCTCGGTCCCTTTTCAAGTGGAAATTTTGCAAGTCGACTTCTGCAGCGTGCGTAGTACAATTTGGCTGACAGCAGTTTCTGGCAAAAGAAATAACCAAATTATTATTCAGTCATGGGTTTTTAACAGCCGCAAAGCAAGTGGATGTTAACTAAATGATGCAATTTATTCCCTTCCCTCTTATTGCCAGCTTGCCTATTACAGAGCGACTGCCAGTTTTCAATAAGTGGTACCCAGATGGTATTCGCAGCCGCCCACTTGGTTACAGAGCCGAAGCGGGGAGTAACTCGGCAGACACTACAAGCTGTGGGTCAATTGAGGGGGAATGCCTGTTGCTTCACAGTTTTGCATATGTAAATCTGTTAATGTTATGTCAGTATTGTGCGGGCTAAACACAAGCATTGCCTTTCTCTGGGGGCCCAGCTGAACTTGGACCACAGCCCAGTTATGCCGAGGCTCGGAGAGCGAAGCTGTAGTTTGAGGATGCTGCACCGCCTGCTTCCCTCCACTCCTGCCTCCGTGCTCCGGCGCGCTCCCCGGCAGCCCGGCTCGGACGCAGGACACAGGACGCAGGACACGGCTGCCATAGGCTGCCTCCATAATAGGACAGGCAGGCCCGCTTTTATGAGCTGGCTGAGGAGGGCGGGAGGAGGAGTTGCGAGTGGGTGTCTATTTTTAGGCCAGCCTTCAAGACAGTTCCTTTGGCCCAGCCTGCGCCTGCCTGCCTCGCTCGCACTCTCCTCTGTGTGTCTGCCACACTTCTGCTCTCCATTTCATCAACTGCAGATGTGGCACACAGCCGTCTTGGAGAAGTCATGAACTGTGTCGTCTGCGCGCCTTAACAGCCAACATCTGCTGCAGCAAGCTGAAGGGAGAGGCAGGGAAGTGATTTTCGGGAACACGTTCAAGTACCTCAACTTCGCCTCGACTTTGGCCTGCGCGGACAATTATGTTACACTAATTGCATCAAGATAGCAGCCATAAAAACAGGATTCGAGTGGCCCGGGCCCCCACCCCTCTTGGGAAAGTTGCAGTCACAAAGGGTAGTCTTTTTTTTTTTGCCTTTTTTTATTGTGGTTTGTTTCTTGTTCTCAAAAGCTTATTACACCGGGTGCAAACAACAACAAAAATGCCATAAAAAGGCAAGACTCGTAATATGCTTAAGAGCTAAAAAGACCTATGGTGTTGCTTTGACCAATGAAAATATTCCTGCAGGTATTGTAAAATTTATGTGCCATGTGAAAATCATTAGGGGTGTTGTTTTTTCATGGAGGAAAATGTTCATTGTTGAGCCATTTTGTCAATTATTTTAATGCTGCGTTTCTGCTTGAACCTCATGATTTTGCTATATAAACCAGTTTAATGTCTTCTGCACAGAGCCTGGCTTTCTTAAATCTTACATGTTGGAAAGCTCGTGTTCTGTATCAGATCTGCTGGGTTCTTTCAGATTGAAAAATCTGTCTTGTGTGGCAAAGTGCCACGCGGCCTAGGAGCAGTCTGACCAGAGGCCAGCCTCCAGCATTGACTTTGGAGTCCTCAAAAGGCCAGGCAAGGTTGCATTAATAAACGGCTACAGGATTATTATTACCGTTCCTTGGGTTTTCACACCGGACTCACTGGACAGTGATCACAGGCGCGTTTCTCCCGCATGGAGTTTCTAGTCCGTTGCTCTGTTCTGAGCTCGTCACCCACTTGTGGCAGAAGCAACATTGTGTTCCGCGTCTGGGTCTGGACTCGAATTGTTCTGAGGGCTCGCAGGGCCCACTTTGGTCACTTACGCATTGCTGCCTCGCGGCTCCTCCGGAGAGGGAGCGGGTGGTTTCCGCTGCCATGCAGCCTGGGTAGCATGCTTCTGCTCACATTTCAAGTCTCTAGACTTTGTTCTGAGGAGCCAGATGGAAGCTTGCGGATTGTTTTTATCTTTTGTCCTTCACACGGTAACCTGATCTCCGGCATATCTAGACATCTAGCAGAAAATTTACTATGTGAACGCAAGGAAATGATTTAGAATAGGGACCTGCCAGGGCCGAGAGGGCTCAAGATGTACTTTATCAGCACAGATATTTCCACCCGTTCCCATGCCCCCACCTCTTTTTTTTTTTTTTTTTTTTTTTCCTCTTTTCTTTTTTTGGTCTTTGTAAGAAATGGCTTGGTGATCAAGGGCATTTCCAAATATGCCCAAATACTCTTCTCTTTTAACCTGAGGTGAGCCGTGTAGTCGAGTAGGATGGATAAAGGTGTTAATCTGCACCCTGGGAAAGTTGATTGCCTATCATTCGGAAGCTTAGAAGAAGAGCGATTTGGTAGAACCACAGCCCTGACGAAGGCCTCACAACCTCACCTGTTAGAGCAGTGCGATTGGCTACAACGAGGACCTTGCCTGAAGCTACACATCAGGTGTGAGGCAGGCAGATGTGAGCCTGGATGCCAGCGCAGCCCCCAGCGACTTCCTGCTTTGTGGGCTTTTGGTGGCAACATATTTGCAAGTGTTTTGTTGTTGTGAAATGTCTATCCCCTTTAAGTCCTTCTAAAAGAGGGTAAGGACAGTTTCTTCCAAACTTTGATTTGTTTAGGATCAAGTTAGTAACTAAGTAGCATGTTCACTAGCATTGGATATTTGCTATGCTTGGGAGCAAGTGAGCTTGTATTTGTATTTCTATCTAGCATGGTATGCGCTTGGAGTCAGTGCCCTGGGTTTAAAGATAGTGGTGGCAATGGGGAGAGGTCTCTGCTGTCTGCTCTAGAACTGGGACAGCCACGGTAATTCTTGCTTTAGCGTTATTGTTAGTGAGGTTATGTACCTGACACACTGAGTGTGAACGTCTCTCATTTTAATTGATTGCTGGTTATCCTTGACAACAAAGGAAAGCGGTAGCAGTGACAAGGGCCATGTTTCACCTGAGTTTCTGCTTGTCTCTTCTGCAGAGTGGGTGGGTCTAGCTTCCAGCCCTCCTCCCCTCGCCCCGCTGTACTTGTCCAGCACCGTTTGCAGCATTTCTTGCTTTACCTTTGGGTGTGTATCTGCATTGTTTTCAAGAGGACCATGCTGTTTGCAAAATGCCCTAAATTCCTTCCTCTCCTGCTTGCCCTGATTCTCCTTGTGACATTTTCTTGAAGTTTTTAGCTGGAAAATCCAGCTTATCACCTGGTGGTGGGATTCTCTTCACACTTATTTTCCTTTATGACAATATTCTGTCTCATTATAGTCAAGAATATCTGCAGTCCACACCATTTGAACCAACCTCTGGCTTACAGAAATCAGTATTTAGGGGCATACTTCAATATTTTTTTTAGTGCCTAAAACAGAGAAATGCAGGTGAAACATTTTCTGCTAGGCATTTCATTGAAGAGGTGTTTCCTGAGCAACAGCTGCATGCTAGGTATTGGGATGAGCAGGACCCACACTATGCCTGCCCTCAGGAAGCTTAAAGTCTGACATTGTGTCTCCTTGAAATTCAGGCTCAGTTAAACCTTTAGTTTCTATTAGACTTCAGTTCTTGTTATTGCAAACCTACCTATTGACTTTTGACAATTCCAGGTTAAAATGTATACTGATGAAAAAGGTTTGAAGCAATTTCATTTACACTAGCATCAAACCTACGTGGGGATCCATATAATAAAAAGTATAAAACGTCTGTACTGAAAACTACAAATCATACCTGGAGAAAGTTAAAGAAAACCCAGTACATGGGAAGATAGCTTTAGTTCAGGGAGTGGAAGACACGCTGTTGTTACTACAGAGTTCTTCCCAAACTGGCCTACAGATTTAGTAAAGTCTCTATCAGAACTCCAGGTGTCTTTTTTTTTTTCTTTTTTGCAGAGATTGACAGGGCATTCCTAAAATCATATGGAAATGATGCAAGAAATCCAGAATACCCAAAATACTTTGAAAAAGAACAAAGTGGAAAGACTCAATTGTATTTATTTATTTATTTATGTGTGTATGTATGTATTTATGGCAGAAATACGGAGAAAGAAGGAGGGAGAAAAAGAAATCTTACATCCACTGGTTCACTCTCCAAGTGGCTGCAGCTGCCTGGGCTGGGCCAGGCTGAAGCCAGGAGCCAGGAGCTTCTTCTAGGGCTCCCACATAGGTGTAGGTACTCAAGGACTTGGGCCCTCTTCTTTCCCAAGTGCATTAGCAGGGAGCTGGATCAGAAGTGGAGCAGCTGGGACTAGAACCGGTGCCGATATGGGATGCTGGCACTGCAGGCAGAGTCTTAAGAATTTGGCGGCCGGCGCCGTGGCTCAATAGGCTAATCCTCCGCCTAGCGGCGCTGGCACACCGGGTTCTAGTCCCGGTCAGGGCGCTGGATTCTGTCCCGGTTGCCCCTCTTCCAGGCCAGCTCTCTGCTGTGGCCAGGGAGTGCAGTGGAGGATGGCCCAAGTGCTTGGGCCCTGTACCTGCATGGGAGACCAGGAAAAGCACCTGGCTCCTGGCTTAGGATCAGTGCGGTGCGCCAGCCGTGGCGGCCATTGGAGGGTGAACCAACGGCAAAGGAAGACCTTTCTCTCTGTCTCTCTCTCTCACTGTCCACTCTGCCTGTAAAAAAAAAAAAAAAAAAAAAAAAGAATACATACAAATGGCAAATAAGCACATGAAAAGTTGCTCATCAGTTAGTCATTAGGCAAATACAAACCAAATCCACCATGAGATGCCACTTTTCACCCATTTGGACAGCTGTGTTCAAAATGACAACAGCAAGTGTCAGTGAAAACGTGGAAAACTTGGGACTCTTTTACATTGCTGGTGGCAATGTAAAATGGTTCACCTGTTTTGCAGCTTCTCCAGTGGTTAAAGTTACCATGTGATCCAGCAATTCTCCTCCCAGATATGTACCCAAGAGACATGAAATTACACATTTACACAAAAACTTTCACATGAATGTTCAGATTATTCTTAATAGCCAAAAAAATAGTGACAACTCACATGTCTATCCGCTAATGAATAAACAAAAAGGTGACTTCCTACAAAAGACAGAAGTATGGATTCATGGTACTGCATGGAGGGATCTTCAAATGCTGTGCTCACAGAAAGAGGCCAGACACAAAAGGCCACGTATTAGATAAAGTTCCATGAGTATGGATTATCCAGAATTCATAAGTCTGTTGAGACAAAGTAGATCAGTGGTTGCTTGGAACTGTGGACAGGAGGGCACAGGGACCCAACGGTGAGTTGAGTGACTGCTGTTGGGTACAGGGTTCCTTTTGGGCATGGCGAAAATATCCTGGTATTTAGATTGTGGTCATGGTTTCACAATTCTTGAATATGCTAAAAACCATTCAACGATGCAGTTTCAACAGTTGGATTTTGCAGTATGTGAATTATATCTCAATAAAAAAAGATTTTGGTATCTGAATTTCTTGTAAAGTGAGGCACAGCTAATTACGCTTGTTGTCAGCTTAGGCAGGGTGCAGCAGATGTTTCTGTCAAGGGCCAGACAGGAAGTATTTTAGGCATTTCAGGCTGTACCGTCTCTCTGCTCTCTCGATGTTGCTGCTGTAGTTTGCAGGCAGCTGTAGATGATCTGTAAATGAATCTGTGTGGCTGCATTCCTATAGCACCTTATTTACAGGCAGTGGAGTTTCAATTTCATATAATATTCATACATCACTGAAAAGCAGTGTTATTTTCCTTCCACCCCCACCATGGAAGAATATAAAAATCAGTTTGCCAACCCCTGTGTTATCGAAAGCTTTTTAAAAAATGTACTTGATCGACAGAGAGATAATGAGAGATGGAAAGAGAGACAGAGATCTCTCACCCATTGGTGCACAGTGCCTAGGATGGCCAGGACTAGATTGGGGCTGGAGCCGAGAGGAGCCAGGAGTTCAGTCCATGTCTCCCATATCAGTGGCAGGGACCCAGCTACTCAAGCCAGCATCACTGCCTTCCAGTGTTTGCTTTAGCAGGAAACTGAAATCCGGAGCCAAGGGTGGACATCAGACCCAGGAAGTGTGATGTGGGATGTGGGCGTCACAACCACCTGCCCCCAGACACTGAAGGCTTAGATACATTTTACAGCCACAGGAGGGAGGGATTGTTCTTTTCCATGTTTCATAGATGAGGCTGTTGAGAATTCCAGAGGCTGAGCCAATCACCCCAATAGTAGTGGCCAGCACTGGGCGCTAACTCTGGTTCCAGAACCCATGCATCTGACCCAGCCGTCTTCCTCTCATTCCATCAGGGTCAGGCCAGGCAGCCTGGACCCCTGTAGCTGTGCTGTGACCTCCTCCTTCTCTGCCTTAGACCTCTGTCCTCACCTGGACCTGTCACGGCTGTCTTGCCTCCCCCAGTCGCTCTGGAATGACCTCCTTTACCCTCTTGCGCTCGCTCCATATTGCTAAGCCAACATGAAGCCACAGAGCCTGGGAGAAACAAATCCACCACCTTGCCTCCCTGTTCCGACTTTCCTCGTGACTCACTCCTGCTGGGAAGGCGATGCTTCAGCCACCTTTTGACCCTAAATCCAGCTGGAACCCGGGCCGCCTTGCTGGCCGTGGGACTCTCCTGCTCTTCGCTATCCGTCTTGGGGCTGGCGGGTTGGCTGGGCACCATTCAGCCCTCTGCAGGGAGTGGTTGTTAGAACCTCTTTGTTTCATTCAGTGCTCAGAACTTGGGTAGGGCCTTCGGGGAAGTTCAAACACCATTAGCGCCTTCCACCGAGAGATCTCTTGCCCGCTCAGCCTCTGCCTCTGTGCTGCTCCATTTCATATCCTTGGATGCCTGCCCGGCCTCCCTCCATGGCTCAAGGGGCAGGAGGCCAAGGCAGCAGGAGGGGTAAGTCTGTTTTGTGTCTCTGCACGACCAGTAGGGCTACTAGTCAGAACAGGGGCCGCTGCTGGGGACAGAGGGGCAGGGTGTAGAGGGTGCTTCCTCCCACCCTATTCTGTCCCATGTCACCGAGGCCTTGCATCACGGCCTGCATCAAGAATGGGTTCACTGGCACCGTTGAACCTTTCCCGGGGAGTGGCTGGACGCTTCGTGAGGCCTCTGCTGGAGTGCAGTTCGATCCTCCGCAGGCAATGGAATTTCAGTTTCATATAATATTCATTCATCACTGAAAAGCAGTGTCCCCCCCCCCCCCATGAAGAATATAAATGGTGAGCACCCGTTCATATGTGAGGCCCTTCCTCTGGAAGCTGGGTTTTATGTGTTCTTCTATGACAAAGCAACAGCTACTCCCCCACCCAAAAAAAAAAAAAAAAAAAAAAAAAAAAAGGAAGAAGAACTTTAGAAGTGCTTAAGTGATTAATGTAAGCTCTTTATTTATGACTCATAGTGTGGTCGAGAAAAGAATCCTCTGACTTTTAGTACTGTTTTCATTCCACATCGTTCGGACTGTGTTAAGGACTGAAGTGTGGAGTTCCTCCAAGATGGCCCCGCCAGTAGCCACCTAGCATGATTGACTGGTGCAGGGCAGGGGACACTGCCCACCTCTGCAGGTAGGGACGGCTGGGCGGGGTCGGGGAGTTGCTCTCTTCTGCAGTTCCTGGGTCACACATGAATTACTGAGAGTCCAGAAACTTTCCTTCTTAGACCTTAAAATAGTTTTTAAAATAATCCGTGGAGGGATTACTTGGTTGGAAGGGACAGAGGGAATTTGTTGGAATGATTTAGAGTTGTGTCCTGGAATATATGGGAAATTGAGAACTGGAATTCTAAAGGAAACAGGACACCTTCTCTGCCTGCATCACTCTTCTTGAATCTCGTTGTGTCTTCGTTGGGTTTTATTTTTCCTGCATCCCTGCAGACGGCCTTGACGATGAGTCCGCCCATGGTTCCTCATGACTGCCCCCAAAGGTTGCCCTTGGTCCTTGAGACTTTGAGGATGGGAATTCTGTCTTGGATGAGTATGACTGTGTGTGCTTCGAGTTCTTGCTGGGAGTCCAGGTATTGTAGGTGGCTCACAGCCATGCCAAGGAGGGGGCTGGGCAAGTAAGCCTGGTGGTTGTTTGAAAGCTTCTGGGCTGTCTTCAGTGCCCTGGCCTGAGCAGTCCCAGACAGGAGTTGGAATGGAAGCAGGAAGTGGAAAGACCAGGAACTGGGCAGAGTCCTCTTCATGCCTCAGTGTGGTTTCGCTGTGCCTTCCCCCCTGCACTGCTCGCTGCAGACTCACTCTTCTGCATTGCAGGCCACAACCTGCTGGCTTTGAATTCCCA
This sequence comes from Oryctolagus cuniculus, assembly GCF_964237555.1. NCBI lineage: Eukaryota > Metazoa > Chordata > Mammalia > Lagomorpha > Leporidae > Oryctolagus > Oryctolagus cuniculus. Next base: position 77,702,753 of record NC_091441.1, read on the forward strand.
GGGGACCTCTTAACCTCTCCAGTGAAATTGCTTTTTACCTGGAGGTGAGATGCTGGAGGCCGCATGTCAGGTGGAAATTGTTTATTGTTACAGTGTCTTTGAACACCATGGAAAGCACCAGTAAGTGAAAGGAGGCCCTCACGGTCAGGGGGGGACATGGGAACAGAGACCCAGCCCCCCCAAGGGAGCATCACATTTGCAGCTCTGTTTGCTCCAAGACATTTGCTTATAATTTGTGCTGTTAATAACCATGCCTGCCTTTGCTCCTGCCCCAAGCACAGGTAGGTGCCCTTGTATTAGTTAAGCCTGAAGAACAGTCTGCGATTGCATCAGATCTTATTCCCACTTCCAAGTTCATGGAAGAGTTTAAAGGCTCTGATTGGCCCAGTTTGGGCCATGTGGGTATGTCCTTCATCCAGTCAGCTTTGGCTTCCAAGTTGTCAGCTACATTCAGGAACTGTCCAGGCTTTTAATTTAGAATTGGGATGAGGAGAGAGGTAGAGACAGACAGACAGACAAACTTGGAATACATACTGTGAATGAGACAAATAAAACCACATTGTAGAAAAGTTACGGCTGGGATAAGACCCTTGGCTCTGGTGGGACCGAAATACAGTGTCTTCCAGGGTCTGCGTGAGAATCACTTGTGTCAGGTTATTAACATGCAGGGTCTCTGACCCCAGCACCTGCTCTTGTTCTTGAGTGCTACAGCAAGGACCTGTTTTTTTTTTTTTTTTTTTTTTTTTTTTAATCTGTCCACATTAAGTTTTTGAGAATCATTTCTTCTAAGGGAAAGATATTGGGCTGCTTTAACTACCTTTACAGTAAGCCTTTCTGGGCCGGCGTTGTGGAGTTGTGGGCAGAGCCACCCTCTGCAACATCAGCATCCCATTTCCATCCAGCTGCCTGCTATTGGCCTGGGAGAAGCAGCAGCTGAAGGCCCAAGTGTGGGAGAAGCCGATGAAGCTGTGGCTCCTGGCTGCCTCCTGGCCATTGCAGGCATCTGGAATGGAAGATCAATCTCTCTCTCTCTCTCTTTCTCTAACTCTTTAAAAAAATATAAGCCATTCTAATCCCGGAGATAAATAGGATATTTCAAAAAAAATTCATGGAAAGTAGAATTTAAAAGGTTTGTTTTGGTGCAAAAAATCCTGAAATCCATGCATAGGAAAGTGTATTCAGAAAAGGTCATGGAAATGAATATGATGAAAAACTGCATTGGTTTTGGAATTTTTTTTGCACCAAAGAAACTTAGCTTCATTTTCCATGATCTTTCAGGGGTCTCTTTTGAGCAGTTGGGCTTCCTGTGATAACGAGGGTTGCAACTTTTTCTGTTCCTTTTGTGTGATCATCACCCTCAGCCCATTGCTGAGAAAGCTGGGTTTAAACCAAAAGAAACTCCCCAGAGTATCCCTTATCAGCTGGAGACCTGCGTAAAGAGAGAGTGAGACAAAGCCTGGAGTTCGTCAGGAAGGAGTTTTGTGTATTTTCTCAATCTGTGCCTTTTGCTCCTGAAAAAACAGTCCCCCCCCCCCCAAAAAAAAAAAAAACATTCTGCAGAGTGAAAGAGTTGAGGGGAGGGTTTGAAATTGCTTGTCAGGGCTGGCGCCGCGGCTCACTAGGTTAATCCTCCGCCTTGCGGTGCCGGTACACCGGGTTCTAGTCCCGGTCGGGGCGCCGGATTCTGTCCCGGTTGCCCCTCTTCCAGGCCAGCTCTCTGCTGTGGCCAGGCAGTGCAGTGGAGGATGGCCCAGGTGCTTGGGCCCTGCACCCCATGGGAGACCAGGATAGGTACCTGACTCCTGCCACCGGATCAGCGTGGTGCACCAGCCGCAGCGGCCATTGGAGGGTGAACCAACGGCAAAGGAAGACCTTTCTCTCTGTCTCTCTCTCACTGTCCACTCTGCCTGTCAAAAAAAAAAAAAAAAAAAAAAAAAAAAATTGCTCGTCAGTTGTACGTATCTGTTGCATAATTATCAGTTGTGAAATAATGAAGCTATGTTGTTTTTTAATGTCATTTTATAAACGGAACTTTTTTTAAAAAAAGATTTTATTTACTTAAAGAGGTAGAATTATAAACAGAGAGAGGGAAAAACAGAGATTCTGAAAGGTCTTCATCTGTTGGTTCAGCAACAACAGCCAGAGCTGGGCTGATCCAAAGCCAGGAGCCAGGAGCTTCTTCTGGGTCTCCCACGTGGGTGCTAGAGCCCAAGCATTTGGGCCACCTTCTACTGCTATCCCAGGTCATAATAGAGAGCTGGATGGGAAGTGGAGCAGCCGGAACCTGAACTGGCCCCCATATGGGATGCGGGTGCTGCAGGCGGAGGTATAGCCTACTACATCGCAGCCCTGGCTCCAAAAGGTACTTTTTTTTTTTTTTTTTTTTTTAATAGCAATCGAGTTCTCACTGGTTGCTGCTAGTATGTTTGTTAAAACTGGTGTGGTGATTGTAACTTGCAGTCTGCTCCCTCCCTCTCTCTCTCTCAGGTTACAGGAGGAGACAGCCAGGCAGGGTCTCAGGCTTTGGTTTGAATTGTTTCACTGTGCCTCATGTTTGCGTCCTTTAGGAATGGAGTGTGTACACCACAGTAGCGCCTGCCCTACCCACCCCTCGCAGCCCGTCGAGAAGTTATTGCCAGACGTGTACAATAGGAGTGGCCAGTGTAAACCTCTCTGTTGCTTAAGGCACTTTCTGTTCTCTGTGTGCAAGAGAAGGGTGGGGTGGGGCGAGTAGGAGAGCTGCTTCCCTTTGCTTTTTCTGCCAAATTCAAGAAAAAGAAAAAAAAAAAGTACTCTCCTTCTCCTCTCTCCTCCCTGCACGGGGAGGCTTGAGTTGGGAGGGGACTTTGGCAACACTGAGCATTTTCATAAGCAAGTTATTTTAAAAATTTCCTACTTTAAGGAAACTCAAACTGACACCAAATTAATTTTTTTTAATAAAATCGTTCAACGAGGCCCTGTCTTGCCAACAGTTTTGGGTGAACAGGGTGAAGGGAAGAAGCCAGCCATGCAGTGGGTAGATTTGGTTAAGTGAGACCATCTACTTTTTGGCATTAGATGCATGGTTTCTGTACTGTGCTGGGTGGAGGAAGAACTTTTGCAAGAGGGGAGGGTAAGAAAGCTGCCAGCAGGCCCTATGGAATCCTGTAGAACTTGAGACTTAATAAAAAAAAAAAGCAAATGGAAGGGAAAGTAGGATTTCTTTTTTTTTTTTTTTTTTTTTGAGTTATTTATTTATTTGAAAGAGTTACACACACACAGAGGGAGAGAGAGAGAGAGAGAGAGGTCTTCTATCCACTGGTTCACTCCCCAATTGGCTGCAATGGCTGGAGCTGCACCAATCCAAAGCCAGGAGCCGGGAGACTCTTCCAGGTCTCCCATGCGAGTGCAGGGGCCCAAAGACTTGGGCCATCCTCCACTGCTTTCCCAGGCCGCAGCAGAGAGCTGGTTCAGAAGCGGAGCAGCTGGGACTTGAACTGACGTCCCTATGGGATGCTGGCACTGCAGGTGGCAGCTTAACCCGCTGTTCCACAGTGCCAGCCCTGGAAAGTAGGATTTCTTTATGGTATTATGAAACACTAGAGCCTACAAAGCATGCAGTTGGGCTGTCAGTGTCAGCTGTATAAAACAGTGGGTCTGGGGGATGCTGAGCCACATCGGCCTTCCTGGTCAGGCCCTTCCCGTGCGGTTTTCAACTTGCTGGCCCTTGAAGATTGTTACCATTCCCCACTCATGGGTGATTGGTAATTTCTATCCTAGGTGGTCATGCCGGAGGTGATCCTGCAGGCAGAAAGGGGCCAGTGAAAGCTAAATGATAGTCCTGTTCTCCTGTCTGTCCTTACAAGGAAGGACTTTGTATTTCTTTATGTGTGTGTGTGTGTGTGTGTGTGTGTGTGTGTGTGTGTCTTGCTCTATCTTTTTTTTTTTCTCCTTTTGACCTAGGTGTTCCCAAGCAGACCACCTCTGTTTAAACCAAGCTGAGGAGCTGGCACTGTGGTGTAGTAGGCTAAGCCGCCACCTGCAGTGCCGGCATCTCAAATGGGCGCGGATTCATGTCCCAACTGCTCCACTTCCAATCTAGCTCTCTGCAGATGGCCCAGGAAGCAGTAGAAGATGGCCCAAGTCCTTGGGCTGCTCTGCTGCACCCACATGGGAGACCTGGAAGAAGCTTCTGGCTCCTGATCACCCCAGCTCCAGACGTTGCAGCCATTTGGGGAGTGAACCAGCATATGGAAGACCTCTGTCCCTGTTTCTCCTTCTTTCTGTCTGTAACTCTGCCTCTCCAATAAAAACAAACAAACAAATCAGGCTGGACTAAAAATGTCCGTAAGGTCTTCAGAAAGTTCATGCCAAGTGCATTTATGAGAAAAATAGCATGCATGGATTTCAGTAAGTTTTGCACCAAAATAAATTGATCTTCAAAAATGTATTTATTTTTATTGGAAAGACTAAGAGAGAAACAGACAGAGGTCTTCCAGTCTACTGGTTCTTTCCCCCAAGTGTTGCAACAGCTAGAGCTTGGCCTGCTTCAAGCCAAGGGCCAGGAACTCAATCTGCTGGTCTCCCACATAGCTGGTAGGTAGCTAAGTACTGGAGCCATCATCTCCTGCCTCCCAGGATGTGTGTTAGCAGGCAGCTGTATCAGAAGTGGAGTGGGTGCTTGAGCCCAGGCACTCCATTAGGGGATGCGGGCGTCCCACGCAGCATCTTAACCACTTTGCCTAATGTAAGCCCCGGATGTATCTTCAGCTTCCGTTTTTCCATGAACACTTTGAAGTCCCTTTGTATTGCTCTGAGGTTTTTGTCCTATTGGGGGTTTCAGTAGTTTGTATCCAGGACCATGGCCAAGCCGCTAGCTGAGCGACTTCTGAGAGCTGCTCTCCAGGCCCAGCCTGGGCTCTGGAAGTGGCGGTGCCCTCCCAGGTGACCTTGGGCTGTGATACCTCTGTAAGACCCATCGCATCAGGGCTCAGGAACTGAGTCCTAAGCCGTGATTGGCACTGATCTCTCCTACTTTGCCTGAGCATTGCACTGAGGTTTATTTACGTGTCTCCTCCTCAGAGGTGCAGAGTGGAAATAAGCAACAAAGACTTCATTCACATCTAAACCCGGATTTAAACCTCAGGAGGTGGGGAATACATTTAGCTGTGCTGTTCGGATGGTGCCCTAGGAAAACCCCCGGTGACAAAGTGGTGATTTCATTTCTACAGCGGAGGCCAGTTGGGAGCAGGATGGGAAACCTTGTGCACGTGTGTGCTCAGCCCTTCTCCCCTTCCCCCATCCTGGCTGGTGGGGCTTTGTTGGGGGCTTCACGCACCCTTATGTACAGCAAGGCCTAGGGCTGAATCCTGGTTCTGCTCATGTAATATTGGATTAACTAAACTCCTTGTCAGGTTGTCAGGATGTTAAATGAGATAGTGCCTACAAAGGGTTTAGCACCAAGTACTGATGGTGTGAGAAATTGCCCTCCAAGCAGTGCCGCTGGAGTGACTGTTCCCTTCAGAAAGGGCTGCATCACAGGAAAACTGGTTTCTCCTACCCTCTCCAACACCCAGCTTGCCAGGACATGCGGGATTGTTTCCCACAACAGCACCCAGCACCCACTGAACGTCCCATGCAGGTAACTCTGCCTGGAGTCGGCGTCAGACCTCAGAGGTTCATGGCTCAGTCCTACCAAACACCAGTTATAGGACCTGTGCTAGTGATTCTCACGACCCCTCCTCGGGTTTGACCGTTAACTGGGATGGCTCACAGAACTCAGGGAAACGCTGGCTGATGCTTCCTGGTTTCCTATAATAGATATTAACAAGGACACAGCTGAGCAGCTGGATGAAGAGGTGCAGAGGGCCAGGAATGGGGAAGGGGCGTGGAGCTTCCATTCGCTCTCTGGGCCCACCGTCCTCTGGGTGCCTGCACGTGTTCAGCGCCCTGCAGCTGCCCGGATGCTGTCCTTTGGGTTTTATGGAGCCTTCATTACACAGGTGCGGTTGGTTAAATCATTGGACGTCATTGATGGATTCAGCCCTCAGCCCCTCTCCCTTCCCTGGGAGCCAGGGGTTAGGAGATGAGCTGAAAGATCTAATGTTGGGTGGTTTCCCCAGTGATGAGGCGGCGCAGCAGCCCGGGGTACTAGCACAAGGAAAGACGCTTAGCACTTCAGAGCATCCCTAGGGCTGTGTGCTAGTAGAAAACAGGCCCAGCCCTGGCTTCTGCAGGCGTTTAGGGAGTGAATCAGCTGATGGGAGATCTCTGTTTTTCTCTGTGTGTATCTTTTTACCATTAAAGTAAAGTAAAAATTGGAAAGAGGTTAAAAGAAAAAAGAAACCAAGACATTGCTCCCCATGTCACGATACCTTTGATGTGGTTTTTCTTTTTTTAATATTTTATTTATTTATTTGAGAGGCAGAGTTACAGACAGTGAGAGGAAGAGACAGAGAGAAAGGCCTTCCTTCCGTTGGTTCACTCCCCAGATGGCCACCACTGCCAAAGCTGGGCCGATCCAGAGCCAGGAGCCAGGAGCTTCCTTCGGGTCTCCCATGTGGGTGCAGGGGCCCAAGCACCTGGGCCATCCTCTCCTGCTTTCCCAGAGAGCAGAGAGCTGGATTGGAAGAGGAGCAGCCAGGACTAGAACTGGCATCCATATGGGATGCCAGCACTGCAGGTGGAGGATTAACCTGCTGCGCCACGGCACCAGCCCCAATGCAGTTTTTCTAAAGAGGGGAAGGGAGTGTTGGGTAGGACAGCAGCCGCCTTAGTACAGGTTGAAGATTCCCAAGTCAGAATCGGCATCGGAAGTGGTGCTGCATCCTTAATCCAGAAATCCCAAACCCGGCATGGTCCAGGATCTGAAACCTTCGATAGCCATGTCCGTACTCAAGAGATTTCGGATTTCAGAACATTTTGATTTCAGATTTTTGGATCAGGAATGCTCAACGTGGACTTTTTCCCAGACTTTGATTCCTTTAATACGAATGTGAAGAGAATATTCTCCCAGCTAAGGTGGAATGAATGGCACGTGCTAACAGACTGCAGTGGGTTCAAGATGAGACCCACCCTTTGATTCTCAGACTGTGGACTTTTTGGAAAGTCAGGTCAGCACACAGCCCAGATCACTGGGTCGACGGGCGGGTTTGTGTGGGTGTGGGTGTGAGTGGGTGATTCTTCACCCTGCCTGAGTCGCAGGATCGGAGGTTGGCGGGGTTCATTTCTGGTTTTCTTTCCATCTATCACAGGTGGACCTCCTATGTTGAAATCCAAATTACATCTTCCAGACACGGTGTGCCACTTGGGGCAGAGTTTCACCGTGTACGGCACTCCTTTTCACATCCAGAAACACTTACTGTAGGTAAGCGTTTCACAGCCTCTATTCATTGAAGGTAGTTAAGACTTTGAAAATAACAAAGAACAGCACTTTCTTTCCCATTTCCATACCTCATCCCCACTTCCAAGCTAAAGTTATGACTTTCTTTTTTACTTTTTTAAAGATTTTTTTAATTTATTTGAAGGAGAGAGAGAGAGAGAGGTGTCTTCCATCCCTTGGTTCACTCCCCAAATTGTCACAACAGCTGGCGGATCCACTGCCAGGAACCAGGAGCTTCTTCCAGGTCTCCCACACAGGTGCAGGGGCCCAAGCACATGGGCCATCTCCTGCTCTCCCAGGCCATCAGCAGGGAGCTGGATCAGAAGTGGAGCAGCCAAGACTTGAACCAGTGCCCAGATGGGATGCCGGCACTTCAGGCAGTGGCTTTACCTGCTATGCCACACTGCCGGCCCCTATAGTTGTGACTTTGTAAATTCTGTAAATTCGCCACTTCTGTTTCTTTTGGGTAATCCCTGCGAATACTATACCTGTCTTGTTCTGCTGCTTGCCATGTTGCTGTTTTTTTTTTTTTCCTTTCTTTTCCCCATGAATCAGGTCCTCAAACCCCGTTATTAACTGTCTGTCCAACTTCATCTTCATTGTTTCCCCAAATTGTATCCTACATAAAAATCAGGGCATATGCGCCAGAATCACTAACTATGAATGGATCTGTGGCCCTTGGGTTCCCTGGCAGTACTGGAGTGGCATGCCTGAGGTCGGCATGCTCGGGGCTCGTGAATAGCTTTTGAGGACATTGGAAGGTCACACAGTATTTCTCCAAGCTTGCTTGTTGGTGATCACAGCCCTGTAGAAGTCAATCAGAAGCCTCTTAATAATTCTGTTTAGGCAGGATATAATTAGGTGTTTAAAATTAGTGGAGTGCCTGGTTTGCTATGCGTTTCGCATTCTCATTGGGAAGGCGTGTTTACCAGGTGACTCTGGGGACATCTCACGCCTCGGTTTTTTCTTTTCCCCCTGAGCTGAGAGTTTGAAAGTCAGGGAATTCTTTCTACCTGTATTACCTGTTTGTCAGCAATTTACCGGAGTTGTTTTGATTTAACACTGAACCAGTGCCGGCAGGTGTTAGCACAAACATGTTTTTGTAAAAAGAACAAAAGGGAAGCCACGGTATCGTTGGGGACCAGCAGGTTTTGGCGTGTGAGTGTTTTACAAATAACGATGACCACAGCAAACTCTGCGCACGGACTCCCTTGGCTGCCTGGTTTCTCTGCATCCTGAAGACACCATGGGAGACACCCAGAGTTTGTATCCTTATTGCCAAATTGTCCTGCCAGTCGAACCATGGATACTCAGCACATACATATGGTGCGTGGTGATCCCCAAAGGAATTCATTTATTTGACATCAAAGTGTAGACACATGAATTGTTCAAAAGTCAAGGTGGTTTCTGTCTTTTTAAATTTTTTTGAAAGATTTATTTATTTGAAAGGCAGAACTACAGAAAGGCAGAGGTAGAAAGAGAAAGTGAAAGTCTTCCATCCGCTGGTTCACTCCACAAATGCAGCCACAGCCAGAGATGGGCTGATCCGAAGCCAGGAGCCAGGAGCCAGGAGCCTCTTCTGGGTCTCCCACACGGGTGCAGGGGCCGAAGGACTTGCAGGTGGCAACTTTACCCACTACACCACAGTGCTGGCCCCGGTTGCTGAGTCTTGAGCAGGCTTTCTGTGGCATTCCATTTAGTAGCCTGGCTGGCAGTGTGGCATAGTGGTTAAGCTGCCCTCAGGCGCCGGAATCCCATATGGGTGTCAGTTTGAGTCCTGGCTCCCCCACTTCCGATCTAGCTCCCAGCTAAAGTGCCTGGGAAGGTAGTGGAGGATGGCCTGAATTCTTCAACCCCTGCACCCATGTAGGAGACCTGGAGGAAGCTCCTGGATCCTGGCTTTGGCCTGGCCCAGCCCTGGCTGTTGCAACCATTTGGGAAGTGAACCAACCAGCATATGGAAGATTCTCTCTCTCTCTCTTTCTCTCTCTCCCTCCCCTCCTTTCCCCTCCCTCTCCTCTCTTCTCCTCCCCCCCAACTCTCTCCCTCCTTCCCTCCCTCTCTGTAATTCTGACTTTCAAGTAAGTAAATCTTCAAGTACCCTTTGTTAAAGAGTGCCCTCTCTGGGGCCGGCATTGTGGTGTAGTAGGTAAAGCCTCCTCCTGCAGCACCAGCATTCCGCGTGGGCACCGATTTGTGTCAGGGCTGCTCCAATTCTGATCCAGCTCCCTGCTGGTATGCTTGGGAACGCAGTGGGTGGTGGCCCAAGTACTTAGGCCCCTGCACCCATGGGGCATATGGGGAAGAAGCTCCTGTCTTTGGCCTGGCCCAGCTCTGACTGTTGTGGCCATTACATCTCTGTAATTCAGACTTTCATATAAATAAATAAGTCTTTTAAAAAAATGTATTGAAGGAATGACCTCACTGAACACAAGTGTTTATATTTTGTTTGTTGTTGCAGACATTGTCTTCTCCGTGAAAATAAAGTCTTTATATTTAATTTTATTGAAGGACTTTTTTTCCTCTCACCCACAAAGTGGATAAAAGTGAGTGACCTGATTCTGGTTACCCTGTGCCACTTTCCCTTTAGTCACAAATGGCAGTTGATGAGTTTGGACCGGAACCCAGCTCCTGTGCTGGGTAACTTGAGCTCTTGTGTTTTGTACCTTTCGCCTGTCCTGGGCATCTCAGTGCCAGATCATCTAGTCCAACCTCCAGCCTGGATGTAGACGCTGGAGTTTTCAGGGCGTAAGGACTGGATGGCAGTCACGCAGTGTGGGGGCGGGGCTTCGCCCAGGGCTCCCTGCAGCCTGTTGGGTGACAGTGAACTCTTGGAGCTCAGGGCTGCATCTTCCTTAACTCCAGCCTGGTTGGAGCTGCTGGTGATGCTGGAGAGAATCATCTGCCATGGTGAGCTGAGTAACTCTGCTGCTTCCTGCTTTAGAGCTGCCCAGTGCTTGTGAATCACCTGTTGCTGTTTCCAACCGGTGGCTCTGGTGTGAAAGTGGACTAGATCACTGCCCGAGGGTGAGGGAGGAGCTGAGGGCCTGGGCGCTGCCTGCACAAGTCTGGAGGCAGAGGAGCCTTTGGGAAAATGGCGCCAATAGTGCCTTCTGCTCACTGAGCGTTTTTGGTCAGCTCTCGCCAGAGGGGAGCTTTTTAGTACTCTACACAAATATGAGAGAAGTTCAGAATGTTTGTGGGAAATGGAATTGAAAGGCAAGTTAGGCCTAGCCTTTGAGGTGCCCGTGTCCTACATCAGCGTGCCTGGGTTTGATGCTTCACTCTGGCTCCTGGACTGCAGCTAATGCGGACCCTGGGAGACCCTGGGAGGCAGGAGTGATGCTCAGGTAGTCGGGTCCCTCCCACCCTGTGGAAGAGCTGGTTTGAGTTCCCAGCTCATGGCTTTAGCTGCTGTCCCTTGGCCATTTTGGGCATTTGGAGGTAAACCACAGGAAGGGAAGTCCGTCTTCATCCCTGTGATGCAGCGATTGAACTTTTTCTTTTTTTTTTAAGATACATGATAAATTTCAAAAAAGTTTTTGAAATTTGTGCATGCCAGGGTCTTCAGAAAGTTCATGGAATATGTGAATTATGAGAAAAACAGATGTGGAGTTCAAACTTTTTTTTTTTTTTTTTTTTTTTTGCACCACAATAAACTTACCTTTAATTCTATTTTCCATGAACTTTCTGAAGTTCTGTCGTGCTCGAGCGGGATGGCTGAGGCTTCACGGGAGACGCAGGACACTGCCACAGTGCCTGATTGAAAGAAGATTTGGGATACATACCGATGGAAACCGTCTGTGCGTTGCAGAGAATTCGTGTAGCATGTGCATGTCCGCTGCGGTTTCTCTTCCTTGCAGGTTTATGTGAGATGGGTCGTTTGTGTTGCGTGTCACTGCTGCCTCCAGCGGGGTGGCTTCTCTGTGTTGAAGTAGCTTCAGGATTTCCTGGCAGGGAATGTCCATCCACCGCGTCAGCTGAGGGTCCCACGTGGGCCCCAGCTCTCTCTTTCTTCTTTCACGTGGGTCCTCCTGGGACTTCTGTGTGACCCGGAAGGAAGAGGTTGGCCCTGGAGTTCCTAGGTCATCCCTCATCAGCGTTGCCACAGTTCTGGTCATCTTGCTGACCTACCCCAAGTAGATAAGTGAGTACTGACTGCGTTGTTAATGAATGGTTTCTTTATATTACCTGCTTTCCAAAAGCCTGAATCACGTTGCATCAAAAAGAAACTTTGCTTTGGTTATTGTAATTAGAAAATGAATCACTTACCGGAAGTAGATGGTGATGATAAAAATAAACACAGGGGCCTCAGCGAGATCACGGAATGGGGGGGACCAAGAAGAATGGAGACGATGAGGCCTTCCTCGCTCCCCTGCCCTTTCGTGCTGTGTGGGGCCTTGGTCCAGGGGTGCCCTGGAGCTCTCGAAGGCGAGGCCATTTGACATTCAACTTGGGGCTTTTAAAACAACTGGGCTTCCTAGGCCTCAAGTTCAGCTGATGTTCAAGGAGGATCTGAAACCTATTATGTACATTTTGAAGTTCCCTCAGTGACTGGATAGGTGGTAGAGCCGCTGCCTTTTTTGTTTTTATCTGACATTATTGAAAATTAGGGAATTAAAAAGAAAAATAGGCCACCATTGTTTTGTAGCATCCCATAGTGTGTTGCAGTGTCTGGTCCTGGAGGAGCTGGTGTCTCCTTCGACACCGATGTTTTCCTTTTATTCCTAAAGCTAATTTTTTTTTCCACCCCAGTTTTGGCAAAATTATGTATCACTTGCGATAATTCATTTTAAAAATTCCTGAGCTGTGTGGTGCACTTTCATGAAAATTCATTTAGATAAAATTAGATATTATTGTTTAATGAGGTGGCATTTCAATTTAGACCTTGCATCAGGCATATACCAAGAGTTTTTTATGGAAGAGTTAGGTTCATTTGAGTAATAAAGGCTGAATCATGGGGGCTTTCATTCTTAATCGCTGTGAGGATTGTTATCTGTGGGATGTGAGCTGTCTTAGTGGTATTCAATCAAGTGTCCACTTAGCCATGACTGGAAGTAATTGCTCCCAAGTGGGCCGCACGGTGACCTGTTCATACTCGTTCTGACCCTGTGACCTTGTCTGCCCCATTGTTTAGGATTTTATAGCAAGCGAGTCTGCATTTCTGTGGGGTCAAGTAGATATCTTGAGGTCAAACATTTTCTGATTACTGCCTGGTCCACACTGTAAGGCGACCAGGAGCCGTTGTGTTGTTAAATAGTCATTGCTTTGTGGCGTAGTGGGACACGAAGCGGTTTGGAAATTGCCTTCTGAGGCTGCATGTAAACAGTTTAATATTTTGCAGAAAGAAGTTCATCTTGTAAATTAGGTATGAATAATACATTTGTAATTACTCCTTGTGTCTTTAAACACTTGTGTCTTAATTGGCTTGCTTTTTTTTTCCTTTTTTGTTTTTAATGTATTTACATTTGCTCACAAGTTAAAAATAAGTCCCGTAGAAGCTTGGCAAAGTTGAGACAGGCATCTCCGGTTCTGTTGAGACCTAGAACTTGATTGAGATTTTGGGAGGTGCGTTCAATCTTTCTTTGAAATGTTTGCCTGCAGTTGGAGAGTGGGACCCTGGGTCTGCTGTGGCTTCCAGAAAACCTTCTATGCAGTCCCTCAGGGAGTTGTGGTTATTTCCTGTTCTGGGCGTTTTGCACTGTCTCGTTACTGCAAGTTGTGTGCTGCCGCCTGTTGATTGGTAACAGTCCATCTTTTCCAAAGGCAGCGTGGACACATCGCCCGTTATCCCTTATCGATGAGGAGTTAAACGTTCCAAGTCAGCTACATCTCCCTCTCGGCTTTGCGGGCCGCCCCTGCTCCCGTGCCCTTCCGTGAATGTAGCAGAATCGTGAGGGGGATGTTAAAGCTGAGAGGTGATCTTGTGCCGCCTGGACTCAGAGTCAGTCACATCTGAGTCATCTCAGGGCCTTCCGTCCCCGAATCCATGCCTTATCCCTTCATCTCACTCTTGAGCCATTCATGCGATGAATTTGCTACAAATGCTGCGCGGAAAAATACAGCTAGAACAAACCAAAACAAAGCATAAGAAAATATGCAGAGGGGAGCGCTGGCCAATAGTGAATTCAGTATGTCGCCTGGAGTGGCTCGGGATATCAACCCCCCAGTGTAATGTGGCTCTTCCCACTGCTTTGAATACAATCCTCACAGCAATTTTTGGCATCTTGATTGCTCTTTTTTTAAAAAAGATTTTATTTATTTATTTGAAAGTCAGAGTTACACAGAGAGAGGAGAGAGAGAGAGAGAGAGAGAGAGGGAGGGAGGGGTCTTCCATCCACTGTGTACTCCTCAGTTGGCTGCAGTGGCTGGAGCTGCACTGATCTGAAGCCAGGAGCCAGGAGCTCCGTCCAGGTCTCCCACGCAGGTTCAGGGGCCCAAAGACTTGGGCCATCTTCTACTGCTTTCCCAGGCCACAGCAGAGAGCTGAATGGGAAGTAGAGCAGCCGGGTCTCGAACTGGCGCCCATATGGAATGCCGGCGCTTCAGGCCAGGTGTTAACCCACCAAGCCACTGTGCCAGCCTCTTGATTGCTCTTTCTTAATCTAAGGGTCAAGCATTTATGCACAGTTTGTCTCAAGACATAAAGATTTAATAGACTAAAAACTTTAAAAGTTGTTATTTGTCTTAAAGGTAAGTCAACTGCTTGTCCCTGGCTTGTAGTCATCTTTCCTTCTGTGTTTAAACTTTCTTTTTAGGCCAGTTCTTTCCTAAAGTGAGGATCATGTCATCAGACTCCAGGTGGATAGGGTGGGTAGTATGTTCAAAAACATTGTGCCTTCCTTGGCTTGAGGTGAAAGCATTCATTTTGCTGACATGGAAAGGCCTAGTGAAAACCTAGCGATAGGTACACAGCCATTGAAGTGTGCAGAGAGGCAGTTGCCCGACTCTGAGGTGAGAAGCACAAGGTCTGCAACCTCACGGGGCTTGTTGAAGGCAAGTCCAGTACTGTGCAGCGTCTGTTGGACACTGCAGGCTACTAGATTATTCATAGATTTATTGCTAGATTGTGTTATCTTCCTATTGATAGTTTGACAATTTTGCTAAGCTGGGATTTTTGAAAAATCATGGAACAGAAAACAAGGATGACATTGTCCAGTCTGATTCAGAATTTGAGAAGTTGTGCAGTACACAACAGGTACATATGTCCCAATGTCCCATCAGTGAGTATTGTGTTATTGTTTAACAATGAATAAAAGTAATTTTTTCTTTCCATCCCCCCCCTCCCCCCCAGATAGCGACAAATTGTTAGGACTCAATCCTTATTAACTTGCTTAGACATAATAAACAGGATTACTAGACATTTCTTTGGCAGGAGTAGGGGGAGGAATGTGTGAAAAAATTGCAAAAACAGTAGCAGTGGTATAAATTGAGAAGGTTTGGGAACTTCTGGTGTAGATTCAAGAAATATATCTGTGTTAAAAAACCGGGGGCTGGCACTGTGGTGTAGTAGGTTAAGCCTCTGTCTGTGGTGCTAGCGTCCCGTATGGGTGCTGGTTCGAGTCCTGGCTGCCCCACTTCCTGTCCAGCTCCCTGTTAATGGCCCGGGAAAGCAGTGAAAGATGACTTGCCCACTTGGGAGACATGGAAGAAGCTCCTGGCTCCTGACTTTGGATCAGTGAATCAGCTCAGCTCAGGCTGTTGGCGGCCATTTGGGGAGCGAACCAGTGGATGGAAGACCTCTCTGTCTCTCCTCTCTGTAACTCTGCCTCTCAGATAAATAAATAAATAAATCTTTAAAAATAAAATAAGATCTAGGCATCATAGGCAATTTAGAAAATGTAAATAAGTCAAATGGAAAAAGTAAAAACTGTCCTGGAGCTATGTTTGTATTTTGGTGTTGTATGTGTGTGTTTTCATACAACATACATTATATTTTATAAAATATTTTATATGTTTATACCTGTATGTATGCATATATCTGTTTGCAAGTAATTTTTTGCAAGCCAATTTAAGAAAAAAGAGAGCATTTATTTGAAGAATAAAGGGTGTCTCATGGCACCCAACTACAGAATGGGATGAGAGCCCAGGTCTAGAACACCTTGCTCACTGCAGTTCCTCTTCCTTCCTGTGGAAATCAGTTAATTTTTATTTATTTATTTGAGTTAGAGAGCAAGATAGAGAGAGAGAGAGAGAATACTCCTATCCCCCATCTGCTTGTTCACTCGCCAAGGGCTCTCCGTGGCTGGGGCTGGGCTGGGCTGGGCTGAAACTGGGAGCTAGGAACTCAGTCTGGGGCTTCCATGTGTGTGGCAGGGACCCAGTTACTTGAGCCTTCACCTGCTGCCTCCCAGGTCCTGCGTTAGCAGGAAGCCAGAGTTGGGACCAAAATCCAGGCTCTGCTCTGTGTGCCACCTGTCCTGTTTGAGTCCCTTTATGTCATCCCAAGTGGCAGACGAAATGCTTGCCGCAGTAGTCGTTGTTTGTTCTGAGTTACACGTGCTTGGTGGAAAGCAGAACTGAGCTTGCGATGTTACCCTGAGCTCCTCTCTGGCATCTAATTGCAGGACTTCTCTTGGTCTGGCTTCCCCATTCCCCATGCTGTTCAGGCCATGTGATGCCTTAGCAGGAACACCTGTGATCCCCATGCCCTGCCCACCTAAGGGCAGCTGGCTCCGGTCTTATGCCCTGGAGCAGAGACAGAGGATGGAGGATGCTCACTGATGTCTTCACAGGCCTCTCTTCTCCCTGGCCATGGCTGGGAGAGGGACGTGCATGGTCAGTGATGGGCTCATTCCATAGGGGAGAAAGCATTGCTCACCACACAGATTGTTTAAGTGATTAGCCTCCCCTCATATCTGGCTTAACCCCAGATGTTTACTGAAAGGTAGAAGTCGAAGGTCAAGGTCGTGGCAGGGGGTGGTCCTTTGCAGGGCTGTGAGGAAGGATCCGTCTCCTGTCTTTCTGGCTTTCGGAGGTTTGCTGCCCATCTCTGGTGTTCCTTGGCTTGTGCAAGTGCCGTCCAGTCTCTGCATCTTCAAGTGGTGCTCTGTTTGTGTGCGTGTGTCCATGCAGCTCTCTTTATGGGGACACCAGCCACCGTGGATGAAGGCCCTGCCCGACTTCATGATGGCCTCATCTTAACTGATTCCATCTCAGTGGTCGTAGGCTGAGGACGGTCACGTCTGGACCCACCTTGTCTTTGTGCTCGGGTCACGAAAATGATACCTGTGAGTGCTCAGAATTCTGTGGAGCAGAATGCAGAGTCCATGGGACTCGGGAGGAAAACCAAAGGTCAGAGACCTGCCAGAGAGTCTGTGCACTTTGGGGTCGGCCCGTCCCCCCCCATGAGTCCCCCACAGCAAGCACCAGACACAGTGTCAGGTCAGGGTCTCCTTTCTTCCTTTCTGTGTGTGTGATTGGCAGAGGCTACCATTGGCCCATAGAGATTCTGGGTTGGGGTTATAGTCTTTTTTTTTTTAAAAGACTTATTTGTTTGAAAGGCAGAGTTACAGAGAGGTAGATGTAGAGAGAGAGAGGTCTTCCATCCAATGGTTCACTCCCGAGATGGCCACAACAGCTGGAGCTGCACTGATCTGAAGCCAGGAGCTTCTTCTGGGTCTCCTATGTGGGTGCAGGGGCCCAAGGACTTGAGCCATCTTCTGCTGCTTTCCCAGGCCATAGCAGAGAGCAGGATCAGAAGTGGAGCAGCTGGGACTCAAACCAGCACCCATAGGGGATGCCAGCACTGCAGGCGGCGGCTTTACCCGCTAAGCTACATCATGGGGTTACAGTCTTAAAGATGTCTAGTGCCACCTGTCCTGTTTGGGTCCCTTTATGTCAAAGTTGTTTAACCCTTACAAGCAGAGTAGGAGCCGGTGGGTGCTTCTCCCACCTTAGAGAATCAGGAAAGTCCCCTCCCTTGCTTAGGGGCACATAGATAATGGAGGCTGGAAACTCAAGCCTGCCGGAATCCAGAACCTGTTTTCTTTCTCTCTCTGTCTCTGACTTGCTAAGTACCCTTATTTCCTAGCTTCCAGTAGAAAACACCGTCACCGGAAAAGGAGTTTGGTGGTATTTCCTGTCTTTGGATCAGTCTGTCTCTTTTTTTGGGCAGAGCTGAGCTTACCCTGAGAAATATGAACAGTATGAAAAAATAAGCTTCCCTGGGTCGGGTGTGCCGGCACGGACAGACGAGCCCGGAGACCCTTGTTGGGCGTGCCCCTGGTGCCAGCGTCTCGTGGGCACGCTTGCCAGGTCCGGGGCTTGCTCACAGCTGCTGGTGCGTGGTGTTTGGGCTGTTTGTGGGCTGTTTTGTATTTTGCTCTTGTTGCCTACCCTCTCTAGCAGTCACTCTGGCGTCATTTCTTGCTGCTCATGCGTTCTGAGGCTTTCAAGCAAAGAGATTTGAAAATGTACCAAGTCAGAGGGCTTTATAGAGTTTGGAGTGTTGGAGCCAGGGCTGAGCTGCCCTGGGCCATGGGTGATGGGTTAAAGCATCCCCGGGACCTTTGCATGTGCAGCTCCTCCTTCCTAGAGCGGGAGATACACACTCGGAAGCCAGCAGGGGCAGGCAGACAGCCTAGTCCAGTGATTGTCGTGGGCGAAAGGTTAGTTTGATATGGCCAGCTCACCTTTCCTTTTATCTTCCAAAGAAATCAGAAAACTGAAATGAACAAAGTGTTCAGGCTTGATTCTCAAGTGTCGGAAACTGAAGAAAAACAGTGCTATCTAGTCTGGCCCAAGCAAAGCACATGCTAGGCCCTCGGGTTGCCCCGCCTTCTCCCACCTTCTTTCTGTCAGATGACTGTAAGTATCACGTATCCAGAGGTCCCCTTCCAGAACCTTCCTCCACTGCTGGCACGTCCCTGACAGTACTGTCCTAGCATGCTTTCCTGTGTTTTGATTCCGTACGTCTCTGTCCACTCCACACGACCCCCATGCCCTCTGCGGCCCCACCCTGGCACCGAGTGATTGCTGAGTGGGCGGGTGTTCAGTGGGGGTCGGGGCAGGGAATGGTCCTCATTTCTCTGCTGGCGTGTTTTGCTTTCTTCTCTTATTTGTGTATGTGCTGCTTAGCATGGATGCCAGAGAGTCAGGTCATCCCTTTGTTCTCAGATGGCAACTGTCACTGTTGATTATGACTTGCGACTTTACCTGAGTTGCTTTAGAGAAAAAAATGGCATAGAGATTTCCATTGAGCTGTCAGTGCCGAGGTGTTTTGGCCCCGGAGGCCGAGTGTGGAGACGGGAGCTCCAGGCTTCTGCCGCACACTGTGTCAGCATGGAGGGGTGCTGCCTTCCTCGCGGCCTCGCGAGAACATTGCGGGTCAGAGGCCATTTTCTCCAGGGCGGTTTCACACTGACACTTTTAGGGTTACTGGAATAGCCGTAGGCTGCTGTTTTGGGAAATGTGGGGGAAAGGCCCCCTTCTGTCCTTGTGAAGATGACCTCAGATGCAGCCCTAGTGACAGACGGGGACTCGTTCCGAGCCGCCAAGTGCCTCTCATCCGATACAGTTCTGCGAGGATTCCTGTGGTGTTACACGCCACGGGCTTCCCCGCTTAGCTGGAATGAGAACATTGAAAGGGGTCAGCCAGTTTCATGCTGGGAAGTCGTTCTGCACATATGCTGAGAAATGGATATATGTTTTTTAAAAATCTCCACTCTTTTCCATCATTGGAAAGGAATGTAAAATGATCTATTTTTCAAAAAGGTGTAGAAATTGATGAGGCAAACAGAAGGCTACGAGTGGTTCATTTGCCGGTTAGCAGAGAACATGTTCTGTGTTTCAGACACTTGTAATAAGATGAAGAAATGTCCCCAGGTAATTGGGGGCGATGTATGGAGTTAATAAGGAATGGGGCGTGTGTGCTGTGCCCTTTCTTTTCTTCTCCCCTCTGTTCACCCGTCTGCTTCCTTCTGCTGGTTTCCTGTACTTGACGATAGAAGTTCATCAGACTTTAGTGTGAAATCAAAGGGCTGTCCAGTCACTTCACTGTTTCTTTCTTAGAGAACTCTCTCAGGAGTGTGCTGACACGTGTCTGTCTCGTTAACCAAAGCCCTTGACCGAGGGCGTGGCAGTCACCAGGGTCTGGATGCCATACTGAGGACGGCCCATTTTGCACTCCGGAGAGAACAAAGTGTTTGCCTGCATCCCGCAGAGCTGGTGTGGGCCTTTTGGGGCAGTAAATAAGCACTTTTTAATTTGTAGCATTTACTCCACAGCTTCGTTTTTGACTGCATAAGCTGGGGAGGAATTGAACTTTGGGTGGGTTCGTTGGTTTGAGGCATCCTAAAGACTTGGGTCTTCGATTTTTTTTTTTAAGCCAAAGAGTAGAATTAAAGTTACTCCAGTTTAGATGAATAGATAGTACAGAGGTTTGTTGCATGGAGAAACCATGGGAAAGTGAGGGCAGGAGGGAAGATGAGTAGAGATGGAGCCTTCTGCGGAGGTCCACGACTTCCCAAGAATTCCGATTGTAGACAACTGGCACACACTTGGGTGGCCCTGTGCTTTGGTGTCTAGCACAGGAGGAGATTTAAAAAGATTGGATGCAGTTGATCTGCATGGCAGAGGATAAGGCCTCAAACATAACCTCCAAGCTGCAAGACGCTTGTGATGCTGTACTGTGGGAAGTCCCTTCGAGGAGCGAGTTTTACATCACACGGCGTCCTGGGGCTTCTAAGCAGTTCATGCATCTGTTGATCCTGTTATCCCACATACACAAACAACTTCACCTTCACATGGGCAGAAACCCTGCCAATTCTTGCTCCTCTTTGTGTCCTTTGATGCATTAGGAGAGTTTGGCACTGGGTAGAAGTTCATTAAATGTTTATAGAATTGAAGATAAGGCCACAGAAAGTGGAGCTATGGTAACGCTAGCTGCAGTAACAAATGAACCCATAAATGTTAAAAGCTCGCACTCGATAGATGTTGCTCTCCTAACTGATGGGGTCTCTCTTGCAAGCCTTGATTCAGGTACTTTCTCCTTCCATCTTCTCCAGGTGGCTCCCATGCCCACCAGCTTGCAAAAAGAGCAAGGAGGATCACATAAATGAAGTGGTGTGGACCATTCCCAGGAGTGGTGTGTTGTACTTCCACAAATGCTCCATTAAAAGTCTACAAAACAGGAAGCAAAGGGCCCTAGAGTCATTTTTCGGATTTATGTGTTCTTAAGAAACTAAATTAGCGTTTCTGAGAAGGCAGATGTAGTCCTTCCTTCCTTCCTTCCTTCCTTCCTTCCTTCCTTCCTTCCTTTCTTTCTTTCTTTCTTTCTTTCTTTCTTTTTTTTGCAAGCTTTCATGGCATTTCTTACTTTTTTGATAGGTTTATTTATTTATCTGAAGTGGGGGGTGGGGGGGGGGAGAGAGAGATCTTCCCTCAGCTGGCTCACTCTCCAGATTGCTGCAACTGCTGGAGCTGGGCCCATTTGGAGCCAGGATCCGGGAGCATCATCTGAGTCTCCCATGTGGGTGGCAGGGCCCCAAGTACTTGGTTTGTCTTCCACTACTTTCCTAGGCACATTAGCAGGGAGCTAGCTCAGAATTGGAACAGCTAGGACACAAGTCGGTACCCCTAGGGGATGCCTGCATTGTAGCAGCAGGCAGTGGCCCAACCTGCTAGGCCAAAATGCTGGCCCCACATTTCTCACCTTAACAAGAGCAGAGAGGTTTCTAGTTGACCCTGAGCTTGAATTTTCCCAACTGTAGGAGAACCCTGTTTGCCTAAGAAGGGTAGAAATTCAGAATTGGGGGATCTTATTGCTGCTTACAATCTGATGAGATCATCTGGTCCAGCTAGCTGTTTATGTTAACTGCATTCCTTAGCATTCTTAGAAAGGTGTGTGTGTGCTCAGATAAAATACAAAAACCAAACCAAACAAAACCCCACTATCAAAGACCCAGCAGATTTCTCCAAATGGGTGTCCATTGAGAGGATAAGCTAAGAGTTTTTCCCTGGGGAGGGCTTAGTACTCTGCGGTACCATGACACCTTCATTGCTACTTACAGAGTGGACTTGAGAATTCGAGGTTCTATGCAGCATGCCTGATGGCTGTCTTGGGGAGAGCTAATGCTGACAGGTGTATGTGAGAGGAGTGAGATTTAGGTAAGGTGCAATCACATGCCGTGTCGGCAGTCTGGACACATTACCTAATTGTTTTTTCTTGGCAATAACCCAATGAATTTGTTTTCCCATCTTACAGTTGAGGAAGCTGAGGCCTTGAGAAGCTAAGTGGCTTGGTCAGTGGGGGAGCTGTAGGTTGAACCAGGCGGCCTGCTGAGCCCGTGCTCCATCAGAGAGCTGCCTGCTCTTCTCTCTGTTGTGAATGTTATACTTAAGGTAGAGGAGACTTGATAGTGTCGGCTCGGTGTTCATGGAGTGCCAGCCATTCTCCAGGAACGATTGGACGAAACATCTTGATTTGATTGGCTACAGTGCTGTGGTGGTAGTAGCATTACCATCTTTTCCCCCTGACTATTATTATACTAGGCATTTCCCTGACAGTTAATAAAGTGGTATACTATGCTACTTGATAATGTAATCCCTGGTGCCAGTTTGGCTGCTCAACCCAAGAAACCCCTGGGCAATGGCAGACAAATACATTCTTGCATTGTTACTTATTTAACTCATGTCACACATGACTAGACAGCGTTTCCATCATTTGAAAGCATTTGGTTATAGCCTTCCATGGATGCTGTGAACATATATGGACTTGGACTTGAAGCTTTTCTTGTGATTGTTACCTGTTTTGCAGACTCGTGTCTCCTTTGGGTGGGGCGTGGTTGGAGGGAGCAAATCACCTTCACTGGAGCTTAATATTTTTAGCCAAAGTAAGACATAATATTTGGATCTTCCTTCCTGATTACCAAACACTGTATATTAAAGAATGGGTTGTTTTCTCTGGGCCAGCTAGCCTGGCTGACTTCATTTCCAAATTGGGAAGTCATGTTTTTCTTGTACCAATCCTGTGGCTCTTTAGCATTCACAGGGGAGCGAGACAGAAGCACACACAGTCAGCTCTGGCAGGCGAGATGGGCTTGGTACTGGATAGGTGCTGCAGATGGCTTTGTTGGGTGACTGCATGACTGCATGACCAGAAGAATGCATCTGTTTCGGGTTGGTTTATTTCATTTTCTAGAAAATGACCAAGACAGTAATACAGTTTAGGAGTGGGATTAGCAGGCCGTTTTTCAAATTCGCACACAAATTGCAAGAATGTTGCGAGGAATTCCCTGTACCTTTTCTCCAGACTCTCCGGTTGTTTAGACTTGACCTCACTTGTTGATCATTCTCCCTAGCTCTCTGAGAGGTATTCTCAGATGTGTACACACAGACGTGCCCACCCTCCTGTATGTTTGCATATCATTTTCATGAACCCTTGGAGAATAAGTCTGAAATCTCAGACACCCTTTCCGTGAGACATTTCAGCGTTCCCTAACAGGGCCATTTTGCTGCATGAATGCAGTACGGTGATCACATTGGGGGTGAGGGGTGGGGTGGGGGTAATGGGAGTGGGGTTATGGTGATCACATTGGGGGTGGGGGTGGGGTGAAAGTAATGGGGGTGGGGTATGGGGTGGAGGTAATGGGGGTGGGGTTATGGTAATCAAATTGGGGGTGGGAGTGGGATGGGGGTAATGGGGGTAGAGTTATGGTGATCACATTGGGGGTGAGGGGTGGAGTGGGGGTAATGGGAGTGGGGTTAAGGTGATCACATTGGGGGTGAGGGGTGGGGTGGGGTAATGGGGGTGGGGTTAAGGTGATCACATTGTGGGGGTGGGGTGGGGGTAATGGAGGTGGGGTTATGGTGATCACATGGGGGGGTGGAGTGGGGGTAATGGCGATGGGATTATGGTGATCACATTGGGGGTGGAGGTGGGATTTAAGTGTCTATACAAGACTGTCCTCTAATTTTCCCAATGGCTAGGTGAAGTCTTTTATAGCTGTTACTTTTGCCCATTCCTGAATTTGAGGCATTGCTTTCAGTTACCATATCCATTTTATAAATTTTTATTTAACAAACATTTGATTCAACAAAATCTTCTGTGGAAGCTCAGATGAACGACACTAGCCATTGTAATCCATTCTCCAGACAAAATAGTCTCTGCATATTAGAGACAGCGGGTATGGTCAACCCCCTTGTCACTTCTTTTAAAAGGTGAGGGTTTTTGGTTTCACTTTACTTTTGCAATTTTCCTTATTTATCTGTCCCTGGGACTCGCTGCCCTAGCAGCAGAAGTGTTTTTCTTCCTGTGGAACCCAGGAAGGTGAGCTCGATGAAACCTACGCTAAGTGCTGCTCCCTGCGCGGGGTTACATACTTGGGTGACTTTTTTTCTCTCTGTAGCCACACAGCACAACAGTCTGCCTCTCTCCTGCTCTCCTCCTCCTCCTCCCTCCCTGGACCTCTTTAATTTCACAATGGGACTTTGCAGAAATGTTAGATTGGCTCTGGCAAAGGCATTTTGATGACCCCTGTCTCCGATCATTATAGTAACTAATAAAAGCTTGAAAATGACTGTTACCCTGCAAGCATGATTCCAATGACTCGCGGCGAGCTCAACTGTATAAATAGGCAGGTTTTTTTTTTTTTTCTGTGTAAATTTTGATCAAAGGGAAATGTGTACCATTTAGTTGGACATTTCTTTTAAATTTAATCACGTCTGAGTGTAAAACAACAAGCAGAAGTAACATGGCATTGGAAATGCGAGCTTACGATTCAGAAAGAACAGAGGGGTGCAGGTCCCCATGGACACTTCCCGTAGACGTTTCTGAGAGCGTTTTGGTTGGATGCAGGAGGTGTGTGGTCGATGGCATGCACGCTAACCACAAAGGCAGGACTCACAGGCTGATAGGATTACCAGAGGGTCTTGAGATGCCAGAATGGTACTGGGTCCCAAAATTCACAAACTAAACTTTCAGAGTTAAAATAAAACTTGAAAGCAGATAGCGTGATTATCTCCATGCTGTTGAATTAAAATTTTGACTTTTAAAAAATAGAGTAATCTGAAAATTTTCTTTTGAAGATGCCTGCCTGCTGTGAGTCTAATTAATTTTAATTTGCGAGCAGTTTTACACATTTGAACTGTGTTTTTCTCGTCTTTGGCCTGGTTATCTTTTTGGCAGGTGGAAAGGAATGTTGAATGAGGATGTCTCAGTCCCGTTTGTGCTGCTGTAACAAAGTGCCACACACTGGGCAACATGTAAACAGTAGAAATGTGTTCCTCGCTGTCTGGAAGCTAGGAACTCCAGGATCAAGGTGCTGGCAGGTTGGTTGTCTGGTCCCTGCTGTTGAGATGGTGCTGTGAGCATTGCATTGCTCAGAGGAGAGGCATGTGGGGTGTTCCCATGGCACAAGGTGGAGGACCCCTTTGTAAGGGCACCAGATCCCATTCATACAGGGAGAGCTCTCGGGGCCCAACCCCTTCTTCAGTGCCCCACCTCTTAACTGTCACATGGGCAATACCTGAGTTTTATCTTATTATGTTTTTTAAAAAGATTTATTTATTTGAAACAGTTACACAGAGAGAGAAGGAGAGGCAGAGAGAAAGAGAAAGAGAGAGGTGTCTTCCATCTGCTGGTTCACTCCCCAATTGGCTGCAATGGCTGGAGCTGTGCCGATCTGAAGCCAGGAGCCAGAAGCTTCTTTTAGCTCTCCTATGTGGGTGCAGGAGCCCAAGAACTTGGGCCTTCTGCTGCTTTCCCAGGCCATAGCAGAGAGCTGGATTGGAAGTGGAGCAGCCGGGACTTGAACTGGCGCCCATATGGGATGCCAGCCTTGGAGGCGGCAGCTTCACCCACCACGCCACAGTGCCGGTCCCATTAACCTGATTTTTAGAGGGGACACATTGAAGTTGCACCAGAAGGTGGCATGGGGGTGTTTCAGTTCCTTTCGTGCAGTTGTGAGGCTGTGACTGGGCCCAGTGTTCAAGAGTGTTGGAGCTTTGGTGTCTATGCTGGGTATTTGGAAAGTATAGACTCTTCTTTTCTTCCTTGTGTCCAGGGAGGCTCAGATAACACAGAGGGCCTTCTCAGAAGGCACACATGTCTGGACGCATTCATCTGTTCAGTTGCTCACTCAGCAGCCACCTGCCCCATGTCTACTCTGTGCAAGGCACTGTGGGGTAATGCAGTGAACAAAACAGAGATGGGGCCTTCCACGCGATCCTGTGTGGAGAGAGAGAGCGGACAGAGAGAGACATATAAGCAGGTTGTTTTGTAGATGTTCATAGTTGGTGTAGACAAGATGTGTGCAGGAGAAGAAGCAGCAGGGGAATGAGGCTGGCAGTGCTGTGGCATCAGAGCGGTCTCCTTCAACCTGCTGTTGGAGCAAAGCCATGAAGGGCGTGCGTCCTGTGTATCCCAGGCAGAGGGAACGGCTGATTCACAGCCCTTTGGGGGACAACGTGGCCTGCGCGATGTGAGAGGGTCATCAGGAAGCCACTGTGGCTGCGGGCAGTCAAGCGGAGGAGCGCGGTGGGAGAGGGATCGGGGCTCACCGGGGCTGTGCTGTTCAAGGGCCTGCCTTGCTCGGGCTTGCGGGTCCTGCTGCTGCTGAAGGCATCGGTCTGATTGGCATTGTGTCATGCTTCCTCTTCCGGCTACTTTGGGAACAGACCGGAGTAAGAGGAGAAACAGGGAGACCTGTTTGGAAGTGTCCTAGCCCATTTCTCTGTGGCCAAAATAAAAGGCCAGAGGCTGGGTGATTGTGGAGTTCATTTGGCTGATGGCTCTGGGTGTGGTGGGGGGCTTACTGTGTCATAACTTGGGGGAGGGTATCATGCAGAAGGCAATAAGGCGTTAGCTTGGGTCTCATGTCCCTTTACTATAAAGCCAGCCAGTTCCATTGGGGAGTGCCACCCCCATGACCTCATCTAAGCCTGATTACCTCCCAAATCCCCACCTCCAAATACTACTAACATACGAATTTGGAGATTATGTTTCCGACACCTGAACTTCTGGAGGACACATTCAAACCACTGCAGAAAGCACACACAGTCTGGGAGGGAGGAGATAGTGGCATTGGTAATGACGGTGAGGACGACTGGTTATGTTTGAGATCTGTTTTGGAGGCAGATTCTATGGGATTTCCTAATGGGATTTCCTAATGGAATGGAAATAGGATTTGAGAGAGATGCTAGTCAGTATCCTCAAAGATTGCTGACCTGGGCTTGACCAGAAGGACGTAACTGACCTGGGCTGGGAGAGGGAAGGCTCCGGGGGAGCCTGACTTAGGGGAAGATCGAGTCCCCTGACTGGAGCTGAAGAAAGAGGCATGGACCAGTCTGGGGGCCTGAGGAGTTGAGGTTGCCTGGTAACTGTTGCCAGGCCCAATTGGTTGCACGTTGCCCTAGAACTGACCTCCTGGTTACTCCAGGATGCCCCTGTGCTACCCACCCCCAGTGTGCCCTGCCAAGGAAATGCCCAGGGTAGCGCTCGCAGGTGAGGCCTGCCTGGGGTGAGGCCTTAGCTCTGGAGCTTTGCAGGGCTGTGGGGCTGCTTCTGTACACTCCAAGGAGACTGGCAGAGTCAACACATGGTTTTGTGTCAACGCAGGTGAGGAGATTGGCCCCTCAGGATGGGGGCAGAAGACTGAGCACTGGGATCTGAGTCTGCCCCTGCTGGGTAGGAACCAGCTGCTGTTCGCAGAGGCCTTTGAAGTGGGTCATGCAAGGCCTGCGCTCTTTTATCCCTTCACCCATCTTTGTATCGCCCAGGAAAGGTTGGAGTGTCTTCCAGAAAGGAGCGACTCCCTTGCCTTTTCTGTCTTAAACATGTGCTCCTTGAGCGTGTGTCAGCAGAGGCAAATGACACTTCAGGAACATTCGTTCTTGGGGTGCTTTTGGTAGGAAAGCCATGAGGGAATAGTTGGGGAAGCCTGGGTGGGGATTTCTTCCCCTCTTTGGCAGGCACCCTGCTTCCAGGGTGTGTCTACTCTTGGGCCTTCTCCTGACCTGGGACCTAGGCTGTTCCGTCTCTTCCCTAAGCC
Organism: Oryctolagus cuniculus; assembly: GCF_964237555.1. Taxonomy (NCBI): domain Eukaryota; kingdom Metazoa; phylum Chordata; class Mammalia; order Lagomorpha; family Leporidae; genus Oryctolagus; species Oryctolagus cuniculus. The sequence goes on from NC_091441.1 coordinate 77,730,104, forward strand.
AAAAGATGGGGCCGTGTAGGGACTGAGCATGCGACCCGACCCTGAACTAGGCCCTGTATTTCACTTCTAAGACGCCACTGGGAGGCAATATAGCACAGTGTGAATTAGACTCAACTTGTGGTTCCTCCGCTCACTGGCTACATGACCTTGAACAGGTGAACTCACATTTCTGAGTCAGTTCCCTCGTTTGAATGAGATTTGCTCCTCTATCAGAACTTGGTGTGAGGAGCCAAATGAGAAATTGCATGTCAAAGGCTGAGCCCTGCACTTGGCACATAGTAAATGTTGAAAAAATGGCCGCTATTACTATCATCATTGTCGCTGGCAGTTCCTCTAACTCATACCTGAGGCTTGGGCCAGTTTTGTTAGGATTAATTTAGTTTCCAAAAAAGATGTGCTAATTGGATCATTACATTTTCATGTGTTTACATCTATATATACATGCATGGCTTTGAAATCTACACATGTATATATTTATCCATTTAAGTTCCTCTTAAAAAATCTGTAAGAATTATATTTTTGAGTCATTGAAACCACGATGAAATTGTTTTTCAAAAAAAGATTTGCTATAAGTGATCATTATGTAGGACATGAAAATGGAGAATAATGTAGAGATGGAAGTTAAAGGGAAAAAAAAAGAAAAAAAAAAAGGAACCCAATGTCAATACAAAGCCACCGATAGAGTTCCTATTTCTGTAGCCTGAGTATTCCAACATATTGGCACATTGTTTGGGGTTGGATGGCGCTGACCTAACTGTTTGGGAGTTGGGAGGAATGTATTTTTGGTTAACGCTACAAAGTGTGTACTTGTACCCAGGGGTGCTTATCAGCAGAATCTGACATTGCACGCAGAACGCCCCAGTGGAGGAAGCCACGCGCTCGGAGAGTGCTTTTACAGTTGAATTCCACACACATGAATTATGACAAGTGAGGCTGACTACACTGTGGTTTGTTGTGTCTGGTCTGGTTCCTACTTTTAAAGTTGCAGTTGCATTTGGTCATTTGAAGCTTATTTTCACAGTCTGGCCAAGCCAGCAGGGGCTCGGGGCTCTGCAGGGGACATAAACCGCCTGCCTTTAAGTTGGAGTGCTCAGCAGATAAGCATTTCAAGACTTCGTTGCATCATACAAAAAGACTTATGGGCTTATTTAACATACACTATTTGACTTAATTTAGATATTTAATGGAAAGAAAAGCCTTTTATTATCACCGAAGGAAAGAACTGCCAAACATTGTGAAGCTCAGCTGAAATTCGGTAACGGATGTGCGGAGTGCAAATCCATTTCACTGCCTTACATAATGGGGTGTTTAATAATACTTGTTTCTTTAAATTTAGCACATGCATCTCAGACATTTGCACTTTGTAAATTATACGCTGTGGTTCAAGAAACTCCATTTTTAAGAAATTTGTTTTAATGAAGTATGTACTGATTTTTAAAAATGACCTTCAACTTTGATTTATGTTGATCTCAAGAGTGCAGATCAGGAAGCCTATGCCAGGAATGAACCTTTCCATCCTGGCTCTGGAAGACATAAACGTGAACACTAGCTGGGGCTGCTGGCCTGGTTGGTCAGAGCTTCCTCAGACTCCTCACTTGGCAGACCTTGGCCCCTGCCGCTCTGTGGGTCTGGGGGCTGGGAGGACTAGGCGGGTCGCCTGCAGCTCTGGGGTTGAACAGCACGTGGTGTCCAGGAGGAGGCCCCTCTGTCCTGATGCTCCCAGGGGCCTCCATCTTCCACAGGAACTAGATAGGCTCAGGTCACCAAAGGCCAGCATCTCCTGACTCTTCTTTGTTTGTCGAGAGGCAGAGAGAGTGCATGCGCTTGAGTGAGCAAGAGACCTCCCATCCGCTGGTTCCCTCTCCAAATGCCTGTAATGGTGAGGCTGGCTAATGCTGGGAGCTAGGAACTCAGTTGTGTGGCAGGAAACCAACTGCTTGAGCTGTCACTGCCATCATCCCAGGGTGAATATTAGCAGGAAGCTAGAGTCAGGAGCCAGGGCCAGGGCTTGAACCCTGGCACTCCCATATGAGATACAGGAGTCCTAACTGGTGGGCCAAATGCCTGCCCCTCTAAGAGTCTTAATGAGAGAGGGCCATTGCAAGCCTCAGGGAGCGTCCTCAGGCTGTTGACACCTTGATCTTGGGCTTGGGGCATCTAGAATCTTGAGAAAAAGTGTGTTTCGGTTGTTGAAGCCATCTGGTTGGCAGTAGTTAGTTGGGGCAGTCCAAACACCCTCCCATAGGAGCAAATCAGAATCAATACAAGGGCGTGTCTGGTTTGGAAAAGTCTGTTCCGTATTATCATATGATGCTTATGTAGGGGAGAGGATGAGGACGAGAAAACCCAGACAGGGAAGGCAGCCTACGAAGACGGCAGGATCCGCATGGCGAGCCCAGCTGCGTGAGCAGGTGCCGAGAAAGTCATCACAGCCACGTTTGTTGAGAACTCATGGTGGGCTGGAGGCAGTGCCCAGGGGCTGGAGCTCATGTCCTCTCTTGCTCCTTGCCACAGTTCTGGAGGTTGGAGCTCTTGGTATCTCCATCTTGTAAGTGAGGAGGCTGAGGCAAGGAGGTTGAGTGACACCCGTGTGACTTCAAGGTTGACTAGGGTAACAGGTGTCAGCACCAGCTCTGCGTTGCCAGCCCCCGGAGCTCAGGAGCCAGGGAGGGAGTGGAGGGTGGCCAGGCCTGTCATGATCATTGGTTACAGGTATCAGGTCATGTCCTCTGAGCACCACAGTTTGACGCATTTCCAGAGAGAGACTAGAAAGGGTACTCAGTATGGTAAAGACGGCGCTAGTAATAATAATCACCAACATGAGGTGTCTTCAAAAAGTTTATGAAAATGTGTATAACAAAGAATCTACACATGTGTTCAGAATTGTTTGACACCAAATATCTTTAATTCGTTTTTTGATGAACTAATGGAAGTCCTCTCCTACCACAGAGAATCTGGGATGTGTGTGTCCTGATTGAAGCATTGCATATACCTGCCCAGTTATCTCTATAGCAACCCTGCACAGCCTCCCCGGAGCTCTGACTCCTGCACCGGGACCCCTCACCGCTGGGCAGCACACCCAGCACTCTCACAGGGCGGTGTGGGCGGGGAAAGGTGGGTGGTGTGTTTGGGTGTTTGTTTTAAGTGCTTATGTATTCATTTTTATTTATTTGAAAGAGTAACAGGGAGGGAGAGAGAGAGAGGGAGGGAGAAGGGGAGGAGAGGGGATTGAGAGAGAGAGAGAGAGAGAGAACTTTCATTTTTAGGTTCACTCCCCAGATGCCTCCAGCAGCAGCTGGGCATAGGGCAGGCCAAAACCAAGAGTCAGGAACTCCCATCCAGGGCTCTCATGTGGGTGGCAGGGACTCAGGTACTTGAGCCATCATCTCCTACCTCCTAGGCACTTCCACAGGAAGCTGGCTGGGAAGCAGAGGCAGAGGCAGGTCTTCATTCTAGGCATGGGAATGGGAGGCAGACATCTGAGACAGCAGCGTAACCCGTGTGCCGCATGATAGCCCTGTGATGTTTGAGTTTTTAAAATGAGACAGAACTTTGTCTTTTCCTCCCATGCTTAACAAAAGTAATTTCTTATAAATGTAAAGAATTTAAAAAACCAAAGTAAAAATTGCGTGAAGTTCCACCCCTTAGGAAAAATTTACTGCCAGGGTTTTTTTTTCTGTCTGCTTTTCTAGTCTTTTTTTTTCTCTATAGAAATATACTTTCTGTAGCTATAAATATACTAATATGTTTATGAGCAGCAGCTTTGGTTGGAAAAAGTGCAGAGTCTTGGAACAAGGCTGGGATTTAAACCCCAGTTCTCCCTTTACTAGCTCTGTGACTTTGGACACGTTACTTCATTTCTCACTGTTGCCATTTTCTGCCTTTAAAATGGGGATAATAAAACTTACTTCATTGGATTTCGCAATCGGCCAGTGTATAGAATGTGCTCATTTGTAGCAGCTGGCATACAGTGAATACTCAGATCACGACTTTAGAAAGAATCAGTTTTTGTAAGACATTCCTGTTACTTAGCAACATACCACTCAACAAACATTTGGTGAACCGTTCTGATTTGGGGGTCATGTTTCCTTCTAGGTCCCCTTTTTTCTTGAAGCACTTGTTAATGGCCGCGTAGTATTTCACGGTCAGTATGAATCATGTATATAGTTGTTAATGGACATTTAGTTTTCTTAGTTTTTGTAGACTACAGCTAATACAGTGGAATATTTCTTTGCAAACTTGTAGCCAAATTTTCCCCAGTGACTGATTAGGATCCATTCCAAAGAGTGAGGGACCAACAGGATTATGAGGTTTTAAGTCTGATGAGGAAGTGCCAAATCATCCCCCAGAAAGGCCACGTTGGTGTGTCCGGGCCACGTAGGAGAGTGCCCGTGCCTATTTGTGCAACTTTGATGTAACATTAGATCAGCGGGCAGAAAAGCAAAATGGAGGCATGATTCACTGGGTGCTTAGGGGTTGTGAACTCAAATCTGATGCCAGGGCAGACAAACAGTCTGAGATTTAGGAGAGGAGAGAGCAGGCAGGGACTGTGAGGCTCTACTGGCTGTGTGGAGCAGAGAGGAGAGCAGCACCGTCAGATGTGGAGCCCTTGCTGTGGGTCAGGCTCTGTACCAGTGCAGTTTCACCTGCTCCGGACGCCGCAGGTGGCGGCTCTCACTAGCCCCATCTCCCGGATGCGGGCACGGAGGTGCAGAGACGCTGTGTTACCTGCTGCAGCCTGGCAGAGTTGGGAGCTGAAGCCAGGCATTCTGTCCTTGTCCCAGAGTGTTGGAAATGGAGACCTGGGTATAGGAGCAGCTGGGAGCAAAAGTCGCAGGTGCATGTGGTGGCTGGCTGGGATTGGAGGAAGGGCAGGGTGGAACCCCTGACAATTTCGTTTTTGCTCCCAGCTTCTTGGGAAAGAAGTCCTGGGGACTTTGGCAGATACAGGAAGGGGAGGAGGAGGAGCTGGTGTAGGGAGAGTAGAGGACTGGGGTGGTGGACGGGCCCATGGACACTGGGAAGGCAAAAACACCACTTAGAATGCCTGTTACCCGCGTCATCTTCATATCACTCATCATGCAGGAAGTTTTATTGCCCCCATTTTGCAGCTGAGAGAGCTGAGGCCAAGAGACCCTTAACATCTTGTCCCAGGAGTAGCATAGCCAGGATTGCACCCCAGGCAGCCAAACTCCAATGCCCTGTGCAGAAACAGCCAAGAAGTAGACTCAGAGGAGAGCTGGCAGTGTGGGATACACGTGTGGGAGGTGATGGCCCCCTCCAGTGTCGTCTGTAGAACTCACCTGGCAGCTGATCACCAGCTCCCCGAGATGTGTGACACTGCCCTCCTTGTTGTCTTCAAGCGCTTGTGTGGAGCATCGTCATTAAACTTCTGGAACTGCAAAGCTGGCTGTGCCAACGTGGGCCCCACCCTACCGCTCTCTGTGTGCCACAGTGGATCAGAGGGGAACTTCCCACATTGGGTGGGGAATGCCTGGCCTGTGGGCCATATAAGAACAGTGAAATCATCAGGTCTGGTCCTGCCAAGGCAACCATAGGTGGGACTCCATAAATTCAATAGCAAGCTAATTTTTTTTAAGGTTTATTTATTTATTAGAAAGACAGAATTATAGAGAGAGAGAGAGAGAGAGATCTTCTATCCACCAGGTGTCTCCTCAAATGGCCGCAACAGACCAGAGCTGGGCCAATTTGAAGCCAGGGGCCAGGAGCTTCTTCTGGTTCTCCCACATGTGTGGCAGGGGCCCAAGGACCGGGCCTGCTTTCCCAGGTGCATTAGCGGGGAGCTGGCTTGGAAGTGGAGCAGCTAGGATTCGAACCGGTGCTCCTGTGGTATTCTGGCATTGCAGGTGGCAGCTTTACCCACTATGCCACAGTGATGGCCCTATTGTGATGCTTCTAAATGACCTGTGAATGATGCTATAAATACCCGAACGGGCCTTGGCAGAAGCAAGGTCCCCCACCGCTGCCCTACGTGTTTGATTTCATTTCATTTGAGAAGCTTCCAGGTGGAAGCAGCAATCTTGCACTTCAGACTTTGGACAGGTGGCGCTTGTGGAGGGGAGGGGGCAGCGCCCATGGAAAGGAGGGGGCTGAGAGGCTGGAAAGCGTCCTACTTGGAGAAGCTGATGGAAAGACAGGGCACCCCCTCTGCCGCGGTGAGCCCTGCGTCCGTCCCATGGCACTGTGGTGCTGCCTTGGCTCCCTCCTTTCCTGCTTCCTAGGATCTGCCTGACTTCATGCAAGGAGCCAAGGGATTTAGACTGTGGGAGGCAGCGTGGAGCTCCAAATAGAATTATAATCCTTGGGTTCCCAGTTTGGTTTTCTCCCGGGAGTCTTTCCAGACGTCCTCGCGTTTCCTGTGTGAGTGCTGGGAAAGCGCTCGTGTAGTACTCCTGTGGAGTACCGGGTGAGAGGGGGCTGCAGAGCGCTGTGGCTTCTGTCGCCCACTGCTACCCATGGCCTTGCCCGAGGGCCTGCCTCCCTCCAGCCTGCAAGACTCGAGCCACGGCTGAAAGGCTGAGCAGGAGGCCGGATGCACGTGCTGTGTGCAGAGCGCCCGGCAAGCTGGAGGCGGGCAGGCAGGGCTCTCCCACGTTAGGAGTTCCAGCATGAGCTGCCCTCGGGGCAGCGTGCACCAGAGGGCAAGGCCAGGGTCATCTTCCGTTTCTCCTACTCCCAGCAGCCATCTGACCCTTGACTCTCCGACACTTTGCACTCACGATGGTGTCGCCATCCTCACTCCTGTTTCTGCCTCCCGAGACGTTTCTGAACCCGGCTGCTGTCATTCCACACCCTGCCGTGTGCATTCGTCCTTTCTCGGAAGGAAATGTGACTCCAAGACGTTGGGCAACACTGGCCTGGTTGTTTTCCTATCTACTGACTCCTGTGCTGCTTTTGTTGTTTTTTAGAATTGCCTGAAAGTTCTTCTTCAGTCATTTCATTAGTCATGTCCTTCTTGGGTTTTATGGATTGAAGAAACATGACTTTGGGGCCCTGGATCAGATAAGCGTAGCTGGTGGGTAACCCTTTGCCTGCTGAGTCACCTGTCTGCTCAGACAGCTACCGGCTGCAGAGTATGCTTCGTGACTAGACACTGGCCAACGTCACACAGCCCTGAGATCTTGTTTCTACCTCTTCTAAGTTGTGGGAACTTGGATTCCTTCATGGGCCACTCAGCAGCACTCTGAGCGTCGTATCGATGGAGGCTGGAATTCTCAGGCCCCCCCCCCCCCCGAAGTGCTTTTGCTATAAGGCATGAAATTGTAGCATCGTAGTGCTTGAAGAGATGGCATTCGGTGCTGTCACTTCATAACAGAGGAAACCCAGGCTCCGAGAAGGGCACTGTTTTGCAGAATGTCTCAAAATGTTGTTGGAGGAACAGATGGGACAAAGCTGATCTTCCTGCTGATTGGTCGTGCGTGGCCACCTCCCTAGGCCTTGTTGCTGGACTGCTCTGGAGAGGCAGGTATTGACGGTACAGCTACTTAAGCTGCAGCCTGCAATGCCCACCTCTCATGTCCCAGTGCCTCGGATTGAGTCCTGCCTCTGCTTCCAATCCAGCTTCCTGTTAATGTGCCTGGGGAGTAGCAGATGGTGGCCCAAATACTTGCGTTCCTTTCACTCATGTACAAGTCCTGGTTGGAGTTCCTGGCTTGTGGCTTCTGCCTGGCCTAGCCCAAGTGTTCTAAGCATTTGGGGAGTGAAGTCATAGATGGAACATATCTCTCTCTGTCACTCTGCTTTTCAAGTAAATAAGTATGTATAGAGGGATACTGTTTATTTTGCTTTCCCTTCTTGATTGGATGGTGGCTGCTTCCAAGTGCCCTTGGCTCTTTCTCCTGATCCCACTGTCCCGTGTGTCCCTGAAGCATGTTATAACCTTGGAGAATGAGTCTGTTTGGTTTGTTTGTACTCTGATATCTGTGTGGTCTGTAATCTTTCCAGTTTGAATAATGGGTAGGACACCTGACAGGGTCACTGCGCCTTAGAATGTCATCCCCTTCTGCCAGGACCATACCACATCCGGTAATCGTGTTTGGTAACTGGTGATGTTTGTCACACAGTGGTACCGCAGCCTTAGTTTTATTTTTCATACGTGTGGTTTTGTTTTTGTTTTATTTTGGGGGCGTGAGCTCAGAAGACCATTTGGTGTTCAAGGGTATTGGGGCTCTTCAAAAAGTTCACGGAAAATGCATATGATTTAGAAAACCTTTGACGTGAATCTCAATGTTTTCTACCCAAATTATCTTTGGATCCCATTTTCAATGGAATTTTTGAAGTATTAATGTGTTTTGACACAGATTTTGGTCTGTGCAGATACGCTTGACTTAGAGTAGTTGGACATATAACTTTTTGCCTTTATAATGGTGCGTAGGACAAATGCCTTCAGGTTGGCCTTTGCCAGGCTGGCCATGTTGGAACAGATCTCCCTTTACTCTGGGCTGGGCAGCAGCTGTAGCCACAGCTTCCACTCAGTCCTGCAGGCATGCGGGGAAGCAGCTGACGTCTTACAGTGCCCTGTGTGTCTTACATTATGGTGTGTGTTAGGTGAGGTGGAGTGAATGTACGTTTTATTTGCAATAGTTTCAACTTATGATAGGTTTATCAGGATATATAGTCCAGTCATAAGTCGAGAAGCAATGAAGCAACGGTGTTTTTTTTTTTTTTTTGTTCCTTTAAGTCACTTGTAGTTAACTTCAGAGGCCAAGGTGGTAAGGTAGCTTTTGTTTCTAGTTGGAGTATTGGGACGCAGAGAACTTTCTAGAAGAGAGATTTGGTCCAGCTCCAATGGGACTTCTTGCTCCACAAGTAACTGTTCTGATGGCTTTCTATAAATAGCACATTTAAATCCTACTTCAAGGACCACGGATTATCTCCAAAGATAATGAAACAGTCAGCTTTTACTTAAGTAAAATACTTGAGAGAAGCTCCTTAGGAAGGAAGGTTTTTTTAAGCTTATGGTTTGGAGGTTCACAGTCCAAGATCAGTGGTCCTGTTAGCGTGGCATTTGATGAGGGTGGTGGGCAGTGAGCAGGTGTGGACAGACGGTCACATGGCCAGCCAGGCAGCAGGGTGACAGGAGCATGCTCTTCTTATGTAACCAACTGTCTGAAGAGGGCAAACACCCAGTGACCTAAAGACCTCTCACTGGGCCCACCTTCCATAATTAGATGCCATAATTAGAGCAAGTCTCCACCCTTAATCCACCAGCCATTAGCGTTAATCCATTAACTGCTAACATGAGACTTCGGAGTTCAACGTGTATACAAACTTGGGGAGCAAAATTGTGTTCAAACCATAACAGGTATTTTCCTTTTTCCCATTCCTTCTCTTAATTTCTAATTGCTCCCATTTTCCAGCGATGGAGGGGAGGGCTCTTTAGTTTTATGTTTGGGATGGCCACCTTTTTTCTAATTGAAAAGCTGGCAAAAATTTTCACAGAAAACAGGTCTCAAAGGAATTGCCATTAATGCCGGGTCCTACCTGGTTTCTGGAGTCTCTGAAACCTTGTTTTATTCCCCTCCCCCCCGTGTCAGCTCATGTGTGTGCTGGTTATATAACCCTAAGTTTTTGCAGAAAAGGTAGACCCCATCAGCTAACAGGAGTACCTCTGGTGTCTTTGGGCCTGGCTTCTCACAGGATCCTCCCACCGGGGAACCTGGGGTGTAGGTGTGATGTCACTTCCTGCAGGACCTGCCATTGCCATGTCAACCTCTTAGTATCATTGTCACTGAGTGTGGTTCTTGGTCTCATCCAGGAGTGCGCCTCGCTTCCCGCAGCCCAGCTCGAGCCTTGGAGCAGGTACACAGGGATCAGCTCTCCTGTGTGAAGATGAGACAATATAATTTGTTTATCACCTTGAGTTGTTTACCACAGGCAGTGAAAAATATGTTTTGAATTTAGGAGTGTGAAAAACAAGTGTGCTAGCTATCAAAAAAGCTCTCCCCTCAAAGTAAACATGTTTACAGAGCAACACTCAAAACAAAATACTTGATCCTGATAAACCCGGCCAATCCAAAGAAAGTAAACATGTTTACCACGAAAGCCTTGTAGAGAACCCAGATGGCAGCCAGCTATCTGTGCACTTGCCTGTCCTTTCAGGGAGCTGTTGGGGCTCCCCTGGGTCTCAGGGACACAGCCACCACCTTCCCTGCCAGCGGGAGGCCAGCCTTGCTCAAGCCCTGTGTGATTAGCTCAGCCAGTTCTCCAAGGGGAATGGCGGGTTCGCTTCTTGTGCCATTGAACCGCACCACGAGCGGAAGGCATTTGTGAAACAGAGCCCCGAGTCCCCATGATGCTTGAATAGCAGCTTATCGGAGCCCGGGTGTCAAGTAGGCTTATGGGAACCATTCCCGGTCCCAGAAGGGCCCTAGCTTAGCGTCACACATAAAGACCTCCTGTGTCCCAGGCGCTGTAGTGTTGGTGTCTAGGAGATGCAATCCAACTCTCGCCCAGCCCCCGCCTCCCCAGTCCCAACTCTCGGGAAGGAGCTGGATGGATGTCTTAAAGGAGACATCAGAAGGGAAGGCAGGGGCATCCTGGGTGAAGTGGGGGTTCTCGGAGAAGTGAGACTCAGGTGACTCAAGGAGATGGAGTTCATGAATCACGGACTCTGGGTGGTGGTGAGGGGCTCTGTGTTGTTGCAGTCCAGGGCCAAATTTGCAGGAAGACCCAGCGAGAGGTGGCTGTGTGAGGACCATTCTGAAATTCCAGGTCTTACACGTGGGGCAGTTCTCAGAGGAAGGGAGACCATGTTTTGGCTGCGCCCACAGGTGTGGAGGCAGTAGTAGTAGTAGTAGTGATAAATTAGCAGGTAATAGGCCCTTAGCTATAAAAATAGCAAATATTTTCCCACTTCTCCTGGACACAGACACTTGGTCAAGGTCACAGCTAAGGCCATGCTCTCAGTGATGAGGCTGTGTTGCTACTTGAATAGAGGAGCTTTTTAAGATTAAGGAGTTAATGCCGGTGCCACGGCTCACTATGCTAATCCTCCACCTAGCGGCGCCGGCACACCGGGTTCTAGTCCCGGTCGGCGCGCCGGATTCTGTCCCGGTTGCCCCTCTTCCAGGCCAGCTCTCTGCTGTGGCCCGGGAGTGCAGTGGAGGATGGCCCAAATGCTTGGGCCCTGCACCCTATAGGAGACCAGGATAAGTGCCTGGCTCCTGCCTTTGGATCAGCGCAGTGCGCCGGCCGCGGCGGCCATTGGAGGGTGAACCAACAGCAAAGGAAGACCTTTCTCTCTGTCTCTCTGTCTCTCACTGTCCACTCTGCCTGTCAAAAAAAACAAAACAAAACAAAACAAGATTAAGGAGTTAAGGTAACCAGGCAGGTATTCAGTCCTTCAACAGATAGATTTTGTTGAGTGCCTTCTCCCTGCCAGGCCCTGCCCTGCCATAAACCTTGGCCAGGCTGTTGGAAGGACCTTGTTGGTGGCTACTGAGGTTGATAGAAGTGGCCACACTGAAAGAATCTGGACAGAAACTGAACCAGTTACCACAAAGCCTGGGAAAATGTCAAAGAGCCTCCTGTGGTTAGAAGGCTGGGAGGCTGGATTGGGAACACTCCTTCCCTCCTGGGTGCTCATGAGAAGTGTGGCTTTTTTTTTTTCTTCAAAATTTTGTATTTATTTATTTATTTATTTAAGATGTAGAGTCACAGACAATGAGAGGGAGAGACAGAGAGAGAGGTCTTCCATCTGCTGGTTCACTCCCCAACTGGCCGCAATGGCCAGAGCTGAGCCGATCTGAAACCAGGAGCCAGGAGCTTCTTCCATGTCTCCCACATGAGTGCAGGAGCCCCAAGGACTTGGGCCATCTTCTACTGCTTTCCCAGGCCATGGCAGAGAGCTGGATCAGAAGTGGAGCAGCTGAGACTAGAACCAGCAACCATATGGGATGCTGGTGCCTCAGGCGGAGGATTAACCTACTGTGCCATGGAGCTGGCCCCGAGGAGTGGGGTTTTGAAGGGTCTGGGGATGGCAGTGACTGAGCGCCATGGTGATTCCTGTGAGGGCAGGTGACAGCCGGGGGCGGGGGGAGGGCCCCAGGTGGGGCACTAACGGGGCTCTAACAGGAATTCAAGGGAGGTCAGTGCTTCCCTGATGACGCCCCTGAAGTTGCAGGTGGTTTCTGGGAGAGGGGCTTGGGGTATCTCTGAGGAAGGAGGAGGTCGTCTGATTGGTCAAGAAGTTGGTGATGGACAGAGGGCGCCAGGGAGAAGTGGTGTTGGTGGCAAGGTGAAGGAGCAGTGGCATTTCCTCAACACAGAAGAGGGAGTCTGCGATGTCCAGAAGGGGCCGGAAGGTAGAAGGCACAGTCCATCGTTGTCCATAACAGGGTTTGAACGTGGGTGGGCAGATAGATGCCACTGAGAAGGCTCTCTGGCCCTCATGTTTCAAGTGAAATGTTCTGAAGACTTTTTCTTTCTTTCTAAGATTTATTTATTTATTTATTTGAGAGAAGCAGAGTTAGAAACAGAGAGGGGGAGGGACAGAAGAGAGGTCTTCCATCTTCTGGTTCCCTCCCCAGATGGCCACAACAGCCAGAGCTGGGCCTATCAAAGCCAGGAGCCAGGAGCTTCTTCTGGGTCACCCACGAGGGTGCAGGGGCCTAAGGACTTGGGCCATCTTCTGCTGCTTTCCCAGGCCATAGCAGAGAGCTGGATTGGAAGTGGAGCAGCCAGGTCTCTAACCGGTTCCTGTATGGGATGCCGGCACTGCAGGCAGAGGCTTAACATACTAGCCACAGTGCCGGTTCCTGAAGATTTTTCGTGAAAGTGAGAATAATAAACAAACAAGCAGTGAGGGTTCTGGTTGAGCGTTAGTGAACTAGAAAAGTGATTACATGGGAGCCATATTCCCTTTACAATACTTGGTTTTGACCTTTGCTACCAGGAAGTCGCCTGTTGGGTTGAACGGTATGTTTCTGATGTAAGCTCAGTAAAAGTCGTGGTGATCAGCTCCAGGGGACTCAGCTGAAACCCAGCCCAGCGAGTTTGCCACAGCCACGGACCCCAGTGGCGAGACCCATTGGGATAAATCTGGCAGTAGTTTTTCCAGAACTTTAGAACTTGACTGTTTAGACAGATGCCTTTTTAGGGTGCATTTGGGGTTATTATTATTATTTTTAAAACAGAGATATTATTTGTTTTTCTCTTATTAATCGAGGCAGCTGACAACACACACTTTTTTTCTAACAGCCGAGGTGCTTTTCAGACCAGGTTCAGCGTTGTCAGAAAGTTATTCACAGGAGGTGGTGATGGAGCCTGCTCCGCCCACTTCTGTTCCCTGTCTATTTTGGTGCCATTTGCAACAAAAGAAACTAAGTTGGTAAATGAGAGAAGGATTGAAGCTCTCACCAATGCACTCCTTCCTATTAGCTTGTGTAACTGCTGAGACAAAGGCCCACTCTTCTGTGAAAGTCTGTGCACCCTGTGTGATCCGTGACCTTGGCCCTGAAGCTCCCAGGACTTGTGAGCAATCTAATTCAGCTGGACACTTGTATGCAGACTTCCGTGTATCTGTCTGCATGTTCATATGGACACATATATGTGCATGTATGGTGTGTTTATATTACGTGTGAATTTAGAATTGCAGCTTCAACATCCTCAATCCAAGACAGATCCACACTGAATCTGACTTCAGTGTCGGGGTCCCTGAGGGAAAGTAACGGGTAGCTTTACCTCCCTGATCCCTACGGGGACAGGGCAGTGGGTAGTGGTGACCGGAAGGAACCTGGGGAGAGAAGGGCTGGATGGAGATGGCCGCCCTGCTCCTGGCAAAGAGGGACTTGATTAACCTGCAGTGCTCCTTGGAGAGGGGAGCGAGGAGAATGGATGCCCCCAGTTCTCGGGCCTCTGACACATGGCACCCTCCGTTGGTTGAACCTAACCAGAAGCCGGAGGGCAGCCTTCCAGGACCCAGAGCAGGATAGGGGATGGAGGGAGCAGCAGGTGGAACCCTGCCCCCTGCATTTTGTTCTGGGAAGGCTCTGCACAATATACAGACATCCTCAGCCTGGTGAATCCTGGTAGAGGTCAGTTGGGACCTGCGAGGTGGTGAGCAGGCAGGCAGCTTTTTTTTTTTTTTTTAAGGTTTATTTATTTATTTGAGTTACACAGAGAGAGGAGAGGCAGAGAGAGAGAGAGAGAGAGAGAGAGAGGTCTTCCACTGGTTCACTCCCCATTTGGCCGCAATGGCTGGCTGGAGCTGTGCCGATCCGAAGCCAGGAGCCAGGAGCTTCTTCTGCTCTCCAATGCAGGTGCAAGGGCCATCTTCTACTGCTTTCCCAGGCCATAGTAGAGAGCTGGATCGGAAGTGGAGCAGCCAGGACTCGAACCAGCGCCCATATTGGATGCCGGCGCTTCAGGCCATCGCATTAACCCACTGCGCCACAGTGCCGGCCCCAGGCAGGCAGCTTTGATTCCCACGGTGTGGTACCTGGACCAGTAGCACCTGCATCCTGCTGGAAGTTCTCAGCTCCCCCAGGTCCTTTGCCCTTGGGCCTCCTGAAATTGGAAGGAGGGAGCCAGCCATCTGTTTCGTATGAAGCCCCTTGGAGACGCTGGTGCCCGCTCAAGATTGAGGACCACTGCTGAGTGTCTGCTGGGGACCAAGCAGATGATGTCATTTGCTCAGATGGCCCTGGTGAGCATGCTCGGAAGGGCCCCTCCGCAGCAGCCCGCCTGACAGTCTGCAGACCCCGAGCCTGCCTTCCTGGGCCAGGCATTCTGCCGCAGAAGTGGAAAAATGGCTCACGTTGAGGCGGAGGGGGCCCATCCTCTGTGCAGCTCATTCCTTTCATTTTCGAGTTCTTCTCAGCCACACAGGGCAGTTCCAGGGCAGGCAACACTTTTGGAGGCTGCTTTTGAAAAATAGATGCAAATACTGCCTGTGCTGTTGTTGTTTTCCCGGTGCCTGGCAGTGTTTGGTAAACAACTTGATTGCTAGGTCCTGGCCTCAGGGAACCACAGCTGCTCTTTCCAGCTCCCTGCAGACTTTTGTACCGAGCAGGGATTGCTTCAGGGAAAAATAAACAGGGGAGAACAAAACAAGAAAACATCGCTGTTGTGTTATTGCTGCCTCTACCTGTTTTCCCAGAGCTGTTTTGCAACCACAGGCCCTGGGCTTTTGGTTCCGTTGCTTACAAAACAAAGCAGGCCCCTGTGGCACCCAGACTTCTTTCTCCCGTGGCCAGACTGTGGCATTTGGAGCGGCTACAGGCCTTGGAAGGCCTTGGAAAGGACTTAGTAGCCACTGCCAGAATGTATGCATTTTTAAATATGTAAATTGAAAAAAGGAGAAAGGCTAATTCTTTCTAATGACCCCCAAGATGGTAATCTGGCTTTTCAGATCTCTAGGAAAACAGATTGAATATGGCACAATTAATGTTTGAGCACTTCTAGGCTTTTCTCTCAGATATTTTAATGGGCTTTTAATTTATTGCAGTTCCTGATTAGCAGGCTTGAGGCAGGGCTACTGCTGGCCTTCTGGGCCAAGGGGTTCTTGGGGCTATAGTGCAGTAGAAAAGAACAAAGGTTTGCCCGGGTTCTCTGCCAGATCTTCTCGGCGCTGGGCCCCCAGGGGCCTCATGGAATTCCTGGTCCTGAAGGGGTCTCCTCCTCAGGTCCTCGCCTGAGTGACCTGGGATCCTGGGTAGAGATGCACGTGTGAGGGCTCTGAAGACCTCCCAGCTATGGAGGGCAGGATTCTGCAGGAGGAGCTGGTGCCCAACTGGCACACTCAAGCGTGCAGTCCCAGCCTGGATGAGTGACGCTGCTCAGAGCGAGCAAGTGAGCTGGGGCAGGACGCCAGGGACGGTGCTTTTTAAAATTTCGAGACCTGTACTTTGTTTTGTTGTGTTTATGCATTTGTTTTCCATTTACTCACAAATTCTCTGTTACTTTGGCCCTGCCTCCCCAACTCTCTTAAATCAGAGAACTTTCTCTCTGAAATCATTTTCTTTGGGTCTGAAATAAATCTTTAGGAACACCCTTATTGAGAGGTGATAAACTTTTGGGGGGGGGTCTGGAAAGCTCTTATTTCACCCTCAATTTTGCAAGATAGTGTTTCTGGGTATACTATTTTTTTTAGGTAGACAGTTTCTGCCTCTGGGCTGTATTCTGGATAATTTATTTGGATGTCAGTCTTCTCATATGTTTCTTTACTTCAGTTGCTGGATTTTTCATTTCTAAAGCTCAGAGCAGTTAAATATTTCCGTTAGTTACAGAACTCCATGAAGGTGGAATTGGGTCTTGCATCTGTGGCTGCAAACCAAAATACTCCACAAACCACAGTGTTGGTTCTTCCCTGGTTTTTGGATGCACCTGATTATTCGAATGTACTGGAAGCCAAGCAAGGCAGCACTAATGATCCTGCTGTCAGGGCATTGTTTGGCCAGCTGATGTCTTAGCCAGACTCCCAAACAGAATGGAAATTGAGTTCCTGCATGACATCTCCCAGCTCTCTATCCTCACTGGCTTTTTTTTTTTTCTTTAAATTTATTTGAGAGGCAGGGACAGAGCATGCACGAGAGTGCGCACTCCTCCAAGCCTCTGGTTCACTCCCCAGATGCCTTCTTCAGTGGCTGGGGGCTGGGCTGAGACCAAAGCTGGGAGCCTGGAACCCTATCCAGCTCTCCCACGGAGGTGGCAGGGACCCAACTGCTTGAGCCGTCACTGCTACCTAGGATCTTCTGTGGGACCTCACAGCCAGAACTCACTTCCCAGCAAGGCTGAGTCACAAAGGTTCTGTCACAAGATAGCCACTCAACGTTTTTGAATTACTGCACCGGCTGGAAAAAAATGTAGGATTCTCACGGGTGTAAGCTTTGTAGAATCAGGCTACTAAAACTCTGTGTGTGTCAGTTTTTTATCTGCATATTGAGCTTATAATAGTAGTATCCACCGGGAACTTTGTTGTAAGAATATAATTAAATGAAATAACTTGTAAAGTACCTAAAACAATATCTATCACAAAATAGTGAGATTTTAATAAATGGCAATCACATTTTTACAAGATGCTGAAGAATTCTTTCGATTATTGATTCCATTTGTTGACTCAAAAGAATTTGTATGAGCTGCCTGGTATGTGCCAGGCATATTTCTGAAGTACTTTAGAATACTGTGATGGACAAAACAGTTCCGTTCTCTCATAGAGCTTATAACCTTGAGGGGAAGACAGGTGAATAGATGAAAAGTTCAGATTATAACTTAAACAAAACACAGATTATAACAAAATGGAATAAGCACATGGGATGATACAGTTGAGGGTAAGTGGGGCCCTAGCTTAAGTAGATGGGCAAGTTCTTAAAGGGGCTTATGTCTCTAAGACCCAAGGATAAGAAGCCACTAAGGAGTAGGCTCACAGGTTCTCGGTAGCTGGAATAGCAAAGGGGCTAACCCTGAGCCTGGACAAGCCCTGGCTTACTTGAAATAGAAAGGAGGGCGCTGCATCTGCATTGCCTGTAGTGAGTGAGTGGGTTGGTGGTTGGAGGTTCGCGTCAGAGTGACAGAATTACGTGCGCCTCTTCCCGTTTGCACTCAAACATCGACTCAACAGCTTTGGGAGCCTCTCGGAGCCTTGGGAATGCTGCTTGTGGACCTGGAGAATGGGGCTTTGTCATTTGTGCTCGAAGTGCAGTCCGTGATGGACAGTGTCACCATCCCCTGGCAGCTTGTCGCAAATACGGAATCTCAGGCCCCCTTCTGTCCTACTGCATCAGTGTCTCTGGGGTAGGCCCAGGAATCTGTGTTTGGAAAAGCTCTGCACGTGGTGCCCAGGCACATTAAAGTTTGAGAAGCATTGTTGTTGGATGCATTTGGACAGGTTATCCTCACGAGTTAAAACTGTGGCCCCTGCAGAGGAACGGAAGCCGGCTGTGGGGCGCCAAGGGGTGCCATCAGCCGCTGGGGGTGCCAGCTCGCCAGAGTTGGGTACTGGTATCCAGGTGAGACTTCCTCCAGGCACTTGGACAGTTCTGGGCCACAACACATCTTTTTCAAACAAATGTTTATTTACTTACTTGAGAAGCAGAGAAAGACAGACAGATCTCTCATTCACTGGTTCATTCCCCAAATGCCCACAGAAGCCAGGGCTGGGCCAGACTGAAACCTGGAGTTAGGAATTTAATCCAGGTCCCCCAGGGTCTAGGTCAGTAGGAGCTGAAATTGGGAGCAGAGCTGGGACTTGACAGGCATTTGAAACACAGGTGTCATAACTACTAGAACCAACACCTACCCTCACAACACATCTTGGATGGTAGTTGGCATGAGAGTGATTTGTGATAAAAATCCCTTCTTACACAAGAAGCTTGAAAGAAAATTCAATAGTCTAGGTTATGTAGAAGGCATATGGTTTCTCAAAAGACAGAGGAACTTCAAGGCAGAAGGGACTTGGCCTTGTACATGAAGAGCCTGGAATCCCGAGATGTTCATTGCATGGCTGATTGACCACGATGTGGAGTCCAGGGTTCAGGCCTCTTAGTCTTGAATCCTGGTGACTCCACCGGATATTCAATGTTGAGGCAAGTATCTCTTTGAGTGTTTCTCCTTGTGTCATTCACAACCATTTGTAGAATAACAGAATTATTTTGGAGAAAAAAAATAAATAATGATGGTTACCTCTTTCATTAGTTGTGTTCATCATCATCATCAATATTTTAAAATAGTTTTAATATAATTATTTAATATTTTCATCTGCTACAGAAGATCATTACTTCCTAGGAGTGTGCATATGTCTAAGTAAGATTGGAGTTAAGGGACCAGTGTTGTGGCGTAGCTGGTAAAGCTGCCACCTGTGATGCTGGCATCCCATATGGGCTCCAGTTCATGTCCTGGTGGCTCCACTTCTGATCCAACTCCCTACTAATGCACCTGGGAAAGCAGCAGCAGATGACCCCAGTGCTGTTTGAAACTGGGAAGAAGCTCCTGGCTCCTGGCTCAGCCCAGCCCCAGTCTCTGCAGCCGTTTGAGGAGTGAACCAGCAGAGAGAAGACCTTTCTGTCTTTCACGGTCTCTTTGTAACTCTGCCTTTCAAACAAATAAATAAAAAAAGGTTTGAGTTAAAACAGCTTGATGTTAACCTGAACACTTTCTAACAGGGCATAGTGTTTTTGTCATGCTAAAGTATTTAAAAAACTTGCTGCAAAGTCCATAAGAAATACAGAGCCTTTCCAGCGTAGAAGGTGAAGCAGTTGACAAGTGCATCTTTCAAAACACCGTTTCCGGTTTGTATCCGACAGCCTTGGGCTCGAGGCATCGGTATACCCTCGGCAGAGTGGTGATTTCCCCCACCTCCAGCGTGTGTGTGTGCCTTGCTGTTTTCAAGTGTAAGGAAGTGGTGGTTTTAGAAGTTACGTCTTAGTTATGTGTAAAAAATATTTTTGTGTTGTAGTGTCCCAGGAGCTTTGGCTGCCAATTCCAGTTTCCCAGCGCCGCGTTTCGGCAGTGGCGAGGGCTTCGGTCCCTTCCCTGATCTGCTGTCAACCATGAGTGGACGGTTGTGATGCCTGCTAGCTGGAAGGGTGAGTGCGTGTTTGTGACTATTCACCTTATTACTCACAAGACAAAAAGACCCGCAGGGCAGCTGCCCACTAAGAATGAGAGGTTCTCGTTTTGGAAGAAGAGACAAATTCTGCCATTGTTTTCCAGTGAGATCTACCTAGGTAATTCCTACAACAAGCTAAGGATGTACCAATGGCAGAGTGGGCTCAGGAGGGCCTTTGTGATTTGCTTATTTGTTTTGAACGGAGTCCGAGGCGTGGGCTATTGAAATTAGCACCACATGCACAACTGGATGAGTCCCAACTTTTGGTCCCATTACAACTTAGTGATCACATGAACTGCTGGAAGACCATAATTATTCCATCTTTGGGGAAATTTAAATCTGATTCGTGCAGTGAGTGAGTCCCAGCCTGAGCTTTCCACGTGATAGTGCTCTTGAGAAAGCATTGGATACTTGGGGTTCTCAAAGAACTTCTGGGCATTTTTTAAAATCATAGTTTATTCATTGAATTTGTAGGGGTGGGCTAGCGGGAACTTGATATTTTTCTGTTCCGTGAGTTTTCCACGTTGGCTAGCATCCATCATTTTCCCCAGAAGTTGATGGTTTCCTTGTGGTAAAGCACAGTTGTGATTTGCCATTATCAGAGAGGATAATTGGTGGAGGCCATATGTTTTGGGTGAACACTGACAGCACTCAATAGTAGCTCTGTCATAGGATGAGGTCAATTTTATGAGGAATTATTTGGTTTCAGGTTTTGTATTGACTGGCATTTAGTGGTCAGAGGCATTGTTAGAAACTCACCTTGTTTGTCTTGGTAGAGTTGTGTTTGAAACAGATTTTATTTAACAGAGAGAAGTGTAGGGGGAAAACCCACTATTTTAGAATTTGAGAAACCTAATAGTTGCCTGATGTGTGAGAGATCACTCTGTCTCTTCTACGATTTCCTATGTTTACAACAAAGCAAGCAGGTTAGAGGAGCCCTGGAAATTGTCTGTTAAATCTCCTCCATCTACACATGGGACAGCTGAAGTCCATGTAATATCACCGGGGTGTCTTGAGTCCCTGAGTTTGGTCAGGAATGGATGCTAGTTATTTGTTCCCCAGTTAAGGCTCCTTTGCCCTTATCTCAGTTACATAGAGAGGTTAGCACAGCCCGTTGAGCTCAGTAAACCTCCTCTGGTAAGTGTCTGTTGACACATTGTTATACATTTAGCTATTTGGGCCAGATTTTCAAGGATTTTGTAGCCAGAGGTCATTTTGAAAAAAATTCCTCTGATTTTATAGATTTTTTTAAAGGCTTTATTGAAGCAACTAGCCCAAATATTAGAGACCAGATTATTCTCAGACAGCCTGTTGGCTTGTTTCTTGCCCGATTACCGGTGCTTTGCTTTCTATTTTCCTGAAGCCAGAGAAAGAGAGAGGAAAAAAAATTAAGTCTTCTATCTCCTTCACCCTTGTTACACTGTCAATACATTAGGTTAGATAGTAAAGAAATGGCTAAGGAAGTTGTGGAATTCGAGGGCATTAGAGATCTTGGATCATTTTAATGGGTGGCCTTAGGCAAGCCCTCGGGTTCTCTGAGTTCTTCAGTTCTGCACAGTTCTGCAGCTGTGATAGACTTTCGTGAGTGTCTGTACGGTAGTGAGCCGGTGGCATATGTTTAGAAAAGCTTTGGAGGATCCAGGTAGAGTTAAGAGCAAAGTCTAAGGTCTGAGATACACGTGAGAACGCATACAGGGGTCCTGGGAATCAGCAGGTTCAGGTCTTAGGTTACCTGTCATCTCTGTCTTCAGCATTGAGAGTCTAACTCAACCTCACTAGCATAAAATTGATGTATGAAATTAACAAAACCACATGAATGGAATTATTGAGGATGAGGCTCATTTTATTCATTAATTTCAGTTGGGTAAGTCCCACTATCTGAAAAGTCAATCTGAAGAACTGTAATGAAAACGATCTCTTGTTGGAAAAAAACTGTATTGTTAGATTCAGTTGAATACTTTTTCTTTCTAAATGTGGAAGTGGTTTGTAACTTATTAGATGGTAATAAACTTCCTTTCGTTGTATTCTCAGTAGGAAGTAGAGGTATGCCAGCCCCCGTATCTGGAGCATGTGTTCTGACTTTTACCCTCCTCCCAGTTCCCCTCAAGGCACACTTCCAAGGTGTGCCCTAGGACTGCTTCTCACCCTCCATGATGCTGTAGCCTGTTCTTCCATGCATTGTGCATCTGATAGTTAGCGCCTCCATCGTCAAAAATTTATTCACAGTCCTATGCCTCTGAGAACTTTAGAGTTTATTGAGTGACCAGAAGAAACACCAGTTAATCATGACAGCTGATAATCTGATGCATTTGGGCTCAAAATAAACTCTTGGTTCTGAGTGAAACATTGATTTCTTGGTTAAGTGTTCTCGCGGTGGACTAGGTGAGAGCCACAGGTTTAGGCAGCAAGGACAACAGATTCCCTCACTCAAATGCAAGAAAATGAAACTATGAGAGACATGGCACACACACATAGATCCTGGTGGCAAAGTGTTTAAGGTCAAGCAGTAGGTATAGTCCTTGATTTATTGGTGATAGCTGTGCTGGTATCGTACATTAATTTAGGAGGCAGGAACAGAAAGAAGGCCTGCACAATTTGGGGCCCTTGGAGTGGGGTTCTTTAATGCCACTGAGTACCAGGAGGGCATCGCAATGGACTCCTGTTTCATGAGACTGAAGCTGTACCCTAGAGCTATCTCATGCACATCCCGGACCCCAGGAGTGAGCAGTGGCGGAGCCTGCTGCAGGTTTAACAGGCAGCTGGCCGCGGGGTTATTAATAAATGGGATGAGAGAAGTCTGCATTTGCACCGAGTTAGAAGAGTTGAGGAGACAGAGTGAAAATGCCGGCTGGTTTGTCAGCCTCTGCTGTGGCATCGCACTGCACTGTCCCTTCCAAGGCGTTCTTGCTCGTGGATGGGGTGTGAGAGTGTGAGCGTCACGTGATGTGCTTCCATCTTATTTGCCCACTGTTGTTTTCCCTTATTCGCCTGTAGTTCCTATTTTGATCTCTCTCATGATCAAGTTCCTAGTGTTCGACTTCCCAAGAGGAGGTAAAAACACGGGAAATTGCATCCTTCTCACTCCTGACTTGGTGAGGGGCTGCTGTGTGACCAGGAGTGCCTTGCACTTCTACATAAAACTGGAAGACATGGATTTTTTTTTTTTTTTTTTTTGTCATTGGTTTTGGGGTGGGGTGGTGGCTTTGTAGCTTCCGGGAGAAGGTGGGTGCAGCTGGCAGGTGCTTTGGGACAGGAAAGCCGGCTGGTGGGCCCCTCTGCGCTGCAGCCTGTCAGTGGCGAAGCTACTTTGTTGTGCTTAAATTTCCAGTCCCTGAAATTTTGACTCTGAAAAGTAATTTTAACAATTTAATAAACTATATAATAGGTTTTATAAGCCGGAGCGAATGATCTTAAGTATTTTGGTCTCTTTCATAACACAATGAACCTAATATTGGTAAAAAATACAGATCTTCGCTCGTGCCATAAAGAGAGGCTAGATTTAATAAGCTGTTATGAGTGCTGGCAGCTGCCTATCAGATTGTATAACGTGGGCCCCAGCGTGTGGAGACAGTGTCAACTTACATTTTATCTCTGAAGTATTTTCGAGGCGTTTATTTGGCCTTTCTCCCCAGTCCCTAACCTAATACAAGTAATGTAATTGGCTGAATATTTTCCACAAGGCTAATTGGCTCGGGGCCAGTGGTGGAAACCATTGTCTGGCTTGATGAAGATCAGAAATTAACGTGACATTCACATGAAGGTAATGGAATCGGTTGGGAAGGTAGTAATTCAGAGTGGTGAGAGGAAGTCCATCCTTTCCTGCCCATCAGCGGCCGTGCTGGTTCTGGAAGGTGGTGGAAGAGCTGCCACCCTCCTCACGAGCCCCCTGCTTCCTCCGAGCATGGCCAGCCCGTCACTGCCCTCCCCCGCCCCCCATGTCAAATGCACTTTTAAATTCTTCAGACAGGACTGTAAGACAAACTAATGAATTATTCCGTTTGTCAATTAAAAAAGAAAATCCACCAACTACTATTGTAAGATTAAATTCCAATTAGAAGATTGCATTTAATTCAGAAGCTATAACATTGTTTTAATGAATTCTGTTGGAGGTGGCAGTTTATGTGAGATAAATTTATATGGTGCAGGTAGATATAAATTCATTGGATAATGTTAAACATGTTACTTCATATATATTAGCTGCGAAATTTATTTCTTCTCTAGTTATATCCCCGAGGAGGGAGAGTCAGAGGGAAAAACATATCTTCAAAGAAAGAACCCTTTCTGTCCTGTCACATACTTGCTCTAAAACAGCCTTTTCTCACTTTTATTTTAAAAAATCTGCTAAATTTCTGCATTAGCTGAATTTATGATTCTTGGTGTATGCTATTTATAAAATTGAATATAGGTTTTATGATATAGGAAATTAGTTTAGGATTGAGAATATGATCCAAGTTTGTAATAAAGGTAATCTGCATTTATATTACAGATATTTCCCATTCCTCTCTAAACCCCTTATGGGATTATATACACATTTTTCTGGACATACGGATTCACTGTAGAGTAAATGCTTAATGTACCGGACAGACTTTTGTTCATGTAACAAGTACACAAAACATTGAACCTTTTGCCTAAACCAAGGGAGGCCAACACTCTTGACACACTACCTTTGTCCATTACTGTGCCTCAGGCAGACATCATTAATTGATCATATCCTCTTGGAATGTGGATGTAGTCTTAGAATTCTTTCACCTAAGTTCTTTCAGGAAAGCCTACACATTCACGATTTGTACAAGTAGAAGTAACGTCAGATGAGGCAAATGGCTGCTGAGCAGTCTGTGTCCTCTTGTGCCCAGCGCTAATGTAGCGCACAGTGGACAGGTAGCCTGTTTGCTATGTGCGTGCAAGACTCTTACCCACAAACAGTTTTGGCAGCGATGGGCTTGTGTAGTGATTACATTTTTGACACATGCATGTGCCGAATTTGTCTGATTCACTACATAGTTTATTTTCTGCCCTTCGTCTGGTTTTGGTATGGTGTGTGTGAAACATTATAGTTTTACAGTTTCTTTTATTTTTTAAGTTCTGTAACTTTGGAAGGGACAAAAAAGGGACTGTGCTTGTCCCCTTCACACATGTGCATCAAGTGAGGCTTCCTCGCATAGCAAGGAAGTGTGGTGTGAAAAACAGACCCCAACTTTCACTCTCTGAGTGCAGGTTGTTTTTTTTTTTTTTTTTTTCTCAGAGGGAGGGGCACAGATGTGTGCCAGGTGCTGACGTGGGCAGGGCAAGTTCCTTGCAATCCCTTTTTGCATGTTAATCTTGGTGTTTATCAATACGCCGAAGCAAGATGTACCAGGGAAGGAAGGCACTTAGCTATTCCGTTTCACAGGATATCTTCCGTGATGTAAAATTCTAGGAACTTAGACTAGATTGCAAGAAGTTGTTGAAGATACTCGGTCTTCTCCTAACTTGGTTCGAGTAAAGACAGAGGCCAAGAAATGGAGATTTCCAGTCAGTGTATGTGTGAGCTGTTGAGAATTGCCATCATTTAAATTCCGTCTTGAAGCAGAACGAGCAATTAGCACATTTAATTAATGTACATTTTAATTTCACATCCCCGTGGTGTTTATTATTTGTCCTGGTCCTGGCAGCCTGAGTTTTGGAAAACAATTGGAGGTGAACGTGTGGGTTGTTGGCCTCTTAGTCCCTATCCCTAGGATGCTGCGATTGACCTTGTTCAAGAATGACCAGATGGGTCGGCCCTGGTCGTGGCCTGTTTAGGTGGTGGCTCTCAGGTTTGCCTCAGCATGGCCTTCTGTGTGGCTGCAAACAGTTGATTGATACAGGTTCATGAGAGAGGAGATGGAATCTTTTTATTTTTTTTTTTATCTTCCTAAGTCCTTTTAATAAAATTTTAACAAACGGTCATGGGCGGCCCTTCACAGGGCAATCGCTGGGCCAGTCCCTGGTTTGGCGATCACAGAGCTGTCTCGTTAAATTCTGACAGCGACTCTGTGTTCCGGGGGTTACTGTTCTGGGTTCCTTGTTGAAAAGACAGAAACTCAGTGCTTAAGTCACATGCTCAGGACCACAGAGCAAGAAGCAGAAGCAGAATGTACCCCAAGTTGGGCCAGCTTCAAAGTCTTCGACTTAACCACAAGGGCATCCTACCTCCTCGTCGTTGTCTTTTGAGTTGATACCATGTTTAGTTTTGTTCTGTTTTGTTTTTTTTTCCCCTAAAGATTTATTGTATTTATTTGAAAGGCAGAGTGATAGGGAGAGAGAAAAAGAAAGAGATCGTCTATCCACTGGTTCCCTCCCCAAATGGCCACAACAGCTGGGGATCAGCCAGGCCAAAGCCTGGAGCAGGAGCCAGGAGCCAAGAACTCCATTCAGGTCTCCCACCTGGGTAGTAGGGACCATCACCTGCTGCTTCCTAGGCTCATTAGCAGGGAGCTTGGTGGTAAGTGGAGCCAGGACTTGAACCGGCACTCCACCATGGGAATGCTGGTGTTGCAACAGGTGGCTTCACTATAGCCCTGGCTGCAGAGTATGTGGTCCTTTAAGGGCTCATCACGTGATGCCGGCAGGGCCGGGGTTGTAGTTTCTACTCATCTTGTCGAAAGAGATGGAATCCAGCTCTCTGAAAGCAGGCTTTATCTAGAGACAAGACGTTTACAGAGTCAGCGATACAGTCAGCGTCCCCCCCAGATCTTCCTCACCTGCTGGCCTCTTCCTCCCGTCTGAACGCCTCCCCAGAGTTGTGACGTCGGGCTCGGCAGTGCGTGCTTTCTTCAGTTCCCTTCTGAAACGCAGTCGCTCTGGCCGCTGGCAGCTCCCGGAGTCCCTCACCCCCGTGCAGGTGACCTGATCTCAGGACTTCTCTCTCCCAGTTTTTAAAAGTCGCATATTAAATTACTTTAGGAGGAAGCGACACGTCATTTGATATTTCCTTTGCAAATAGAAGGAAAGAAAAAGTGGGGCAGAGCCTTGATACTTGGAGAATCTGTGTAGTGGGTTTAAGTGTGCTCCTTGTACTCTACACTCTACCTTTTAATATTTTTGACCTCTTGTATCATGAAAAAGGTGCTTGCAGGTGTGTGTATGTGGGGGTGAGATAAGGGCCCCATCTAGCTTTCTGTCCAGTCTCTGGCTTAACACATCAGTCACAGGGTAGGACTGGCTCTGTATCCCTGTCCTTGTCCCCACACCAGCCAGCCCTGAGCTGCTGGGGTAGTGCAATTGAGCGGTACTGAGGGTGGGGAGAAGCTCCCCTCCTTAGGCCAGGAGTGGAAGTGGAAGGAAGGCTGAGGACACGGAGCAGATAGCTTCGCCTGACAGCAGAACATTCCCTGACCAACCCGTAGGATGATGGGAGTTTGGGAGCTTGTCACAGGCAAGCCTGTGTGATGTGGCAGGGGCTGTCATGTATGTGCCCTAACTTTGCTCAGGGCTCCTCCCCTGGGCGGTGTTTGCCGGGGAGCAGAGAAGACTTGAACCCAAGCCAGTGTGATTTTCTTCTCCTCTCCTGCCAAGGCTCTGATCCCAGGACTGCCTGGGCAAGCGTGTGAAAGCCAGGTTCCCAGGCCCCCAGCCTGCGTAGGGAGAGCTTGAGCTCTGATGCTTGAGCGGATAACTTCATCTCCTGGCTCCAGGTCCATTCACGGTGAAACCTCGGCTGCGCGTCATCTCTCTCCAAGTCTCCCTCTCCTCCTCCGCCGAGCAGGGGCATGGAGAGCGGGGCTGGCTGTGAAAAGTCCTGCAGGCGGCACGTGGCACCTTGCAAGGCACCAGACCAGACACATGCTCCGCGCATCTGCCTTTCAGCCTTGTGCAGACGTCTGTACACACCTCCACGTGACCGAGAAGACTCAGGCTGCAACGGCGAATGCTGCAGGTGGCACTATGTGGTGGATCAGACTTAAACCTTATCCTTGTATAGCGGAGAAGCATGTCTTTTGTCATAAAAACATTTTAAAAATCAGTATTAGGTTTTATCCATGGATGTTTGAAAAGGAATTCTGTCTTCAGCGTGTACGAAAGTTGACAAGTGTAAATATGCAGTTAGACAGTTTCGAGAAACGTGTATTATTTACTGATCAATGTAGTGTCTCCTTTGGAGCCATTACACTCAGTCATTTCCTGTCAATCTCGCCACGCTGTTATAATCAGACTATGGATATGCATATTAAAATATAAGAAAGTTATTGTGCATGTGGAATGGCAACTGCTTTTTAATTGTTAATAATGTTGCTGCTTTAAAAAGGTATCAGGATAGTTTACCCTTATGATGGTGAGCAGTCTGCAGCACTGCATGAGAAATCAGGGGAGCCACAACCTGGGCTGGCAGAAGCAGAGGCCTGGCTGGCACCAGTCGCTGGGTGTCGATGCTTCCAGTCAGTGCTCAGTTACCAAAATAGAGCTTTTTACCTGGCTCTGGTGCCGAGTACCTGGGGGCTACCTACCGATACCCTTTTTTTTTCGACTACTGAGTTTTTGGGAAAACTTTTGTAATTTAAAAAAAGAGAGGCAGGCACTTGACAAAGTGGTGAAGATGCTGCTTCTAGGCCCAAATCCTGTGCTGGACTGACTGGACTTCCGACTCCAGCTTCTTGCTGGTGCATATCCTGGGGATGGCTCAAGTCATTGGGTTTCTTTTTATTAAGATTTATTTATTTATTTGAGAGGTAGTTACAGAGAGAGGGAGAGACAGAGAGAGAAAGTTCTTCCACCCACTGGGTCTGCCCTAAATGACTGCAACAGCCGGAGCTGAGCTGATCTGAAGCCAGAAGCCAGGAGCTTCTTCCAGGTCCCCCATGTGGGTGCCCGGGCCCAAGCGCCTGGGCCATCCTCTACTGCTTTCCCAGGCCAACAGCAGAGAGCTGGATCAGAAGTACAACAGCTGGGACATGCACCAGCGCCCATATGGGGTGCTGGCGTCACAGGTGGAGGCTTAGCCCACTACACCACAGTGCTGGCCCCGAGAAGCTGGGTCCTAACACCTGTGGACTGGGTTCCCGGCTCCCGGCTTCAGCCTGATCCAATCCCAGCCATTGTTGCGGGTGTTTGGGGAGTGAACCAGCACATGGGAAATTTCTCTCTGTCTCTCTGAATCCCTCTTTGTACCTTTCAAAATAAATAAATAAATATTTTTTTTAGAGTTTGTGTATGTCTGAGTATTATAACTTCTCTGTCTGTATCTGAGCCCAGCAAAGCTTTTCTGTAAAGAAGCTAATAGCAAATATTTTAGGCTTTGTGAGCTGCCTGGTCCCCTGCGTCGTGTTAATGCGCCGTGCAGAACGCATGGCAGCCATGGGCGATATGTAAATGAATGGGCATGGCTATGTTCCAGTAAAATTTATTTACAGACACTGAAATTTGAATTTCACATACTTTTCACTTGTCACTAAGTAGTAGTATTATTTTCATTTCCACCCAATCCTTTAGGAGTGAAGACTATTCTTAGCTCAATGGTTGCAAATTGGATGTGGCCCACGGGCCCGCAGTTTGCCAGACTGTAGTCTCGAAGCCGTCAGAGCCTGAAGCGATGGAGAGGGCTCGGCTCTCTGCGCTCAGTCACGGGCATCCAGCGTCAGTCTTTGTCTTCCGTTTCGGATGAAATAAGAACGTCATCAGCTCTTCGAGATGGGCTGTCCCATTTGTCCTGTTTGTTGGATCACTCTGCAGTTGCCGGCAACAGCTGGGGCCAGGCCGGGGTGGAAGCCAGACGCCCGGAGCTGGGGGATTCAGTTTGGTATCCGGCCTCTGGGGGTGGCAGGAACCCAATTAACTGAGCAATCGCCTGCTGCCTCCTGGGGTCTGCGTTAGCAGGAGACTTGAGTCAGGAGCCAGAGGTGGAGCTCGAATCCAGGTTCTCCGATGTGGGCATCTTAATCACAAGGCCAGATGCCTGCTTCCGCAGCCCCCCTATTCAGTATAAGAAAAATAGAGAACTAGAAGTAAAAGTGAGGCTGGTGAGAGATGAAGTGAAAGGCAGGATGAGTCCCCGAGTCAGAGTGGGCTTCAAAAAGAGACTCAGGATCTACATTCCCTGCATACCCTGTGTTTCCTAAAATGTGTTGCACTCTTATGTCTTACCATTTGAAATCAAGGTGAATTTTCTAGAAGACACATATCAACATTTTTTAAAAAACATTTAAGACTGGTTTTAAGAATATATGTGTGTGTGTATATATATATATATATATATATTTTTTTTTTTGACAGGCAGAGTTAGTGAGAAAGAGAGAGAAAGAAAGGTCTTCCTTCCATTGGTTCACTCCCCTAATGGCCACCACGGCCGGTGCTGCGCCGATCCGAAGCTAGGAGCCGGGTGCTTCCTCCTGGTCTCCCATGCGGGTGCAGGGACCCAAGCACTTGGGCCATCCTCCACTGCCCTCCCGGGTCACAGCTGAGAGCTGGACTGGAAGAGGAGCAACTGGGACTAGAACCCGGCACCCCAACCGGGACTAGAACCCAGGGTGCTGGTGCCGCAGGCGGAGGATTAGCCAAGTGAGCCATGGTGCCAGCCCCAAGAATATATGTTATATATTAAATAGTGCAAAAATCTAATGAGCACACGAAGGCAATATTAATAACCACTTGAGAAGTTTAAGGAAACAGAGAAGCATTTTCATAAAGCAGAGACCAAGGTAGGAAAGAGCACGGGAGAGAAAAGGTGTGTGGAGGAGGTGTGGTTCACAGTTCTCTGTAGTTAGGGATGGGGGGAGGCTGGCCAAGGAAGAGACATGAAAGGGAGGCTTTCCAAGAAATCTTCCTGGGAAAATGACCTAGAGGGACATGTCTTTATCTGGCATACTGGTGAAAGGGACTTGGATGACCCAGGGCATGAACATCCAGGAAAGGTGAGCCCCTCATATCACAAGTCCATTGTGATGAAACAGGTAGGAGAATATGACAAAGGTACAGTTAGGGTGAAAGCTTTGCAAATTCCTTTTTAAGTTGCTAAGTGAAAAATAAATGCATTGCAGGATCTGGGGCTAAGAAACAGACCCTTTAGCATGCAGTTGACATCCTGGGGATGGCAGTGAAGGGCAGGATGCTGGCCAGACACCTTGGGTGTGCATCCTGGCTCTGCCACCTGTCAGCAGACAGTCCTGGGCAAGCCACACCTCCTCGTTTCTTAGTTTCCTCCCATTTGAAATGGAAATAATAACAAGGCCTAACTCACAGGTGATTGTGGGATGTCATGAATTAATACACATAGAGCATTAGCAAAGAGATGGCGTGTAGTCAGATTTCAGTAAATAATAGCTAGTTGTTAGCCCTGAAGCTCGCTGTCAATAAAGAAATGTGGTTTGTGATCATTAGGGTGAGTGTGCCTGTCTCAGGCGTGTGGGATGTGAATGTGGTGTGGACAGGTGGCTGTGTATCTGTGTCTCTCGGTCTTGTGTATCATGGACATTCATAAGGCTCCTAGATGTGAACCAGGAGCTTATGCTTGGCCCTCCATGAACCCTGCGCCCCAGAGGAGGAGAGTGAATTGCTTCTTTGTGAGCATCCAGACTGTATTTGAGTAACTCTGGGGATGGCGATAGTCTTGCCCTTGAGGAAGCTGATTATCTATTTGACCAACCCCGAGGGCTAGGGAGCTCCTTCTCAAGTTGGACTCAGATTTGCTGCTCCCGGGCTTTCTACCTAATAACTGGGTTTGACCCCTTGGGATTCTGCAAGCCCATCTCTTCTACAAGACAACCTGGTAAAGATGTGAGGACAGTTCCAGATCCTTCCTGAGTCTTCTCCAGGCTCTAGAAACCTTGCTTCTCTAGCTCTCGTCTTCCTCTCTTAGTTCTGAGTGACTTGTGGCCAGCGTGGTGGTTTTGCCCAGCACCAGGAGCCACAAGAGGCATCCTTTGTGTAGGTGTCTGCATTAACATAGAGTTCTCTTTTCCACAAAATCCTCCTTATCATTTGGAAGTGAAAATGTTTTGACTTTTCTTAACCTACTTCCTAAATTGCAGATTTGGGAAGCTGGCACTTAAGGCAGCTGTCGGGGAAGAGATGGTTCACCCTGCCCTGAAACTCCGTGTGCTGGAATGGGCTTCTCTTTCTCCCCAGCCAGGTGACCGTAGGAGCAGTGTTCTCCCCGTGGGTCCGGGACCTGCAGCAGCAGGCACTGTGTACCCGGGACTCTGCTCATCGTTCAGTCCTCACCACTGTGAGTCTGCTGCTGTTTTCATTCTGCTTTTCAGATCCTGAGAGCAGTGCAGGGGGAAAGGTGAGGCTTCAGGTTAGAAAGCCTAAGAAGGTGATTTTTTTTTTTTTTTTTGGTCAGCTTATCCAAGATGGTTCATTCGTATGTCCTTAATCCATATCAGTTTCCTGTTCTGCCTAAGAAACCGTGTAGCTGATGGTCTCATTTGCTTTCCTCTTTGTTTTACCGCACAGGAATTCTACAAGTCACGTAAACATCACTCCTACTTTTCGCATAGTCTACTTTTGTTCCATTGGAACGAATCGGAAGCGATTGCCATCCGCTCTGAATGCTGGAGCCCGCGTGCCTAGACACTGGGGCTGGTAGACTTCATTTTTCTCTAGGCTTTCGCCAAGTGACTTTCTTCCCCACCCCCGCCGTTCTCCTTAACAAGCTTCTCAGAGATGAAGCCAATCACAATGTTATCGGCAGTAGAAAGATTTCAAGATACGTTCATGGGCATGGGGATCTTGAGGGATGGCTGGGTGCCTTCTATGAGACTTAACACATTTCCTGAACATGGAGCCTCACCATGGCAACAGCCATGCCACATGACACACTGGTGACACATGCAAGGTGCTGCCACAACTCATCCCAGGTTGAACGTCTGTGACTCATTGTTTCCACTGACACCGTGACTACTGTAACTTGCAGTTGGAAGGTTTTCTGGTTTTCAGTGCCATTAATGCATGCTGCCGCCCATGGCGCATGGAGGGCTCAGGGAAGGGAAGCGTAAATAAATAAGTGTGCGCCGTAAACATTGCCTTCATTAGCTTTGCAGAGAAATATTTGTTCATCAGTCAACCTCCTTGCCACTTGCATTCTTTTTTTTTTTTTTTAAGCATATTTTGTTGGTAACACCTTGGAAGCTTGAAAGTGATTTTTATTTTTAATCATCGTTGTACCCATTTCCACTTGGCAAACCGCTCGAGAGAGAGTTCACGGTGGCCCCTTTTTAGTATTTGTTTATATTCTTTACAAGTAGCAGATTTCCTGATGAAGGCATGGTTCTGGGAATATTATTTTTTATCTCATTGTGAAATGCAGTGAGTACTTTCTACAAATCGGAAGGCGGTACTATGGGCCCGTTGCTCATTTAGGGGCCTGAAGGTTGTATTTTATCAGACGACTTTTCCAGAAGTCCAAGATGGGTAGTATTTTTAACATATTTTAATTTCTGAGTGATTCAGTGAGTAATTAAAAAAGTAGATGTGGAATCTGGAAGGCATTAAAGAGATGTCAAGGACAGAAGGATTTTGATTTGTAGCCTAATGAAATGTTTTGCCAACTTTTAAAGATTTTTTTGAGAGTAGAACTTTAATCATTTGCTTGTGTTTCTGGCATGGTGAGGTTACTCCTGTTTCTGTTACATGATGAATCCAAAGTGAAAATGGGATAATTTTTAATTAGCAAAATTATAAAACCATTTGCAGCCAAATGTTTCTTGTCTTGTATAAACTGTGAGGTTTCACATTTTTACTTTAATCATCGTAGGAAATTTCATTCTGGAGATCTATTTTCAGTTGGTTCTTTATGTATGGATACAAATTCTCAATATTAGGAATTATCCAGTAATATTCTTTTCCAGTGTCACTTGAACAGTTTGATGCATTGTGCATTGCTGGTGCCTATTCTAGAGGTGTCACGTTTACCTCAGTTGGATGTAGCACTAAATAATCTCTCCCACATTATGAATGCAAGGCTAATTACGCAAGAGGAATAGTTATTAGGGAGTTAGAAATGTTTCCTTAACTTTGTGTTTCGTATGATTTTGTGCAGTTCAAAGTTGCTTTTGTTGAGGCTACCTATTTAGTGATTTGAAAGAAAATGTTCTGTATTTCCTTTAAGTACATGAATGGAGAGTTATTGTAAAATATGTTTTATTAAGGAAATGAGAACAGTGAGCCAAGTCATGGCAGCCTCCACACAACTCTCAGACTTCAGTTGGTGCTGCTTCCATTGCATTTGATTAGGGGACTTCTGCGTTTTCTGGGCGCTCAGAACCGTACGTGGAAATGAAAGAATTCTGTAGAAATGAGAAGGGGGCTCAGTGTGCGGAGTTTGAGGATCTGCCTTGACTGGGGCGCTTTTCGAATACTTGCTGGGATGGAGGTGTTGGGAGGAGTGCTGTTTCCGTTGGGCCCTCTGGAGGGCGCTGCGCCACACCCCCACAGTGCACCCAGTGCTGCCAGATGAGGAAGCAGTTTCTGCAGCACGTGTTCAAGGCTCTGGAGATGCAGGGACGCCTCATCTGTAGACATGCATCTTTGAAAACCGTAGGTGTCTCTCGCCGAGAGCAGGAGGGAAAATGAGATAAGTGTCAATAAATTTCTTTCAGACAGAGCAATTTCTTAATGAAACAGATTCTTAAGGCTCAGGATTCCTGGGGCATGTCAGAGACCTAATCATTTATTACAAAAGGTGAAGAAGACCAAACCTCAATTTAAATAGATAGGAACCTTAATTTAAAAACAAATACATAAAATAACCCAATTAATGAGAGCTCATTTTTTTCCCTGTGCTCTAAGGAGGTCATTGCAGTTCTGGAGGTGCAAGGCATGAAGTTACCCAGGCGTTCCTTAGAGGCTCTGTCTAGGTCCGGTGGAGATCTTGCTGGTGGAAATAGAGCCAGTCCAGAGAGTTCCGCTAGGTTTCTAAAGCAGCATCACAGGACAGTCTCTCCAGGAATTTTCTGCAGGGCATGGCTGTGTGATCTTCCAGAACTGGACTTCCAGGGCTCACTGCCTTCCATGTGTGTGTCATGGCGAGGGAGTGTGCCTGTGGCCAGTAGGGGTGAGAAGGGCTGCGTGTAAAACACACACTACTTCTCAAAGACTTGGAGTACATGCTGAAGTGATAAGAGTCCTGATATCTTGGGTTAAATGAAACATATCCTTCAGTTTAGTTTTATTTCTTTTTCATTTGACGACTAGAAGTTTTAAATTACCTATGTGGCTCACTTTCTATTATTGTTGATGGCCCTGTTAATAGAACATTTATCTCCCAGGTTTCTAAAATCAGGAATTCTCTTCCTTCAAACAAGCGTTCACATGTTGCTCGCACTGAGCAACCACTTGATGAATTTATTTGAAACCAAAGACAGAACATTTTCTGAATTAATTCATTTCATGTGCTGTATGTGCAGTGCAACAATGAACACTCCATCACGGCTTATGGTCCGATTGGGAGAAGACCCCATTGAGTTGTCTCAGTACTTCACCCGACACATAAGTCAAGCACTTAATACCCTAGCGATGCTGGACGTCCACTGCTCTCGCTTATCTACTTTTTGCAGACATTGTCTTCTGTTTTGTCGTGTCACCCTGTGACTCCTGACCTGGGATGCCACTCCATTAGGTCTTCCTTGGGGTACCTCCAGGAAGAATTTCACTTCGGTACCTCCATAAAGGAGAAGTTTCTTCCTGGAAGATTTTGCAAGGAAAAGACATCATTTTTTAAAAAATATTTGTTTATTTATTTGAAAGTCAGAGTTACACACTGAGAGAAGAAGAGGCAGAGAGAGGTCTTCTGTCCGATGGTTCACTCCCCAGTTGGCCGCAGTGGCTGGAGCTGCACTGATCTGAAGCCAGGAGCCAGGAGCTTCTTCCAGGTCTGCCACGTAGGTGCAGGGTGCTTTCCCAGGCCATAGCAGAGAGCTGGATGGGAAATGGAGCAGCCAGGACTTGAACCAGCTCCCATGTGGGATGCTGACACTGCAGGTGGTGACTTTACCTGCTACGCCATAGCCTCCGCACCAAGACATCATTTTTATGTACAAATGGCCAAACATAGGCTGCAACAAAATGCACGGGCTTGAATGTTTACGCTGTGCTTCTGGCTTCCTTAGTTCCTCTTTGATTTGTGCTTCCAGCCTCTTCCTTCCCTGTGAGTTGGCACGGGCTGCGCTTTCCTTCCTCCCATTGCCGTTAAGGTATATATCGGTAGAAGTGTTTAAGACAAAAGTTGATATTCATACTAGTCACCTTTAGGGAGATCATAGCTGTTCCTTCTGTTGGAAATTGTAGTGTGGTTTCATCACCACAGCCAGTTTCATAAGAATGCTGGGCGTTCCTTACCCATGGTGGGCAGCTGCGCGGTGGGCAGGTGGAAGGCAGCTTCAGGAGAGGGGCAGGTCAGCACAGGAGGCGGCGCTGGGAAGGGGTGTGGGGGAGGTTGCAGCAAAGGCTTGGGAGAGTGTGGGCAGTGTCTGCAGGTGGGAGGTGTGGGGTGGAGAAGGGAAAAGACTGGCCTCACAAACCGAGCTTGTATGACTCCCAGGGCCAGCTGCTGAGTGCTTACCAGAGATGGGAGCCTTGGTGCTGAAGACTGTGGAAGGCAGGGGCTGTCCACTGTTGACCTTTGTTTGGAGTGCTCTGAAATTAAAGGTGACAGTGAGAGATCTATTTACAGATATCCAGATAACAGTCATCATTTAATGTATCTCACTTTTGGCTAATTAAGTAAGATTTAGGGTTTTTTTTTTTTTTTGGTTGCACAATAAATGCTATCATAATTTAGAAATAGAAAAATCGCTACCTTGCTCACTGTTGTGAAGCAATGAAAGTGAAATTTTAGTGTATTTCCTGTTAGCCATTTCTGAATTCAGAATATATAGTTGAAATAATCTTGGGCTCACAGCTTTGTAATCCAGTTTCTTTCCCTAACGTAGCTGTTTTAAGGCTATCACATTGCCTGTGTAATAGAGCATCCAGTGTTCGCACAGGTATTGATTAGGAGCCTACTGTGTGCATGACCTGTTCAGTGACTTTGAGGTGACGTTTCCTGCTGTTGTAAGGCTTACTGATTAGTTAGTGTTTTTTTTCAATGAGGGCATCAGTACTGCTGGAGACGTAACAGTTCTTTTTGTATACGCCACATTCCTCTCCTAGGGTAATGGCATTCTTGGTTGTACCCAGTCCTGGTGACAAGCAGAGGCACACTCCTCCCCTAACCCAGGTCCTAGTATCAAGCAGCTCCCCAGTGGTGATCACTGGTTTAAACCATAATGTGGTTAACTGCTTCTCTTCTGCTGGGTAGTGAGGTTGTTTCCCTTTGTTCCTTCTCATTCATTCATTTGGAGGTAAGGGAGACGTGGGGGGCCAATTATACGTCAGTTGTATTGGCGACTGCCATTTAATCATAGGATGAGTCTTTGGGTTTTTAGTGACACTCCATGCTGCTGTGTTACTTTGAGAGATTCGTACTCATGGTGTGGGGACAGTATTTTTTTTTTTTAAAGATTTACTTTTTATTTATTTGAAAAACAGAGTTACAGAGAGGTAGAGACAGAGAGAGAGGTCTTCCATCTGCTCGTTCACTCCCCAGATGGCTGCAATGGCCAGAGCTGCGCCAATCTGAAGCAGGAGCCAGGAGCTTCCTCTGGGTCTCCCATGTGGGTGCAGGGACCCAAGGACTTGGGCCATCTTCCACTGCTTTCCTGTGGGGAGCAACCCGGACTAGACTAAGTTACTGGAATTAAGACTTATTCTATGCATCTGCTCTCCCACAATATGGCGCTGAGAAGGGAGAAACAGCTTCTACACAGCTGCCTCCAGTTCAACCAATAAACTGTAGGACCTACTCCTGATTGGAGGAGAGCAGCGTACTCGGCGTGTGGGTAGCAGAGTTGGGATTGGTGGAAGGGGACTATAAAGGAGGAGAGAGACAACATGCACCAGGAACATCTATCTGAAGGAACACCTGTGCAGCCCCCGAGAGAGCCGGCCGGCGGTGTGCCGCTCCCCTGCGGAAGTGGGGAAAGTGGCCAGGGGGAACCGCCCTTCCACGGAGGTGGAAGGGACGGCAGCCAACCCGGGAAGAACCAGCAGCAAACCCGGGAGGGCCGAGCAGACAAAAGAACAGCGCAGGGTCCTGTGTCGTTCCTCCACAAAGACGGGGAGCGACACTTTCCCAGGCCGTAGCAGAGAGCTGGATGGGAAGAGGAGCAGCTGGACTAGAACCGGTGCCTAGACGGGATGCTGGTGCTTCAGGCCAGGGCGTTAACCCACTGCACCACAGCACTGGCCCTGGGGACAGTATTTGGCAATTGTTTCATTCAGTTGCATTTCTTCTTCTTTTTCTATTACATAGCTCAGAAAGATCTTGTGAGATTGAATGAGCTGTGCATATGAAGTTGCTTTGTTCCCTCAGATGGAGACCAACATTTATGTGATGCTGTACCAGGCTCCATGTTCATATCTGGACTCATTTATTAGCTGCCCAACCCCCTTTAAAAAAAAGATTTATTTATAACAGGTAGAGAGAGAGGTCTTCCACCCAGTGGCTTACTCCCCAGATGGCCGCAGCAGCCAGAGCTGCGCCGATCCAGAGCCAGGAGCCAGGAGCCAGGAGCCAGGAGCTTCCTCCAAGTCTCCCATGTGGGTGCAGGGGCCCAAGCACTTGAGCCATCCTCCACTGCTTTCCCAGGCCGTAGCAGAGAGCTGGATGGGAAGAGGAACAGCTGGGACTCCAACCGGCACCCATATGGAATGCTGGCACTGCAGGCGGCAGCTTTTACCCGCTATGCCACAATGCTGGCCCCTGCTCAACCCTTTTGTAAGTTATTTTGCTACCCTGAACCTAGATTTCCCCATCTGAGAAGTACAATAAAAAGCAAAGTCTATTTATTTATTTATTTGCATAGCAAAGAGATCGAGATAGGAGACCCAGAGAGTGAGTGAGTGAGTGAGAGTGCTCTCATCCACTGGTTCACTCACCAAGTGAGTATATGGTCACATGCATACACAAGCAGGGCTGGGCCAGGCCAGAGCCAGAAGCCTGGGTCTCCTATGTGGGTGACAGGAGTCCGATTGTGTGAGCCATCGTCACTGCCACCCATGGTGTAAGCAGGAAACTTGAGCCAGAGCTGGGACTTGACCTCAGACACTCCAACACGGCATGCCAGTGTCCCAACTGGCACTCCTAACTGCTAGGCCAAATCCCACCCAGACAGGTTTTTAAGGAATCTTCCTGACTGTGTCATTAGGGGGACTGGCTGAAGGTGCCCTATAGTACGATGCCTATGAGGGGAGTACTCCCTAAATGGCCGCTGGGGAGATGGGCCTGGCGTGGAGAGTTAGATTAAATGGGGTTATGTTAACTGGACCTCTCTTTTCTCTTCTCACTTTCAGGGTAAAGAAAATAAGTAGAATTTCTGCCTACAGATCTTTCTAACACGTTTTTTATCTACTAAAATAATTAATACCGTGTCTTATGATGAGTGGAAGAGTGAACCCTTGTGCCTTTCTTGTTTGTCCTTTAGATTTGGGCTTTTTACTGAAGTTCTAGGCCCCTTTCAAGTGCTACAGACAACAGGAAGATGCTTGGGCCCAAGTTTGGCATCTTTTACTTCCAAAGATAGAAATAGTGTATATTAAAGCAGGTGGAGCCAACACCCGAGCTCCCACTGGAGAATATGACTTAAAACAAGGCAGGGAGCAGGTGTTGGGCCTAGTGGTTAACACGCCTGCATCCCGCATGAGAGTTCCTGGGCCTCACTCCTGGCTGCAGCTCCCGACTTCTGTTTCCTGCTGGTACTTGGGGTGCATGGATTCAGTATCCTGATTCTGCCCCTGGCTCTTTGGGGCATTTGAGGGAGCGAACCAGTGGATGAGAGTTGTTTTGTTTTTCTTCTGTTCCTCTCTTTCTCAAATTAATTTTAAAACATAATAAATGAGGCATATATAAATGGGAAAACACTTAATTTCAGATGTTTTTCAAACTCTCCTAAGTCCTCTTAGACCACCTGGATTTTTCATTTATTTCCTCAGTCACCTTTGTGTGGTTTGTATCAGGTATCAGTTGATGATGAGTAGTTCTGCACCTACTCTCTCAAAAGTCCAAATCTTTACTCCTTATCAAGAATAAGGCACCCCTCTTACGTGATGGGGTTCAGATAATCCAGTGTGAGAGTTATCGTGTTGCGATAAACACCAAAACCCTGTCCAAAAAGTATGTTGTCCACCGAAATAAGTATTCCATACTTGTACCTCCTCCCCCAGCAAAAATACAGCCCTAAAGGCAACGAAGCACATAATACATAATGAAAAACAATAAAATGTACTCACTAGCATGGACTTCCAGTGACTCACTGACTTCATAATAAAATGTAAATGTAATTACATTTGTGCATCTTCTACCATTAGGCAAGCTGTAGGAAGAAGTAAAGGGAAACTCTCTTAATAGGGTTGCAGAACAGATTCAGATAAATCTTTGCACTTGGGAGTCGCCCGGGGTTGTGCTGGGGTGCCGCTCTTGGCCTGGTCAGATGGAACCACTTTGAGTCATCTGAGTGTGGTTCCTTTTATTTTGTTCACCCGGCAGTTTTGTGGAGCTGCAGCTGTGGGCTGTGCTTTTAGGATTCTTGTGATGTTGATGATTCATAACGTGGCCCAGGAGCAAAGCGTGTTGGGGTCTTTGAAGGCATGGCTGCCAGTGTAGACGTTCTCATTTTTACCTTTTTTCTTCTCTTATCACTGGAATATTTCAACTTGTATGTCTGCTGTAACCATACACTTAGCCTGCTTTTCATCTGGGTTTAAAAGAAGGAATCGTATTTCTGTAGCTCTTGCTAAATGCAGTGCCTTGCAGTAGTGTTGAACCCCACATGGAAAAGGCTTGAAGTTGTATCCTTAAAACTTCCATAAATCTGCTCTGTTTATTGGCGGGATATGACGTTTCTGTGTTATATTGGGTACAGGAGAAAAACCTTAAAGATGTGAGTTAATATTGTCTTTGATAAACCTCAAGCATTCCCTCCTGTCTCTTCCTTCAGAATGCTTGTCAAGGTTTGTAACTATCTATATATTTTTGTGTATGTTCATTCAATGGAAGCACTCCCCTTTGGGCTGTAAACTCCATCAGAGCACAAACATGTCAATTTCTTTAAACCACACTTCACCTGGTGCCCAGTTGTATGCAGTTTAGTTGTGGATTCTGTTTTGTCTGAACAAATAAATCTAATTAAAATAATGGCTGACAGTTTTACTATTTAAATGTACCAGATTCTTCATGAGATGAATTTTCCTCTTGTCCTGGAGACCATGCTTCAGTTGGTCACTCTGAACTGCTCCCCTTGCAGGCGTTAGAAGAAACGTTCAGCCGTGTGCCAGGTTCAGGCTCACCTGGTGGTACGTACCTTTCAATCCCCGAAACAGAACCCCTGAAGCTTATGGCATTCAGGACCGGCTGGTGTGCTGAGCAGTGGTGGGTTTGACAATGGAACTGTCCTGAAATATTTCTTCAGTATCTCTCTCTGCAATATTGTTGAGTTGCTTCCTAAGGAAACCCCGTCAGAATTCGAGTATATGCTCTAAGAAAGAATTATAAATAATAATAGTAGTAGTCGTACCATCCATTCTTTTTGTTGTGTTCTGCTAAGCCCTGTGTGTGCATTGTTTTATCTTTGTATGAACTCCATAGATACTGTTATTAGTTCTGCTTTACAGTTGAGGAAACTGACACTGAAGAAGGTTAGAGGGCAGTTAGGTAGCCCACCCAAGGCCCCAGGGCTAGAAGATGGGAGAGAGGGCAGATTACTAGGTAACTTTGGAACTTCTTTCTAAGGGGGAGTAGGAGCCAAGGACTCAAAATAACCTCCTTTGTCTTGTAGGAGTATTTCTTGTTCTTGACCTCTCACATTGTGAAGTTGTGGGGGGGAAAGCAGGAAAGAGAGAGCGAGGCTACTTGCCAGGCCCGTGAGTTCACAGAGCTCCCCTCGCGCTGCCCGACCCACTTCTGGCCTGCACACGACCCTGCCCCAAGGTGTTGCTTTAGGATTTTGTCTGCAGGCAGAAGACCCCAGAACTTGCAGGGATGTGGAGAAGACTACCACACCCGGGCCACGTGCAGGATCCGCTTGGGGGAATGGAGACGGGAGCAAGTTCCAGTGAAAAGCCTGGCTCTGAGTAGACGCTGCTGGGCGGCTTTTATGGTTGTTGGCTCTCTGGCTCTCAGGTTTGGCTTTCGCTTCTCTTCCCTCCTCATTACAGTCAGCCAGAGAATAGCTACTCTGACATGATACGCAGCGCCGAGTTAAGAGTTCATAATTACCAGCTGATAATTAATCTGACTTTCAGTGTGTGCTAAATTGTGTAGTAGATGGTTATTTTCTTCATCCTACTCCCATTTGAATCCCAGGAATGACTCAAGAAATTTGCCCGGTTCCTCAATTAAAAGGGAAGCAATTTTGCAGTTGTTTCTTGAGAGAGGGCCTGCTTTCCTAGAAGGTGGTGCAGAGTGAGTCGTTTTCTGGGAAGGAGATTAGACTATAGGATGGTCCTGACTGCGTGTTTTAAGGAATGCTGACATGTTTTGTTGATGCTGGCTGTTTTATTTGATTGCTATCCGTTCTGAAGTCTTCCCTTCCTTTTTCCTTCTTTGAAATCTGTTGGTTACTATGGAAACAGTGTTGTTTTGGGTTTGGGTGGAGCTGGATCCACAAATGCAGTATAAAGTCATTTATAAAAATGGGTTAATATTTATTCTGGCTGGGCATATATGGAACTTGATGTAATGATAATCATGATCACACATGCAGAATAAATTTGCACTTTTATTGTTATTTTCTTAGTCTGTCTAAATGTGTGCAGTTTTGCTTGGAATGCACTGTCATTTCCTCTCTGATTTGGATATTGCCATTTAAAAGCCAACACCCAACACTGGTGGAATTGCAAGCATTGCACGGGCCTCAGATAGCCCTGTGACCAAACTGGCCTTCTGGGGAGAGTGATTCCTGGGAGATCTTTCTGCTTCCTGTTCAAGTACTTGCCTGCTGGCTTGGTCCTGCTCCCCACTGGCCTTCAGCTCTCTGGTGATGTGGGATGATCTGGCACTTCCCCTTCCACTCTTACGCTTGTGTCAGCAGCAAAGTGCTGGCATTAAAACCTCACACGCAGGGTGGAAGATGAAGGACCCCTGACTTCTGGGCCCCAGGTGGAGGAGGACAAGGACAAGGTCGGGGTCTGGAAAGGCACCGGAAGTGATCCCTGGAAACAAGGAGAGAGAGAGCCATCTTTGTAGGAAGGGCCCAGGGATCAGAACTATATAATACTCAGAGAAGTCCAGGGTGTGTGTGTGTGTGTGTGTGTGCGTGTGTGTGCGCGTGTGCATGCATGTATGTGTGTGTGCGCGTGTGTGCCTGCGTGTGTGTGTTTTTAGGGAGAGTTTGTAAGTTTTTGTGATTTTAAAGAGACTGTTCTCACCTTCGGTGCTCTATAACGACCCATCACTAGGAAGGCATCAACTATGGAAGAGCAGGTGGGGCCCCTGTGTGATGTGAGGATAAGAGCCTGTCACGGTGGCCGGCCTCTGGAAGAGGATGGTCCCTCCCGAGAGACAGGTGGGGCCCTCACCTGCGTCACATCAGTTAGGCTTCTGTAACTCACGCATCTAGTGGCCAGTGTGCACATCCTGTTTGAAAATGAACAAAAGAATTTAAATAATTGTTCCTACGGGCTCAGAAATCTGACCTCATGAGGACTTGGCATGTTCCAGCCTCACCACAGGGCCCCTTGCAATGCAGTCCCCCGTTATGGGGCCTCGAGTGGTGTTGGGACTTCAGAGGAGTTTGGGTAGCTCAGGAATAGACTTACAGCCTGTTAGAGTCCAAGGAAACCTAGAGATGATCAGGACTGTGGTTCTCGAAGCATGGTCCATGTTTCCCGCATCACCTTGAAATTGGTAGAAAAGTGAATTCTTGGCTCCTGCCCCAGACCTACTGAATCAGAAACTTTGAGGTCCGGCAGTCCTATTTGAACAGTTTTCTCAGTGTGGGGATCACTGGTCTTTACCGTCCCTCGTTTACATGAACTAGAGCATGGTGATGTGAAGTTTGAGGACACTGGCAGTCTGTGTCACCATTGCCATGCTGACCAGTCAACCTGGTACAGGAAAAACAGACTGCCCCCAAGGCTCAGAAGAAACCTTGACCAAGAGTGAGAAAGGTCTCTGTGAAAATAGGCAACCGTTTCTCAGGATAATACATTAAAATCAATTTTATCAGTCATTCCTTTTTTTGGGGGGGGGTTTCCATGTACTCAAATATCCTCTTCACCTATTTATCCATCTACCCTCCCACCCCATCCATCCATCTGTCCATCTACCCACTCATCCCACTCTCCATCTGTCTGTCCATCCATCCACCGGTCTATCTATCTATCCATCCATCCAACCAAGCAGCCAGCAGTTCTTTGTTGACGTCCCACTGTGTTCTAGGGTTTGTGTAGTGAAAGTAGAGGAAAGATGAGCATGGTCATCACCCTCTATAAACATGCTCTTCTCCCCTTTTCCTCAAACTCACACCATCTGTGGTGCCTAAAGCCCAGGTACCCACACTCCTCTTTACCCTTTTTTCCTTTTGATGTTTTTGGCCTTGGGCCTCCTATCTCTCCAACCCATTAAACTCTCCTGCAGTAACAAGGTTTTCTTATTGAAGGTAATTGTTCATTAAATTATGAAGATAAACAAAAATGTGTCCGAGGAGAAGTATCACTTGGGAAACACAGATGTCTTCGTTCCTTGCATGTGAGTTGCTACCTGTCTCTCCTGTGGCGTGTGCTGTCACATGGCGAGGAAGGGGAAGACACGGCCTGAGCCCAGCAGTGCCCCTAACGACTCTCCAGATGGTCGGCTGTATCCTTTTGCTTTCTCCCAGTAGACGCGGGAGGGTGGGGCTCAGGCACTACACTCAGCGCTGACTCAGCAGCGGGCTCCACCTCCATTGTCTCTTGTTGCTTTCTGCCTGCACACTCCTCCCCCCCCCCCCCCCAAGCTATTTTCTCAATGGAAGAGGAAG
This sequence comes from Oryctolagus cuniculus, assembly GCF_964237555.1. Lineage (NCBI taxonomy): Eukaryota > Metazoa > Chordata > Mammalia > Lagomorpha > Leporidae > Oryctolagus > Oryctolagus cuniculus. The sequence goes on from NC_091441.1 coordinate 77,774,678, forward strand.
GGGGAAAAATTCTCACTGAAAACAATCCAATCCTGATCAGATTCGCATTGCATAATAAATGCTTGTTTGGACATTGCTTGGACTGTCATTTTAGCAAAAATCTTCTGTTTGATTAAATAGCTTCTCTGTTATGTATTGAACAAAATGAAATGTATGTCATAACAGATATAACTAGATGATGACAACTTTTCCTGACTGTGAATTTCATTAAAGATATACATTTGTGTTGTATCCTTTGAATGACAGAAGTTGACAAATAGCTGGGGAAAGTTGTTTGCTAGAGAAAAGTTAGCAGCTCGCCTCAGTTCACATTTTCCCAACCCCAAGACAAAAACACAGAGGCCAGCAAAGCAGGAGAGCTTGAGGGCTGTGTAGTGGGTGTCAGGAGTGGAGAGAACGCAGCGTCACCGCTCATCAAAGGTCTAGGGCAGGTTTAGGATGAGCTGGCCTCTGTTTTCGACAGGTGACTGTGCAAACTTGTCCACAGCTGTCAGCTTCCTAAATGTGTAGTTTTACCTGCTCAGCATGCTGCCAAGATGGGTGAAGGGCAGGCTTGGGGTGTTTGTTCATTCACGCCTTTAGCACCATAGTGGGTGAAAAACCAGACGAAGCCAGGGTACAGCCCCTGCCCTCCCGAAATGCTATGTACATGAACACAGGAGTCCATGCCTTCTGAGATGGCATCACATGGGTTTGTGGGAGCCACATGGGGGAGCATGGCTTAGTTTCAGGGAGCAGGCAGTGCAGTTGGACCACTTACCAGCTGTCCTATGTTGCACAAATTCCTTAATCATGCTAGGCTTCAGTTTTCTCATCTGCCAAGTGGATGTGATAGAAGCCTGCATGTCACACCACTGTCAGGAGGAAGATAATTCTAGCCAGGCCTTCTTTCCCATTCATCCGATCCTGCAACAGCACGAAACCCTGTGAGGCTGGCACTGTTATTCCCACTTTGCAGAGGAGGAAGCTAAGGTTTAGAGGTGGAGTTAGCCCTACAGGGTTTGGTAAGGAAGGGTGGAGAGGTGGGAGGGTGGAGATGGGGCCTGAGGCTGTCTGGCTCTCACAGCCCCTGCCTGGCTGGCGGTCAGCTCTCTGTAAGTGCAGGCAGCGGGCAGGCTTCCTGCAAAGTGAGTGCTGAGCAGAGGTCAGCCTTATTCATCCCCGACCTGGGTGGAAAGGCTGGAGCAGAAGCACGCGTGATCTCTGGCCCTGCCCTCGGAGAAGGGCGTTTTAGGTGGCGGCAGCTGGCGGCGGCGGGGAGGGTGTGTGTGTAGCATTGTCTGGCGTCTCATTTGCCCAGCTCTTGGGAGCCAAAGGCACCCTGGTTCTGTTCAGTTCGCTGAAGAGGGCAGGCACAGAGTGGTTGTACCTTGGCCTCCCATCCATCTTTCCCAGCCCAGAACACCTGCCTTGCGAGGGGTCTTGCGGGAGGCATCGCAACAGCCCACTCTGTGGAGGTGGCTGACTTCGGCAGTCAGCTACGCGCCCCTTGCTGGGGTGAGCAGGGATACTGACCACCTGCTCCCAGCTCTTAGAGCTGTGGGCAATCCTCTTTCTTGAATAATGCATCCCCTTTGCAGGTTGGTTATTGGGCATCTCTGTCTTTGGAGAAAAGTGCGCATGATGCCACCTCTAAATACCACCCAGGCTAGTTCCCCTGTTGCCAGTGCCTTCGATGTTTCAAAATCTGTGCCTCTGTTGGTCCTCGCTGTGGTTCTAGACTTTTCTCCACCCCTCTCAGGCACAGCCAGACAGAGCCTCAAGAAGATGATTAATTGAGCAGAGTTGTGTTCAGGGGTCGAGACGCAGTAAATACAGTAATAACAGTCACCCTCGTGACTGTCTCCAAGCCTTCATCCAGCAGTGCCTTTCATCCAGGGATCACAAAGCATTTTACAGGCATTAATTGAAAGTACAACACCCCTGTGAGGTACAGGTTATTATCCTCGTTTCTCATGGGGAGAGAGCCCAGCCCAGAGAAGCTCCATGTCACTGCTGGTGTCTTGCCATTGGAAAGAGGCTCCTGGGGGTGGCATATGTTCCTGGCCCCAGCCTGGCTGAGCAGGGCCCTGCAAGGTTCTAAACCTGCAGCATGTGTTAGGTGTGAGCTGGCTCTTCTCACTCTCTTTTCTAAAGATTTATTTCATTTATTTGAAAGGCAGAATGACACACAGGGAAAAGGAAAGACAGAGAGAGAGAGACCTTTTATCTACTGGTTCACTCCCTAAATGTCCACAATACCTGGGGCTGGGCCAGGCTGAAGTCAGGAGCCTGGAACTCCATCCAGATCTCCCACATGGGTGCCAGGGTCCTAAGCACCCTACTTTCTCCAGGTGTATTAGCAGTGAGCTGGAGCGGAATCAGAGCAGCAAGGACTTGAACCATTGCTCTGATATGAGATGCTGATGTTGCAGGGGGCAGCTTAACTCACTGTACTACAATGCTGGGCCCTGGTTCTTTGGTTAAAAGGAGAACTGTTGGTAGCTCCCCCCCACCACCACCCATGGTGGATTTTGAGATCTGAAAGTGGCCAAGGCGCAGAGAGAGGACACACGGGCCATTGGAAGCCACTGGGGGTTAAGTCAGGTGCTGGCGTTCAAAGGCAGGCATGCTTCGAAGGAAAATGCACAATGAGCCACTTTATTTGGGAAATGGAAACAGAGCTAGAAGCACAGCCCTGCAGTTGGAGAGGAAGAGACCATCAGTGATGGTTGGTGGAGCCAGCTGGTACACATCTGAAGCTCCCTCACTGGGGGCAGGTGTAGCGGTGTCACAGGCACGTGGCAAATGCATGGCAGGTGGTGGCTGCCTTGTCTGCCTTTGGTGGATGCCTATGGGATACCCTGGACTTGAACACAGGACCTATCTTGAGTGCAGTGCAGATCCCAACACAGGTGAAGTGATTTCCCACCCTAACTGAAGCTTAAATCCTTTGGAGAACTTGGCCCAAGACCCTGTAGCTGTGTGTGCACTGGTTCTCGCCTCCGTACTGCATTTCAGAGTGTGAGGTGGAGACAGGTGCTCAGCGGGCGGAGAACCGGAGCCTTGCGGTGGGCCTCTGTGGTGATGATGTGACTCCAGGAGGCCGGTGCCCCTCTGAGAAGCTGCGCGCCCTGGCAGGCAGGTGGAAGGTGTTGTTTGAAGTGAACCATATTTTATTTCTCTCAAGAAATTCTTGAGCTGACTCCGTGACATGAACCTCTACACAGAGTAACCAGATTCCGACTCTGCGCCTGAAGGAGGTTTATGCATTCTTCTCCTTTCAAACAAGAGTGCATCATTTCATCGCCAGGCCAATAGCATCCCCATTTTTCACCCCTATGAGTTGCCTTTTAATGAGCAGTCTGCGAAGTGTTGGCTGATTTTCCGCAGTGTTACCTTTCATCCTGCAGGGTCTCCGCCGTGGCTGTCTCCCCTCTCCCAGTGGACCGCGGAAGGCAGACATTGTAAGCTGCAGGTGGACACGGTCCAGTTTGCTGGGATGGCCTCGGTGGCATTCAGGCAGGCTTGCTGACACCCTCTGCCTGAAGTGGGGGTCAGTCACTTTAAGGAGCTGGATGAGCTCAGCTAAAGCCGCTGTCTGTGAGAATGGCACGCCCTGCCACGCTCCCCTGGATGGGACGGCTTTGACGTTGTGGTGCCGGAGACCTGTGGGCCCCTGTTTTCAAGATCGGTGTCCTAACCCCACAGAATCTACCATGTGTGCACTGCGTTGCATGTGCTGTCCGCAAGCCCTTGGTGCTGTGTAATTCGTTGACTTAATGTTTTCAGATGTGCTGTTAGTTTGACTTTTTACACGGAATGAAAATAAGATCATCAACCCACTTTATTCTAATATGAAACAAAAGCCATTGTGACTGAAATAGAGAGTTCTGTGTGACTCACACCACCATAAACTATGCTTTGTACACAGAGTTCCAAAGAGATTTATAACTTTGCGGCACCATCTTATTATAGCTAGTACTGATTCAACTCAAGAGTGGACAAAGTCATTGTAGCCTTCACCAGATAAAAGTAGCAGTGACCCCCCCCTCCCAATGCAGACCACGTCCAAGCGTTTAAAGTCCCAAGTTCTTAGATGAAGCTGTTTTGTCCATCTCTTTCTGGTGGACGTGCCAGCTGTTGCTGCCCACCCTGACTCAGCCTGTTAGAGGGGCTCCCCCACCGTTCCAGGTGCCGGCATGAAACTATTGCTGGGCGAGAATGTGATTTAATTCTCTATAGCGTCTTTTAATGAGAGACGGTATCAAATCGAATTTGGCAAAGCATACTTGGGTGCCATTTAGAATGATGGATTCTCCCAAATGCCGGCGAGCAGTGTAGAACTTGTGGTTTCCTTTTCCGTATTCCAGGTTACACATGTCTACTGGAATGACTGTACTGTTGCCTGCATGTGTTTCAGCGCAGGCTAGCGTTCCCTCCGCTGTGATAGAACCTTCCAAAAAGAAGCTGTACTTCAGCTTTCAAGATATTATTTATGACCTCCAAGCCTTTACTCATCTAGACTAGCTAGATGGTTTGCTACCATTAAGCAGATTGGGCCTGATTTATTAATTAATGTAGGATCCAGTAGCACGTTACCTTGCTTCTTAAGTTCTAATGGCCTGTTTAAAAAAAAAAAAAAAAGAAAGAAAAGAAAAGCAAATCAACTTTCATGGCTTAGGAAAATTGAAATCAGTTTAACATAGAGATTAATTATCTTATTCCTCTGAAATCATCTGAATCTGTGGTCTTTGTGTGTGTGTGTGTGTCTGTGTTCTTAAAAACATTGGAAAGCAACTGTTTTCTTTTCAGCAGTGCCTGCATTTGGGGGCTCACATTTAAAATTCCATTTTGAATGGAGTATTTATTTGCAAATATATATGAGGGACACAGGATGAAGAGGTATGTTGCCGTTTGACATTCGGTTTGTGACAATTACACAATTCTTTATTAGCTGGGACTAAGAGAAAGCTGTGTTAAGGGGAAGAACTAGTGGGAGCCCTTCAGTCTGTTCCTGTAATAGGTAATTGTCACACCTTGTGCAGTATTTAAATACTTTGTAACTGCTAGATGTCCATCTGCATACCCCGCCTCGGGTCTCTAAACTAGTGGGTGAAGCATGACCTTGTAACTTCTTTGTTTATACATCTGTCAGGACAGTATGTTATCTTCCCTTAAAAATGCAAATGTGCTCCTTGCAATACAGAGCTCTTCAGTCAATAAATAAATTGAGGTAAAGACTGTACCTAATACCCATTTAATTTAAATTCATTTTATAAACATAAAGACGCCTTTTAAGAGAAGCTTTAATTCCTACTAGCACCTTGATTTGTGGTTGCCATGGAGAATCAAATCTGTCATTTGACAAGAAAAGTCACCCATTTATGACAGCACTTTATCTTGTCTCTCCAGGGGAAGAAAATGTCAAAAGTGAGAGCAGAAAAAAAATAAAGCCTTGAAACACCAGAATTTCTTGATTTCATTTTTATTATTCAGCTATCATATCCTTTCTGATAATAGCAACTTGGTGAAAATAAATAATGTTCCTACAGTAAAATCAAATATTTCCTATTGGAATGGACAAGGTTCTTTGTGACTGTCAGTGCTGTGAAGTCTGGCAAGAAATAGTGTTATTAGATAAACCTACGGTGCCCAAATCCCATTTTCTTTTCATTATAGTGTCAAAATAATTATACCTGTGTAATTTGGGTAAGAAATTGCAGAATAAGTAAAATGGTCCATTGCAAGAGATTGCTTTCCGCTTGTGTTCCTTGCAGGGTGGGGTTCCTACCAGCTAAAGAAATAAATGCTGGGGGAAAGTATTTTCATTTGAATAAAGATGTGGAGCAGGTCTTCCATATTATTTGCTAAATGGCTAGGTAAATGCTATATTCTGTTACTTTCTCCACATAACCTATTTTGCAAATCAGAGTAAAAAGGCAGACTATTTCACCTTGGCATGAACTGGGATATTACATTTTCCTGAAGATTTTTTGAAAAATACCTTCATTTGATATGATGTTTGTTCAGGCTTTTGAAAATGGGGTTTACACCTTGAGAGACTGAAATAAAAGTTCTGATCCAGGCTGGTTCGTTTAGAACTCGACGTGTGTCATGAGGCTGCCGCGTTTGTGGATATGTCCATGGTGGACATGTATCCGCCTGGCTGCTGCCTTCATGGTTCAGCTCTCTCTGAGATTTGCCTTGCATTAAACAAAAATGTTGGTGCTCTGCTTCGATCAGCACGTCGAGGGGCGATGCTTTTGAGTGTTGGAGTATTATATAGCTTGGTGTGGGTCAGGCGTGCAGTCATCCTGTACCGATGAGATAGCAGGGTAATAGCAAGCCCTTTAGTAAAGATTCAGTGTAAATATCTGACTGGTAGGGGAGCTGGTTTCTAGAACACTTGTGCCTCCACGTGATTACAAAAAATGGGGAGGAAAAAAGGGGCCGAGCTCTCATTTTCCTGAAATTGGCGCACAGTGCCGGAGTCCTAGCCAATACTGGTCAGGCTGTACTGTTAGGAAGCCTGCAGCACACAAATCCCCGTCCTGTGTGCCCATGGCCGGAGCTGGGAAGCAGGGTGTGTTTTGGGAGAAGGAACAGATAAGACTGTGGCAAACAGACCTGCCAATAAATCCCAACAGAAACATATTTCACGGGCATATCTTTGGCTTGCCTCAACTGTGCATGTCAGACAAACTGCATGTGTTTTTACCCAGTGGTTGAGCCATTTCCCCTACTATTTGTGTGCATGGGAGCTCTCAATTGCTGAAATATGAGACAGAGTACACAAAAATATGCTTTAAAGGGGTGTGGCAGAAGCACTGTAACTCTGAAGGCACATTCCCTCGTGATTCAACTCGTGGCACTCTGCTTGGTCTTCCTGGGTCAAGTTGCTTTGATTTCCTGGGTGTGGAAGTGGAGGTGTGGGTCCCTCCCCGCTCAGGACTTGGGTCTCTTTTGTGATCCCAGAGGATATTTGATGTATGTACTTGGCAGAAGGGGAGGGCAGGTGTGACTTTGGGTGAAGAATGGGAACACTATTGGATAATAGAGTTGCATTGTGGCACAATCATCATAATTTTCATGGAGTTCCGGGATCGATTGTGTGTAGTGCTCATGTGGATTTGCCTGAACCCAATGTGTATAAAAAATAGTAGCTCGGCTTTTTTGGCCTTTATTGGACTTTCAGATATTAAAATTGAGTCAATATACAAATATATGTTAATGCTCAATATAATGGTTGTTAACACATTCGCTCTGATTTCTGTGGATTTCTGGATTTTTTTTTCCTTTTCCTTTGTTTCCTTGTTCTGAAGTTTTGTGGGGAGGATGAGCAAAGGCATTTCAGAACACAGCAGAGATGTGCGAATGAGTCCGCTGTGCCTTCAGCAGCCCCGTGTCCTGTCAGTGTGTGCAAGTACCCATCTTTCTGTCCTAGTGCGGGAACCCATGTGCATGTGTTGTGCCTTCCTTGAGGGTAATTGGCACAGCTCTGAGATAAATTGCCAGGGCAAATCCCATTTATTTGGAGCATTTTCTCTAGCAATAACCTGCAAACACTCTCTCTTTAAAGATAAAGCCACTGGTGCTAGCTGACACAGATTTATCCCAGAAAAGAAAAACGCCAAGAACGGCCTCTTTCTTATTCCATGGGTTGATTTGGAGAAGATGACGATGACCCTGTCACCATTAATAAAACTCCCTCGCCTATTCAGCCCTGACTGCACAGCAGTCACTGTGTGATCTCGACTCCCCAGCATCTCCATGAAGGAGGAGAAGTCCCCAGTCCCACGTTTCTGGGAAGAAAGTGCTGAGTCTCAGGAGGTGCACGTGGAGGACTCCAGCTGCCTCCTTCTGAGTCCCCTGGTGAAAAACAGAGTGGGGGATGTGTGCTTCTGAGGGTCAAGGGGTAACCCATCCAAGAAAGTGTGGGTCAGGCCATTGATGTGAGCAGCCTGGATGTACAGTTCCTACCTGGGCATTGCCAGCCCACTTGGCACGACTCACAGGTGCTGAGAGCAGAGTTGTCTACAAGGAACACCTCTCACCTCGAAGGGACTGCAGCTTCTTTGCCTTGGCAATAATGAAAGTAACAGCAAAACCATATTTACATTTCAAAAATAGTTTCCTTAAATTTCCTGTTTCACCAGACTTCGGTGTGTTCGTCTCCCCACCCTGCCCCATCTGTCTGGTGCCTGCTGCCCACGGGGCCTGAGCTCCTGGAACAGGGTGGACTCCCATGGGAGTCGGTGGCAAGGGGTGGGCCTCATGCTTCTGCTGGGGGAGGACCATTGCTGCCCCCTCCCCCCAACACCCCCATCATCAAAGCCAGGGCGACTGTTGCACTTCCCACAGACGTTAACTCCTTTCCCTCTGCTTGGCAGGACTTTTTGGCCATGCTTTTGGGAAACCCTTTTGTCCGCCTTGAGTTACTTTACCCAAAGGCTTACTTCATTGTGTTATTAATGTAGTCAAATTATAGTCATGTTTTAATAACTTAATTGAATGGAAAAGAACACTTTGAACTGGAAACTGAAATGGTGGTGTTTATTATATTAACGGTTCTTGCATAGCCCTGCAGATCTGTAGACGCAGATAAAGAACGTCCCCACGTGCGACCCTTACAAGTCGCCCTTTGTAGGGAACCTGTGTCAGCAAATATGGGAAATGTTGGAAGTGTTGTCCTCCGAAGTATTTTGATCCTTTGTATGTGGGAAGCCACGTGGGTCCTTACTGCAAACTTTTCGCCAAGCCAGAGCCACCCAGGAGCACATGTGTCTTGTTTTTGTCTCACCTTGCAATTAGTTCATTCTTTGAAGCCCCGCCCTGTCCAGCATTTAAGCATTTTCATCATTCGTTTTATCCAGATTGCATCAAACACAGAGTTTTCTTAAACTTAATTTAAGTGAGATTTTACTTGGGACCCCTTTGAGAGCTGGTTTTCTTTCTTTCTTTTTTTTAAAGGAGAACACACAAGCAACACTGCACTTTTGAGGGCTCTTTTTTCTTTTTTTAAAGATTTATTTTATTTGAAAGTCAGAGTTACACAAAGAGAGAAACAGAGAGAGAGAGAGAGAGAGAGAGAGAGAGAGATTCCACCCTATGGTTCACTCCCCACTTGGCCACAATGGCCGGAGCTGCACCAATCTGAAGCCAGGAACCAGGAGCTTCTTCCGGGTCTCCCACCAGGGTGCAGGGGCCCAAAGACTTGGGCCATCTTACACTGCTTTCCCAGGCCATAGCAGAGAGCTAGATCAGAAGTGGAACAGCCAGGTCTCGAACCGCCACCCATATGGGATGTTGGCGCTTCAGGCTAGGGCTTTTACACGCTGAGCTACAGCACAGGCCTGAGAGCTGGTTTTCAGCTTGTCTTTGATTAACAGGGAGAGGTGTTTAAGGACTGAAAGCTAACCTGTGACGGGTTGTTGACTGCTGCCTGTTGAAGTCCTTGATTTGGTCCTAGACAAAGGGAATGTTGGAGTTGAGGAGGGTATTTTCCTACTTTTGTGTGCTGGGGTCCTGGCATGGGGGACACACTCTGGGGTGTGTGCCTGCATGTCTCACATGAGGGAGTGGGAGCGAGGTGTGTCCGTGCACTTATCCATGTCTGCCTGTCATTTTCTACTTAGCACTTTTAGCACTGAGACACACACACATGCGCCTATGTCATGGAAAACATGCACAGTTCCTCCAGACATGATGACTGTGAAGAGATGTGTATCCCTTCGTAAGAATTCCAGAAGCACCCCTGCCCCATGCTCCTTGGGACATACACAAAGCCAGGTCCTGCTTTTTGAAGACTTGCGAATGATGGAGTCCTAGTGTGTTGCTCAGGTTAGCAGTGTGCTGATTCCAGCCCCCAAACACAGCATGGAGGACATGCACATTTGAAGCTGTCAGCGGTTCTTAAACAACCTCTTCTGATGATTCGACCCATGTTCCGTGGACTTTCCCATATGCACTAGATGTTAGGGAATGGTCCTTGTCATCCACTCTGAGAAGCAGGGCATCAAAACTGTTGAAGAGCAGAACTCCTCAAACTTGGTGTGCACAGGGTCCCACTTGTGGACCTTGTTAGAATATAGATTCTCATCCAGGGAGCCCTCGGTGGTGGCTTTAACAAACTCCCCATAATGTCCAGGGTGTTTACTGAGGCCACACTCTCAACATCGAAGTTCGGGGCTGGCACTGTGGCATAGTGGGTAAAGCTGCCGCCTGCAGTGCCGGCATCCCATATGGGCACTGGCTGGAGTCCCGGCTGCTCCACTTCCAATCCAGCTCTCTGCTGTGGCCTTGGGAAACAGTACAGGATGGCCCAAATGTTTGGACACCTCCACCCATGAGAGACCCAGAAGAAGCTCCTGGCTTCTGGCTTCTGGCTTCAGAACCAGCAGATGGAAGACACCCCCCCCCCCCGCCTCTGCCTCTGCCTGTTTGTAACTCCACCTTTCAAATAAATAAATAATTTTTTTTTTTTTAAATCAAGGTTCAATCATTTATGTGGCAGGGATTTTTGAAAATAAAGCAAAAATTTAAAGCAGTTCTCGGAGAGCTTTTTCTGACTCTCTGCCTTAGCTCCTGCTTCAGCATAGACCCACACCTGTGAACGTGAGCGTGTGTCATCCCAGAGGTGAGCCTGCACCTGGCACCCACGCCCCTCGTGTGGCAGTCGCAGTTGCCCCGGCACCCAACCCTATGAGAGTATAGGTGTCTCACCTTTCAGGCTTTACACACCAGCTCTCTCCTCTTTTACTGCTGCTGTTCCGCCCCCAGCGAGAGCACGTGTGCTCATAAGGTCCCGGGACACTGGGAGAGGGTGGGAGCAGTGACAGTGTAGCCAAAAAGCACATGGTTGCTTTGCACAGCACCCAATAGCAGCAGGTGGTTTGGTAGGAATCCCTGCAGTTAGGCAGCTGTGGCCCGGAGCCGCAGCCCCTGGGAGCCTGCTCTGTTCATTGTCTTAAGCAGCTGCCTGGGTCATAGTGAGTGTTTAGCACGTTATCTCCTTGCATAAAAAGGAGTAGGGAGATGCTTTCTTTGAAGACTTCACGTTTTCTTCCACAGAAGACAGAGGCTATTAGGATTTTGGTTTCTGAACGTGATACATAAAAGGGTACTTCAAAGCGGCAGTGGAAAATGCACCTTATCTTTTAATTCCACTTTCCCATGAACTTTTGGAAGTACCCCGGCATTTGTGAACTCCCTGTATGCTTGGGGCTGTTTGGAAGCACACTGTATGACCAGTGCACTCCACCGTCGAGGGCGTTACGCATTTAGGGGAGGATGTTTCTTTCTTCAACAACAAGAATAGGATTTGAGGTCCTGAAGATGACACTGGTCATCTCAGTGATTTTTGGACCAGACCTTGGGTGCAGGGTGCAGGTTGGCTTCATTCATTAAGAAGCAGGAATTAAACTCAGATGAGCGTGGTGAGCCCGCCAGCGCCAGACCTCTTTGCTCCCGGCTTGAAATCCTGTTACAGCCTAGCCTTTGATTCAGCCGGTCGGGCTGGCTGACTCACACTGTGAATCTGCTCTGGCTGCGAGGATAACCAAGGTAACCAGGTTTCAGAATCTCCATGTGCGTGTGCCATTCAGCTGAGAGAGTGAAGCTTATGATCCCTGTTGTGGACCACTCACTCCTTCGCCTGGTGGATGTTGTGAGATGGGTTTGCTAGGAATAGTGTTTGGGGAAAGGGCCCTGTCTTATTCTGGGTGTCTGTTTTGTTCACTAGGCTGGATGTTTGTTATGAAGGCTCTTTACCCCTCTGCCCCCTTTCTTAGGAAGTAGGCAGTGTGGGAACATTCGCTGATGCTAGACCAAGCACCACTGAGTGCAATAGGATTGTGGAATTTCAGCCATAGAGGTAAGTTGAGGTGGCCTGTATTCCAGGGGGCTGAAACTCAAATTGTTATTTAAAGGGAATTGGCACAGGGCCTGCCGTTGTGGCACAGCAGGTTAAGCCGCTGCCTGAAATGCTGAAATCCCTCTTTGGAGTGCTGGTTTGAGTCCTGGCTGCTCTGCCTCTGATCCAGCTCCCTGCTACTGGTGCCTGGGACAGCAGTGGAAGATGGCCCAAGTGCTTGGGCTCCTGCTACCCGTGCAGGAGACAAGGATGGAGGTTCTTGCTCCTGACTTTGACCTGGCCTTGCCCCAGATATTGCAAGCATTTGGGGAGTGAACCAGCGGATGGGAGATCTTTTTCTGTCTTTCCTTCTCTTCTCTCTCTCTGCATTTCAAATAAATAAATTAATTAAATCTTTTTTTTTTTTAAAGGAATATGCCAGTTGGGTGGGGAGGAGAAAGAATTAGACAGCAGACAGCTACAGGGAGCTTCTACTGTTCTCCGCTAGATGGTGGTTGTCAGGACTTTGGACCAGATTGTCAAATTTTCTCGTTTTTCCAGAGGGGCTGAAAAGCAGAGTGGGCTCGGAGGTTTGATCACTATCCACTGGGACTCCAGTGAGTGAAAGGGGAACGGAGGGAGGGAGGCCGGTACGTGGAATTCATTTTCATTTCCAGCTGATTTTCTCAGCAATTGGAAGGCTAACAAATAATCACATTGCACTGCAGTTGACTTGGGAGGGAGGCAGGCAGGCCCTCCTGCTCTGTGACAGCTCTTGACCAAAGCAGTGTCCACCTGCCGAACTGTGTGCCTTGTCCCTCTGAGTTCAGCCCTCTCCGATATTAAATTAGAACGGGAGCTTCCTGGGGATAGCCAACCCGAACCTCATAATTTAGCCCAGATAATTCCATCTGATCTGGAAATTTAGAGACTACCGGGCCGACTCCGCACTGTTCCTCTCTTGCCTCACTGGGTTCTTCGGACCCGCCATGGCAGTCAAAACCAACGTGTCCTTGCAGGGTACTCCCCTGGCTTTCTGAGTTGTTACCTGTGAATGTAGCTACACTGGAATAAATACCTTGACATCAGCTCCCTCTGCTTATGAGTTAGCTCAGCACTTAGGCCTTGCCACTTTTAGTCTTGAGACTAATTTCTGTGGTGCATAAGGGGCATCTGTCCCATAGGAGAGCTTTTCATGTTCCCTGGAGAGTTCCTTTTGATGACATTGTTTCAAAAGATGCAGGGTGGCAGATACTAGGTATTAGAAATGGATATCAATTCACTTCTCAGGGGCTCCAGGGGCGTCTAATTTGAGGGACTTCACAGGTAAACCTTTCGCAAAAGCACGCACGTCTTACCCTCTAGGCAGTGACTTTCGCCACAGAGAGGCGCGCGGCCACCCGCACAGGGGATGCACGCCTTCATAAATGCATGCCTTCGTTCCTTTTCGTTGGAACACGGGGCCCTAGGAGGCCATTGTTTTACCTGTAGAATTGCCAAGCCAAAGGTGGCCTGGGGTTAGCACACACATTTTTATTTGGGGTTTTGACAATTCTTCTGTAGTGAGATCTTTTGTCGCCTTGTTTTACAGCGACCGGGTAATTTCAACAGCTACACAGCTAAAGCCTACTTTGCCTGTCTTTGTGGTTCCAGCATGCTCTTCTCATTTTTAAAAAATAGTGGACCAGCACTCAATGTGTTGGCCCTAGCGTGGAAAAAAATGCGCTGAGCTCCCAGTGCGTTTCATCACCACCCCACCTGCAACCCCAGCTTATCAGGAGCATTTCGAAACTACTGGTGTGTTAATTACTGCATTGTTCATCAGGTTAAATTGTATTTAATTGGCTTTGTGTTTTATCTTTTTGTTTCCATGAAAGGATTATTGGGGGTATTTAAAAAAAAAAAAGCCGTTTAAAGGAAGCTTCATCATCTAAAACACATATAAAAATTCTTTAAGATGGCTTTTATTCCAGATGCCTTTATCTTCCTTCACAAGCTTTCTGAGAATAAGTCGTGCATGTTGAGGTTTATCTTTGCTTTCATGTGCTCTAGCCAATGCTTAACTTGGAGCACATTTGAGTTGCATTTCATTGGGCTTTCACAATCCTTTTATAAAGGGACTGATCTGTTAACATCACCCTCTTTAGATCCAGCAGACAGGATGTTCTTCCATACAAAGAAGCGCTCACGGTCTTTCTGGCCGGCCAGTAAGTGAATGATTTCAGGCCTGGTGGGCAATACTTGTGTCCATGCGTAACACAGCCCGACCACAGTAGTAGGCAGCTGCATGTAATTTTGAACTCCACTCATTGAACTGTAATAAAACAATATAAGCACTGCTTGGGGGGAAGATTGGATGCAGTTATCCTTACACAAGGCTCAGGCATATGAAAGCAGTGCTGGCTGACAAGAGGATTTTGAGATTTGATTTTGATTGAATTGCAGAATTGAACAGGCCAGGAATGTCAGTGGAAGGCTAAACGCCTGTAGTGCCGTAAAGTTTTATTCATGTGAGGCTTTCCAATATCAAGTAGATGGATTATTGGAAAAGGTGTCAAGGGACATGAAATGGAAGTGCCCAAAACATAAAATGTAGGCAGGAGGGAAAAATTACTTCTTGCTTAGTATATAATTAGGTCTTCAAAAAATAATATTCCATAAAATTGTTTATTCTTCTCTCTCTTTAAAGAAAAAAAAAAGATGACCAACTCATCATATCACTCACTGTCTTCCTTCAGGAGAAATTGAATTTCGCAGTATTTAGACAGGGGCTTCTCTTAAGCCATTCTTCGGTTCTGTTGGAAATTAACATGGGGCGGTAGGCTTTTCTCTAGAGAGAGAGGAGGCTGAAACAGGAGTGTCAGAGCCCGTAACACTAAGCACCGTTACGTTCAGAGAGGAGAGCGAGCCGCGTGTTCACGCGTCCCAACACCCTGACTTGTTTCAGACTCGCTTAATGCAGACAAGAGTCTTTGGCGAATTTGCATTGGACGGCTGATAGCAGAATTCCGGTGGCCCTTGTTGGCTGTGAGTTAGTAGTTCCATAGCACAGTCAGGCAGAAGGCCGAGCCAGGAGGGCAACTGTGTTTCTCACGTTGTCTGCCCTGGCTCTTAATCCACCCGCAAGTGTTTCTGCTTGGGTCGTCAGCGAGGCCCATCTAAACACAGCCCGCGTGGAGGCCAAGAAACACCTGTAATTTTGCAGTTTTGGGTCTATTTGTTTAGCATGTCTAACCAGAGTGGTTTCGGTTAAATAATCAAAATTAGGAACCAGTACACACTGACTGCAAAGTGCAGGTGTGGTTTTTCTTTATCCACCACCTACCTCTTGTTCTAATGTATTATGCATTTAGTAACTTGTTTATTTGTAAATGGTGCTTTGTGATGTTAAAGCAGAACCCTTCACAAAGGACTTTCCAAACATGGCAGGGCTCAGGTCTGAAAACCCCCTTTCCTTTTTTTTGAAGTTTATTTATTTATTTGAAAAGCAGAGGCAGAGAGAGAGGTCTTCCATCCACTGCTTCACTCCCCAGATGGCCTTATGGCCGGAGCTGCACTGATCAGAAGCCAGGCTCGAACTGGAGTCCATATGGGATGCCGGCACTGCAGGAGGCGCCGGCCCCACCTCCTTTCCTTTTAATGCTCAACTTGTAGACGTGTTGGGAGAGATGTGCCATGCTCGAGGTGGAAGTGATGCGAGATTTGTTGAGCTCTCATTCCCGTCATATTTTATAGATCTCCGTTAGAGTGTATTGAGGTCAGCTTTATTATGGTGTCATTTTCTTTTTCTAAAAATAAAACCTCTATGAATATTTACTGGTCAAACAATGATTCCTTTACAAACAGCCCTTGGAAAAGTGTGACAGAAGTGACCCCTCTTTATGGTCTCATTGCGTCCCACTCTCTTGTAGGGTTTAGGCCACAAAAATGATATCTGAGAATGGAATTTTCTGCTGCTTGTGGAATTAATCCTAATTTGTGTGGGAGAGGACGGGGTGGGGGGTGGGGTGGTTGTTGAGAACTGATGAAAGAAAAGGCTGGCAAAGTTACCAAGTGCTGCCTGGGATGTCCTGTCTCCCCTGGGGAGGAATGCCAGTCTTTAAGGGAGAGGCTTGTCCTGTGTTACCTATCAGTATACATCTTGCAGGATCTTTGCAAGTTACTGCCTCAGCACCCAAATGTGTGATAATTACATTTCTCTATCTCCCTGTAACACTGGATTAAGATAGAGTGTGCAAGATACGCAGGAAGGAAAATTTAAGGAGATCCTGGCTCTGAGGTGCTGACTTTTGAATCTGGATGCCCCATGCGAGTGAGTACCTCCTTAAATTTTGCACCCACCCCCAGTTTGGACCTTGCTACATTCTTACTGTGGGCCCAAGTGCAGCACCTTTGCCATTCTGCTCTTCTGTGTGCCCTGTTTTTCTTACCAAGATTTAAAGATGTCACTGGATGTGATCGCACAGTGTTGTTGGCTGCCTGTCTCCATGCAGCTCCCCTGAATTGGCAGGCATTTGCATTCTCTTTCTGCACTGGAAAACCATTTTGCGTTCGGTCTGGTCACAACATGCACTGTGTTCTTTGATCCCACTGGAGCTGGGGCTCGATATTAGCTAACAAACTTGCGTGCCACATACCTTATTAAGTTGTAAGATGCAAAGCGCCCTCTGTGAGAAGGACATGTGCCGGCATCACAGGCTGCAGTTGGCTAAGCAGGTTTCGAAGGATTAATACTTGGCAATGATTCGGCCCTGAAATTATGGCGATGGTAATTTGGTGTTCAAAGCAGGGAGGTTTGTAAAAGGCATCCCAGCTCCGGATGGAGAAGCAGTCGATAAGGACCATCTCAGTGGCTGACAACGCAGCCGTCATCTGCTAGTTCGTTTGAGGTGCCTTATGGGGTGCTCGCCTTAAGTTCCTCCTGTCTCATCCACAGGAAAACCGGCTTTATCAGGTACCCTTATATTACCCACTGGCTTTAATATGAAGGAATCATTGCTTGGAGAAATTAAATCATTTGCCCAAGTTCACAGGTCAAAAGCAAGCAAGCCTAACCCTTGAACCAATGGTCTTGATAGCAGAACTCCTAACACTGCCTACCCCTGGCTGGGTTCCGTCCGTTGTGCAGGGATCGCCTAGGTACAGTGTGCTTTTTGGGAGAGGGACAGGAATTTTCTTCGTAAGCATCGCTTAGACCTTACAAGCCAGTAACCTTTCTTTGCAGAATCACTAAAGCATAACATGCCCCTACTAAGCTTTTGCCGACCTACTTAGGCAGCATTCTGTATGTTTTTTGGTGGAGATCTTGCAAGAGGAGTGTGAAAGCAGAAGGGAGGCAGCGGGAATCACTAACTCTGATCAGGAGGTAAACATCACTTGCTAGACTGAGAGCACCTGTTCATCACTAAGATTGACGTCTTAGAAGGAGCCTGTTTCTGTGCCTGGGGTTCCCTCCCCGGGGCTGGCACCATTCCCACACCTCAGCGGGGAAGCGTTGTTTGGAGCCATCCACCCATGAAGGTTCCATGAGGTCTGGCACTGTCTGATGTGCGGTGCGTATGAATGGAGCCTCTTTCCTAAAAGCTGAGATCACTTTGGGAAAACTGGAAGAATGAGTCGTGGGAGGTTCTTCTCTCAGAGCGTGTCTGCACTTGTCTCTGGCGCACTCCAAAGTGTTGAAATCTCTCTGTGATCTTGAGTGGGACGAAAGGGGAGAGAAATGGTATCCGGGTCCTTCCCCCTTGGGTGAGTATGCAAGTTTACTAAAAAGATGTTAGAAAGACTGGATTTTTTTTTTTTTTTTAGAAGGGCTCTGCTTCTATCTGCTGGAATCTTCGTCTTAACAGGCAAAACACGTTGAGCACGGGCAAGCTTCCTTTGAATGCTGTTGCTGTCAGCACGGGGCCTTGTCCGCACTCTCCTGGAGTCAGTTCTCCCAGTCCTTTGTGGCAGCTGGATTCAGGCCTTGTTGAGCCCCGGAAGTGACCATGAGTGGTGGAACAGGGCAGGTTGGCCTCGGGACATGGAGGACCCAGGCCATCATGCACCTGTCTTTTATCAGCCACAGTGATTCCCACACGGATCCAAGTATAACCAATGTGGCATCTGCTTGACAGTCACCACCCTGGTGAGCGGGTGGCTCGCTGACTCAGGTTACTCATCTGTTGAATGGGTATTGCCCTGTTTGTAGGCTTGGGGTACCTCATGTACTGACTTGGAGAGGGCCCGGTCAGACAGCGGCTCAACAGAAGCTCTCATTGTTGGTGTCAGCGTAGATGGAGCCGTTCAGGCCACAGGTAGGTTTTGACTCGTGGTGTTCTAAGTCAAAATATTGGAATATCACTGATATTCACTGAGATCTGCTATGTACAAACTAGATTTCTGGCTGCTTGTCCCAAATCCAAAGATGTGGTTGCCACCAGCTGGGGCCAAGGTGCCCACTTGGATGGCGCTTGTCTCAGCTGTCCTGCTGGGCATGCGTGTTAGCTTCGTGTGTGTAAGCGACTGCCTGGCACCCGTGGGCGTTCGAATTCGCTGCTGGGATGGAAAGTGTGTCCAGCAGGACGTAGTCAGTATCGACGGTCGCTCCTGTGCAGGAATGTGCAGCCGGGTTTCTGGAAAGTGTCAGCCTCTTAATCCCGTCAGTGATTTGAACTCTCTGGGAGCTGGGCATCCCATCTAAACAATGGGATGCGCAGGAAAAATAGACTCCCTGGAGAATTACGAGGCATGTAATTTTGTCTTTAAATTCTTACGAGTGAATTGTAAGAACATGACTTCATAGGAACCTCTGAGACATTACAGCGTTTTAATAACACTTTGCTGCTACATGTAATGCTTCATTTTTACTTTTATTAATTTAATTTTTTTTCCCCTGTATGTGGCAGCGGCTGCCCTGGGCACCTCAGCCCTGTCTCCAGCCTGGCTCTCCTCTGCCTGAGGGAAGCCGCCTGGCTCCCTCCCTGCTCTGGGCAGAGGCTCAGGGGCACGTCCTGTCCGCACGGAGGTTACGAGGCTTCACCCACCCCTTCGTTCTCCAACATGCTTTTCCCCTGCTCATTACTCTTCCTGCTTCCTCCTGGGCTGCCAGCAACGCGTCCTATTACCTCCATCTGCAGCTAGAGCTACTACCACTGCTTCACCAGAACCCCCGATTTCCACAGTGATTCTCAAAAGAGAAAAACGAGATCAAGGGTGTTCCCAGTGACAGCAGCTCTTATGGAAGCCAGGGTGGGCAGGAGTGGGAGAGTCCCCGTTTCCCTACCAGGCCCAGGCTTCTCAGAGACAGGAGGAGCTTACCTTCTACTCTGCTCCCTGTCGTAGGTATTGCACCTGGAATACCCGAGTCATTCATTCATTCACCCCCTCTTTGCAATAGAGATTTGTCACGTGCTCATGATGTGTCAGGGACTGGGCTTTCGAAAGACCATGCCGGGGCTTAACTTCATAATGCAGAGAAAAATGAGAAACTAGCGCTACAGGGAAGCCAGGAAGGCCCTAACAGAAGTATCTTAGAGCCTTAGGAATTCTTGAGAAGCTGTCTAGATGGTGCCTATTTTTACTTTTTGGAAACTTTGGAGGCAGCGCGCTCCGTAGTTTAGACATGGGCTTCTGCACCAGCCCTGTTCCGGCTCCAAGCAAGATACCAGGGGCTGCCACTGCCAGTGTATGTGATTGTGCGGCACCTCCTGGAATTGTGCAGTGCTCAGCCTTCCCAGCTGTTCGTTCGCAGCAGCCCTGGTGCAGGCAAAGCTTTGAATGTCTGCCGCTTCCTTTTTGTGAACCAGCACTGTCCCAGAGGTTTCCTCATCTGTCAGGTGGGGCTCCAGGTCCCAGAGGAGGGGAGAGGGGGGGAGGAGGCACGAGGCACGTTCAGGTTCTTTGTGTCCCGCCTGCTGCAGGGGCCCGGCCTGCGCTGGAGGAATTGTCGCCATGGCCGCCGCGGAGGCGAAAGCCCTGCCTTGCTTCTCTTTCCCCACCCAGCCGCATTGTGCACTCTGAAAAGGATATCCTTCACAGTCGTTTTCCAGAAAATTGAGGTCACCAGCTTATTTCCTTCTGGAGCCCTCCACCCTGCAGCGCCTCCAGCCAGCCCCCGTCCCCGGGGCTCGGTCACCCCTCTCTCTGCTGACGCCCTTGCCCGTTCTGCCTGCGAGGGGCCTGTTTGCTCTGGGCTGCTTATCTGATCCGGGAAGAAGCCACACTCCTCTGAGCCCTGGGCAGGCCCGTTGCAGGTCAGCCTGTAATAATACAATTATGAAGGTTAACAGGAAAAAGTGGGGTCCCGCAGCCGTTCCAGGCAGCTGGCAGGCCTGTTGAATTGGAAGCGCCCCACCAATGAAAACTGCAGCAAGCAGCAAATTAAACCTCCTATCTGCCATCTCACTCTCTTTTCTCCCCTTTCCTGTTTGGACTTGAAAGGCGATTGGAGCCAGGGCCCTGACAGTTGACGGAAGTGCTGCAAGGAGAGAGTATTTATTTACAGTGAGTCGTGGCGATGCTTGTTCAGGATGCGGTTTCTTGCAGGAAGTTCTGTCCCCACCCCCGGGTTTGATCATTTCTCCAAAAAAAAAAAAAAAAAAAAAAAAGCCTTGATTGTTTGAGGCCTGCGCTCTGGCTTGGAGCAACACTGAGTAACCTGTCTGTACTTGGAGGGAGTGCTGAGTGCGCCCTTGGAGGAGGGCCTGCAGGGGGGCGAGCGGCAGGCCCAGCTCTTTCCAGATGTGTTCGGGCGCAGCAATAATCATTAGGCACTTAAAAGAGGGAAGTAGGCCGAGGACACGTGCTGTAAGCTGTGGTTGGCGCGGGCCATTCTGTTCGTTAACAGAAACTAGTGCCAATTGAAGTTGTTGTACTGGGTGTTTGCGAGAGCAACCACTTTGGGGCCGAGTCGGGAACAGCGGTGCTTAGGTGGCCAGGATTTAGTTAGAAGCCAGTTGGCCTGGCACCGGCTGGGGAAGGCCCTCTCTGAAGCAGGTGGAGAGCCGGGTTGTGGTCCAAAATTGGGAAGGGCCTCTAGCCTTCGGAAGCCCTGTGGGATGGGAGGGTAGGAGGGCCAAAGGAAGCCAGTGTCCCACTGAAGAAGTCGTGTTGGTACTTTCTGGAGTCATCCTAAGACCATGCAGTGCCAGAGAATTGTCTCATTCATTGCGAGACAGTTGCCATTCTTTATTTAAAAATATGCACAGAAGGTAAAAAAAAAAAAAAAACCCACAAAAGTATATAAAATGAAACCTAAAATCTTCTACCCGCAGGTTCTCAGCTGTCTTCTCCGATCTCTCAAATCCCCAGGCCAGCACCATCAGCCTCACCTGGCACCTTGTTAGAGATGCACATTGAGGCCGCCGTACCCCCCAACCCCGACCCCTCAGCTCAGGGTCCGACTGAATCACAAAAGCTGGTGGAGGGGTCCTGGCAGTCTGTGAACAGGTCCTACAGGTGATTGATTGATTGATTGATTAAAACAATCAATCATTAAGACAAGAGACAGAGAGTTAGCTCACATCTCCTGGCTTCCCTTCTCAAACGCCCACAATAGCTGGGGCTGGGCTGCTTGCATCTAGGTGCTGGGAACTCAGTCCTGGTCTCCCACATGAATGGCAGGCACCCAGTTCCTTGAGCCTTTGCCACAGTCTCCCAGGGTCTGCATTATGACGAAGCTGGAACCGGGAGTAGAGTTGGGGCTCAGCTCAGACCTGATGTGGAATGTGGGCATCCTAACTGGTATCCTCACCGCCAGGCAAACACCTGCCCCGTCCTGATGATCCACTCCAGACTCCAGACTTCAGGCAGTGAATTTCCAAGTAGAGTATGCATCAGGGCCCCAGGAGGGCTGGTTAAATCTATGGGTGGGGCTGGCGTTTGTGTCCCATACTGGGTTCGAGGCCTGCCTGCTCCTTATTCTAGTTTCTTGCTGATGCACACACCCTGGGAAGCAGCAGTGGTGGCGCTAGCATTTAGGTCCCTGCTTCCCACGGGGGAAACCGAGGTTGAATTGAGCTTCTGGCACCTGAGCGTTTGTGGAGTGAACTGGTAAATAGAAGCTTGTGTCCCTCTCTGCTCCCCACTCCCACCTCTCAAGTAAAACTGGGAAAATATCCACAGGTGTAGGAACCCCGCTTCCAGAGATTCTGATTCGCCAGGTCGTAAGCGGAGCCCCACGATTACATTGTTTCATTTTTTAGCCAAGCATCTCCAACCCCCTCCTTGCAGTGATTGGGAAGCAGTGACCTTGGATCTGTAATCAGTCCAGGCTTCAGGAGCAGCTCTGCTTGTTTTTTGTTTTTTGGTTTTTTTTTTTAAGCAAAAGCGAAACAAACCCAAACCATGCAGTGGGGGAAGCATCTGTGTTGTGTAGTTTCTTGAGGCCACAGCTAATTTGGTGTGTGATGATAGTGTTGATAAAAAAGGAACTTGATTGCTATGGGGTCCTCTCCAGATGCCCCAGTGCCCAGCCTACTGCAAGGGGCCATGTGGGTCACGCCTGCCACTGCGGAATTCATCCCACTTTTGCAGAGTTCTGTAAGTGTGCCAGAAACAAGGGGACATCCTCTCTGTTTTCAGTTTATTTTTTAGTCTTTTTTGTTGGAGAGAGAGAGATCTTCCAACCACTGGTGCACTCCTCAGATGTCCCTACAATTGCCAGACCTGGGAGAAGCCGGGAGCCAGGAACTCAGTCCCTGTCTACCACATTAGACTGCAAGAACCCAAGTACAGAGGGAACTGCCAGTGCCGCCTTTATTATCTTTAAAGGATTTTATTTATTTATTTGACAGGTAGAGTTACAGACAGTGAGAGGGAGAGACAGAGAGAAAGGTCTTCCATCCACTGGTTCACTCCTCTTCTGGTTCTCCCATGCGGGTGCACGTGCCCAAGCACTTGGCTATCTTCCACTGCTTTCCCAGGCCATCAGCAGAGAGCTGGATCAGAAGAGGAGCAGCCAGGACTAGAACCAGCGCCCATATGGACTGCAGGCCGAGGATTAACCTGCTGCACCACAGCGCTGGCACCTGCCAATGCTTTCTTAGCACGTCTCCTCCAGTGTTTGGCTTGGTCTTTTTTGTTTTGTTTGTTCCTGTTTTTGGCTTCTAAAGGCCGTGAGCCACTTGTGAAAGGTGCTAACGGCTGGGTCTGGTTCTCAGCTGGTGGATTTCATTTGCAGACTATGGCTCACAAAGGTGACAGGCTTCACTTCACGTCCCTTTGGCTGTCTGTTGTAACACGCAAAGTGTATAAAGAGATGTGTAACGTGTATACTGTTCCTGTGTTGAACAGCTCTCAGGTGCTGGGTATGTTAATATGGAGAAGTATCAGGAATCCTCAAAAAGGTCATAGAAAATGGAATTAAAAGTATGCAGGGTGTTGTGGAACAGTGGGTTAAGCCACCACTCGGGACTCTGGCATCCCATATTGGACTGCTGGTTCTAGTCCTGGGTGCTCCACTTCCATCCAGCTTCCTGCTACTGAGCCTGGGAAGGAAGGGAAAGATGGTCCAGGTAGTTGGGCCCCTGCCCCCATGTAGGAGATGCAGATCTATTTCCTATTCCGTGACTTCAGTCTGTTGCAGCCCTGGCTGTTGCATGCATTTGGGGAATGAGCCAGTGGATGGAAGATCTCTGTCTCATTTTCTTTGTCCCTGTCACTCTGCTTTTCAAATAAACAAATCATTTTTTAAAAAGAAGATAAGTTTATTTTGGCACTTAAAATTTTGAAAATCATGCACATTTTTTTCATAAAGTACATTTTGATATACTTTTTGAAGATCCCTCATTGGCATGGAGTTCAAATTTTTTTTTGTACCAAAATAACCGTATCTTAATCCCTTTTTCTGTGAACTTTGTGAAGTTCACTCATGTGTAGAATAGAAGAATGTTATAGTGTGAAACTGGTGCAGAAGGAATGACAAACTGGGGGACATGTGACATCTATGGGAAGACTTCACAGAAGTGGGGCACCAAGCCTGAGTAGGGTTCTGAAGCATGAGTATGAGTTCTCTGCATGGTTCAAGGGGAGCAGTAGAACTATAGGCACAGTGAGCAGCTAGAGATTTTCCCAGCTTCCCAAATTCCTTGATTCTTGGGACTTATTCCGGGTAGGTTAGGCATAATTTTTTTTTTCCTTGAACAAAATGAGATTTAAAAAAATTTTTTTTTAGTTTAAATTATAGTGTATTTGAAGAGCAGCAGGAGAGAGACCTCCACCTGTGATGCTGGCATCCCGTATAGATGCTGGTTCATGTCCTGGCTGCTCCTCTTATGATCCACCTCTCTGCTATGGCCTCAGAAAGCAGTGGAAGATGGCCCAAGTGCTTGGTCCCCTGCACCCACGTGGGAGACCCAGAAGAAGCTCCAAGGAGCTCCTGGCCCCTCGTTTCAGATTGGCCCAGCTCCGGCCATTGCAGCCATTGGTGAGTGAACAGCAGATGGAAGACCTTTCTCTCTCTGTAACTCTGCCTCTTAAATAAATAAAATCTTTATGTGAGAGAGAAAGTGAGAGAGAGGGAGGGAGGGAGGGAGGGAGGACACACCCCCACCTGCTGCTTCACTTCCCAAATGCCCACAATGTCTGGGAGACCAAAACCAGGAGCCAGGACCTCAATTCATGTCTCATTTGTGGGTGACTGGGACCCAAGTACTTGAGCCATCACTGTGGCCTCCCAGGGATGCCCATTAGCAGGGAGCTGAAGTCTGGAGTCAGGAGCTGGAGCGGGTATCGAACCCAGCTACTCTGAGCCCTAACTGGCCTCTTAGCTGCGTGGCCAAACACCTGCCCCAGGCAGCCCCTATGCACTGGAAGCTTCTGGTGACGAGATCAGTAGGAACTTAGTTGTTGAGGTCTCCTTCATGCAAATAACATGGGTCAGAATAGGAGAGTTTCATTATTACGGGAGACTGAGCCTTTATAAAATTCAGAAAATGATCTGTCCCCCTAGTTTCCTCCCTGAACCCAGAAATTCCTCCCTAATGCGAGTGGAATTGATGGGCTTCCAAGGGACTTCATGGACTCATGTGGTAAGGGGTTGGCTGATGGGTCGCGGTGCCCCTGGTCTGCTTGCCGTGCCTTGGGGACCACTAGCCCAGTGGCTCATTTCTCACCAGCCATGCACAAGGCATGGGTTTAAGATGTTGAGGTGGGAACACTGCCCTGCAGTTCTGCAGAGTTGATTTTAATTTTTATAGAAATTATTTATTTGAGAGACCCAAGAGTGAGCTCCCATCCACCAGGTTACTTGCTGCATGCCCATAATGGCCATGGCAGGGCTGAGACCAAACCTGGGAATTGGGACCTCCATCCAGTTCTTCAGCGTGGCGGGTGGCAGGCCCCATCACCACTGCCTGCCAGGATCTGGATTAGCAGTAAGCTTGAGTCAGGATCTGCAACTGGGTCTTGAACCCAGGGGGACAGCAGTGTCTGAACTGTTGGCCAGATGCTCACCCCAACCAATGACACTTTGGACACATTTCTTAACTTCTCCAGATGTGGTTCCCTAACAGTTACCCCAGGGTCATAGTAAGAGAAGTGAGTGATGAAATACACACAGAGTGTTTAAACAGCACAGGGTCTATTAGTGATTGCTCACTCTCCTGGTTGCTCAAAGGCGTACATGAAAAGAACAAAGCAGAACCTTGGTCTCTGAACTCCTAGGCCAATCTAGGACAAAGCGTGTTAACCTGGGTACTCTTTACAGTTAGGGCCAGGAAGTTCTTGGTTGTAGGGTCTCGTGCTCTGTGCCTCATGCGATGTGGTGCAGCTTTCCTGGCCTCTAGACCCTAGATGCTGCCACCATGCCCTCTCTTTTTCTCCCAGTTGACAACCAAAATTGTCTCCACACAGTTCCACCTGTCCCCGGGCAGGGAAAGCCACCTTGGTGGGAGTGACTGAGCTGGATCTCAGTCCACAGGGAGTTGTGCCATGACTGGCCAAGTGACTTACCCTGGCTAAGGCACAGCCAGCCAAGGTCTCTGGTTTGGAACATGGAGCGAGAAGCACACAACAGGCATCTGAACAGAGTTTTATGCTGTTGACAGCAGGAAGGCAGTTACCGTTCCTATTACATCTCCTGGGATATGCTTTTCAGTTAATAAGTTTCACTTTCATATGGGAGGACCACGGTCTTGACTCTGCGTCTTTTTCCATTTTTTTTCTTCTTTTAAGTATATTTTTCATTGTAAAAATGCATTCAGTTCAATGGTTTAGGTGCATTCACACTGCTGTAGAACCAGTCTCTGTAGCATTTCCATTTGGCATAACTGAAACTATGCACCTGTCCTGTTGCAGCTCTCCAGAGTCCCTGGCCCTCATCATTCTACTTTTTGTCCCATGAGCTTGGCTCCTGTAGTCCCTCATTGTGTTTGTCTTTTTGTGACTGGATTATTTTTTTTTTTTTAAGATTTATTTTTTATTTATTTGAAAGTCTGAGTTACACAGAGAGTGAAGGAGAGGCAGAGAGAGAAAGAGAGAGAGAGAGGTCTTCCATCCGCTGGTTCACTCCCCCATTAGCCGCAATGGCTGGAGCTGCACCAATCTGAAGCCAGGAGCCAGGAGCCAGGAGCTTCTTCAGGGTCCTCCCATATGAGTGCAGGGGCCCAAGGGCTTAGGCCATCTTCTACTGCTTTCCCAGGCCATAGTAGAGAGCTGTATCAGAAGTGGAGCAGCTGGGTCTCAAACTGGCGCCCATATGGGATGCTGGCACTGCAGGCAGTGGCTTTACCTGCTACACCACAGCACCAGCCCCTGAATTATTTCACTTAACCTGATGTCCTGGAGATTCATCCATGGCATAGCATGATGTATAATTTTGTTCTTTTTTGAGGCTGACTAACAAATACTCTGGGGTGTGTGTGTGTGTGTGTGTGTGTGTGTGTTTTGCCTGTCCATTCATCAGTGGACACCTGGGTTACTGCCACCTTTTGACTCTTGTGAACCATGTTGCTATGTACATGGGTGTAACAATACCTCCTTGGGTCCTTGGTTTCAGTTCTTTGGGCTATGATATAGAAGGGGAATTCTATTTCTGTTCTCTTTCTTCATCTTTTAAAATCTTCTCCCTGGGGCCCAGTGCTGTGGTGTAGTGGGTAAAGTTGCTGCCTGCAATGGTGGCATCTCATATGGGCAACGGTTCCAGTCCTGGCTGCTCCACTTCTGACCCAGCTTCCTGCTAATGTGCCTTGGAAAGCAGATGATAGCCCAAATGCTTGGGCCCCTGACTGATGTGAGAGACCTAGAAGAAGCTCCTAGATCCTGGCTTCTGCATGGCCCAGCCCCAGCTGTTGTGGCTATTTGGGGAGTGAACCAGCAGTTGGAAGATCTTGCTCTCTGTCTCTGTAGAACTATACCTTTCGAATAAATAAATAAGTAAATAAATCTCTAAAAATCAAATCAAATCCTCTCTCCCTTTCTTAACTGAGGGAAACAGATTTGGCGGCCCCTCAGACCCCACTGTACCCTTTCTTGAAGGTTTCTAGGACACAGTTGATGCCCCAGAGTCCCTGTTTCCCTCCCCTTCTTTATGACACAAGACAGTGGCGTCAGCAGGTGGTCATTGGCGTCCGTGGTCCCAGGAGTTCTGAGCAGTGTTCAGGCAGCCATAGCCACACTTGCCCTCATTGTCACTGGAACCCACGCTGCTGTGGCCTGGAGAAGTTTGCCCAAGCTCTGCGTCTATAGAAACGAGAGGCCCGGCCCCCTCTTGGCTTCTGTGCCACCCGCACACACAGTCCCTCCTTACACAATGTCATGCGGCTGCTGTGAGCATGAAGTTTTGTGAGATGTAAGCTGGTGCCTTCCTTCCACCGGCGCTCTGGGTAGCCAGTGGTAGCCTCAGCCTCCGGGCTCCATCACACACCTCAGAGGGCCCCAGTATTTCTGCTCCACCCTCCTGCCCCAGGGACTTGAACAGTGGGGGTGTGGAAGGGGTAGGTGGGGCGCTTGGTTGTCCAGTCTGTGTAATTTACTTAGAAATTTTCCAGCTCTGCATTGACATTCTCAGTGTAAGAAAACAGGCGAGCAGAAAAGCAATATGTTGTCAAGCTTGTATCTATGGAGACTGCTTTTTTCCCTTTTCCAAATTAGACTGAAACCTCCTGAAATCCATGTAGTTCTGTTTGCATCGTGGGCCTCCCAAGCCTTGTGATCAGGACTAGATCTTGACCACAGACATCCAGGGTGTGCAAGTGAGGTGCACGAGACCCAGGGAAGCGAGTGTCTCAATATTCGGAGCTGAGCATTGTGGGAGTGGAGGGGAACGTGGTGTCCAAGTCCCTACTGTGCTCGGAGGCTTAATCCTTTTCTGAGCCAGAGGCTCCTCGGCTGTCGGCCTGGACCATGGAGAGTCGGCTGAGATAATGGAATGCACAGGGACTGATGCCACAGCAGGTCACTCGCAAAGGTGGAGAAATAAGTGGAAATAGGACTGGTCTTGCTGTTTCACATTTTAAAAGTAATCCAAAGACACCAGTTTGTTCAGCCAGTGTAGCTCATATTAAACGAGCTTGTCGGAAAATGAAGATGGGACAACCATTCATTCATTCATTCATTCACACTTAGATTTTTTTTTTTCTTGAGACCTGAGAATGCAATGCTTAGCAACACCAGGCAGACTATCCTTGAGGTGTCTACCTGTTCCTACATTTTCCTCTCCTTCCTCCGCATAGCAAAACATGTTGGATGCCTGCATTTTCCTGGAGGTAGTACACTGTTCTATTGTTTCAGTTGCCTTTATCCCACCGTTTTCATAGATTCCCTGAGTTGGGTTCACACAGAATCACATCTTTTCTGAAAAGAAGGCCCTGCCATTGTTTTCATTCATCTTTGTTTTCTGTTCCTTCCATCAAAGGATCACAGGGCTTCTCCTCGTGTTCTCTTTCACTCTGTCTCCTCTGGGTGGCCTTTCACCTCTTGGGACCAAGGATCTTTCTTTTCTTAAAAATTTTTTGTTTGTTTATTTGAGAGAGAGGCGGAGACAGAGACAAGAGCTCCAAACCACTGATCTACTCCCCAAATGCCCATGACAGCTGGGGCCAGGCCGAAGCCCAGAGCCATCACATCTGCCATGAGAGTGATAGGGACCCAAGTACTGGACCGGTGACCTGCTGCCCGCTGGGGTGTGCATTAGTAGGAAGCTGGAGTTAGGAACTGGAGGAGGTGTCCAAGCCAGGCATTTCAGTGAGGGGCACAGGTGCCCTAACCACCACCTTAACTGCTGGGCCAGACTCCTGCCCCCAAGCATGATGTCTGCAGGGATGTCCTTCCCTCTTGAACTTCGTTACTTCTTTGGTTTGGGTCTCCAGTGCCCCCGGCAGAGGAACAGACTCCGATTCCAGCAGCATTTCTTCTTCTTCCCAGCCGCGTCACAGAGATGCTGCTGTGAGTGGATGATGATCCCAGATGGAGGTTCCTGCTCCTCCACTCTTTGGGCTTGAGCGCTCTGTGTGTGTGTGTGTGTGTGTGTGTGTGTTTAGGAAAAGGTGGAGGAACCATTGCTGAGGGTCCTTTGGGGAACCCTCCAAGGTCCTGGCTTCCCGACTCCGCCCTGACCCCATGACTCTGCTTGCCTGTGAGTTGGGCAAGCCCAGTGGAGAATTGCTCTTGGCTTCTGCTACCCCCAAACTCTGTGCGTGTTCACAGCCTGTGTTCCTTTTCGTACATCAGAAATGGGATTGTTTGGTCACAGACACTGAGAAATTTTAATGCCAGCATTTTGTTTTTCAAAATGGTGATACTGCGTGTGTGCTCTATCAGCTTTGTACATGAAAGTCATTTCCCTAAACTCCAGTGACCTAGGGTATTATGGGTGAAGACAGTCCCTAATTTGATAGGTGGGAAAATGGTATTGCCTTAATTTGCATTGCTTTGGTTGGCAGTGGGGCTTAAATTTTTGTTTCCTGTGTTTCGGGTAGATGTCCAAGTTCTGTAAAATGAGGTTATTAGAAGAGACATTTTGCAGATTTCCCCTTGGACTGGTCATGACTCTGAAGCAGAATTTGATTTCCTGGGTGTTTTGGTGTAGTCTTGCCATCGCCATTTGAGAATGCGTTCTAGACTTGGTTTACAAATTCACTTGGCTCAACCCTACTGGGTTGATGAAGGGAGTGCATGAAAATTTTCTCTTCTTAGCATTGGAAGGGGTTGTGCGAGTCAGTTCATAAGGGGTTTGTGGAAATACATGACATTATAATAGAGACCATATTTTATGAATCTAAAACTAGGATTTCTGATTTTACGAGGATGAGTCATGTTTATGGGGACAATGGGAGAGGACTGTTGGAATGTGGACAGCAGTGTGAAATGCAGAGGTATTACCCTCACAAAGCCAGCATGTCTCACACTGTGTTCCTCAGACCACAAGTTCCTCAACATATTAATTTGCTCCACCCCGAAACTGTTCTAGGGGTAAAATGACTTTGGAGATATTGGCTTCTACAAAGCCAGATCTTGGTTTTGTTTTCATTTTAACTGTGGGGATTCCAAGACTTTACTATTGCAATGTACATTTTCGCTCTTAGAGGAAACTTCTTTATTGAAAGAAGGAATTTCTGAAAGGCAGTGCAGTAGATGTGAGCACAACCAGATGTCACCAGTGTTTCTTCCTGGAATCAGGAAAATGGACAGTTGTTTTGTACACACCAGTGCACATGTACACACTCAGAGAAGGACTAAGATTTTTCAGATTTGCTAGGATGCCCATGACCTCCAAACAGTACAAAACCCTTAATGTATATGTCCTTCTCTGTTTCTTGACCTAGATACAGATGTTAGGTGACCAGTGCACAGGCTGTCCTGCCCACTTTTATGATATTCTTTCAATTGGTAATTAAACCAATCAATTTTATGTTTTTCACTATTTTTCCTCTCTCCTCACCAACTCAAGGATACATTTTTTTGAACCCAGGAAACCTAACTTCTATTTATCCTTCCTCAGTTCCCCAAAACTGTCAACAAACCTGTGCCATTAAGCTGTAAGGAAGACGAAGAAAATGGGTCTGGTGCTGTGGTGCAGTAGACTAAGCCTCCATCCACGGCGCCAGCATCCATACATATGGGTGCCAGTTTGAGTCCTGGCTGCTCCTCTTCTGATCCAGCTCTCTGCTATAGCCTGGGAAAGCAGTAGAAGATGGCCTGAGTGCTTGGGCCCCTGCACCTACATGGGGGACCCAGAAGAAGCTCCTGGCTCCTGGCTTCAGATCGGCCCAACTCTGGCCATCTGGCCTTTTGGGCAATGAACCACCAGATGGAAGACCCCTTTCTCTGTCTATAACTCTGCTGCTCAAATAAATTAATAAAAGAGAAAAAAAAAAGAAAAATGTAAGCTAAAATGGAGCATGGAGATTGGCCTGGCTGGTTTTCATCCTGGGAAAGAGCTCCTGTTGAAAGCAGTAGCCACTCTCTTCCCCAGCAAGGGTTACCCCCAGTGTGCATGTGTGGAAGTCACCCCGAGTGTGCATGTGCAGGATGTACCCTGAAATTACATTGCAAGAGATATCCCAAGTGTGCGTGTGTGCAAGTCACCCTGAGTGTGTGTGTGCAAGAGATACCCCGAGTGTGCATGTGTGCAAGTCACCCTGAGTGTGTGTGCAAGAGATATCCCAAGTGTGCACGTGTGCAAGTCACCTTGAGTGTGCATGCATAAGAGATACACCAAGTGTGTGTGTGAAAGTCACCATGAGTGCCCGTGTGTAGAAGGCACCCAAGTGTGTGTGCATACAAATCACTCCAAGTGTAAGTGCACAAGTCACCCTGAGTGTGTGCGTGCAGGAGGTACCCCAAGTGTGTATGCATAAGTCACCCTGAGTGTGTGCAAATCACCTTGAGTGTGTGTGTGCAAGAGGTACCCCGAGTGTGTGGATACAAATCACCCTGAGTGTGTGTGTGCAGGAGGTATTCCAAGTGTGTGTGTAAAAGTCACCCTGAGTGCGTGTGTATAAGAGACAGACCTTTTGGGTATATCACTTTCCTTAAGAGCTTAAAGTAATTGACTTTATAATCACTGTGAATCCCACCCCTCCCAACCTGCCAAAAAAGAAGGAAACTTTTTATATTTATTTATTTTCCTTTATTCTACAATTTAGAAACCATCTCTGTATCTTCATCCCAGGGATATGGGTTCATGCCATATAAAGCTTCAATGTTATTCAGAGAAACCATTCCCGGATGGCATTCCTGGTATGGGTTCCTCATAAGTCAAAAGGCATTGTCTCTCTCTCCCAACAACCCCACTCCCAGTGAAGAAAATTTTATCTGGAAGGCTCTGCATAGGGTTCAGAGGTCTATACAAGTCTAACCTTTTCCAAGCCCCCTACCCCAGACACAAAGCATCTCTCTCATGTGGTTCATCCATATGCTAGTTCTGGTTTTCCTATTTGATTTATATACATGAATGTCCACCAACGAAACAGAGTGCTTTTGTGTATACTTCTTTAATTTGCATAAATGCTGTCATCCGTGCATGTGCACAGAAAATGTAAAAGGTAGGGCCTCTGGCACTTCCTGGACCCTGCAGGCCATTTCTAGATTCCTGGTTTGGGGAAGTTGGGACTTGAGCCAGGAAGGTTCTAGAAAGGCACATTGCGAGGTGTGGCATGCAGGTGGCACCCCAGGAACACGGAGGAGTCCTCTGAAGGTGTTTCCCTGCTGGTGCACAGAGTTCTCTGGCATCTGCTTCCCGTCATCACCACTGCTCCATTCGGCAGGTAGCACACACTTCAGAGCCACTTGCCTGTGCAGAGGCCACTGTCCTGGGTCATCAACTGGGCTGTAAGGGGGGCAGCACTGTGGCGTAGAAGGTTCAGCCTCTGCATACAGTGCCGGCATCCCATGTGTGCCACGGTTCAAGTCCTGGCTGCTCCACTTCTGATCCAGCTCCCTGTGGGATGGGCCTGGAAATCAGTAGAAGATGACCTAAGTCCTTGGGCCCCTGCATCCATGTTGGAGACATGGAAGAGGCTCCTGGCTCCTGGCTCCTGGCTTCAGCCTGGCCCAGTCCCAGCTATTGCTACCATTTGGGGAGTGAACCAGTGGATGGAAGATCTCTCTCCTTCTCTCTCTGTATCTCTGCCTTTCCAATAAATAAATAAATAAATAAATAACTTTTAAAAAAAATAAAAAAGCAAGGACTGGAAACTCCTTACAAGTCCTGACTGATTCTGGTTTTCTTTGCCATCTCTTGGTGGTGCCTTACCTAAAAATATTTTGTGATTTTTTTTTTTAAGTACTGTATAGTAGAAGCATTCATGATGCTTGGTCTTTAAATAGTCCTCAAAATTTAAGGCATATGAAGATAAACCAGGGCAGTGTAAGCCAGCCAGGAAGCCGTAACATGTGCTTGGGTTTTCATTTGGCTTGGGTCTTGCCATTGATGGTAGCCAAGTTTCCATGTGACGTCAAGGGGAGCAGACAGTACAGGTGAGTGCTCACACACCTTTGCTTACCTGCGTGGCCCACGCAGCCACACACATCCAGCCAGCCAGTCAGGGAAGAGCAAACTCAGAGAGGCTTGGATGGGCTTGGCTCTGTTCTTCCCACACAGAAAAAGGCTAGCAGAGTTCAGAACACACAGTGAGCCTGGGAGAACTTATCTCACCCAGGAGAAAAACAGAACCCCTGTTAACCTGTTTTATATTCTATTTGTACAGCATGCCTGCTTTTAATGTGTGCTTTTATTTTAGTTGACAGACCTTTCCCTTGCACGATCAGAGATTATTCAGAGTCTCCCCTGCTTGGCCCCTCTGTGATGTGGGGTGTCGGATACCAAATGTGTTGGAAGGCTTCGAATGTTTGTATTTCTCGTGGTTGAGCCCATAAAATTGTTTCCCTGATTGACTGTGTGTGTATTAAGGAACAAACACAAGCCCTTGCTCCATCCTGATGGACGCATGGAGTGTTTGTATAGCTGGAGAAAAAAGGATCTATCAAAAGTCTGGCACCAACTATTTGATTTTATAGTTTTACAAACAATGCCTAAAGTGGCTGGGCTAATTTAGGTTGACTTGCTATATTTTCTTCAGGGTCCTTGTGTGTCACCAGTTTAGGACTTCACTCGCACCCTTTGACGGCTGACGTCTTAGATATAAACCTGCTGTCAGTGCTGATTGGCTGTGTTTTCATAGAGGGAGGAAGAGGGGAGAAGGACTCAGCAACTCATTGATGTCACCCAAGTTTTCTTTAAAGACCTGGAGACCCCAGAAGAGTCCAGCAGGTAGAAGGTGATCGGGGCCTGTTTACCCTTAAAATCCTTGTGTCACGGCTGGTGCCACGGCTCAATAGGCTAATCCTCCGCCTGAGGCACCGGCACATCGGGTTCTAGTCCCGGTCAGGGCGCCGGATTCTGTCCCGGTTGCTCCTCTTCCAGGCCAGCTCTCTGCTGTGGCCAGGGAGTGCAGTGGAGAATGGCCCAAGTCCTTGGGCCCCTGCACCTGCATGGGAGACCAGGAGAGGCACCTGGCTCCTGCCATCGGATCAGCGTGGTGCGCCGGCCGCGGTAGCCATTGGGGGGTGAACCAACGGAAAAGGAAGACCTTTCTCCTTGTCTCTCTCTCTCTCTCACTGTCCACTCTGCCTGTCCAAAAAAAAAAAAAAAAAAAAAAATCCTTGTCTCATGGTGATTTTACCCATCTTAAAGCTCAGACTGTGGTCGTCCTTGGAAACATTGCACAGAATGGCTCCTCAGCCACATCATGTTGGTGTGCATGTATGCGTGTGTGTGTGTGTGTGTGGTTTTTTTTTTTTTTTTTACATGTTCACATTTCCTGTCAGAGTAAATTGTCACGCTGCTTTGAGGGGTAGAGTTAGGAGCGCTGCACACATCAATGTTGAGAGCTCCGATTTGGGGAGGGGTGCTTGAGGCTGGATGCAGCTGCCATGCTAGGTTCTGTGCTGCTGGGTACAGCTTTCTGATGTGGCACGGCCCATTTGTATCCGGCCCAAACCACCAGGAACTACAGCTGAGATGCCAGCAGGCCCTGCCCTGTGAGGTGGGGAGTCAGCCCAGGGGACCCCATGGAATCCACAGAGCAGATTATTAGACTGGGAGGGACAGGAAAAGGAAGCTTCCGAAGGGAGAGAAGAATGGGGGTCATTGGGCCCCTGCCCGGGAGGGGCGCGTTGATTGTGCTTTGAATGCAGGGAGGGGTCCAAGGTCAATGGCTGGTTCAGGGGTGGCCGGGCAGGGCAAAGGAAGGGAAAAGGCTCTGTGCCGGGCTTGGGAGGAGATGGAAAAATCTACGGGAGAGATGCAGGGACGTGGCAAAAGGGAAAATTCTGAATCTGAACTGGGCCACGCCGAGGCCTGCGCCCACCCGGAGGTCTGTGCACATGGGGTTGGCAGAGGTGGATCTCCTGCAGACCCCAGTTCGGTCCTGTTTTGCTTAGTGCTCGGTGGTAATCAGAGGTCCCTGTGGACAGCGGTGTCAGCGCCAGCTCTTCCTGGGGCGTCCCCTGGTACACGGGCTGGAACTAAGGAGATACCCGCTGCGGGTCTCAGAAAACCAGAGGTCCAAGGCCGGCGCCGTGGCTCACTAGGCTAATCCTCCACCTAGCGGCGCCGGCACACTGGGTTCTAGTCCCGGTCGGGGCGCCGGATTCTGTCCCGGTTGCCCCTCTTCCAGGCCAGCCCTCTGCTGTGGCCAGAGAGTGCAGTGGAGGATGGCCCAGGTGCTTGGGCCCTGCACCCCATGGGAGACCAGGAAAAGCACCTGGCTCCTGGCTCCTGCCATCGGATCAGCGCGGTGTGCCGGCCGCGGCGGCCATTGGAGGGTGAACCAACGGCAAAGGAAGACCTTTCTCTCTGTCTCTCTCTCTCTCACTGTCCACTCTGCCTGTCAAAAAAATAAAAAAGAAAAGAAAAGAAAACCAGAGGTCCTGTGAGTGTGTCCCGGGCTTTCTGCACTTCTTGGTGGGCTCAAGGTATGGACAGAGAGCAAGAATTGCTTCTCCAGTGCTGAACTGCGGCCTTTTTGCTTGTTGGTCTATTTATTTAGTGGCGCATTCAGCCTTTGACCATAATGTAATATGAAAAATATATTATATCAAAAATAGAAAAAAAAATGAGAAAAAAAAGAATTGCTAGGGCAGGCATTGTGGCATGGTGGGTTAATCTGCCTGCCATGTGACACCAGCACCCTATATAGGCACTGGTTCAAGTCCTGGCTGATCCACTTTCCACCCAGCTCCCTGGTAATGGCCTAGAAAAGGAGCAGAAGATGGCCCAAGTGCTTGGGACCCTAGCACTCAGATGAAGCTCCTGGCTTCTGCCTGGCCTAGCCTCACCCATTGTGGCCATTTGGGGAGTGAACCAGCAGATAGAACATTGTCTGTTCCTTTCTGTCTTTAACTTAATCATTTTTTTGTTTGTTTAAAGATTTATCCATCCAAAAGTCAAGCTACACAGAGAAAGAGAGAGTGAGAGAGAGAGAGGGAGAGAGAGGTCTTCCATCCACTGGCTCACTCCCCAATTGGCTGCAAAGGCTGGAGCCATGCTGATCCAAAGCCAGGAGCCAGGAGGCTCCTCCAGGTCAAAGGCACTGCAGGCGGCAGCACCACCCGCTATGTATGCCACAGCACTGTCCCCCCTTTTTTTTTTCTTAAAGAGAGAATTGCCTGCATGGTGGGGTTTATGTATAGTCTTTATTTTTCACTGAATAGCTTTGGTTTCCCATATAACATACACAAGGAAGTCAGTGTAAACACCTAGAACGGAAAACACAGGGAAAGTCCAGAAAGTTTGGGTTCTGAATTTGACCCACGGTGCTAGGCTAGCTTGGTGGGAAAGTTGATCTCCATTCCTCTTTGGATATGATTGTAACCTTGAAAATTAGGAGTTTGCAATTAGGATCTCCCAAATTTCTATTCACTTTAGCAAAGAACTCTGAAAAATGTGTTTTGTTGACATAACCACTCCAACAGTGTGGGATCAGTTGCACCAGGCTTCAAATCCCTACCTCTCAACTCACCTAGCTTAGCGTGGTGACCCCAGCAAGTTGCCTAATCTCTCACTAGTTTGGTTTTTCTTTCTGTAAAATGGGCAGAGTCGTGGCAGTGTTTGAGTATAGGAAGCCCGTAGCGTAGCTTGGCGGCTAACATGGTGTGAGCAGAGTCACACACATCGTCAGCGAGGAGTGCTCACTGGCATAAATGTGAGTCCCAGAGAACAGTAACCATGCAGGTACTTCCTGGGCGGGCCTCTCCTAGCACTTTAGTTCCTCCTCTTCACGGCAGCCTTTTTTGTGAAGCCCGCCAGCCAGGAGGTTTGTTACGTTTCTCCAGAGCTGGTTTCCATCTGCCTGCTGTTGCCTTTGTGTGGCTCACTTGCACGTCCGCTTTCCTCCCTGGTTAACCTGAGCCCCTTGCAGGCCCGGGCTGTGTCCACTGGAGTCTCCTCTAGCACTGGGTCTCTTTTCCCTGCGTGGTTCTCTCCCAGGCACTTCTCAGAGGTTGTGTCGAAGCTGAGGTGAATGTTCCAGGGAGAATGTCTAGGAAAAGGTTTCAGATGGCAGGAGGGACCCATTGGCACAAGTACCTATGCCAGGCAGTTCTGGCCACTCCGTTGCTCCAAAGGCAGCTGAGCCAGTGACCTGTAAGGCATTCCCCAGCATGGCTACTCTTGCCCTGGGAACATGTGGCTCCCTCCCCCGCAGCCCCAGAGCGTGGTGACAGACAGACACCATACGGCACAGTTCTGAGCCTCTCTTCCAAGGTGACAGAATGCAGGGCTTTCTGTTTACTTCCCTGGAATCTGAGCAGGTAGGTTCATCATTGGGAGAGAAGGCTGGGGGCTTGAACAAGGGTGGAATTTTAAACTTTAATGTTGTTTTAAATAAAGGTGGATCAAAAAAGGAACGGAACAATTTCTGGGATAAATGGCATAGGATAGACCCTGCTGTAAGTGAAGTAGCATGCAGATGACTTCTGTGTGTGTGTGTGTTTTTTTTTTTTCTCCTTGAACTTGGGATCCCTGCATATCTCAGACAAGCATCAAAGCCCAAGATTCAAATCTGTTACTGAATCCATTCCAGAAAAGCGGGGAAAAGCTACCAATTTGTCATCTGTTATGAAATTTCATAACCTTTCCTTTTCTGATATTTTTGTACTATTATTCACTCGGCTTGCAATACTGCACCAGATTTGCGCCTGCTCATTTTACTACGTGTGCATGGCTGTGGTCTGTATTTTACGAGTAAGGACTGTCGGGTTGAGTTAGCAATGCCAAAACCGCTCACGTTGCAAAGTCCTGGAGTCAGGCTTTCCACAGCGTGGGCTGGCTATTCTGGGGTATGGTCAGAGGGAGCAGGCAGGAGACCCAAGTTGCCTTATTCCCAGGGTGGTCTTTCCCTGCCCGATTGTGGTCAGTGTCGCCGGGCAATCTGAGCAAACCTTTCGTGTCACTTCCTGTGTGAGCGTGGAGGGAGGAGAAAGAGGAATCTTGGTTTCCCTGACTTGCCAGTTTTTATAGCTTCCCAGTAGAGCAGAAGTAGCTTGGAAAGATTGTGAATTTTGTTTTTCACTGGATATGCAAATATGTTTGAGGAATGCTGGTAATGGGCTCCTCTCGGGGTTTTGGAGTGCGGCATTCAGTGCATAGGATTTCTGACTATTTAATAAAGCGAAAGGAAAGGCCATCAGCCAGGTGAGGGAGCGGAGACACCTGGGGCGTCGGAGCTCTCTCTCCCTGATGATGATTTCTTGAAGACGACGCCTTCCTTGGGAAGTCGTATTTTGAGGGTTTCACCAAATTTCAGCTCAATATTTAGTGAACACAGACGAATCATTATGGAACATGTTAATTCTGTTTTTCCATTTTTATACAGTCAGTCTAACATTTCCTTTTCAAATACAATACTCTTTCAGGTTTTTGCTCCTAAGCATTTTTCTAACTTTCTATTTCTATTTCAATATTTTCTGCCGCCCAGACACCAACAGATGGACAGGGACGTTTCGGTACCCCCCCCCTCCCGCCCCCCACCCCCACCCCCAAGTTCTCACGAGCAACGCACACAAGTGTCGAGTTCCGCCTCGCTGCCTGCTTTTGGCACGGGCCTTTGATTCCTGAAATGCTCAGAGCAGACCAGAAAAAAAAGTCTTTCTCAGGTAGGCCTGTCCAAGATTTTTTTTTTTCCTTAAAAAGTAGTTTCCTCCTGCTCCTTTTCCCCTCCTCCCCCACTGAAAACGGGGGCCCAAAGCAGATAAAATTCAGACTCCCCCAGGTTTGTCCTGGAGGTCCCCTAAGAAATGATGACACCTTGGTTTTGTGGCCGCCACCCGTGGGTGCGGTTGGCAGTTCCTGGGTGGGTGATAGAAAGCCCTGGGCTGCCCATGGAAAGCCAAACCTCGGTTACTTTCTTCCTAGTGTGCGCTGTCTTCTCCCCCTTTTGCCGGCTGTCATAACGGAAACAGTCCAAAATGTGAGCCGACTACTGTGTGCGTGTCGGCACTAGTCCAGGGAGTTTCAAAGGGATGTTTTATTGATTCTGTAATTGCACGGTGGAAGGGACAGGCAGAGAGCAACCTCAGGGCCAGGAAAGCCCCTGCTCCAGCTGCAGCTCCTGCAGGAGCCAAGGGGCTGCGCAGGCCCATGGAGCAGCTGCAGCCCCAGGTGAAGCGTGCGTTGCACTCCTTCTCCAAAGGTGCCCCTCGGAGTTCCTGGCCTGAGTCTGTGGGGCTGGGCCACCTCACGCCGGGGAGGTCTCGGATGGGTCGTTGCCTTTGGATCTCACGACATGCCGTAACTCTTCTGGTTTTGTGACTCTGCCTGTTGAGGGGGGCTCTGCTTCAAAGCCGGGGCATGAAAGACGTTTCGGCTGGGAGCCTCTTCAGAGCGGGGCTCCCAGTAGGAGCTTCTCGTGACACGAGGATCGGGAAGCCGGCCTGGAGCAAGACGCGTGCAGAGACAGCAGCCCGTTCTCTGCTAATAAGCTGACTGCTTTCCAAACCCGAAGGGGTGGACCAAGCTGTTTTGCCAAAACAATTGAAAATTAGCTCTGTCAACTTTTACTGCTGCCATATTTTGCACTGGCATGCGTATCTGTACTGTTCGATGGATTTGGTTAGAGCAGGAAGTGGTTGGGACATGGACATTTTTAAAACCGACAACCAGAGGGCCTGACGGAGTGTCCCAGTCGGAGAGTAGGCCGGCAGGAGGCACCTGGCAACTTGCAGAATTGCTTGTAAGCTGTCCCTGAGAGCCACAGTCCTATTAGGTGGAATGGGGCCAGCCAGTCTGTTCACCAAAAGCAGGAGAGAGGCTGTATCCCCATCGCGGTCTCTGCCAGTTTGATCAAAAGCTGTGATTCTGATGCCTGAGAGTGGGCGTTCTTCTGACTTGACTTGCCCTTTCTGCACTCTCCTCTTCCTCCTTCTACTGTAAAGCTCATCTCCAGGACTCTGGGACATCCCTGCTTCACACCGGTCTCTCGTGCTTCCAGGCTTGCGTTCAGCCTCCTGGAAGGTATCTTCACAAAGAATCCCCCTTGCCCTCGGATGTCTGCATAGGCATATCTGGGGTAGAATCTGCCATCCCTTCTCCTGTATCTGCTCGTCTTCCGTATTGCCTGCTTCTGTTCATTCCATCACCACTGTCTCATCAGTCATTCCTGGAACCTGGAGGTCTTCTTTCTTACCCTTCCACCCCTCGCTCCTCATGCACCTGCAGTTGCTAAAGTCTGTGACGTCTGTCTCCCCTATGCTTGCCTTCTCCTTGCTGGGCTCCTCACATCCAGGCCGTTGTTGTGCTTTGTCTCTATTACAGCGGTAGCCTGTGGCTGGCAACTCTGTTCTCACGTGCTCCTGCTGGGGCAACCCAAATCACATTACACATGTTTGCTCAGAACCTTCAAGAGCTCCTTTTGTTTAACAGAGAGTCCAGGCTCCTTCACTTGGCTGGCATTCATTCCGGGCCTTCTGTGAGCTCCCGCCTGCTTCCTCTGCAGCGTGGTTTCTGGTTCTCGCTGATCTTACTCCTGTTGTTCCCTTTGCTCCCACCAGATCCTCTCCGTCACCTCCTTCCACCATCACCAGCACTTCCCTGGCCACGTGTCTGTCTGTGCGATGCTTCCTCCTCCTGCTCCGTGTTCTTCCCGTTTATGAATTCATGTATCCCACATCCATGGATTCCACAGGAGATATATGGCGGTGACCCAAACAGCTGTGGTTTCTGCCTTTATGACGATTAAGGGAAGAGTCATAATAAGTAAGCCAAGAAACACATAAGCAGAAATGGGGGTGATTACATAAAAATGCATCTGATGTTTTACCAGACACAGAAAGAAGGAAGGCTATTTTAGAATGTGTAGTCAGAGAAGGACTTCTGAGGCCTTGCAAGGGAGGCCTTGTAAGAGGAGGAGGAGAACACCATGCATAGAACTGTGAAAGAGCATTTTAGAGCAAAGAGATAGCATGTGCAAAGGGCCTGCAGTGGGATGAGCGTGTCTTGGAGGAACGGA
The DNA here is from genome assembly GCF_964237555.1 of Oryctolagus cuniculus. Lineage (NCBI taxonomy): Eukaryota > Metazoa > Chordata > Mammalia > Lagomorpha > Leporidae > Oryctolagus > Oryctolagus cuniculus. The sequence continues at coordinate 77,815,940 of NC_091441.1, forward strand.
AAGATTCTGACACTCGACCCGAAGTTTTCACTTTTCTTTCCTATATACACACAATTTCTCTTCTCAGCAGAACCGTCCTTAGTTGGCTCAGCCGGTCTGCATTTACCCTGTGGATGGATTTTACTTTGGTCCTCCCAGATAACGCTTTCCCACTTTGCCTCATACAGAATTTATCAAATGCATCTCTGAATTCTTGGAGGATAATGACTATACGCCTCGCCATTTCCACTTTCCTTCCTGACGTCTCCCGCGGGAGAGAGGCTGCCGTCTGACGAAGCCGTGGAGATTAGTTAGTGAGTTACGTATTGATGCGGCAAACCTAAGTAGGAAAACAGCTTACCTGCAGTCGAGAGTTGAGCTTGCGTTGGGAACTCCCTCCCACGACCCCTCGCAGGAGTCCTCAGTGTTTGTAGAAGCTTTTCAGTCTTCAGACCTTCCTTCCCCGTTTCCTAGCTCTCGGGTCAAGAGGCGCTGATGTTAGTCTCCCATGGGATCAGCGAGCTGGCGTGATCCGAGGCTTAGGTGTCGAGTTCAGCCCTGGGCAGAGACCTGGACAAGCCAGGTGTGGGTCATACCCAGCTGGCCTCTGGCTATGGTCATGAGCGGGCCACACTACTGACTGATGTGGCCGAGCACTACGTGGATGGTTGTATGTGGTTGGGATCCTGGAACTTGGCTAGGGTTTGAGCAGGACTGGTTTAATGCCTCTCATGTTGGATGGATGTCATGGTAGAGGAAGAAATGAGGGAAAATGTAGAGATATTCATAAATCTGATGTTCTTTTTTTGGTTCTTTTTTTCTTAAGTGGTTTTGCTGCCTTGCCCAAATGAAACCTTACTTAGAGCCCCCCCACGTTTAAAATAAACAACAGCTGAGTTCTTGTGGTTGCCTAAGGACGTGAGTTGAAGGCTGCTGCTCCCTGTTTTCTCATTCAGCAGATACTTATTAAGCACTTATTTTGCCAGAGCCCCTGCTCGGAGCCCAGGACGCGGCTTGCTGTCAGGTGACTTCCAGCTCAGCACGGTTGGCCTCTCCTCCCCACCTCCCACACCGCAGTGGCCCCTTGGAATGAAGTTTGAAAACCGCAATCTGTGCTCAGCACGGTAAAATGAGGACACCTTGTAAGTCATTATCTGACATTTGCAAGTTAGGATATTCCTAGTGTATTAATAAAAATTCAGAATAGTGCTTTTTATCTTTTGCTCCGTAAACACTTGGAGCCTAGCAGCTGCCATATGCATTTCCCTCTGCCTAGAAAAACTTTTCCCTTTCTTCTCAGCCACTCCTCACCTCTTAGGCTGGGCTTGCAACCTCTTCCCACACCAGGTGGGGGTTGTGTGCTGGCAGTGTTTGGTTTCTCCCATTGGTGAGTTGAAGGCAAGGGCTGTGTCCTCTGCCTCTGTCTGCCAGTAGCCAGCTCCGTGAAGGTGGGGTGCTGGAACCCCCCGGGACCAGTTCTCCAGCACAGTGGTGACACCAGCTGCCTTGGTCGGCCCTTGGAATGTGGCCGCTGTTTATGGTGCGTAGGCATAATGGCCTTCGCTACTGTTGTAGAAGCGTTCGCTACCTGTGTGTGGTGTGGTGTGGTGTGTGGTGTGGTGGAAATATACTGGATTTGGGGTCAAGGGAACCAGACACGAATCCTCTTCTGCTGGGGTGTGTGTGTGTGTGTGTGTGTGTGTGCGCGCGCGCTCTGGGCCTGTATATACTGTGAACGCTGCTGGGTTGTGATGAGTACTGTGCCACCCAGCACCTGCCACATACCCGGAGCATGCAAAAGGTGGCTGTAACCCTACTTAGAACTGGAGAGGCCAAGTGGGACTTGGGTTCCACTGCTGAGGAGGTGGCCGTGCTTCCAGCCGCTAGCTTCCAAGACCGGCGTCTTCAGCCCTGAATACTGCTACCCCTGGAAAAAAAGGTCGTGTCCTGGCCGAAATGATAGCAACAGAAATCCGTCTCTGCAGTGCGACTATAGAGACGGGTGGATATCTTTTGGGCCACAGAGTGGAATCGTAGATTTCGCAGTTCAGCAGGACTGAAGATGTCTGGGGCTCAGTTCAGCGGCAGGTAGAAGGGGGCAGGGTAGCTCTTTCTTGCCAGGGTTGCAAGAGGGCTCCGTGAGGTAAGAGACAGGGCACTAGCACCTGTGTACTACACACACGCAGGCCAGCCGGGGCTGCCCCGCGTTGGCCGGGTTCCGTTGTGGCTGCTGCCTCGGCTTTGGGCTCTTCCTCAGGCCTGCTTTGTGCCTGTTCTAGAAGCATGCGGTAGCACGCACCTGGCAGGAGGCTGCTGTTGGTGTTAGCAGACGCTGGCTTAGTCCCGGATGTGTGTTGCGTGGAGCTGCTCGTGAGGGGAGACACAGGGCACAGCTTTAGGGCTGATGTGTTTGTGCTTGGCAGGCGTCCAGGCTGAGGATCCCAGGGGCCGCATCCGTCCCGGGAGTGGGAGCCTGCAGACTCCTCCTCACCGCTGGGTGCGCGCCTGAACTTGCACCATGATGAGTTCGGCAAAGCTGCCAAATCTCTTTGCTTCCTCATCTGTAAAATGGGCTTAATAACACCTGGGGAAGGAAGCGCTCACAGGTGTTGTGTGGATTCAGAAGTTCACCCTGGGAAAGAGCTTTGAAGATGTGACAGTGTCTCTCCCGGCTTGGAAGTGTTGCAGACACTGGATCAGAGGCGCTGACATCTGACCTGGCTGGCTCGCTCACCTGCAGCCCCAGGGGAGGCAGCCGCCTCAGCTTCCGGGGCTGGCTCCTGGGCCTGGGGTGGCTCCTTTCTCAATCCTGAACAACTTTTAGTTTTCTCCGAGGAAATTATGAGTTTGTGACTTAACCTAGACACTGTGATTTTACTGGGTTTCTGGTTTACTTTTTCCTCTTTTCTGAAAGGAGAGAGAGAGAGAGAGAGAGAGAGAGTGTGTGTGTGTGTGTGTGTGTGTGTGAGAACCGGCCCTAATTTGTAAGTGACTCCTACTCCAAGAGGCATGAAAGCATTTCCAACAGTTGCACGGCCCAGGGAGAGGGCAGTCGCCTGCTCTTCCTGCTAATGGTTTTGTTTGGCCAGTAGATCCGTCCCAGAGGCGTGGGAGCTCAACAGCAATATCAATTAGTGACTTCCATGTTTAATTGGAAGGACTTGTTGCAACTTGGATGATGGTTCTTCTTGGCTTTCTTTTCCATTATTTTTCCATGCTTCGCATTCATGTGAAACAGGTCGTGAGCCTTGCTCACGTGGAAACCTGTTGGCAACTGTGGGGTCTCCTGACCTCTCCCGCAGGGTGAGAAGGGCAGTGAATGGGTTGGTGGGGGAGGGACCCCAACCTGTGCTCTACCCAAAGCATGGCTGCCCCTCCCTGCCATCCCTGCCATCCCTGCCAGCAGAGCCACATCCGGCAAGCGCTTGTTGAAATGCAGACGCCGGGGCCCTCACCAGAGCCACTGAATCAGGTCCGTCTGGCCTGCAGCCACCAGGTGATTCTCATACGTGAAGGTTTGAGGAGAACGAGAACATTTTAGATGGGCTGTGTTTTGCTAGAAGCAAAAAGGGAGGTGGGGTAGAGTGGCCGCTGGTCGAGAAGTTCAGCTTTAGGCCAATGCTACTCCGTGCTTCTCTGTGCCAGGGCCCTTACATCTTCCCCTCCCCCCAACACCTCGACTGCTCTGATTTCCTTTTTGCGTCGTCTTTGACTTGTGTTAGAAAGCTGTGGAGCGTGACCGAAATGAGCAGGTTTCCTGTGCCCACATGGCGCCCGGAGATGTGCAAACGTGTGAGCGCAGAAGTCGCTCGGGGTCCAGGTCATGGCTCAGAGGCCGCAGGCTGCCTTCCAAAGTGGGCCTGAGTTACTTGCACATTGCAAAAGGGAGCATTGCATGTGGTGATGAAATAGGAAACCAGGGCGCCCCAGTGAAGACTCTTCTCCGTCTCCGGGGCTTCTGGCAGGATGAGCCGGGCCCTGGCTCTGTTTCAGAGAAGCAGCACAGGTGGTGATGGTTTGAAGACTAAGTCTGTCGTTCTGAGAGTGGGCTCTGGGCAGTGGCTAGGTGACATCATACCACTCGGATGCAGGATGAGTGGAGCTCGCCTCTCTAAGGGCAGGAGGTCCTGAGACCAGCAGCCTCTATTTCTAGTGTGAACCCTTCATTCTGCAGGTGTCTCTGTCCTGAGTTGGCTGGCGACCGCCGTTTGCATATTGCGGTTCTCTTAAAATAGGACAGACTGCAGTTTATTGTCCTGCCTTGGAGAGATGGCCCTCTCACTACTTATGCTTCTTTGAAAAACTGTCAGATTGTATCAATTCCAGAGTCGTTGGGAAACACATGCAATTTTGGTTGCCTTATTGAATAAAAAGATAACTACATTGCCCTAGCCCAGAAAAAATATTGAAACTATGTGGAGCTTTGTTCTGTTTCCTGAAATTATGAGCAGGACGTAAATTTACCTGAGGGTAGAGGATGGTCTCGCCTAGCTAAATTCACCTTGAATTTGTTTAAAAAAATTTTTTTTTATCCTGATGTCAGAATTCAGGGAGGAGATTCTTTCTGCTGCTGCTCCATTCTCCCTTTGCTTGTTCTCAGTGGGTTTTTCCCAAAGGTTGCATTGCTCAGGTCTCTGCTAATGTTGAGAGTGACGGTGACAAGTTTTCCTCTGGTGTATCTGACCTTTGCACACCGGTAGCATCCTTTGAGACATAGGTGTCCCCAGTCTCCTCTGGAGGAGGCTTCGTGGGAAAGTAACGTCGTTGTACTCCAGGGGGAATAAAGGAACTCAAAGACCTGTGAGTTCACCTGCTGATGCTGGTCAGGATGGCAGGTGGAGGCTCAGGGGTCTGGGGGCAGCTGCTTTATTCCCGGTAGCTCTTGCTCATTTTCCTTTTCAACCCACCACCATCCTGGGTGCATTCTGGTTCTGCCCACTACATATATGAAAAATACCTGTGCATGTGCATGCGTGTGTGTACTTATGTTTTGACAGTGTTTACACGTATGCATATGTATATATATTTATCATTTTAAGGAGTTCTATGGTAGACGTGATTCAGCCACTCCCAAAGAGGAGCGCTGTGCAGCTCAGAGCGGTGACATGGCCCCTGCAGCCTCCTGGAGGAATTAGCGCCAGGATTTGCTCTGACAGTAGCTTCATCGTCTTCCACATCACCTCTTTAAACACCTAAACAATTGCTTGTCAGACTCCACACCTTCATTTTTGCCACATCTTGATAAAAGATTTGGGATGCTTAATGTTTGTTCTTTGAATTTCTTTTTAAGTTTCTGTTTATTTTTATTTAGCAGCATTCTTCATAAAAGGAAACTTTAAAATTTTGGCCATTAAATAGTATACTAGTATCAATGGAAAGAACACTGTAAAAATAAATGCCTAGTTATTGACAGTGTGTGTGTGTGTGCATGTGTGTGTATGTGTGTATGTGTGTTCGTGTTCTCATCCATTTGCCAGCTAAAGCCATCACACACACCATCCAGGGTATTTGCAGCGCACTTTGGTAAATGCTGACTTAGACCAAAAACCTCTGAGTCAGTTTGCAAATGATGTGGCAAATTAAGAGACCGGTCTCTAAAGGTCATTGCCCTTATCTCACTGCTGGTTGAGACTAAAAATGTTCTTGGAGAACCAGTTTCTGTCCTACCTGTCAAGGGCAGGTGTTAGATCACCTTAAGGAAGACCAGCCTGGTTTTACAGGGCCTGCAACCTCCGTGAGCATCTCTGGGTTATTTTCTTTACGCTTCTGTCTCCGAGGCCAGAAGCTGTAGCGCTGATGCTGGTTCCCTTTCACTGTCCTTTCCCTTTGAATGGATTTTTACATTCTTAAGCCACATAATGTTTTGGAAAATATATAAGTTATTGAGTAGATGCTTTATTTAAATTTTATTTTTTATTCATGCAAGAGGGAGGGAGGGAAGGAGGGCAGAGAGAGAGAGAGAGAGAGAGAGAGAGAGAGATAACTTTCATCCATTTTATTCACCCCCCTCCATGCCCACAACACTGGGGCTGTGCCAGGCTGATGCCAGGAGCCTGGGATTCTTTCTGTGTATCCCACATGGGTTTCAGAGACCTGAGTACTTGGATAGCATCTGTTGCCCCTCAGGATGCACATTAGCAGGAAGTTGGGGTCTGAAGCTGAGCCAGGACTTGAACAAGGTGCTCCAGGATAGGCTGCAGGTATCTTCATCACTGCACCCGGGTAGATGTTTTCTTAACTCTTCACAATGAGCTGACACTTACTACCAGCGAACCTCTTGCTTCAGAGTTTATATATCCTACATTGGGGTTTTTAGTAGTGAACAGTAGTGTTTGGATCTGAGGTGGCCATAAGAAAATACGCTAATGTCTTCCTCTCTTAGCTCTTTTGACCGGATGATAAAATCCACTACTAAACAATAATGGAAAAAGAACCAGCCTTGAATTAGTATATTCTAGAAAGTTCAAAAAGAAAACCGGTTGACATTTTTTCTTTTTTCTTTTTTCTTTTTTCTTTTTTTTTTTTTTTTGACAGGCAGAGTGGACAGTGAGAGAGAGAGTCAGAGAGAGAAAGGTCTTCCTTTTTGCCGCTGGTTCACCCTCCAATGGCCGCCGCTGCAGCCGGCGCACCGCGCTGATCCTGGCAGGAGCCAGGAGCCAGGTGCTTTTCCTGGTCTCCCATGGGGTGCAGGGCCCAAGCACCTGGGCCATCCTCCACTGCACTCCCTGGCTATAGCAGAGAGCTGGCCTGGAAGAGGGGCAACCGGGACAGAATCCGGCGCCCCAACCGGGACTAGAACCCGGTTTGCCGGCGCCGCAAGGTGGAGGATTAGCCTATTGAGCCACGGCGCCGGCTCGACATTTTTTCTTTGCCCTTGCTTTCTGACCCCAGCTCTCATAAATGAAGGTATATTTATGTTATAAAGCCCATGAGGAAGAATTCCAGAAAATTCTGCCGGACCTCTTGTCCTGTTTTCCTGTGCAGGAGAGTGTACAAATGGCCTTTCTGTGGCTGCACTGACACACCCTCACAAAGCTGCTGTGGGCACCCGCACGCACGCCTTGCTGAGTGGAACCTTGTGCCAGCTCAGAGGGTTTGATTATTTTTGCTAATAGAGACAGATTTTGTCATTGGAGATACCCAAGTCATTGGAGATGTCCAAGTGTGATACTGCCCACATTCTTCTCGTGTCTGTGGTCATAGAAATCTCTCTGGCTGCAGGTGCAATTCAGTAGAAATGCATCCGCACATACATGCATGCATGCCCGTACACACACACACACACACACACACACACCACCAGCACACAGAATTTGACTGTGGAATTGGCAAGGAATGAGTGAGCCAAATTTGGCCTGTAGAAATTAACACTGGCAACTTCGTGAGTAAAAATTACATGAAAAGCGCTCATGAGGGAAGGAAGAAGGGGGAAAAAAATGAGGATAACAGTGCAACAGACCACATTTCCTATCCACAGTCTGCCTTCTCGGGGCTGTTTGTCTAAACAGCATTGCCAGTTTTTCTAAACAGTACTGCTGGTGTCCTCAATCTGCAAGAGGAAGAGAATCGGCTCTGCCGACCAAATGCTCACTGGGTTGAGAGTTCCTTTATTTGGCCAAATTAAACCCAACAGCCTCAGCTCTGTCCAAACTTGCGCTAGTCCAGGGCCAGCCGAGATGCCCGGCCCCATTTGTAGATCTGCAGAGAGAAATGAAATGATGCCTTAACCATTTCCTGTCCTTTGAAGGAAAAGAATTGAGCTCCATAAGAAATGCAGTCAATTTTTTGTCTCCTGAAAGCTGGGAACGTAATACTTCAAGATTGTCTCAGATGTGAAAAAAAAAAAAAAAAATCACAGGAGCTCCATGTGGTCTTTAGAAAGCTCCGTAGTGGTATTAAAATCTTGTGTGGATGGTCTATTATTTCTCTCTGCCATCCTTAGCATCTGTTGAAGAAGATAGTCCAGAAGCACTGTGCTCATTTTTAGGAGGACAACTTGGAATGGTTTCCGGTTTGGGTTTTGGTGCCGGGTCTTACACGTCTTAGCCCACAAGCTCAAATACAGAGATAATTGGGAGTCTGAAATCAATAACGGTGGCACAGTGCCAACAAGAAACAGATGCCGGAATAAACCATCTGTAAATTCCATGGTGGGTGAGGTTGGGGCTCCCACTGTTGATTTGCATCCTGTGGACCACAGAGCTGAGCCCCAAGGCTGCTGCAGTCTGTGCCACTTGACTCGCGAGCACGCTCTCCCCCGCCTCGGCTCCACCTGTTGTCTGACGTGGGTTTGCAGAGCTGCTCCAAGCAGTCTGCCAGGGCCTCCTTTCATTTTATGCATGTACCAGGGATCCAGTGAATACGGTTGGACTGACTGATCTTACTCATATCTGCTCTCCATTCATCAGCCTGAGTGATGTTTTCAACATGCAAATGAGATCGTGTCCTACTTATTTGTTCACAGGTGCAAGTCCCTTCGCTGGCCTCCCACTACCCTTATGATAGCGAGAGTTCTGTGACGGGATTGGCACATCCTTCATGGTGGGAATTCTATCTCTTCTTCTTTGCCACCCTCTCCTTCTATGCCACCCATATCTCTGCTGTAGCCATCCCGTTATATCTTACTCTGCTTTCTGGTGGTGCCACGGGGTCTTGGCACATGCCGTTCCTTCTGCCTTTCCTGTCCTTCAGTTTGTAACTCAACCATTCCATCCTTAGGGAAGTCTTCCCTGGCCTGCCTGCCTGTGTCAGCATCCCTCTTACATTTTCCTCCTGGTGCCTTTGAATTCACTTTTGTGGCATCCTTGTTTTACTGGTATCTTTGTTTCTATTTTAATTGATGCCTGTCTGCTCCCAGGCTCTGAAAGGCAAGAATGTAACTCTCTCAGTGCAGGTGTTTTCTGGTTTCCAAGCACAAAGTAGACACTTTGTAAATACTTCTTCAGCAAGTAGCCATGGTAGTTGCTCTCTAGCTCCTGTGATGAAAGATGCTGAAGTCTTCCCTTTCTATTATTGAGAGCCTTTGAAGTCCTATTTTAAAACCAAAGCAAATGGTTTAGTTACCAACCAAGTGGTTACTCTTTAAGTGGTTTGCTTTATCAGTTTTTTAAAGTCCTCTTTATGCTACAGTACTGAGGCTCTCTTTGAGGGGATGATGATGTGTTTTGTGGTGTTAAGGGCAGTTTGTGGTCATGTCTGTTTTATAGCCAAAGACCCAAACACCAGATCCTAAAGGCTGTAATAGGAAAAAAAAAAAAAACTCAGTTTTTCAGTTCTGTTCTGCTTATACATAGACTTCCTAATAATATGTCTGTCAGTCCGTCTGTCTGTGTTTCTCTGTTCTGTTTGCATGTGTTACAGGGCCATTCCTGCCCCTATGATTGTGTAAGAGGTACTTAAATCTCTCAGCTTCAGTGTCCTCTGTGAAACAAGAGAGCTGGATTTCTTGGTATCTAAGTTCATTCTGGGTCTGACATTCTAGTTTTATTCGTATAAATATTGGCTCTCACATCAAAGACCTGAGTTCAAAAACATGTTTATATGTCTGCATCTTATAAAGCTTACATGGCTTTATGGGTACTTGAAACATCTTTTGTTATCAATAGGAGTGAAAGTTCTAATTTATAAATTATTTTGTATTGAAAGATATTGAGCATGCTTTATTCTTTCAGATCACTGAGATCATAATTTCCCAGTTTTTCCCCCCACCATGGAACTTTAAAGAGATAATCAATCTGTGAAAAAAATCAAAGATTCTCTGGGCAAACCTGTTTGGGCTGTTTTTTTTTAATTATTATTGAGACCATCTCACAGCCTCTGATACAGACATGTGGCTTGTGAATTTCCAAGAGGTGGTCTATGGTACATGTATTTAGGCCAATATTGACCCCTTTGGACCCATGTGGGGGGGTAGGAGGGACAGCTCTGAAAGAGGTAACTTCTAAGGTACCTGCATTTCTCATGGAGTGTGATTATAATCTACTTTGAGTGTACCTTTTGATTGATACTTTAAACAAACAACAGTAACAAACTGCCTGGAAAACATAGTGTTTCGAGTGAGAACATGGCTGTGGATTATTAAAGGGAAGTCAGGCGCAAGATTTGAAAACCAACCTTTGGAGCTATGAGATTCCACTGATGTATTTAAATGCTATTTTAAAATGTTGGGGCCTGACCAAAGTTAGCATTTTTATTTAGCTTGCTCTGTACCCCCGACATTATCAGTGCACCCAGTCTTTCTAGGCAAAGCTTGAAACAGGTGCCTAAGAGTCTCTGGGCTGCAGGTCCTCTAGCTTGCTCTGTCAGCTTCCTGCCCTCCAACAAGGGCTGGGGCTTGTCCACAGGGTTCTGAGGACTGCTGTCAGAGTATTCCTGGCAACAGAGGCAGTTTCTCCCATTGATTCCCCATTTTTTACTCTAAATCGTACCCAGCTAGTCCTCAATTGGGCAGACAAGTGTGCTGATGGGAAGAGAGAAGACTAGGGACCACGTCAACGAAGTGTGGGCTGCGGAAAGTGCTCCCCACCTGGGCAGCCCATCCATGGCTAGGGTTTCCTTGCATTCCCACGCCGGAGGCTGGGGCCCAGGTGGACGCTGACCAAGTGCATTGTGATGAGAAGGCGCTGAGCTGGGTGTGGAGGCAAAGGACTGTGGCCCTGTCGAACTTGTGCATTGGAAACCTGACGTGGTGGATTGTTTATGACAGCTGGCCAAAATAGAGCGTCTGGAAACAGGAAACCCCCGGCACGTTTGGCCGACAGTCTCCGGGAGGCGATTGGAAATTGTTTTCCAACTCCATCTGAAAAGTAGTTAATCTGACGCTAAATGACTTGGATGGCTGCAGGACAGGCCGCCAGCCATCCCATAGGTGCCTTTAACCTGCAGCTGAGTTCGCACAGCCTAGGCCAGGGGTGGCCCAGGGGTCTTCGGGAAGTTCACGGAAAAACAATGCATGGGTTTCAAAATGTTTGGCACCAAAATAAACTTGTCCTTTAATTTCATTTTTGCACACTTTTAAAAAGTCCCATCGTTTCGATGGCTATGGCTATTTCCTTTTGTGTCCTGTACCCACCCCCACCCCCAGCCCCGACCTGGCGTCACTCCTGGTACCCTTGTCTGCTTCCCTTAATTCCATTTCTGTTGATTTCACAAGGAATAGATGCCGATTGCCCAAAAAGATGACAGAGAGAAGAAATATACATATATGTATCATATGTATATTGAATGAGGAAAAAAGATGTAAAAGTGGTTTCTAGTAACATTTTGTGGTATTTCCTTCCATTGTTTGGTCTAGGCATGTGAGCGTACCCACCCATCTATATTTTTATAAGTGAGGTCATACTGTACATGCTGTTTGGTAGCTGGTCTTTTTCCTTTACAATATACTGTGGAACTTCCTCTGATATTTGTCAAAAACCAAAATAGATGCAGAGAGGTAAGGCACGGGAATCAATGTTGAATGGTAACAACTCTTGAGAGTTTGCCGCGTGAACATTCCCCCTGTAGTCTTTTCAGTTTGTCTCATCGTCTTGATATTTTTGTTGTAAAGTGTTGTGGGGGGGACCCATAGGAGGACCCAAAGATGGAAATCAAACAAGCAGTGAAAGTCCAATGTGTGTGTGTGTGTGTGTGTGTGTGGGCGCGGTGCCTGGGAGTTTGTATCTATGTGTGCCTGCACACATACTTACAACATCTTGCTATATTGTTTCCTTTAAAACATTGATATTTGAAAAGCAGAGTGACAAAGAAAGAGATCTCCCGTCGTCTGGTTCACTCCCCAGAAGGCCACAGTGGCCAGGTCTGGGCCAGGCTGAAACCAGGAACCTGGAACTCCGTCTGGGTCTCCCATATGGGTGGCAGGGACCCAAACACTTGAGCCATATTCTGTTGCTTTCCTAGGTGCATGAGCAGGAAGATGGATCAGAATTGGGAGAGCCAGGGCTTGAACTGGTGCTCATGTGGGATGCTGGCATTGCAGGTGGAGGTGTAACCCACTGCACCACAATACAGGGCCTTATCTTGCTGTATGGTTGTATATGTACATACACTAACAGCAGCACAGCATGTGTCATATGGGTGTACTGTCAGATCATTGTTGGTTGAGTATTGTTTGTATGTGTCGAAGTAGCTAATTGGTTGGTTTGTTTGATTGACTCTTCCCTCTGTCTCCACGTGTTTTCAAAGAAATGGAGTCCTGTGTATGAATTTGGACAGTTGTTCCTATACATCACAAGACAAAGCACCTACTGAAAATCCTACCTTCATTTCCTACCCTTACTAAGTGTGTGCACAGGTGGCGCATTATCCTATATGAAGCAGGTTATCCTATATGAAGCAGGACAATATTCTTAATTAGATCAACATAATCAACCTCAAATATGTTTATTTTACCTTGTCCTTTTTTTTTTTAAATTTATGCAGACTTTTGAGTTGTGGTGGTGCCTGGGCACCCAGTGGGCAGGGACGCAGAAATGGGGGTTGGTCCCATGGAGTTCACTGGAGGTAAAGGATGGGCCCCATCTTGCTTGGGGTATGAAGGACCATTCTTTTTCCTGGTGCCTTTTGTTTCTGCTTGTGCAAAGAGAGCATGCAGTTGCATCATTTTGAAGTTTTCAGCATGCTGTAGCCCTCTTGGTCAACATTCACTTCAAAGGGTAGCTGGGCTTGCTTGTGCCCTGTTTGTGGTTGTCTTTGGCTTTATGTTCCAGTCCTTGGTCCAGCCCACCTTGGCCAGAATACTGTGTTGTTTTTACCTCCTTAACAGACTCATAGCATCAAGATCAAGGCAGAAAAGGCCTGGGGGCCCACTTTGATCAGGAAGTGCCCCTGAATACAAAAGGCTCTTCAGTCCCATAAACCTGTCTTAGCCCCACCCTAGGGCAGAAGGCGGTTTGAGAGAGAGTTCTCTGGAGCCCTGGTGGCATTCCCAGCAAGGCTGCTGAGACACGAGGGACAGTGAATGACTTGCTGCAGGTGCAAGGCCAGGTCTAGGTGCTCCAGGTCCCCTGCTTTGTGCAGCCTACCCCTTGGGAATGAAGATCCCATGGAGTTTGAATAGACTGCCAGACAGAAGAAGCAATGATTTGTCCAGAAGACAGGTCGTTACAAAGACTGTAGGAGGGAGACAAGTGCCACAGAGCAAGGCAGTAACTGCTCTACTTGGCAATAGTGAGAAAATTAGCCCGTAATTTTCTGCAACTTTGGGGCATTTACATACAAGGGCACTTCAGAAAGTTCATGGAAAAATGGAATTAAAAGAGAAGTTTATTTTCATGCAGAAAAGCCCACTTTGAAATCCATCTGCAGCTTCTTCATAGTGCCCATTTTCCATGCAGACCCTGTGTATCAGTCACAGTGTTGGGCATTTCAGTGTTTGTTTTCTCACTTACTCTGTCTGTAAATTGGTGGGATGGAAAGCGCTATTTCCTGCTGCCAGAACCTCAGGTTTTTGACGAAGAAATTAAGGCTGTTAGAGATTCAGTAACTTTGCTAGGATCACAGCTCAAAGTGACAGAGGCAGAATGGGCACTGAGGGTCCCCTCATTCAAAAGTTGGTTCTCTCTGCCACACAGGAGGAGGACTTCATTGCTGCTGCTTCTGGGGGGCCAGTCCCTGTCACAGGCTCTGCCTGCCGCCTGACAGCGTCTCGTGGGCCTGAGAAAACAGGGCAGAGATCAGGCCTCTGCTGCAAATCCTCAACAGCTTGGTCTCTTCTGGAGGGGGAGATGGAACAAAAGCATGAAAAAGAAACGGTGGAGCAAGGGGCTACAAATTTGCAGATGTCTCATGTACAAAGTATAATCATGGATGCTTTGTGTGTATCTTGTTGAACCCCTCAAAGTGGGTTAATTGTCTTGTCTTTGAACACGGTCTACTGCAAGCGCTGATCAGCTGCGTCCTTGCAATAAGTGGCTGGCCTGTTTGTGTGCCGCGTGCGTGTGAAGCCGCACGTGATGAGGCATTCGGCGCTGAGTGGTAGGTGAGAAAATAGACAAACACCAGCCTTTCTTAAGAAAAGCCCTATAAAAATGTTTATTCTGGGGAAGAAGACATTTGTTGCTTTCTTCACGCAAAGGACAAAAATGGGACGGTTCTTTCCACTTTGACAAGTGAAAGGGTCACTGCACAAAGCGTGTTCCAGTTGCATTGCTGATGCTCCCACCGGAGATCCTACCTCAGCGCGGCGTCAGACACACAGAGATCTCCGAGGACCGTCGTGGCTATGTGTGTCAGCAGTGACGTTTGGTTCATAATTTCTTTGGGAGGACACACAAGACAGTGGGTAGATGGGGGCAGGCCATTTTAAGAACCTATGGCTGCCTCTTTGGCTACGCAGGCACAAGGATGCACCACTTGGCAAGGAAAGTGAATACAATTGCATCAGAAAGTGCCTGTTCCAGCCAGAGCGTCTCTGGGCTTCCCATCTAGCTGGTCCCACCATGCCTGGGAAGCAGCATGAGATGGTCCAAGTACTCGAGCCCCTGCCACCCATGCGGGAGACCTGGCTACTCGAGTCCATTGGGGAGTGACTCAGTAGACAGAAGATTGCCCTTTGCCTCTTTTCATTCTGCCTTTCAAATACATAAATCTTAGAGAAATGAAGATAAGCTGCAACTTGAAGTACACCATAATTTCTTGGAGTTGAACAAAATCGAAATTTAAAGAATAACCCACTGGCAATTTACAAATATTGTAAATGGCTGAGATATTGAAACAAACTTTCTCATTTAAAAAAATGTGCACAATTGATTCAGAGAAAATATCTAAAGATCAACAGTGACTTAAAATCCTCTTTCAGGCTCTTAGCTGTTTGCTTTTCTGTAATGGGAAATAACTTGCAAGCCCAATAGTGAGCATCATGTTGTGCCAGGCACTGCGCTTATTTTAAGGGCCTCTGTGTGCCCTCCCCATGACTCGGAGGAGTAAGTTGTGTTGTGGGCTGGGTTTTAAAGGCAAGGGCACTGGGCTGAGAGATGAAGTAACCTGCCAGGCCACGTGGCTTTTCAGGAGAGGAAGTGAGACTCAACCAGGTGGTCTGACCCCAGAGTTAATATATAACTACTGGGCCATATTGCTTTTCCTTCAAAAGCTTTTGTTTGAACTTCTCATTGTTAGCCTCAAAATAGCCTGAGGTCTCTTGATTTTCATGCATGGTTCTTTGATAATAGGCATCTTTGAACTTTTTGGCAACCCCTCATATGCGTGGATTTCAAAATTCTTTGCACCAAAGTAAACTTACTTTATCTTGGTAGTTTAGACTAAGACTTCTGTCTTCATTGAAAAGATTTGGTGAGGCTCAGTGTAGTTGTACAGCAATGAGCAGATTAACTTCTTCTGGCCTGCTGCTTGCCGAGGAGGACCCAAAGCTGTGATAGGAAAGCACTCACTGCTCACTCACCAAGTATCTCAGTGCTGGTTACTTCCCAGACACCATTTCTTACATTGGGCACCCAGCAGGGGGACACAGTCACTTCCCGATCTTACGGTGCTCACCTCCTAGAAGGAGCTAGGAAATCAGCATACATATGATGTGTCTCAGGATGGCAAATGGTATGGAGAAAAGAGATCAGAGTGCAAGTGAGAAGTGGGCTGCCTCTAACTAGAAAGGCTAAGGAAGAAGAGGAGAGTATGTCCCCAGGGGCCATGTGGGTTCCTGAGACAAAGAGCGAGTTCTGGGAGGGGAGGGGCACAGCAGGTGCAGAGGCCCTGCCTTGAGAGTCTGCAGGTCGCCTAGAGGCCCCACTGCCCATATTACTGTGCAGTAGCAGGTCCCCTCCGGATTGGCCCATCACAGGTTTCTCTGGGGAATGTCACTGTTCACCTGTATTAGGGATGAGTGCCAGATAACCCAGTGATGGCATTTCTGGCTCAAAAGATGTAGTAAACACAGTGCCTCTCCCCTTACCCACCCACCCACCCAGTTGTTCTGCAATTCTGCCTCTAAGTTAAATATTTTTCTAGCCAACTTGGTGATTTATTTTTAATGGACCACACAGTCTCAGTCCTGGGAATGGGTGGGGGGACCACAGTCTAAGCCCAGGGAATGGGTAGGGTAGGCTGAGACTCTGACTCTCTGCACCTGCACCCAGCCCCCTTCCGCCCACCTCTAGTTACCCATCTACAGCAATGGGAAGAATTGCCTTTAGGATCTGAAGATGAGTGACTCTGGTCTCATGCCACCCCAAAACATCCTTGAACTGCTTTACTATCTCATCTAAAAGCTCCCACTTTGGTCAATAAAGTGGTATCAGATGCTTTTTTTTATTTAAAGATTTATTCATTTATTTGAAAGGCTGGGTTACAGAGAGTCATAGGCAGAAAGAGGGAGGGAGGGAGAGAGGGAGAGATAAATCTTGCATCTGCTGGTTCACTCCCCAGATGGTTGCAATGGCTGGAGCTGGGCCAATCTGAAGCCAGGAACCAGGCCCGCATGGGAAACCCAGATGCTCTGTTCTTAAAATTTGCTTTGCAGCACCCTGGCAAATTGTTGGTACTGACCCATGGGGAGCTCTATTTTCTTGTGAAAAATTGTCTGCAGTGCATGATTTCCCGCTGGACAGCCACAGCACAAGGTGTATTTAAGAAGCCTCTGACCTTGTGCTCGTGGTGACGGCCCTGTGCAAGCCTGATTAGCTGGTTTTCAACCTGTTCGCTCTTAATGACTTTAAATGCACCCCTTCGAGCTAAGGGGAGCATGAAGGCATCGGCACACACTCACACGCTCCATTTCTGATACCCCTGAATGCGCAATAAACAATTAGACCGGTTCGAGTTTGAATTGTCTCTGAACTAGTTCCTTTATGCTTGGCAGCGCCATGCGCACATTTCCGCCTGTGGTGGATTAAACGTCTTCAAGTTGCAAACACTCCTTGAAGAAAGGTTTCGATGACAGGGACGCTGTCAGCCCCTTCACTGCTGGGAACTTGCAGAGTACCTGGCACCACAGTGGCTGCCTGACCGCTCTCTTCTGAGTGGGAGGAGGAGGCCAGGGACTGGCAGGAGCATCTCAAAGGAGGTCCTACCCACTGGGCCCCACCAAGAGTGAGTGGCATGTCCACGGCTGTCCGGGCAGCCGGCACAGGGCTCCTGAGTGACAGTCCTTGTGGGAACACCCGGATAGTTGCAAGCTTGTCCATCGGGATTAACAGGACCCAAGTGCACTAAGCTAATAGGAAATGGAGAATTTTTTTTTTTGGATCCCTATTTTTGTGCTGTTTATCATCTGCCAACAGGAATATTTCATGGCATCGGAGATATGGCCAGAAAGCAAAAAGATGTACACACACACACACACACACATGCACCTCCTGTATCTCACAACCCTGATACCGCATATGGCCTTTCCGAAGGGAGTATTGTGTGTTGTTTAGTCTTGGAACTTCTTTTAAAGATAGGGTGTCATTTACAATCCTCAGGCCATATGTTTACTCAGACTTAAGAAACATGGGCTAATCTTTTTCTATTTTGAGGAGTAATAAATTGAAAAGATAATTACATAATATGGTGCATAATGTAACTCTGGCTTGAGCCATATGTGTTTAATTTTAGAGAAACATGCGTGATGACAGGTTATGAAAGGATGAAACTATTTTAGTCTTTTTGAGGATTAGAAGCTTGATTTTTTTTTTTAAATAAGTGCCCCCTCCCAAAGAACAACCCAGTGCACGAACCCAGTGAAGCACAGCCTGCTGAAAGCAGTTTGCTTGTGCAGTGGCCACTGGCAATGACAGTGGAAGCTAAGGACATGCTCCTTCCAAGCCCTTGTGGAATTAGAGGCAGGCTTCTGTGTGCTAGGGAAGTGGGGTGCCTTGTCGCTCCCCATGTGAGAGCAGAGCGAGTCCTCTCACGTGACAATCCAATTAGAAGCAACACTGGCTGTGTCTTCCCTTATTGAACATGATAGCATTTCCAGTGTGAAATGTTGTGCAGGGACAAGGGCAAGTTTGTTTCCCTCCCTCCCTCAATCTCTCCTTCCTTCCTCCCTCCCTGCCTGTCTCCCTCTCTCCCTCCCTGCCTCCCTTCCTTCCTTCCTTCCTTCCCGAACACCTATGGGGCACCTTCCGGGTTTCAAGCACTGCACTTGGTACCTAAATACAGGGTGGAATGGAATACTCCCTGTAAGACTTTGAAGCAAGCAGGAGGCTTGTACGCGGAGACGCACACTTTCAGGTCACCCCCGGAACGTGTCACCTCAGCCTTGATCCGGAGCTGAAGGCCGGATAGTCAGGTGTGGGAGACAGAACAGTGCCCCTCAACAAAGTCGCCGTCTGAGTTCCTGGAAGCCGGGAGTCTGAGAAGTGGCACAGCACAGGAGAAGGCTTGCGATGAGGAGATTGGCCTGGACCGTGGTGGGGTGGGGAGAGAGGGAGCCAATGGAACCGTAAGGGATTGAAGGAGGAGAGCCCGGAGAAGGACTGAGCTCAACACTGCAGACGTTGGGAGTGGAGGAAGTGCTGTGGGTGGAGGACACACGTGGCCTCTAGGAGCTGGGAAAGTGCGGGAAGCAGATCTTGCCCTAGAAGGAATGCAGGCCTGGGGACACGAGGGCTTCCGCCCCCTCGCACCCACTGCAGACTTAGGAGCCCCGGACGTGTACAGTAACGCACCTGTGTGTTTTGAAACTGTTAGGTAATTAGTTACAACAACGAGACACAAAACACAATACATCAGGGAAGGGCTGCCTGCCTGGTGGTGTATGGATGGTGACTGCGGCAGCTGCAGGTCGGAATGCTTTAAAAAATGATGTGCTGTTGGCCTGTCAATGCAGACATCAGCTGGGACGCCTGCGTGCTGCCCCGGGGTGCCTGGGGTTCAGTCTCTGCTGTGCTGCTGATTCCAGCTTCCCGCCAGTGCACACCCCGGGAGGCAGCAGTGATGGCTGAAGGGGTTGGGTTCCTGGCTTCAGCCCTGGCCCAGTCCCAGCCACTGTGGGCATTTGGAGAGTGGACCAGCAGATGGCAGCTCGCTCTGGTTCTCTGTTAGTCACATGAATGCATGAATAAGTACATGAATGAATGATTGTTAAAAATGACGTACGGACCCCCAACCCCCAGAAATGACAGTTTAATTGGCCTGGAATATATCCTGGACTAGGACAGTCCCCCACGTGACTGTGGTAGCCGCTGGGGATGTGGGACAGTGGCTTAGAGTCTAAACTTTGACATCAGATAAACCCGGCCTCCTATCCATCTTCTGCCTCATGTCAGCTCCTGATAGTAGGCAAGGTGTTCTTTTAGCCTCAGTTTTCCTGTCTGTAAAATGGGGATGCTGTGAACATCTACATAAGGCTTTACCATCCCAGATCATGAAAGGGCATGTGTGTGTTTCACACGGTAATTGCTCGGTAAGTGGCAGTTACTGCTTTTACTCTTCTTCCAAAGATGATTGGATACACAGATCGCAGGATGAGATATGAGAAGCAGAGAGCCTCGCTGGTGTATAGACTTTGTATATGCCTTGAGCTGGCTTCTCTCATCATAAGTGTTCCATGGTGGAAGGTGGCACGCACGCATCAGCCACGTTCAGTCAGTCATCCACCATTGCCCAGGCAGTCGGCACCAGAGCCTGGACTTGAACCTGCATCTCACTCTGAGGTTGGGACCACAGCTGGTTGCCCGCTGTGCTGGGCTGTGTGTGTGTGTGGTGGGGAGGGCAGCCTCCCCCTAGGGCTGGCAAAGCAGATGTGTGGGAATGCAGCTTTTGGAGGTAGTTCACAGACTGTTCCCCGCATCAGTCCCGGGCCTGGGGGTGGCATTTCCTCCCGGATTCAGTCTCTGCACGATAAGCCATATTGCCCTGTTGCCTGCCGTCAGGGAAAAGGAGGTTGAAAGCCATAGGAATGATGGTTCTTAACAGTTATAGGCTGTGGGCCTCTGTCTGCCATTTAATCTAATCTCAGGTTCAGTTGATACTATTGATTAGCTTCTTTTCAAAACCCTATGCAGTCTATGGGGCGTCCCCGCGTGGGGCAAAATGTTATTCTTCTCATACATGAGTTGAGAAGAGAAGGTGAAAGTATACAATTAATTTGCCTGCACTTTCGCACAAATTGTATGCTGGATTTCTGTGAAATGCTGTATGGAACAATATTCCAAGCAAATTATTGTTATTTACTGTGACTTTTGCCTGCATATTTAAAGTCAACAATTATGTTTCTTTTTTATACTTAATGGCCTTTGTACAACATTTTTAGAAGCCTGGTCAAGTGTCACTAAGAAAACCTGCGCCTTCGCCCTGCCGCTCTTGGGAAACAAGTTAACAGTGTCAGAAGTCACCACCAAGTCTTGTTTCCAGCAGAAAGAACCTGGGACCTGGGCGTCCTCCCTTCCCCCGCCCCTCCTTTAAGATACTTGTCTGTAGACCATTGCTTTAAGGCTCCTTAGTTTTAGAAATACATTTTTTTTTTTTTTGTCATCACGGGTGTTACTATTATTGAAAGCAAATAATATAATTAAATTAGTATTAGAAATACTTTTCACACAGCATCTATCATCTTTGGAATTATACCTTTTGAGGGCCTATCCCTTTAGCAAAGTGAGAATAAACTCATGCCATGAAGATGGGGCATATATAAGGAAAAGTCTTATAAAGTTCATGGCAAATGCATACTACAAAAAAAAAAAAAAAACACCTGCATGCATCCTGAAAATGTTTGCACCAAGATAAACATATCTTTTTATTCTGCTTTGCATGTACTTGTTGAAGGCCTCTCACCAGTGACCTCAATAGGAGCCTTCGGTGACACCAGACCCAGTCTCATATTCTGTGGCCCTGATTGCCGTAGCAGTTTAGCAGTCAGCAACCCGAGGGTTTTCAAGGAGGAGCCACAGTGGTTGAGAGCACCGTCTCCAGCTCTCAGGGCCTGTCCAGTGTTTGGTTGTGCATCAGGGGCTGGTCCTCCGCTTCCCAGCTGGTACTGAGAACAGCTTGTGGTCATTTTGTCAGGCAGGGAGACGTGCACGGGCCACATGTGAACATGCTGGGGTTTTGTGAATTGGAAGGGTTCCAACTTGGGCTATTTCAACCAGAAACAAAAACAAAAACTAAACTTCCTCTTTGGAGAAACTAATTTGGCTTTGTTGATAGCATCTCTTATCTAATGAAGAGGATGCATGGCTAAGTGTATGTTGAAGACAACCTAATTTAAAAAAAAAAAAAGGCAACCCAATTGAGCGGGTTTTCTTTTTTGAAGTTTATATTCGTTTATTTATTTATTTATTTCAGAGGTGGAGAGAGGGTGAGCACGCCCATCTTCTGGTGTACTCCCTAAATGCCTGCGATGGCTGGGACTAGGCTGGGCCAAAACTGGGAGGCCAGAACTTAGTCCAGGTCTCCCACATGGGTGCTGGGGACCACACTACTTGGGCCGTCGCCTCCACCTTCAGGATCTGCATTAGCAACTAGATTCAGGAGCTGCAGCCAGGCCTCTGCCCCTAGTGCTCTGATGTGGGGCGTAGGCGTCTTAACTGACATCTTAATCACAGGGCTAAGTGCCTGCCTTTGAGTGGTTTTCAAGCCATCTTCAGGAGGAAAATCGGCAGGGAAGAGGGTGGGTGGGGAGCCCAAGGCGTGTGTAAGTTAAAGGAGAGTACAAGGATGAGCTGTCATCATCTGTATCCCCTGCACCCCCAATGAGCAGGGGTGAACATGTTGTCCTGTTTTGTTTCCAGGTGTATTTAGGAGAAGTCAAATGTGGCAACTACTGCTGAGATCTCCTTTACCTTTTCATCTTCCGATATCTCAGAAGCGTGGTCCATTAGGAATCCGGGGTGCCTCATTGCATCGCATTTTTACACATCCCTTTATGTGGACAGCGTTCTTTGCAAGTCAGTTTACAAGTTTAGGATGAACGTGGATTGTTTCCTAACTCCTTCATGCTCTCCTTTGTTCAGCCGTGACTTTGAAAAGGGCGTCGTGTTGACACGCACAGATCTGGCTCACCCTCCTACAAGTCTGCACAGCGCAAGTCTGTCATCCGACAGTGATTTGTGCTTATTCATTCCCCTGTTGATGGACATTTTTAATTTTATTTTTTTAACCACAGTAAACATCTTTGGCATGCAAAAGAATTTCTTTAGAATAAACACCATGAAAATGAGTTGTTAGGACAGAGCGGCCCTTGGGAAGGTTCTCTGAGCCCCAGTTCAGGGGCCGCTGCCACGCCAGGTGAGAAAGGTGTGTCCGTGTCCCTTCTTCCCTTAAGGAGTTTACAGCTGCTAAGGAGGTGGGAGTGAGGGAGCTGCCTGTGCCACCTGGCCTGCAGCATGCCGGCGGGGGGGAAGTAATGGTCTGTTAGGTCCTGGGTTCATCCAACGGACAGGTTCACGTTTGTGTCCTGTGCACTCGGTCATTCATCTGACTCGAGGTGTCCCTCTGTGTGGATTGGCAAGAGCCTTGTGTGTTGTCGCACCTGGCAAGAAATTAAGAGAGGGGAGGCTTCAGCCCGTTAGGCTGCGTGCGAGCAGACACCCCAGAGCCCCAGCCAAGGGTGTCCCGCGCGCAGGCTTGTTTTTGTACTCTTACTGCCCACTTTCAAGAAGCTAAGTGAAACTCGGAGAGGAGCGTTCAGAGCAACAGCAAATATAAATAGAATAAGAGACGAGAAAAATATGAGAAGAAACGGGAGGAAGGGCTTCTGGGTGAACGAGCCTCTGAGCTTCTGCGCCTCTTCCTCCCGAGGTGTGACATGTGCGTCTCCCAGGCGCAGACCTGACAGCTGCCGGGGACACCAGGGTTTCTCAGGCAGTGGGAGAAAGGCCGTCCCCACTGACTGATCCTCTCCCCCTGCTGCTGCTGCTGCTGCTGCACACCCCACCTTTTATCATCCCTCTTGATCCATCGTCTGGAGAATGCTGGGAGGCACGAGAGTGTAAGTTCCAAACAGGAATCGGTGCCTGTTTTCTTTCTTGGTTTATTTTCAAAAACCTTTTTGAACTTTTGAACTGTAAGTACCCAAGGGGCAGTGTGCAGCAGGGGAGTTGATAACTAAAGATAATGTGGATGTGAGTGGAGCTTCTTTTATGTGTAACCAGAGAAGCATGTGAGGTCTAGGTAAGCTTTTCTAAGAAAAAGTAAAATTCTAAATGTCAGAGTTTTTTGAGTAAGGGAGACTCCAGGACCAAAGGGCACATCCTTACACCTGAGACGGGCAGAGACCCCAGCTGATGACCTGTAGGTAAAATTGCTACAGACCCTTCTGTGTTTATGCCATTTGCACTTCTCTCGTCCCCTTCTTTTTGCTGCTGTAGCCTCTGGTCATTATTGTGACTTTCTAGTTTTATCTGTAATAACCATAGTCTGATTCCTTCCCAAATGTATTGGAAAACAGGAGTGTTTGTGTGTCTATGTTGAACACAAGGTGTATCACTGATATGGGAGAGTTTGTTCTCTTTTTAATATTTAAAAACAGATAGAAATTGAGAGACTGATCTTCCATCTGCTGGTTTTACTCCCCAAGTGGCTGCAACAGCCAGGGCTGGGCCAGGTCGAAGCCAGGATCCCAGGAGCTTCTTACAGGTCTCCCTTGCGGGTGCAGGGGCCCAAAGACTTGGGCCAACTTCCACTGCTTTCCTAGGCTAGAAGCAGGGAGCTGAATAGGAAGTGGAGCAGCCAGTTCTCGAAGCAGCGCCCATATGGGATGCCAGCATTACAAGTGGATGCTTAACCTACTATGCCACCTTGCTGGCTCCTGTTTTCATTTGAAACAAAACTTCTGGGAAAGAAGATTTAGCTTCTTTTACTTCCCAAGCCTCTTTTGAGAATCTGAGATTTTAGGTTCATATTAAAAATAAACATGAAGCAATAATTATCCATTAAATAATAAAACAGAGATGTGTGCTTTTGTAAACTCCAGATCGAGTTAACTACTTGGTTTTTAAATGAAGTTCATGAAAAATTTGGAGTAAATGGCCTCATTGTCTTCATGGCAGCCCCAGATTGAATGGAACACGTAATGATGTCAATCAAGATTTGCCTCAATATTAGTGACATAAGCATGATACTTCACTTATTACTTGCAAATAATTAAAAAAAAAATTCAGCTCCAGAATTTTTCAGGAAAACATTCATTGTCACGTGCCAGGTGAAAAACAGAAGTTCATCCCATAGAGAAAAAGCTTCTATGTCTGAACATAACAACCTTCCGGTTAGCCTTGCATTGATTAGACTTGGCATCAGTGTTCCCAGTTTCAACTTGTGGTCACTGCGTTTGCATGTTAATTATCTTCAGGCAAACACATCAGTATGGGACATAACTGGCATTTGCTAGACATTGTCAGATTCACAAACGGAAAAAGTTTGAAATGACTTGGAGAGGCATGGGCGGCATCTCCCGTGGAGATTTCACAGGGAAGTGAAGGTTTGTGGCAAGTGCCGAAGCTGACCTGGCCCACTGGAGCCACGCAGAGAATGACGCTGCCCTCGGCCGAGGTGGCCCACGGTGCCCTCTGAGTCACTCTGCTTCTCTAGGTTAGGAGTGTGCGTTTCAAAGGCAGAGATGTGGTCAGCAGAAATGTCAGCCCATGCATCTCAGAAGGTCGTGGGCTCTCAGACCGTTTCAGTCCCTTTCCTTCCTCCTGGTTGCCGTGGTCTGATGGAGCGAGGCATTTGACGTGTGTTGACTTTGGAGAAACGTATAGGCTTGTAGGACTTCAGCAACACGCCGTTTCTTATTTTAAGCCGCCCTGCTTGTGATTCTGATTTCGAAACTGCCTGTTAGGAAGGGAGGGGATCGAGCATATTTTACCCTTTCCTTAGACACCCTCGTATTTCTTAGATCTCTTGTTTTGTAGTGTTTTTTTCTGCCTCACTTGATCCATAGAGGAAAATATCATATTGTGAAGTTTCTTGAATCCTTTTGGGATATGTAGGTGTGTGTGTGTACGCGTGCAGTTACATACGCCCACGTGCACCCACATGTGTCACGTGTGCATTTGTGTGTGTGCACTCACACACACATACCCAAATAACTCAAGTTTCTTGCCTTACACAGAAACTCACTTCTCCGACCAGTTGAAAAATAAATATTGTAATCAGCGAGGCATCACAAATAACTTTTATGTCTAAATCAAGCTATTAAATGCTTTTTTATTTTTAAGTAGATAGGGGAATAAAATAGCTGTATAGTTCATAAAGTGGTGTGCCATTACTGCCTGCTGGGCCTGAGAATTATGCCAGCTTTTTACACTCATGAAGTAAAAGCGGATTAGAACTGTGATCAATGTATTATCCTATATTTCTTATTGTGCATTCTGTTTCCTTTCTGAGCACCTTTGTAGACTAAATGGCTACTAATGACATAATTACAATTGTTTGTCACCACCATAATGCGTGATTTCCTATCTCATCATGAAGATGTAAGTTAGATAAAGGAGGAGTTTTGGCAGGAAGACAAAGTGCGGTGATTTATCAGAGGCCAGATGTGGTTGTTAAAAGCTTTCCTAGAGAAGGCTCAATTGAGTGATGTGAAATGGGAGCGAAATCGCTCCGCACACCCAGCCCGGGGTTCTTGGTGTGAGTGACATAGCTGCTCGTGGAAGCATGACAAATGAGCCACATGTTTTATTGTTGTGTACAAATTTTATGTTGGAATTTAAACAGGGTGAGAAGGGTTCACATTAGCTTATACCAGCAAAGTAGGTGTTTAAAGGAAACTAATGAGACTAAAGTGCTGGCAGTATTTTCAATTTGCTTCGTGCTTCATAGCAAGAACTGAAATATCTTATGTTTCTGTCTAGTTTCAAAGAGGGAAAATCCCAGCATGATTTTTTTCAAAAAATGAGAGAGGTTAATATGAGAATTCGAAGAAATCAGAAGCAAGTGGAGACAGATATCACTTAAGTGCTGTTGACACACACACTGCACATACAGACTTGACATATATACAATCAGATTAGAGAGATGCTTCTAAGGAAAGAGGCGCAGTTTCTGGTTTTAGTATTATTTGTGCACACAAAGCGCTGTTAAAATAATATTAAGATCCTGGAGCGGAGGGAAGATTTGAGTGGTTCGAAGAGCGTTTTGAGCTTTTGCAGAAGGAGGAAAAAAATAAGAAAAAAGAGTTCTATGTTAAGCTTCCTCCGTGCTCTGAAGGTAGTGAGCTCTCTGCTTCTCTTCTTTCTTTCTGCCTTGTTCTCTCGCCCCCTTTCTTCTTCCTTCCCCCGTTTTCTAGCTCCCTGCTCCCCATACAATTTTACATGGAGGAGAGTTCCGCCGAAGGATCAAATCTGTGTAGTATGGGACCTGATACTGGACTAGACATAGGGACTTTCCCGTCTCTGCCAGTGTGAATAGAAAATGATTTTAAATAGTCGAAGTCAAAGACATGGAATTCTTTAGGTTCACTCTGTGAGCCACTGAAAGCTCTGGCAGGGCCACCACACTGGGACGTTCCTGTCCTCTTAGCAGAAAGCACAAGGCCCTCCTGTTTGCTCATGCAGGCTTGGTAGCTTCTGTTTGATTTACCCTACTTTCTGATTGTGTCTTTGTGATGTTCCTTGTTTGTTGTTGATCTCCCTGTCTCCAATCTGCAAGTTCTGTAGACACAGAGAAAGAAAGAGAGATCTTCCGTCTGTTGGTTCACTTCCCAAATGCTTACAACAGCCAGGGCCGGCCCAGGCCAAAGCCAGGAGTTAGAACTCCATCGGCGTCTCCCACACGGGTGGCAGGCACTCAAGAGCAGGCGCCCTCGCCTGCTGTCTCCAGAGGGACACATTAGCAGGAAGCTGGAATCAGAAAAGGTTCTGGGACCTGGACCCAGGTATTCCAGAAACTTTCTGGAATTATAAGCTTGTGCACAGGCAATTTAGAAGGCTCTTCTAAGAGCCCTGGGGGTGGGTGTTCAGCGTGGTAAGCCGCCCACCTCCCACATCGGAGTACCCGGGTTTGATTCTCTGCTCTGCTCCTGATTCCAGCCTCCTGCTCATGCAGTTCTGGGAGGCAGCAGTGGATTCCTGCCACCCATGTGCTACCTTAAGTTCCTGGCTCTAAGCTTCAGCAACCCCTGCCTTTGTGGTTGTTTGTGGAGTGAACCAGTGGATGAGGTCTCTCACTTTGTCCGTTTGTCTGTCTACTTCTGTTTCTGTTGCTCTCTGCTCTCAAATACATAATAAATACAAAAGTTTATTCAAAGTTTGGAGCCACAGAATCCAGTTCACTTGCGTCCCCTCCACATGGGTTTTGCCTCCCAGGCATTCATCTTGCAGTTCCAGGAGCTGCCACTTGATGGCTTGTACCCGCCCCTTAGCTGAAAGTACACAGTCAGGTGGCTCCCAGCCCTCTGCAACTTGGTCTCTTCCATTTAAAAATGCATATATTCTTTATGACTCATGCCTCAAACCTTATAAAGACATGAGGAAAATAGGGAGTAAACTTTCAAAGAAATAAAACCCTTAGAATAAGGCTGGGTTCGTGGGTGTGAGACCTGCTCAGGCTCACAAGCCCCCGTACTCAGAAGGGAACCACACTTGGTTTAGTGCTCTGCTGCTGCTGTCTCGAAACTCTCACACTTTTGAACAAGGGGTCCAGATTGCAGCGTGTGTGGGGGCCTCACAAGTTGGGTAGCTGGGCCTGCCCATCAGTTATGTGTGTTCCTACTGTCTTTGCACCCAGCTGGAGTATGTGTCACCTGAAGGCAGGTGCCTTTGGGCCTGATCTTACCTGGCCGTGGCTCCTGAAGGCTTTACTTGGTGCTTGGTAGGAAGGGACACGAGCCTGCGTGTTCAGAAGGGCTCTGGCTCGGGCTCTGGCTTCCTGGTCAAATTGCAGCTCCACAGCAGGGCAGCTCACTCACTGCCACTTTCCTCCTTTACAAAATAGAGATGCTGAGAGTGCATCTACCTCCTGGGCTTGAGGTGAGGCTTACCCAGGGACACTGGGTAGCATAGGCCTGCCAGGTACCTGGCTCAGGGGTGGCTGCCCAGTCCCTGGGAAGGTATAGCCACAGCATGTGGCTGCCCGAGTTTGCTTCCACTTGACCCTCTCAGAGCCTCCTGCACTCTGTGATGGTTGCTGCATGGAGGTGTAGGAATTTGGCTATGATTCGCTGCTCTCACATGCCAGCACACACACTTCCATGGAGCCTGGAGCCAGAGTGCAAGGGAGACAGAACTTTAAGACCTGACTCAGCTCTGCTCTCTCCTGTTCCTAACGGAAACGCTAGCTGTTCCCGGCCCTCTACACTTCCTCCTTGATGTTGGATGATTAATTAACACAGAAAGGATTTTTGTTGCTAAACTCTGTGTGTTATAACCCATTTCTACTTCCCAGCGGCTCAGAGATGCCTCTTACTCAACGTATCGCCAAGCGACCCAACCTCCTTTGGGTAGAACATTGACAACACGTTTTAACTCAGCCAAATCACTCATAATGAGCCCTACCCCCACCCCATTCTCACAGGAAATTCATGGAACATTGACTGTTTGAAAGGACTCCACATTCTTGGGGAGGAAGGATACATTATTAGACACTTGATAGAATGGGGGATATGATTCATTTATTCACCTACCAATTATTTATTAGACTTCTGTGTGCCAGGCTGTGTTATAAGTACAGGGAGTATAATTGTTAACAAGATTGCCAAAGAGCCTTGCTGTGTGTCACTGGCACGCTAGCCGGGCACAGATACTTAGACAGACATGACAAACAGTATCAGAGAAACATGCTGTGTGGGAAAATAAAAGAATGCAATGGAGCAGGAGGGCTCTGGGTCACTTTAGATGAGGTAATCATGGAAGACCTCATGGAGGAGGAGGCATTTAAATAGCAAGCTGGAGAGTAGCATTCCAGACTCTTAGGGAACAGGTAGTGTTCAAAACCCCAGCTGTCATGAGCATGCTGGTTTTGAGGCGCAGAAGGAAGACCAGTGTGGCTAGAATGGTGTTCACAAGGCACGGAGCAGAAAGGGCAAATGCAGGAGAATTAGCCAGGGCTTGATCTTGGGCACTCTGTGGGCCAGAGCCATGCAGGCCTTCAGATGTACTGTTCTAGCTATTATTTCCTTTTTCTTTCTTTGTTTTTAAAGACTGATTTATGTATTTGAAAGGCAGAGTTACAGAGAGAAGAGGAGAGACAGAGAGGAAGCTAGAGAGAGAGATCTTCTGTCTGCTGGTTCACTCCTCAAATGGCTACAACAGTCCAGGCTGGGACAGGCCAAAACCAGGAGTCAGCAACTCCATCTGGGTCTCCCACATGGTTGGAAGGGCCCCAAGTACTCAGGCCATCTGCTGTTGCTCTCCCAGGCAAACTAGCGGGAACTCGATCAGAAGCAGAGCAGCCAGGAGAGGAACCACTGTTCATATGGGATGCTGGCATCCCAGGTGGTGGCATAGCCTGTATTATAATGCAGGCCCCTCTAGCTACTATTTTCAATCTGAAAAAGAATTAAGAACCTGTTCCTCCATAAGCCAAAAACTTCAACCAGTACAACCAGTACAATAGTCTCCTGCTATCAATGAAGAGGGAATAGAATGCTTTTGCCTCTGTTACCCAGTTCCCTTCCCTAATCAGGAGATAATACTACTGCAAGGAGCCCTGAAGTTCAAGTCCTACAACAAATCCCGACACTCTGGTCCACATAGTTTCTCCACCAACTCATTTTATCTAATAATGCCTTTGACACAAGTTAGTGTGGTAATGACTTAGGACAAGTGATAACTCTTTAACAAATGCAAAATCATATACAAATATGAGGTAGTTATTATGGTTAATAATCCTTCAGTCATTCATCTTATTAAAATATAAATTATAAAAATGCATCTTTTAAAAAATAATTTATTTGAAAGAGAAAGATCTCCCATCTACTGGTTCACTCCCCAGAGGCTTGCAATGGCCAAAGAGTCAGACAAGACTGAAGCTAAGAACTCAGTTTGGGTCTCCCACGTGGTTGGCATGGACCCAAATACTTGAACTATCGCCTGCTGCCTCCCAAGGTGCATATCTAGCAAGAAACTGGAATTGGGAGTGGGTCTGAGGTGCTGTAATACAGGATGCAAGCTGTGTCAACCATTGCACCAAATGCCCATTGTCACCCCCCCCCCACCTCTACCACCATGAAAGTTTTTCTCCATTAAAGTTTTTTTAAAACTTTTTAAAAATTTGACAGATAGAGTTAGTGAGAGAAAGACAGAGAGAAAGGTCTTCCTTCCATTGGTTCACCCCCCAAATGGCCGTTATGGCTGGAGCTATGCCAGTCCGAAGCCAGGAGCCAGGTGCTTCTTCCTGGTCTCCCATGCGAGTGCAGGGCCCAAGCACTACCCTCCCGGGCCACAGCAGAAGCTGGACTGGAAGAGGAGCAACCGAGACTAGAACCAGCGCCCATATGGGATGCCGGCGCCACAGGCAGAGGATTAATCAAGTGAGCCACGGCGCCGGCTCCATTAAAGTTTTTTGATCACTTTTGGAGAAATTGAGTAGACAGATTCAGGATGGATATAGTCACTGGTTCATCCTAATGGATAACCTGCTTGACCTTTTCTTGTCTTTCCAAGATTCATTCATTCATTCATTCATTCGAAAGGCAGCATTAGAGAAAAGGAAAGAGAAGGAGAGAGAGAGAGAGAGATCGATCGATCGATCGATCTTCCATCTGCTGGTTCACTCCCCAAATGGCTGTAACGGCCAGGCCAGGCTGAAGCCAGGAGATTCTCTGGTCTCTCATGTGGGTGACAGGGGCCCAAGCACTTGGGCCAGCTTCCACTGCTTGCACAGGTGCATTAGCAGGGAGCTGGGTCGAAGGTGGACATGAACCAGTGCCCAAGTCGGATTCTGGCACCACAGACAGCAGCCTAACACATTGTGTCATAAGGTTTATTTTATTTATTTGAAAGACAGTGACAGAGAGGGAGGGAGAAACAGAGAGAAAGAGCTTCCATCTGCTGGTTCACTTCCCAATTGACAGCGATGGCCAGGGCTGGGCGGAAGGCAGAGCCAGGAACTCTGTCCATGTCCCCTGCATGGGTGCAGGGGCCCGAGCTCTTGGGCCAACATCCACTGCCTTCCCAGGTACAGCAACAGAGAGCTGTATCAGAGGCAGAGCATCCAGACTTGGATCAGGGCTCTGATGTGGGATGCTGGCATCTCAAGAGGTAGCTGTGAATTCACTGCGCCACAGTGCCAGCCTCTAGCCATCTTTTCTGAGGTCTGGGATGTTAGGACCAATGACCACTGCTTATAGAATTCTCCCTTCTAGATTTCTTGTGTCTCAGCTGCACTGGATTTTAAATAGGAGGAGGCACCAAAAGGAGGGTTGACTGTTAGTTTGAAAAATCTGTCTCTAAAGAGGACTTAAAATTCTTAGGAAACAACAATCCCATGCCTCCAAACGTCACTGCAGACTGCCTTGGAGTCGGGCTGGTGGGTGTGAGTAATGCACATGCTGTTCCCGGGGAGCTGGTGACTCTTGCGGGAGCTTGGGCCTTGGGGTTGGCGCGTCTGACGCGGGACCCAGCTTCTTGCCTCTCTCCTTGTTGCAGAATCTACTGCTGAGCTCAACAGGACGTTTATGGGTGTCAGGGAATCGGAGAGGGTACCAGAGGCAGAGCTTTTGGAGCCATGTAAGTGGCTCCAGGGAATCTGAACTTCAGAATCTTGGTACTACTTTGATTTCATAGATAACCTTTGGAAAGATTATCTGAGAATACTGGAAGACTTTATTGTTAAGTTTTAGATAATTCTGCATTCTGCTTAGGAATCAATTTTTAGTTTTATTAGAACATTTACTAGCAGTGGCACTAATTATTTTAAATATGACCCTGAAAATGGGTTATGTCAGCTTGAAAAGACTATTTTTAACAGAATTTGGTTTTAAAGGCAGGTTTTATAGATATTACAGTCATACTATTGTTATCTAATTAGCATCTACTGTGTAAATGTACATGATACTAGTAAGGTGAGTATACTTAAAATTATAAATTGTGACACTTTATGAGTTATTTTTTGTCATGAGTTTTATACAGTCATTATGACTTAACAATGGGAAATGTGGCCTTAGACGTTACATCATATAAAGACCAGGAGACTAAAAATAAAAAAAGTCTGAGGATCAATTTTTGATTATCATAAAGTTTTAGTGTGAGGCATTTCTGAATACGTTTCGTGACTGTGAGTCATGATTTTCACACCAAACTTGACCTATTATGATTGTGTTTCAACTTCAAGGGGTTTTCAGTATTTAAATTCTAGACCTAATTCTAAGGTTTCAAAATGATTCACATTCAAATCTACTTTTATGTTGTATAATTAAATAAGAAAATATTGCTTATACCTACATTTTTACTATTCTTGGAGATATTATAATTATTTCTTTAATTTCACCAATAAAATACCCCATTTCTTCATTAGTAAATTACAAGGCTATCTCAATAAAAAAAAATTAGTTTGAATGTGGCTTGGCATCTCAGACAGTCATTTCAGTTTGAAATTTCCTCACTTCTTTCTTTAGTTCTTTTGTAAAAGGTGAAGATACTTTCTAGGTAAATTAATCCCTTCCAAGCGGTGAAATAACTTCCTTTTTGGAAAGAGTTATTAGGGTCTTATTCTTTATAATCTTAAATACCACTTATGTTAGAGTGAACAATACATGAAAAAATTACACTAGTTGAAAAAAAAAAGAAAGATTACGACCTAGGCCAAGAACGTTGCAATTAAATGTTCACAGAAAAGTGAGCTTTCTACTGGGAAAAGCAAGATATGGATGCCCGTGAAATTTCCAAAGTTTAAGTATTTTTGTAAATTAGGTTGTTCCTAGTTAAACAGGTGGCTTTAAAGGCTGGTTTCACTGTTGTTTTAATCATAGTTTAGTTACCATGGAGAAATATGCAAGTTAGCATTTATACACAGAAGTGAAATTTATGCTGCATAGATAATAGCCTAAATTTAGCTTGACTTAAGTTTACCACTTCCTTTTTTTTAACAAAAAAGAATAATAATATATCACATATATCCATTAACAAGTTAATTTCTTTAAACAGTACTGTTGTATTTTTAGAGAATTTCTTTCCTTAAGCATCGCCAGACACCTCTGTCAGTGTGCCTTCTCCCAGTGATGAATGCAGTATCACATATTACATCTGATTTACCCTAACTGTGTTACCTTTAGGTCTCACAAAAGACTTTGCTGAGTTTAGTATTAGTTATGTTGTTTTAAAAAAATAAAAGGTAATGTTTGCACACAATGCATTTGGAGAGATTTTAAAAAGGACTATGGATCTACAGAAAATGCCTAATGCCAAAAGGACC
The DNA here is from genome assembly GCF_964237555.1 of Oryctolagus cuniculus. NCBI lineage: Eukaryota > Metazoa > Chordata > Mammalia > Lagomorpha > Leporidae > Oryctolagus > Oryctolagus cuniculus. Next base: position 77,849,150 of record NC_091441.1, read on the forward strand.
AACCTGATTTCAAAACGCAGTAGTAGTTCAGATTACCATTCGGATGTATTTTCTAAGGGAAATCCTGAGACAGGTCTTCCTAATAAACTGTTTTGGTCTTAAGTGGGCTCGTAGCTGGGTAGTGAATTTTTCACCCTGAATTAAGATGGTCTTCCGTGTGAAATCCAGCAGCCATGGGCTGTCTCTCCTGCCATTTGCTTGAGCCAGCACCTTCGAGCGAAGGCTAAGTTTTCAAGGACAAATGGAGTAGAAGTGTCCTGATCCAACATGAGGTCCCCTAGCACAGAGAGAGAGCAGCAGATCCCTTTCAGCACCAGCTGTTCTCACAGATATAGATTGCTGCAGTGAAATTTTCTTAATATAATTCAGGAAGCTCTAGAGAATTCTCCAAAACAACTGTGCCAACAAGGAAAATGTTGAATTTTTCATCAGCTGCCCAATGCTGAGAGTTAGTGGGCAATCCGTTCATTCATGACCAGATGTTCAGTGTAGTAACGCTCCACAGTTAACTTGAACCTTGTGGCCTGTTTACCATTGGCTGCAAGGACATTGGCAGCAACCTGGCATTGGAGAATTGAGGCCCGCACAAGCAAAAAGACCGAAGTGTGTGTCTGTGGCTTCCTGGTTTTCACCAGCGACCAGACAAGGTAGGGAGTGATGAAAGAAAACAGCGACATCACATCAATCATTTTGGAAGCCGGGAGAATTTACTGTCTGATTGTGTCTTGGGGGACCAGTAGGCAAATTTCTTATACTCCTTTTTATTTGGGAAGAAAGGCGGTCTTTGTTTAGTTGGACAGACTTTTCAACCTGCGCCTAAACCATAAAACTTTTTGTGGTGGGGGCAATAGGCGTGCGTGGTTAAGACCATAAGGAAAAGGTTTCTAATTTTATACTAGAGGAAATCAATAAAGTCTACTTTTAATATTGAAAGTCTACTGGGTCCAACCTACAATTGGAAATATGTGATATTTTTGCTTTAAGGAAACTGTATTATTATAGGAGGAGAAAATGTAGATCTTCCATTCATATAAATTTCCTTCGTGTGTGTGTGTCTTGAGTCTATGACATTTTTGTGAGCTGTTTTCTGTGAGTAAGTAGTAAGTGTTCAGGGGTAGGGCGGAACATGGAGCAGGGATTTTTTTTTTTTTTTTGAATAAACAGTGCGATTTTCTACTTTGACACAAAGATTCCTCCTTGAAATAACTGACGGTGCTGGGTTTGAGATGTGCAGCAGGCGAGGCATGGGGAGGCAGGGTTTGCTACACGTGAGGCTTGTCTCCGACCGAGCGCTCTTCCCACCTAGATGGCACTGCACGCTGATTCTCACTGTTTATCTCCGTGTAGCCTGGGCAAAGGAAATTTAAAAAATCGTTCTCACTTGACCATTTTTGGCTGGTGGCTAACATGGTGGCATCCCAGCACAAAGTCAGCCTCTGCTTGCTTGAAGCCAGACTAGGACGTCATCAGGGAGTCCACCTCTTGCTGTGGGAGACCTGGGCTGTTTTCTCCTGCTTTTGAATTCTTGACCCCACCCTGGCACATCCGCACAGATGCCCATCCCCCAGGCGCAAGGGCAATTTGGAAGGTCTCTCGAGCAGAACCCTTGCAGCCCTGGTATTTGCCTTGGCTGGAGGGTTCTGCCTTTGGGCGAGTTGCAGGCTCCGCGTCCTTTGCATTTCCTGCTTGCAGGGAAAGAGGCTTGCATGTGGTATGGAGACATGGAAGCTGCTCGTGACTCCATTTAAGCCTGACCCTCGCTGGACCTGAGACTCAGAGCCAAGGGAGTATGCATGTCACTGGTCTTCTTCGTTGACTAGGATAAAGGCGGTCTTGACTTAGAGCGGGTGCTGGTCAGGCCTGCTGGGGACGCAAGGTGAAGGCATGGGATTGTTTTTGCAGATGCTTACTTGCCGATGGAAGAGCGAGAGGCAGTTTACAGTAGCTCTGACACGACTGTTACCTTTCTGCAGCCCTCTCCAGCTGCTCCGAGCCCTTCCATGCCTTTGCCATGCACACAGTTTGTTCTTGGGTGTGAAAGCAAACAGTATTTGAGTTGGCAGTGACTTCTCTTTCAGTGTGGAGTTTGCTGCCTCGGCAAGAAACCACAGCAGGAGCGCTGTGCTGCAGGAGGCTGCCCCTGGCAGGATGGGCCTTTCCCACATTTCCTTGGTTTAAGGAAACAGATTTTTGAACTTTTTTTTTTTTTTGAAGACAAAATGCCAACGTTGAACAGCTGGAGTTAGTATATAATTTATGGTTTTCACTTTATGTTCTTGTGGATGTATAAAAATTAAAAATCCGTAATTATTGTTTAATTATGCAAGTTGCTACCAAAAAAAGAGGATTAAAAGTAGACCCTCTGTTATGAGGAATTCAAGAATGCCATTGTTACCCAAACAGGTATTCTCAATTATTGTATCCTTATGGTTTTTAATTGTTTTAATTTACTCATACGGCATTCTATCTCCTTGAGGAGATGTTTCTGAAAGCCCATGGTTTTTCTTTTGAGGAACAAGCAAGAGTTTGTTCATTTGAACCTCCTAGGTTTTTTTTTAAAAATTGAATTTTAGGTTTTTATTTTAGGTTTTTTTATGTGTGTGTGTGTGTGTGTGTGTGTGTCTGTGTTTGTGTGTGTGTGTGTTTAAATCAGCGTGTTCATTGTCAGTGGAGATAACCTTTCCTGTCACAGCCTTTCTGGGAGCAAAGCAGTCTTACACCTGCCGTGGAGGTGATGGCCTTTCAAGGGGACCCCTCTGCCTTTTCTGGACGAATTCCAGGCCTTTGTCAGTCCCTGAACTTGCCTCCCAGGCTGACCTCGGCTTCCCCGCCTTTCCCTTAGGTGAAACTTACATCCCACACCCTGCAGAGTGGGCGTCTACGTTCCTTACCGGCTGGAGTTCACACTACACCGGCATCCGGAGAAGGAATTGGTCAGCCAGTACGAAGCAGCTGCACATTGGGCAGGGAGTGTTGTTGTCCTGTCGACACACAGGGCAGGACTTTTGTTGCTGTGACTTGGGAAGTGTCTATCGACAGAGGTAGAGATTGTGTGAGCCATTACAGCCCATGCGCACACACATACACACACACACACCCCACAAGCCACACTTTTCATTAAAAAAATAAAAATAAAAAAGTAGCTCTCATGCAGTTGTTTTCCTGATTTCTCAGAAAATAAAATGGGAAGTGAGAAGGCCCGCGTGCTTGGCAGAGTGCGTGACTGTGAAGATGGTTCGCTCTGCATGTGAGATCCAGGGTCAGAGCGTCGGCCGTGGTGATTAACAGGGGACAGGATTTTCCTTTTCTTTTCGAGGATGGTGGCAGTTAATCATTTTTATCTGCCCGCCTTGTAGACTTGATGAGATTTATTATGTATGCTGCATGTTTATGGCATTTTTATTATATGTTGTTAATTTGCTGTAACTGCCACCACATTTTTTTCTTCTTCCTTTTTTCTCCCATGAGGACCCTTGAAAGCAACTAAGCCTCAACTGTGACTTTTTGCTTTAGGAAACTTCATTTAATTTTTAGTTTTGATAACAACGAGCATAGTGCACAGGTTGAAACACTAGTGTTACCAAGTGAATCTTAACATCACGTGCCAAGAGAGCTTGTGGTTGTGTTCTTTCGAATTCTTATGTTTTCTGGCCTTGATGAAGTGGTGTGTATTTGGGTGGACTTACAGGATACACATTTATAAAAACACATCACCTGAAACCTCGAAGGGCGAGCTGCTGAGCGCGCACTAAACTATAATTTTCTTCATTAGTGGAAAGTCATTTATGGAGTTTCTGAATCACTGCTAGGTAAGACAATTGGACCGTTTAACATTTAAGCTGCTTAAAAAGTCACACAGTGGAATGATGCCTTTTAGAACAACATCTTCTTTTTTAGCTTACTAGTTCTCAAAATGGATATGAAATCTGTTAAATATAGAGGCCATTCTTTAAATAAGGCCGACAGTTAAAATTGGGAAGCCGGAGAATTAGATTGGAAATGATTTACGATGAGTCTGTAGGACATTAAAAAAAAAATAAAGTTAGAAAAGGAAACCCAGTGACTGCACTGGCTCCATTACAGCCGAGAATTTTGACTTCCCAGCCCTCCTGAATTGGCTGGATATAGGGGTGATGCATAGACACAGCCTTGCCGGGAAAACCGACAGAGCTTTGCTTTTTATTGTATGTTCTGGCGTTGGCTTGGCCTTGGCACCGCATGCCTCTGGCTCTACCCAAGGCAGTTTCTTATTTTGACAGTGACAAACTTTTTCAGTAACCGAGAACCACCCATTCTCTCCGGAGCATTAGACGTGGAAATAAATAGAAGCCGGATGGAACACCGGCTCTGTTGTCGTCCAGCGTGAACACACGGGTCCCTAATCAATACCAGTTGAGGATGCCACAAGGGTGTGGTTATTGAGCCTGACATGTGTCATATTCACAGATGTGTACATCCCTTTGAAGAACTGTTAGGCGTTTGTTCACACCATGCCCTTAAGAAGTTTCTTGGCTTTTGTAGAATAAACAGTATGAACCCACTGAGACGGTTGATAGGCACCATGAAGTCACTGAGGTGCAAGGTGGTTTCACTGAGAGCTAAAACTCGTCCTTAGATTGGCTCATTAATGCATCTGGAATCCTTACTTAGAATGGGAAAAGAAAAGGAAAATATAATTTTTGATGTCTTAGGTGGAAAATCGCTAATTTGATTTGATAATGTCAGTGATAACAAAGAAAGGCGGTAATGTTTCCTAACAAGTGGCAGGGATAAAGGAGGTGAAGTTGTGCCCCAGGTTGTAGACTTTGGGTGTCCTGACAGAGGCCTTGCACCCCCTGGCTGCGGAATACCATCCATCCGACCCCACTCAGCTCTTACACAGCTGTTCTTTCTGTACACAGCTCGGAGAAAATAAAAATTCGTACTTAAATCCCGTCCTTAGGAATACAATGTGGAGAGAAGAGAGATACTTCTTCACTTCCATGGAGAATTTAAGCGGGAGTTTGCAGAAATGTAAATGTTAGATATTTGAGTTAGGGGAGGGGAGACAGTTTTCTGGCTCATGGCAACACAGTGCATAAGCAACAAAGACCATGAAGCTTGGTCGTGGAGAGGAACAATGAATAGTTCCCTCTGGCTGGTACACAGAATTCCTGAAAAGGAGCTGACACCCGGTCATGGAGGACCTCGGGGTCAGGTTAGGAAGTACGGGATTTATCCAGCAACGTGAATTATTGATAATAAAGCAGACAGCACTTGCTGTGGACAAGGCATCAAACTTAGTGGCCGAATATTCGTCATCTGTATTTTCACTCCTACTGGCATGCAATTGGGTACTATTTTTAGCCGGAGACAATAATACAGATGAGGTAAGTGAGACTTTGGAAGGTTCTCTGGGCTTACCATGGGCATCCCGTAGTGAGATGGAGCCAAGATTTCTGATCAGACACTGAGATTCAGGAGCCAGCCCGTCGCTGCCAGAGGACACCACCCCCAGGGTTCTTTGAGCACAGGAGTCCCCTGGTCAGAGCCGCCCTGGGTGAGTTCCATCACTCATCTTCCTCCAGAAATACAGTGGGAAGCACACATCGGAGGGAGTTAGGCTGGTTCTAAGGGCTGCAAACTTCTGCAAATGGGTGCTCCAAGAGAGGTAATGGTGGAGGGGTCTAAAAATCCTTAAGGTCTCAGGCCGGACTTGGTGTGAAGACACAGACAATTGGGAAGAGTGGATCAGCGCTCTTAGCATTTCCTGCCTGAAGAGGAAAGAGGGCAGGCTGGGAGACGATGCGGTGCAAGCACTCATTTCAAGCGGTCTTTCTGGAAAGCGAGGAAATGCACATTAGATTTGAAGGGGGTGAGGATGGTCATCAGGACTGGAGATGTCAAGGTAACAGCACAGAAGCCAGTAGAGTGGGGTGAGACCAGAACAGTTAGGAAGGGGAGAAGACAGAATGGCTGGAGAAGGAGACCAGGATATAAATCAGCCTTCCAGATCCAGAAAAATCTTTGTGCACATTGAAGACAGATTTGTAGGCCATGCTTCAGACACATACCTATACATATTCATATTTGTATACATATTCATGTACATATTTATATATGTTTCCCTATATACATTCATATGTATAACTGTGTGTATTTGTATATGGATCTTATTCATGAGCATGCGCTGTCCTCTTAAGCTCACATATGTATTCTTGGGAGCCTTTCCCACCTCGGGGAACGAATGGGGAGAGCAGGGTAGGGTGGGCGTCAGTATCTCCTGCAGGCAGCCCAACCAGGGAGGATTCGAGAGCCCTGCATTGCTGCAGCTCTCGAAGGCAGTAGAGGGGAGACGGGGTTTACATGTAGTGTATGTGGGGTTCAGGCCAACACATAGAATTTTATACCCCCCCCCCCCAGTGCGTTCCAAAACATAAGCCTGGCAGCTTTAAATGCTCTCGGAAATGTTCAATGATTTATAAGAGGATTTTACAGAATTCAGCAAGATTACCATTATGTGGTGAAAGGAGGGCTGAGAGTGTGGTTGATAAACGTGTTCACTTTTCACTCAGGGTGGGGTTTTCTCCCTTGAACATTCAGTCTTCTACTGAAACGCGCACGCGCAGCTCACGGCATTCGTGGTTTTTGCCAGTGAAGAACTGCTGCAGATTTTTTTTTTAACTTTCCTCCCCTGTGCACCTACTTAATTGCTAGTAAGGTTAACGATGGAGATATCAGGATCTTTGATGTTTTGTTCTGTTTCTCCTACAGCCAGAGGAATGCTGTATTATTGCTCAAGTCTGTTTTGTAGTATCGATTGAAGACATGAGCTAGCGCCCTTTTCCTTTTGATTTCAAGAGACCGCTAAGAGATTTCCTATTAGGGTCATAGGAGATGCTCTGCTTCTACTGCTTGGTTCTTTACATGGCCTTTCCCTTAAGTAGGTGGTGGTGTTTGGACACTTGAAATTAAAAAGCCTCAGTGCCACCCACCATGCACACCAGTAATGTGGAGTGCAGGTGGACCTTTGGCAGTTGGTGATACTCATTTAACCAGATTCTGCAGGTCTTCTCACCAACGTCAACCCAAGCTCTAGCTCATGTTTCTCCCGGGAATCCCCAAATGGCCTTAGTACTGATTACTTTGTCATAATGATCTGCAAAGTCATTTGTCAGTTGAGGTCACCTTGACTTTTGAGATTCTAGTGAAATTGGCTTGAACCATTATCCTATATCCTGTGGGAATTCCACATTTCCATGGTTGATTTCAGTTAAAGAGCCCTTGGTATTCCTTCCTCCCATTGCTGTTGTCTGTTCTCTCAGAGTTGGCAGTTGGCTCCTTTCCATGGCTCTCTCCCACATATCTCAAACAGGGCATTTGAAGTTTCGGAATCCGGGGGACGTTTCCACCAAAGGAATTCAGAATCAAGCGTTCAACTGTCTTCCCCTTATAATATGTATTCACCCTTTGAGAATGGTCCTTGAGAGCTTTTTCTGTGGATTGTGACCTCAAATCGCCGGACTTATCCTCTCTAATCACATCTGTCTTCTCATTTCTTGTTGTCTGCTTTCTGCTGTTGACTCATGTTTCTTAAAAACAGCAACTTGGCTTTCTTTTTCTGTCTCACCATCCCCTTCCTCGCCAGAGCCTAGGGGACCTTCTCTTCCGCGTGTCGAGCGGCAGCCGACTGGTCAGGTGTACATCTTTTTACCTAAGTCCACCTGCAAGACACCATTCCCTTCTCCTCCCCTTCCCTCTCCACTAAGTGTAGCAGAACCTGAGGCTGCTCTGCATGGGTAGATACATTAGGGCTGAACCTACCACACACTTTTCTGCTACTTCCCTTTAATCCATTAGGTCGATTCAAAGTGCCGGCTCTGAAATCCTAGTCTTTTCTTATGGATACTCATTTTCTTTTACCAGGCCAACAATCTCCTAAATGTTGGGAAAAAGAAATGAAAATCTCAGCCTCACAGCATTTTACTTGTCCCTTTGCTCACCTGGTGTTCCTTGTGAAGTTTGACACTTCTGTAGAATCATTCTTTAATCAAGACTAGTAAGAATTTTTTTCCCTTCCCTCGGAAATTAAGGATATTGATGAAGTGGTTAAATGGTGTGTTCCATGCAGAGCTGGCTGCAAGGATTTGCTGTGATAGCCACCTGGAGCAGACCCACCTCGTACTGCTTTACCATAGCACTGGTCATCTCCAGCCTGCACAACTGTCTCACAGTTAGATGAATGTCAATTTCTTGACTTTGCCATCTTTGATGGCTTTCACAGCAATGTGCCTGACCTGGGATTACAGAAACTGGAAAACATCCACCAAGCTTGAAATGTCCACCTGTTACTTATTGTATAAAATCTTAAATTTTCACTGTGGCAAGGGCTCCCAATGCCTGGGGGGTGCGGGAGTCTCCAAATCCCAGGAGATGAATCTGGAGTTTTCCAGTATTTAGGTTACAATGATTTTGGTTGTAGGCAACAGAAAGTCCAGGTTTCAATCGTCCAGCTGGCAAGTTCTGAGTAAGCATGCGCCAGGGGAGACTGGATCCAGCTCTCCTCTACTTTCTTCCTTCGAGCTGGGTTAGCTTTAGACTCGTGGTGGATGCTGGACTGAGTTCTGCCTTGACTATGTCAAGCAGGAGTGGGGAAGAAGGATTCTTGGAACTCCGAGAGGACTGGTTTCCAGCACGTACCATCTCCCTATGGCTGAGGAGGTGGGATTTGTTACTTGGTATATCCTAAAAAATGTGCTGCTACCATGGAGCTAGGGTGAAATCAACTTTCCCATAATCCCATGACTCCCCCACTGTTAAGGATGCTGTTTGGAAGAGGCTTTGAAGAAACCATGTTGGAGACACAACCTCGAATATGCATTGTGTTGAGCTCTTTGTATTATTTCAAAAGGCCTACAGGTATTTCAGCCATTTGCATGACTTTTGTAGTTAACCAGATGACAAGTTCATCGGTTTTTGGCCATAAATATTTGATTCTATGTGTTGTATTGGCCAGTTAGTGGATATTTCGTATTAATTGATTATGGATACTTAACTAAGTAATTATTAGGTAGATTCTTTGGAAACTTAGCGTCTGTATGGATGGGAGTGTTTAGGATATAATAGAAAGAGTTCTTTGTGGTTTAAAAAAATTGGGAAGCTTTTGTCTCAGGCTTTTGTGTTAGTAGTGGATGAAGGAGCCCTTGCTGTGGCTCACTTGGTTAATCCTCCGCCTGCGGCGCCGGCATCCCATATGGGCGCTGGTTCTAGTCCCAGCTGCTCCTCTTCCAGTCCAGCTCTCTGCTGTGGCCCAAGAGGGCAGTGGAGGATGGCCCAAGTGCTTGGGCCCTGCACCCGCATGGGAGACCAGGAAGAAGCACCTGGCTCCTGGCTTCAGATCAGCGCAGCATCGGCCATAGCGGCCATTTGGAGGGGGTGGTGAACCAACGGAAGGAAGACCTTTCTCACTGTCTATAACTCTACCTGTCAAATAAAAAAAAAAAAATAGTGGATGAAGCTAACTGTAATTCACCCAAGAAGTGACGACCAGTTGAAATAGGGTGCACAGGTGGAAAAACTGACATTGAGTCGTAGTAGTCTTATTTCCAAAGTCTAGAATTCAGCATTTTAAGTCCTTTTCTTCAGCTACGGTTAAGTTTTTAAGTCTTACTAGCATGTTTTAAAAACATTAATCATATGGAAAGAAAAAGATGATGAATTTTAGCACTACTGCGATAGCGTCTATGACTCAACAACAGAAAGTGGTGTTGTTGGAACCATCAAAAACAACAATTCTGTCTCGGGGAGAAAATGTTTGGTTGAAAGGCCGCAGAAGAGATGCATATTCAGTTACAGAGAGGCAACACCACCATGTGAGATTGTTTCACAAAAAGAAATTTCTAAAACGAGTACAGTCAAACTGTTGAGGAAACTTCATTGTTAGAGAATAAACATTGTGCAGCTCAAACCGTGCAGAGTGTAAAGTGTTGTCAATGGTAATGTGAACTCACTCGAAGCTGCAGAACGTGTTGCCTGCTCAGTGCATTTTGGAAACAACATTTCCATCAGAGTGAAAGCAGGCACCTGGAACCTTCCCTGAGTCCCACTGGAGATCGTACCAGTGCAGAGCAGCATGGGCTGGGAAGTGAGTGCAGCCTGGACTCACGCTGAGCAGCTTGGCTTTTGCTATTGTTTTACCTGCCTTGCACAATGGTGGTTGTTTTGGACTGAAGGCCTTCCCAGTTGCCAGAATAGGAATTCTTGGCCAGTGTGTCAGGCTCCTGTGGATGTAAGAGCAGAACCTGCTGCTCCCTGTGACGGGGCTGGCCAGCTTGATGTTCTTGGGTAGCCTCCCTGACTTCTGTCCACTAGGGGTCCACATTTCAGACTCCATGGTGACCTTAGGAGACAGATTGCTACATCTGGATGTCTTATTTACATAGTCTTCAGTTTTCTCTTCCAACCCCTCCTTGCCTGCCCACTTATTCTTGGCTTATTAGTTTTCTAAGTTCAGCATGCTTGGGTTACTCTTCATTTTTTACTTATATTTTTCTATAATTCTGACCTAAATACTTCCCATGCTTTATTTATTTCTGTAGCTCCTTAAGTCACTTGTTACAGCACAAATCAGTCTATTTAGAAAAGAGATTTTATAGTGTGCCTTAACAGCAGAAGTATCCTCCATGGCCACAACCAAATAGTAACCTAAAATAAATACTGTGAAGGCAGAACAGCGACATAAACAGCAAATGGCAAATGATTTTTGTAGAGGGCAAGTGGTAAGTGATTTTTGTCTTCACAGGCCATGAAGTCTGCATTGTAGCTACTGAGTCTCACCATTGTGCCCCCAAGTTGGTAAGAGACAATATGGGAAGGCTTCAGATAGCTTTTAGACAATGACATTAAAAGCTAAGTTAATTTTGGTACAAAAAGTTTTGAAATCTAGGCATGAGTTTTTTCACAATACACATTTCCATGCACTTTCTAAGATTAGTTGATTTATTTGAAAGGCAGAATGACAGAGAGAGGGAGAGAAAAAGAAAAATCATCTATCTAATGGTTCATTCCTCAGATGGCTACAATAGCCAGGTCTGGGCCAGGCCAAAGTCAAGAGTCTGGAAGTCCATCTTGGTGTCCCACATGGGTGCAGGGGTCCAAGTACTTGGGCCATCTTCTGCTGCTTTCCCAGGCACATTAGCAGGAAGCTAGATCAGAAGCAGAGCAGATAAAACTGAAACCAGTGCTGCAGTATGGCAAACGGGCATGCCAAACAGCAGCCTACTCCACCAGAGCTCGACGCCTGCCCCCTCCCTGAACTTCATTAAGACCTCTCATATATAAACGAATAGGGATGGCTGTGTCTCATGAAAACTATATGTATGGACACACAAACTTGATTTCCATGTAGTTTTTTTTCATGTCATAGGAATACTATTCTTTTGCTTTCTTCCTCCGGCTGTTTAAATACATCCGTTCTTAGCTCTAATGAGCCCTATAAAAACTGGCAGCTAGCTTTTGCCCGACTGGCTGTGATTTGCTGGTCCCTTGAATTAACTGCTCCCTGTGTATCGTTGCCTACATACTTCTACCTAAAGTGCCCATTTGGAGAGGCATGGGCATCAGCATGTGTTAAAGTGTCAGATGAACACCCAGATGAGTCTTTGTTCTTGACATAATTTGAAGGGTTGAAATGGAATTGGAGAGAAGAGCACTTCCTAAATATGAGATTCCATGAAATTGGTTGCTTTGTCTATACACCCAGAGTCACCTGGAAGGTTCGAGTCTCGAACTTGAGCAGAGTCACCTCCGTCATTTCTGCTGACCATCAGTCGAGAATGTGAAGATGCAGGTACAGTAGCACATCAGTAAAGTGAGCAGCTGAGAAAGGAAGAGTTTTCTAGAAACCACCAAGATCAGTGATGGGGGGAGAGGAGAGATGAAGGAACAGCTGCAAAGATCTGAAAGAGAAAAAAGAAGTTCGGAGACTGGACGTTGGTAGAAACTTGAATGTTTTGTCAACAAGTCCGAGTCCCTCTCTGATAGCATCGTACAGTGTCATGGTACATGACACCATGTGTTACCAGTCCTTCTCCCCAGAGGTAAACATCTTTGCATTTGTGGGTCATATCATTCAACTCCGGAAGTTTCTGTTGATAGGCATCTCTTTTCCCTTGGCAGGAGATATAAGGAAATTAAATGATCTAGAATAGTATCTTCCTGGCCAGTGACTTTTGTCCTGCTTTGAGGAGGATAATCTAATACTGAATCTCAAATACAGGTGCCTCCCCATCCCCTTGGCCTGTATCGATCCCATTTTGCTTGTCTTTGGGACCGGGATCCTTGAGTTATTTCAAAATGCTGTATAACAATACCAGAGCCTGTGGCTTCCTCTCGGGGCTTGAGAAAGATTTTGGGGAGGGGGGGATGCAAGAATTTAGATGTTGGCAATTTGCTTTGTCCTCTGACTGACAAAACCACCGAATTCAGAGGAGAAGGTGATCTTCAGTAGCAGGGAAGCATTTGTACAAAGCATTCAAAGAGTAACAATTATTACTATAACCTGAAAAATAATCAGTCCTCATGTTACCAGCTCAGAAAATGTTTCTTATTTCAAAACAGCTTCTTAAAACAAAGTTGTTTCTTCAAGTTGCATTACTTTCCAGCATCAACATGAACCAAGAAACCTTATCCCAGGCATATTAGTGGACAGGTTCTAAAGTATGGTGTGTTAGTTATTAAATGATTACCCAAGTTGGGGAAAAGGTGCTGGTTTCAGATCCTGACTCAGCTACATATTGACTTTGTGAACTTGAAAAACATTATTTAATATTTTAAGTCTTAGTTTTCTCATCTAAAGATGAGAGTGAAAAAGTGCCTACATCATTATAGCATCTTAAAATATTACAATTTCTCAGGTACCTTTGGGTTCAATGAGACTATGAAAACCAGCTCATAGTTCCTAAAAATAAATAGTTCTTGGAGTTGTCGCTGTGGCATAGTGACTAAAGCTACTGCCTGCAGCTCCGGTATTCCATATGGGCACCGATTCAAGTCCCAGCTGCTCCCAGCCATGCCTGGGAAAGCCATGGAAGATGGCCCGAGTCCTTGGGCCCCTGCATCTAAGTGGGAGACTCGGATCAAGCTCCTGGCTCCTTGCTTTGACCTGGCCTAATACTGACTGTTTTGGCCATTTGGGGAGTAAACCAGTGGCTGGAAGATTCATTCATTCATTCTCACTCTCTCTCTTTCTCCCCCCCCCTCTTCCTCTCTCTCTCTGCCTCTCCTTCTCCATAACTCTGACTTTTAAATGAATAAATAAACTTTTAAAAATAAATAAATGATTCCTATAAAATAATTCCTTTGTGTGATAATTCTATGCCTAATTCATTAATAATATTTTAATTATCATTATTTTGCCAGATATTTAAGCTGGAGTTAAATGTTAGAGGCTGTTTAACTCCAGGAGTCAATAGAGCTTTCAGTATCCAACTCACCTTTCTGTATTTTTGATGTCAGGTTTAAAATACTCTTTCCTTATGTAAACAGGCATTGGGCATGAAGGTAAGATAAGAATTTGGACAGCTTCGCATGAGTGACTGTTACCCTTGAATTCTCTTAAAGTTGCTTAACCCCAGGAAACATTGACTCACGTTTTCACACCTTAATGTCGACTCAGTTGCACTTGCTCACCCTGCCCCCGTTCAGTTTTTTCTCTGGTTTGTATTAATTTTGAGACTGAAAAAGGATGAAGAATCTATTCTGCATTTTGCTCACTTTCAAGTTTCTGTAGGTGACAGATGAGTCAGCCTGACAGGTAGCATCATGGTCACGGGCGTCGTCCCTTCCTTCCCTCCCCTACACCTTGTTCCAGTTTCTACATCTGGAGAATGGACATGACCTGCAGAAGTCAGCCTCTGACTCCGTGGTTCTCAGATTCTGTCTACACGATGCAAGAGGGCCACGCTGCGATGCCAGGGGAAGGTCAGGGGGTAGGTGGAGAGAAAGTGGAACCACGAGCCGAGTTCTCTAAAGCTGGAAACCAAGGGTGGTGGTGGTGTTTCACTTGAGCCCTCTTCCGGGCTCATTGCGGGCATAAACTGGATACTTAACTATGTTGGACCCATAGACCTCAGGTTCCTGTTTGGTGTTCGTTCTGCCTAATGGCAGTAGCAGAATTCGAAACCAGCTCTGTTTTCCCTACTTGGGTGTTACTTCACAACTTCCACTGCCATTGCTTTTGAACATACGAATCAGTGTGCCTGGTGACTCTGAGGCATAGTCAGAGCTGTGAGTACTAAGGCAGACATCATTGAAGTAATCTAAATGTACTCAGTGGGACCATGAGGAACATTTTATCCCATGGCAAGGAGAGTAGAACTTTTTTTTAAGATTTATTTTATTTATTTAAGAGGTAGAATTATGGCGCGCACGAGGCGGGGGGTAGATAGAGAGGTCTTCCATCTGCTGGTTAACTCCCCAAATGATCACAGCAGCCAGGGCCTGGCCAGGCTGAAGCCAGGAGCTTCGTCGAGGTCTCTCACCGTGGGTGCAGGGACCCAAGGATCCAGACCATCCTCTGCTGCTTTCCCAGGCCCTTAGCAGGGAGCTGGATTGGAAGTGGAGCAGCCGGGACTCGAACCAGCACCAGCCGGTGCTGCACACCCCGCCCCTTAACAGATTGTTTCAGAACAGTAGCTTGTGGGGAACTCAGCCACATCGTCTGGCAGCTGCTGGGTCTTAGTTTACATGTCCGTAAGATGGGATTAATTTTAACTTAATGGCTTGTGAGGACCACATGATAGACTCAATATAAAATATCACCATAACCCATTAGATGTGGTCCAGTGTGGTTTGTGAGATACATGCTGTGGGCATTTCAACTCTAATAAATTCACCCAAAAAACAGTATTGATTTTCCTCTGACCATGGCGAGTGCTTCAGCATTAGAGCATCAGAAACTTTTATTTTTGGTCCATGAATCTTGCAGCAGAACCTGTCCCCCAATTGTATCTTGTTATTCTAATGGTGTTTCTATTATAATTAGATTAGCCTCCTTTGAAATATGATTTTTAAAAATTTTCATTTTAAAAGGTAGCACTCCAGGGCTGTCATGGAATGAAATAAGGCTGCTTGTACAAAATTATCTTCTCAGTTTGGATCTGTGGCTTTCTTTATTTATTTCAACAGCTAGAAAAGTGATTTCTTCATCCTGCTCTCCTAATGAGGTTGTTATTATTTCCAAGTGTGAAATTGGAGTATTTTCCTTGGAAAAACCATTTCGTTTCCTCAACGTGTTTCCGTCTAGAATTTCTCCTTGTACTCCTTATTCTTTACTTGGGGATACATCCAACTTCTCAGATGCGGAGCATTTAGGACTGGATTTCGGTGAAGGTACCTTGCCATTCGTTTTCCCTAGGTTTCTACATCTCCCAAGGTAAGAGACGCTGAACAGAATGAAAAGAGCAAAAGCAAAACACAAGTGTGGACATCATTAAATGTCACCAAAAACCTATACTGTTTCTTTCTCATAACATGCTATGCAGTCTGTTGGAATTCCAGCTGTTCCTTTACTCAGGGCAACTTTTGTCTTCCTCTGAATTTATCTGCATAGAACAATTCAGAGAATAAAACTGGAAGAACTTCCTTCTCAGTGTGAGATGCGAGACGCCCTGACCAGTTCCTCCCACACCGTGTGGGTACCAGAACTCAAAAGCTCTGCCTGCCTCCCTTTCTGCCTCCTCCTTCAAGGTAGCTGCTGTTCCGCTGATCTGCCCACAGACTCCTTTTCTCTTCCTGCAGCTCTGGTCTAATGTCTTTGAGCAGTTAGCTCGTCGCATGGCTAGGCATTTTCTACTGCAGTTTAGGCAGGGGATGATTTTTGCTAGACAGGAAGGGGCCAGGTAGCCTTCTTATTCAAGATGTCAGCCTTTGGGTCTGAAAATGGCCAGGAGACACGAGGAGAAACTGGAGTGACGAAATTCCCACGCTGACTCTATGGTGCTCCCAGAGGACCAGGGACATTGTAGCTCTTATTGGCTCATGGTTTGTTGAGTGTCTCCTGCTCTTCCAAATTACTGAGTAGTAATGGGACATTCAGGTGATATTCTTTGAGGGTCAGCCCTGTGGCTTGGATCCTGCACAATAACATTTCAGCTCTTCACCACCTGTAATAGTTCTGAGGTTCAGATTACTCCTTGAATGTTTTTGTAGAATGAGAATTCTAAATAAAATACTTGTACAAGAGACTCTTGCCTTAATGTTGCATTCACAAAAAATACTTCTGTGTTTTAGTGGGAGTCACTCCATTATATATCCGTTATGCGTGCTTCCTGCTGTGAAAGCATTCTGGAAATGGATGTCAACCAAGGGAGAGTCATTCATTCCATACGTTTTCTAATTTCAAAAAATGTACACCGTCAATATTTTTTCTTAATTGAACAGTTTGTTGAACAGACGGGTGCTTTAATTATGGTGGTCTAAATTTACACACATTGCAGTGGTATTTTGCTACATTAATTACCTTACTTGTCAAGAGTAACAGGTAATTACTACATCAACTCACCCTCCTGCAGTATAGGGAAATACAACTTTATTTGCACAGATACAACAAACCGGAGGATAGCCACCGACACCTTGGTCTTCGCAAAGGGATGCCTGTTCTTCCCGTGTTTCCTTTCTAATGAGCAGGCTGGAGGTGAGCTCACCCTTCCTCTGTGTCTGTCCACCTTTGGATGCATCTGCAGAAGCATGCATAGGCCCCAGGAGAGTGTGGACTGGAAGGCACCTTTGAGATCATTGAATCTGTCAAACCATCTCTGTACCATGTTTCCAGGAGGATTCTTGACTTTTCCAAGGCCACCCAAGACTTGGCACCACTTTCACCCCACCGTGCTGTTTTTTGGGTGAGGCTGAGTGCATTTTAATGATTTTTTTATAATTATAGAAAAATCATTTAGTGTAGTACACTTTGAATATTCATTCATGTCATCTTCCTCATTTGAACTTCTAACCAAGGCTTTGGCTGCCTTACAGAGAGTATTTATCCTATATTCTGTTGAACTGCCAGGTACAACTCGTGTCATTGGATTTCCTCTCTAGTGTACTAGTGTCAGCTTTTATGACAAGTTGTGTTAAAATTCTACTTTAACATGTGTTTGTAAAGGCGTGAACATTCTGGAGCGTATAGGTTTGCCCTCAGCAAAATCTCGCAGCATTAACTCTCCTGGTTGCTATGGCACAGAAAGAAAGGATTTTGTCAGCTCCGAGGTGTGGTGTGGAATAGACACAATGACATAATATGGGTGTGCTATCTTAAAAGGCTCTGTCCGCTTTTTAGTCAAACACCTGTGACAAAATTACAAACTGTGGTTAGCGTAGAACACTTACAAGTGGTTTTGCAGAGCCCTCCACGTGGAGGAGCTGAGCTTGCAAAGAGGTGAGGCACCCACTTTTCTTCTTGCACCTGCCAGCAGGGGTGGGTGGCACTAGAAGGAAGTTCCAGAAGTCGGGGGTTGAGGATAGCACCTTGCAGATGTTAGGTGAGCCGGCTTGTGCAGCACAGGGCGGCCTTTGCCAGGCTGACGGACCAGGACGAGTCTGTTCCAGCCCTCAGCGCGCTGGTATCTCCGATGCCTGTCACCCCAGCAGAGAGGCATCATTGCTGTTACTTTAGCTGGAAATCATTCTGTTTTTTTTTTTTTTTTTTTAACCTGTTAGATTATAGTTTTGAGCAACTGAGATTTCTCCTGGCTTTTTTGTTTTTTCACTAGAAAGAAAATACAGGGATAGTTCAGTAACTAGTGCAGCCACTCAGCAAGTAGCTGTTGGAGCCGCCTGTGTGACAGTCATCATGCTGTAGACGATTGGAGAGAGTGCAGATGCAGGCCCTGCTCTGGTGGAGTTGGCCTCTTGGTGGAGGGAAGCAGAGAGAGTGAGCAAAAGTCCGACAAAGAAGAACATAAGCAGTGTACAGAATGTACCTGGGAAAGCCTCTTGGGAGAGAAGCCTTTTGATTTAAGATCTAAAGGTTAAGACGGAGCCCCACCTACGAAGGGGGTCAGAGGAAGAACCTTGTAGGCAGGGGGACTGACGAGGCCCAAACCTCAGAGGTGGGCACGTGAGAGTGTGTATGAGTAACAGAAAGACCCCAGGGCTCCAGGTGTGACTGGGGTGGGGCTGGGGGAAGTTGGGTCGTCAGCAGGGCCCTGAGCCCCTTGTCACGGGCTGGGTTTTCTTCTGAGACTGGTATAAAGCAGTCAAGGCGGGACCTGTCCAGGACTTAGAATGACTGCTGCAGGGGAGTGGCTCTCTGCCTGGCTGTTGTTGTCCCGATAGCAGGGCCTCCCTGGGAGAGAGGTCAAGGGCCTGGTCCCCTGAGGTTGGGCGAAGAAGCCTGGACAATGCCACCCCTGGGACAGGCTCCACCCAGCCTGCATGGAGAAGACGACCCTCTGCTGGGGTAGGGGCTGAGCTGCTGGGCTCAGGGGCCCTGGACTGGAAGCAGCGGGCTGAGGATGGGGCAGCAGCAGCATCGCCTGGCAGCTGGTTAGGAATTCGCATCTTCTGGGCTCTGCATACCCTTGGGGAATCAGAAGAGCTGAAGTTGGGGCCCACTCTGTGTTAGAAGGTGGTTGTGATGAGATGGGAATTGGGGAACCCTGCTGTCGGCTCCCAGCACCAGCAAGGATGCAGGAGTTGAGTTCTCCAAGTTCACTGGTGTTGCAGGCGATGAAAGGTTAGGACCATGCCTGACCCAGCACTGGTGCTGTTTCCTTATGGGTTTATACGAGAGAATAGACAAGAATGACTGTGATTTTTTTTTTTTTTGCAGGATTACCACAGTGTTTATGAAGGCAGAGGGGGCTGGGTGTGTGAGAAGGGCTGGTGTCTTGTGTCTCTTGCTACTATTTTCCCAGATAATTTGGAAGAATGATTTTTGGTGTGAATAACTCCCTGCTTTCTCTCTGTCAGTGGTAGAAAAACAAGTGTTTTGTTTTAAGTTACACCATTGAGACGCTTTATGAGATGTAATAGCATTCTTTTATTTTTGTATTACTCAATATATTTGGCCGCCTTTTCCATTTGGAAGTCCTTACACTCCCAAGCTCTGTTTTTCAAGTCATCATAGCAGGCAGAAGATTGATTGTGTCAAGGCTTGGTATTTGTGCTGGCTCGTGTCTGTTTGGACCAACAGTGCCATTGGGAAAGCCCAAGACTGTTCCCTTCTCCTCCAGCCAGCCCCATCTACCTGGTATACTCCTTTTCACCTTTGGTTTAATGGCTTCAAGGTCATTTCTTCCATGACCTCTGTGCTTAGGTCAGATCTCTGTGTTGATCATTCCCAGGTGCTTTAGTTGGTGTTTCCTGGTAGGCAGTGGCTTCATGAGGCCAGAGACCTCGCTTGCTTCAACTTCAGGCTCTCCTTTGCCTCAACCATGGTGGCTGGCACGTGGTAAGGACAGAGTAAGTCACTGTTCCATGAATGTGTTCCCGATGAATTGATTTCCAGCCACTCTGTTTAATAACAAGTGGTTTGTGGAAGACAAAGAGGATGCTAAGGCATGGTCCTATGGAGTGAAGGTGGGAGAAGGGGAGGCAAAGCCAGGAATATGTATTGATTAAGGTGGGTCCTGATGCGGTATAAACCATCATAGCCAGCACGTGCTGCACTCGCTGCTGTGGCAAACCCGCACTTTTCAGTAGCTTCACATGTCAGAGGCATGTGCTGTGTTCCCTTCATGTCGGAGCACAGCTGTTCACTCATGGATCCTGTACTGGGGTCTCCGGGATCGCTGGGAAGAGGCACAGGGAGCATTGTCGTCTTTGCATCAGGCTTGGCAGTGGTGCCTGTTGCTTCTGCCCACATCCCATTGTCCTGACGTCAGTCACACGGTCATGGCTGTCGGGAAAATGGGGCAGTATAGCCTTCCTGTGTACCCAGGAAGAAGACCATGAGATGGGATCAGTTTCCTTGTGTTTAGGCTCAGCTGCTGAGGTGTGATCAAAACGAAGCACAGCACCTGCCGTGTCGGTAGCCTGCTCCCCAGTAAGCACCCTCTTTCCGCTAGAGTCCTGCAAGAACGCTCGCCCACAAGGACACTTAATTTTGGCATGTCAGGAGGAGAATGTCTTTCATTTAAATCCCAACAAAGAGCTCGTCTTCCTCTTCCTCTTCCTCTGCGCGATTCAGCGGGCTGGATTGAGGAGGAGCAGCTGTAGCGTGCAGTGCGTCCACATCAGATCACGTGCTCCCCCCGGGCGGTGACTCCGCGTCCATGCATTCTTCTGGTCCATGCATTCTGGCTCGCGTCTCGCAGGGTCTGTGTGTGTGCTGCAGTTGGCACCGTTGCTCTCGTCTTCTCCTGGGAAAGAGGTCCACGGTGATGCTGAGGACGAACTGGAGCTGTCTTGCTTCTCACTGTCTGGGCTCAGAGAGGACTGTGGGCCAGTGTGGATGTCTTCAGGAGAGGAGTGAAGTTGCTTTGCAGACAAGTTTTTGGTTTCCTAATCTCAGTTTATTTTCATGCAGAAAAATGATATGAGGAATTGTTTGGAACACATGAAGTATGTTTACCTTATAACGCACTTCCAAAACAACAAAAAGGAAAAGAAGGAAAGATACCCTGGTTTTCTCGCTGTGTCCTTCAGCGTGGTGGCCCTCAGGAGAGGAGCTGAAACCTTCACCTGTCTTGAGTCTTGCTGCCCGCCAACGTTAGGGCCCTGCACAAAGAAGGCGCGGTGGGAAGCTCGGCGGGGCCGGTGGAGTTCTGCTGTTAAGCCTGAGGCCAGGAAGGCTGTCAGCGCCAGACCACGCAGGGGCCTGTAGGTCACGGGACAGCTTTTGGTTTCTTGAGTGCTGGGGAGCCATTGAGAGAATGCAGGCAGGGGGTGAATTCAGGATGAGAGGGAGGATCAGTGATGAAGGAGGATCGCGTGTATCGTGTGTCTTTCGGCTGTTGGGGAAGAGCCGCCAGGGAGAGCGTGAGTGCGAAGGCAGCATGGCGCCCTTCTCCCAGCTGACAGTGAGGGCTCCTCCCTCCTGCACAGAAGCTGCCTGTCAATCAGGAGCTTACCAGCCCAGCTTCAAAGCAGGCAGTGCATTTGGGGTAAATATTTATGAAATGCCAAGCTTCGTGATCAAGATGTATTTTGTTTTTAATGAGCAAATGACTCAGAATTGTTTGAAGTTATTAAAAGATAAATTATTGTGTGCCATCATGGAAAAAGGAAAGAGAAGAAAGTGTAATTTTGCATCCAGCAATTTATTTACAGCTATAATCCGCAAGCAATCAACCTCTTTAAACAAAATTATTTAATTCCTTTTAAAGGCTGGAAATATAAAAATTTAATTTATTTATGGAATCTCATTAAGAGGACTTCTAAAAAGTAAGGTGGTCACCTCAGTTGCTTCAAGGAATGTTAATTGAGAGCACAGGATGCCATAAACACTATGGGCAGTCAGAAACCATTAATACCTGAGTATAAATGAGCAACAAGTCACTTCTAGATTGTATACCTATTACTTAAAAGTTACTTTGTTTTAGAACATCTAGAAAGTGCAAACATTATAAATCTCATCCCTCTAGGGCAAACACTGAATTTCATGTTTTCTGTTATAGCCTGGCACATAGTTTTATGGATTTTTAAAATACATTTATTGGATAAGCAGAGGGAGGGAGGGAGGGAAAGAGAGGGGGGGTGAGAGAGAGCTTGATCTCCCATCTGCTGGTTCACTCCCCCCAAATGCCTACAACAGACAGGACTGAGCCAAGCCAAAGTCGGGCAGTCCACGTCTTCCACCTGGGTGGCAGGGGCTCAACTACTTGAGCCTTCACCACTGGCTCCTAGGGGTCTGCATTTGCAAGAAGCTTGGAGTTGGGTTTCAGGGCCCGGATTTGCGCTTAGGTACTCTGATGGGGACGTATGACTAGACTGAACACCCACTCTGCACATATTTTTATATAGTTTAGAAGTACTAAAGATACAGTTTTCTGTGTTATTTATTTCATGGCACATCACAACAAGCATTTGCATGTATTTCCCCATCCCCGGTTTCAGTTTTAGTGACTGCATTTTCCTGTGTCAGACAGGACTCAAATTTTCTTGCATTTGTTCTGTTTTGATTGACATTTTAGGTAAAACAAGATTCCGAAAATTTAACCGTTGTAAGTCTGAAATCATCTTGTACATCAGCTGTTAAAATAAAACATTACTGGGGAACTGAGACTTTAAAAAAAATCCATGTGTGTGTGTCTCAGAGCTCTGCCACCACCCCCGCCCCAAAAGAAGAAAACCAGATTTTTCTTACAATAACTTAACATTCTTGAGGAATAGTGGGGAATGGATTTGATACCTTACTTCTGACATATTCAGTCACTGGACACACAGCTCCTACCCTGAAACTGGTTAACAAAGAACATCCTCCAAATCTAAGAGAGCTGTTTAGCTCTAACTTAGGGAGACTTCGTGCCTGATTTTAAAACTTATGGTGGATGTCATTTCTGACTTCCTGGCATTCACTCTTCTATGGCATTTAACATACCTATTGCTTTCCAAAAAAAAAAAAAAGTCCATAATGGAAAGTCACTTTAAGTCCTTAAGGTAACCATTACCTATGTTAACCTTAACGCAGGACCTTGCTCTACTGACAGGAAAAGCTTCAGATTTTTCTTCTCTTGCAAATATGACTTGGATTTTGCCCAGAAATGCACAGGAAGCCTGGAAGCTGTTTCTGTGGGGGCATGGGCCCGTGGAAAGGTGGCAGGTCTTAGCAGAAGAAATGACTTTGGGGGAAGCTGGGTGCTGCCAGCTGTTGTCATTTGAATCTTTGGCAAATGAAAGCTCCTCCCCCTTAATATCAGTTACCCATTCGTGGTGGTCCTGAGTGTAAATCCTCCCCAGGGCCCATTTCACCTTACTTCATGCAGGAAAACTCTTAAGGTGCTAAGATATTGCAAACCCTCCCAATCAATTTTCAAAAGCCCACACTGGCAAACAATGGCCCCCAGGCCACATGTGGCCCAGTGCCTTTCTTTGTAAATAAAGTTTTATTGCAATGCAACCACATGCATTTGTTTATGCGTTGTGTGTGGCTGTTTTTTCCTACTACAATGGCAGAGTTGAGTAGTTAAATAGAAAGCTTATGGCTGCAAAGCCTGAAATGTTCACTTGGTTTTCCTTTATAGGAACAGTTGATCAATCTCTGTTCTAAATTATAACTAAGATATAGTAAAATGCCTCATGTGTGTTAGCCACTATCCCATTCTATAAAAATGTGTACAACATTGATTACCCAACAGTTAATATAGGTTTAGCATACATTTTGTTTTCTTTGAAATGTGACATTTTTGTTTTTGCCACCAAGAACATCTGAAACACATTCCCTTTGGTCCTTGCTGGCTTTTCAAAACCTCTGTGGAAGTTCCCAACATTCTACCCATTGTATTGCAATTTGACACTTTGCCCTCACACTTTTTTTTGTTGCAAATGTTGTGTTAAATTTGGAGGATGTTAGATTTTTCACTTTTAAGCAGCATCGAAAAATGTTTTAACTTAGAAATATCTATTTTCCATAAATTTTGGATATTAAAAACCAATTAGGGGCTGGCGCTGTGGCTCCTCTTCCGATCCAGCTCTCTGCTATGAGGTGGGAAAGCAGTGGAAGATGGCCCAAGTCCTTGAACCTCTGCACCCATGTGGGAGACCTGGAAGAAAGCTCCTGGCACCTGGCTTTGGATCGGCGCAGCTCTGTCCGTTGAGGCCATTTGTAGAGTGAACCAGCAGATGGAAGACCTCTCTCTCTGCCTCTGCCTCTCCTTCTCTGTAACTTCACCCACCTTTCAAGTAAAATAAATAATTCTTTAAAAACCAATTAGGCAGTTAGCAAGGGAAATGTCAACTGGATCAATGTGCTTTGGTACTTGCTTGTACTTCACTTCTTAGAGGGTCAGTAGTATCATCTGTAAAATGGGAGTCAGATTTACTCACTGGGCTACATGAAGATGAAATAAGGAAAGACTTGCCTGACACACTCAGGAAAATCCTCAGCTGTTCCTTTCCCCTTTTCCACCCTGAGCATACTTAAAGGAACGGATGGTCACCAGAAGGAAATACCTTCTGGAATATTTCCAATTCCACAGCACTTTTACTGGCCCAGGTATGCCCAGAGACTATCAGAAAGTCCCACATGTTTGAGAGTACTAGAAGCTGTAACAACAACAACAAAACCACAGAGGCTTAGCCCAGTGCAGGTGTACCCACTGCAGGTGTATCTTAGGCAGTTCAAAGCTGGCACTGGTTTATGGGGACAGGAATGGTAGTGGTTCCGTGCCGTACATGCTCTTCCCAGAACTGGACTTCTCTGGCCCAGTGGGTCCTGTATCTTAGAAACCAGGAATTGTCCTCTCGGTGTACAATCAAAGTGGGAGAGAGGGTGTTAGGGTGGTGCCAGAGGACTCAGGATCCCAGTAGAAGAAGCAGTACCCACTTCCGACTATTTGACCAGAACTCAGCCACACAAGGCCCCACCCAGCCACACAGGATGCTGGGAGATGCAGTCTAACCAGGTGCCCAGGAAGAAGAAATGCACGTGGTGGGCATCCCCCCAGTCTCTGCCACAGACAGAATGTACTTTGTAGAGAGATTGTGGGGGCGGGTGCTTAGCACACACCAGCTGCCCAAGGTGCCGATTATCTAAGAACCTGTCTCCAACAGGTGCCCGTCAAGTAGCAGTGCTCAGAGGTGCTCATGATGGCCAGGCACCATTTATCTGGTACTTGGTGAAGTATATTTTAAAAATTAGCCTGCAGTCTGAATCTGCCTCCCACGTGTTGTGTGCCATTTAGGCATTTTGGCATTCTAAAATTACAGATCTATCTCTAGCGAGTAAGTTTAGAAATACATACTTAAGAAACATTGCATGCGGCATGCAATGACATTTTCATTCCCAAAGTGATCTGCATGGACTCGTATTTATTTTGCTTTCTTTATAAAATCAGAACTCACACACAGTATTGAGGAGAATTCTTCATCCGGATGGCAGATCGAGCGTTTGTTGAAATAGTAGCACTGTTATTTAATTCAAATTGAACCTCTTATAATGAACCACACTGGGAGTATTTTTCTTTTTCCAACACCTCTAATAGATCTGAGCACACTTTTTTTTAAAAAAAAAAGTTATTTAGTTCGAATTATGATTATATGAATATTTTAGGATTATAATCACCATTAAACGAAGGACAAAATTTATCATACCAAATTAGGAAATTAATTTAAAGTAGAAAGAACTTGATCACAAGGTTTAGTAAGACTTGAAACAAAATGTATAAGAGCATGCTAAGGAACCCTTTAAAGAAACAACAGTACAGTTTTACATTCAGTTTGAAAGGATACACCTGCATTTATTAATGTTTATGAGGATCATATTTGAGACAGTTTAATCAAAGATCAGTCTTTTCTAAGGCTGAAAGAGCACATGAAAGCAGACTGGTCCTTCCATGGAAAAATTCACTTAAAGTCTAACCTTGCTCTCGCAAAGTTAATGAAGTTTATTTGAAATAGAAGTTGCTCTTGACCATGTTGACCCAGGGCTCTCAGTTCAGAAGTCAAGCCCGTCCCTGGACATGTGTGATTCAAAATATTCCTTGCCTGGTACTCGTGGCATTTCCTGCCGCCTGTCACTTCGTCCTTGACCGCGTTGGAGGCAGAAAACGAGTTGACCAGGTTGGTTTTTCCAAGCAGCCGTGCCTTATTTTCGTGCGGTGCTTCTTTGTTATGTGCGAGTTCACATTTGCTATTCATGAAACACATTTTAATCAGTGACCATATCAGACAAATGGAAGCTAAGCGCTGGTTAGTATGTTGAAAATAAACATGAGGGTTCTCATTAATGTCGCTGTCTGAATAATTAGTTGAGCATCGAGTCCTGAGCCGCAGTGAGAGCAGGTTGGCTTCTCCCTGGAACGACAGGCTGACAGCCCTGTCTTGGAGCGCGGTCATTAGTGTGGCCCGCCGTCAATGTCACGTTACTGTGTCACATTAGTGTCCCCTTAGCCGAGAAGCCAGACCTACAAATTATCCTCCCACATCCCTGCAAACTGTATTTGTGAAACCTGCGATCAAGTGTGAGCAAATTATTAGCACGGCTCATAAATTAACTAGTTTACAGGCTTATAACATTTTACAAGTAGATAATAAAGGGCCGAAAAGTTTTCCATTTGCTTTGCCCTGATGTGAAGGCTGGGATGTGCTGACTTCCACGCGAGGAGTCCACCACGAGCAGTGTTTGTGAAGAGCAGCACACACAGGCCGGGGTGGCGGAAGCAGTGTTCGCAAATGTAGACCGAGCGGGAGGAAGTGGAAGTCCACTGCAGACAATATCATTAACTTTGTTATCTCATTACTCTGATGAGCCGATGACAGTGGTCCCCTCTCCCGGGGTGGCAGTTGTTCATTAATGAGTTCACCAATTAACTTTGAACAATTACAGCCTTTGCTGCCTGAAATTATCCTAAAAAGTATATTTGATGCATTCTTATCAGAGTCCTAAGCTGCCTTGTTTCAGAGGAATAATGCCAACACAGCACATCATAAGTGAATGAAGATTTTTAAGCCATGATACATAAGCACACAGGTTAGGGACACGAGACAACCAACACCTAGAAAGCACACTGTGGACAAACATGGCCTGAATTTATCTCGGATCTATGGGAGACACCCTCTGGAAGTACCATCTCTTAACTCTCTCCTGAGCTCTGGTGGACAGACGGACAGCGCACGGAGTTTCTGGAGAGATGTGACTATTCGAATCAGAAAACTTCATGGAGCTCCTTCTCAGTTTCAGCTGCTCCGTGTGACTGGGTTTGGAGGCATGCACACTCACAGCGTAGTGACTGGGTTTGCTGTTGAAAGAGAACCACACACATCCTGCACTGCATGCTGTCACCTCTTTCTGTGGTTGCGTTTTCTGATGTGAGAGAGTCCCTTCTGTAATCCCAAGGGCCTTCTGGGTGGCATTATCTTCTCAAGGATCTGTACAGAAAAGAGCTGGCCTGGGAAACCTTGCTACTGACAGCGTCGCGCAAAACCTTTCTGAAAGTGCTTGGGGGATGAGTTGACTTGTTTACCAGCAACTTGAACTTCCTTGGAATTAGATTTGGTAAATGGTCTACTAATAACCCAACTCGGGCAGGAAGGCGTGCAGTCCTAGCACGTGCAGTGCTGCAACCATGAGGAGGCCGTGGTACATCTTCTGCATCTCACAGGCAGCTACAGGGGGGTGGGGCTGACAGGAGAGAGCTTGTCCATTTATTGATTTGGGGTTGGGGAGAGGCGTGCGTGCGTGTCCCCTGCTGCTTCTATGGGATGCACTGGGAGAGGCTAAAAGACCAAAACTTAAAGTCATCATCTGGCCTCATGGGGCTTCACACCCTTATTTCTCACAGTGTGTTCATATTATGAGAACTTAGCCTAAGAAATAGGACATTTTGCCAAGTTCAAGGACACTAAGTGAGTGGTAGTGCCGTCAAGACTGGGAGTTTCTATCCTTCTACTGTAATTCTGTACTGAACTCAGGTTATAACGCACTAGGCCGAATGCTGGGTCTTGAAGGGAGGGAACAAGATCGCACTTGGACTCACGACTCTGTGCTGAGGTTCAGAGTGGCGTGCAGCCGGGAAGGCCGAGGCTTGTGCGTCTGTATCTTCTGTGTAGCATCACAGCCTGCACATTCTCTTAACCTCGCCTTTTCTTTTTGCTTTCAGTGTCTCTCGGTGTGTTGCGGTCCTGTGGCGTTATGCATGCCCCCTACCTGTGACTCCAGGTTTTTTATGGCTCTGAGACACGTTACAAGTTCAGGGTAAGTGGCAACCACCACCGACACCATATTCGGCCAAAGAATTGCCCTCCTCCTGGGCAGGCGATGCAGTAGTTGGTGATCCCATAGCGAACAGTGGCTGATCTCATTAACAGGCAGCACTGCCAGAAGCTCTTGGGCATCTCGTGTATATGTTGCTCCCCGCCCCCCACTGGCTTTGTTGTTTTATGAAGAGTCCATAACTTGATCTTGTTGGTAGGAAGGTGACCTAGGCAGGGTTGGTAGACTCTCGGTATGCTCACCTTCTTGGCTGTGCAGTCTCTCTAGCGACTAGCCAGCTCTGCTCTCGTAGCACAGAAGTAGCCATGTCCAGTGCACACACCAACAGGTGTGACTGTGCTCCTGGGAGCCCTTGTTCACAAACAGGGGCCATGAGCCATATTCAACGTGAAGGCCGCCTGTAACCTGTTGCATCAAAGCAGGGGGAGGAACCTGTAACCCGGACACCTCTCTGGGTTGCTAGTGGCTCTGTCTCCGAGCAGTCCATCTCTCTGGAAAAAACAGCCGTAAAATACACTCCTGCCTCGCATACCTTGCAGGGCATAGCTGCGAAGTTGAAACCAGATAAAATGTATTTGAAAACGCTTTGAACGTTTCCACGCTGCGCACGCACGGCTCCGTATAGTCATTCTGGCTCACTTCGAGGAGTGTGCCTTCTTCACCTTTTTAATCACATTGGGCTTTCATGAGCTAAATGAGTGTGGGGAAAAGCGCGTTTATTTT
Source organism: Oryctolagus cuniculus (assembly GCF_964237555.1). Classification (NCBI taxonomy): domain Eukaryota; kingdom Metazoa; phylum Chordata; class Mammalia; order Lagomorpha; family Leporidae; genus Oryctolagus; species Oryctolagus cuniculus. Next base: position 77,877,723 of record NC_091441.1, read on the forward strand.
CTGAGTAATGTGGTTTGTCTGCCGGTTCCTTCTCTTTTACAGTTGATGGACAAGCTGTTGAAATGTCTTTTTAGTATCAAATATGGATGAAGGGATATACGGGGTAGATTATGGCAGGCTAAAGATCAAATGCCAATGAAGAGCGATTAAATTTCCTTTAATCATCAGAATCTGAGCGTGCTTTAAGATCTTCCACCTTTAATACAGGCCTTAATAAATAATAATGCTTTGGATGTCTACAAGTATGTTTGAATTTCACAAGTCGTGCATGTCAAAACATAGAGACAGGTTAGGCAAACACGCTGCCCCAGACCAGCAGTGCTCATTAAGGGAAAAAGTCAGACCCAAACAAACAGCTTTGGGAATAGAGGAGGAATAAAATCCCGATCCACGAATTTTCTAGGTTTTTTATTTTTCTTCCTGAAAGTCATCGTGTAGACATGTTTTCCTATCATTCTATCAGATAAGAATGATTTTCTAGTAACAGATAACGACTGCCCAAAAAAGTTGCTTGAACATCTCTCTCATGAAGACATCTGGCGAGAGTGGTGTGCCTTCCTCCTCTTTCACCTGTTCGGTGGTGTTGCTGCACTCTCAAGGTCACGGCGTGGCTGCTGGCTCTCTGGCCATCGCCTCTGCATCCTGAAGGAAACAGCCTGACATTCCAGCAACACAAGAGTAGTCCTACCCGTTGAGGCAGACCTCTTGAAAGAGCTCTCCCGGTAACTTTCCCCCGGGTCTTCTGCCGCCGTCCCGTTAGCGACCCCTCCCTGTAAGGGCGTCTAGAAAACGAAGCCTTTAACTTGAGCAGGTGGGTGTCCCGGGTACATGCTGGACACTAATACTAAGGAGGAAAAGGGGGCTGGTTACTGAGTGTCAGTTGTGGTTCCTTACACAAAATCATGACGGTGATTTTTCTTACGTGTTTTTAAATTTTCAGTGACTCCCTAGTGTGTTCTGTTGACGCACGTGTTGTTTGTTTTACACATGTTAGAGCTTCAGCCTGTGTGATTCCCGGCAGAGATACACATCTCAGTAAATACCGTAGGACCACAGCATCCTTACTAAAAGTGCCGTGGCAAACCTAAGCAATACGTCCCCCGCCCCCCCCCCCCAAGAGCACTATACATTAAATTTCAGAGCTGTACATACACCACAGTGTTTTCTTCCCATGGATACATGCTCGTGTCAGGCCTGAGGACCAGTGTGAGGTTCCTGGCTATGTGCACACTTGTACCCGCGGCTGTTAGCCCCAGTAAGTGCACAGCACCTCGCTGATGGCTTCTCACTGTTCCTCTGTTCTTAGGACAGCTCCAAGACCTGGGCTGAACCATTCCCCTGTGCTTTAGAATGTATTCTCTGCCTCTGCTGGCCTGTGATGATGTCCATGAAATGTGTGAACACGTTCTCAAGCACAGAGTGCATTCCTGCTGTGGGTGCCGCGAAGTAGCTTGCCGAAGAGTGCCTGCTCTGCCCTGCAGGCCTTAGATTCAAGTCCCACCTCTTCCACCTGCTGCCTGAGCCACCCTGGGCTGGTTACTCAACCTTTCTGGCCCGCAGCCACCTCAGATGGGAAATAGGGACAATCATAGGAGCAGGCTGACTGTGAGGAGTGAGTGAGACGTTGAAAGAACTTCCCAAAGGCCCTGGCATGCGGTGAATGCGCATGGGCATGTTGCCCTGGGCACCCCAGGTGAGGTGGTTGAGGTCCCTGTCGTCCAGGCCCCTTTAGCATCCTCTGGCTGTTGCGTTGGTGGATGTCTTCCTGGTGGACGATGTCTGTTTCCCAGCCCAGGGCTTCTCCCCTGGCGTTCCCTTGTGAACTCTAGCAGAGGCTTGGGGAGGTGGCCCTCCTGTCCATGTTCCAAGATGGCCGCAGCCCTGTGTACGAGTGGCCACCTCCGCTGCCGGAGCTCAGATCTCTGGGTCCCGTGTTGACGCCTTCTCCCAGAGATGTGCAGTTCTTTGTCTGTTCCGTTTTTGACTTACGCAGACCGTGGGCTTGCCTCGCAAGCAGAATCCACTAACTGCTTTCAAGTTGGCACCGCTGATGATGATCTGACACCGTAGGGTTTCGCTTGTGCAGGCTGTTGCTGCATGATGTCAGTCTTCTGCCTCGTGCCCTTTCTCTGCTTCTGTGCTGACTGTGCACAGCAGGCCCTGGGTGCCCACACATTTTCTTAGGATTGGCCCTCAAAGGACAGTGTCCCCCACGTACAGAAGCTGCTGCATCACTGTGGCAAAGATCGTGGATGGGGTGGTTGACAGCGTGTCCCAAAGATTGGGTCGCAGTGGTGGCTTTGGGACCGTGCCTGTCTCTTGAGTTCTCCAGCACTGTTGAGTGACACGGGTGGGAGTCTTACCCACCTGTAGTGAGGATCCTGCAGCGATCACTTCGTGAACAGGGACTCCGCCTCAGGGAGGCTGCGCCGAGCCTTCCTTGGGCCGGGTCCTGGGTCTGCATCCCACTGACACTGCTTTGACCGGGCCCGCTCTGTAGCGATAGTGGCCTGAAGAGCCTGCCTGTTCAAAAGACTCTTGGAAATTGCGCTTCTGCCACTTAGTTTGCAATATTTTCCATAAACACCCTCACTGTGCGCTGATGGCACACCCCGTCCTTGCCCCTGGACCATCGAGGAGTCGGCATGGACTGAGCTCAGTGTGCTCCAGCACTCCTGTTCACAACCCATCAGTGCCCAGTTCCAACCCCATCTCCTTGGGGAGCTCTTTGCCGACTGCTGATGTTAAAGGAATGGCCCTACCCCATTCTCAGTATTCTTGCTCTTGTTTGTTTCATTGATTACCACCTCTGTCACTTGGTGAACACACCTCTCGACCAGATAAGTAGCAAGTAGCAGGTCGGTTTCATTCTTTGTGGCTTTCCTGGTGCTCACAGTGCCTGGGATGTGACAGGCACGCGCACAGTCAGGCTTTGTTGAATCAGTCCGTGTACAGTTGGGGGTGTCCCTGTGAATTTCTCTGTTTGCAGGGCTGTACCTGGGTGAGGGAGTCATCACCTTTACTGTAGGAATGGGGGACCACCCTTGGGTTTTCTCTGGGAGCGTTCCACTCCTTCCGCTTGGAAGGGGCTGTGCATCATCTTCCGCATGAAGACAGAATCATTTGCATTTGGTCCTAAATCATATTGGGGCTGGAGGTGGAGGTTGATTAACAACGTTGGCTTCCAAGCTCAAATCCTAGTGCTCTCATTCACTAGCTGGTTGTCCTTGGTTGGATTATTTTGTTTCTCTGGGTCTCAGTTTCATAGCAGTATTACCCATCTCAGAGTGTTCTTACAAGGGTTAAATGATACCTGTAGAATGCTTTGCCCAGGACCCTGAATAGAATAACTGTGCTGTTGATTTAGAAAAATCAGTAAACACTCTCAAGAGCTGTGCTGGTATATCTGTCAACCTGCCCACATTATAATACGCAAGGCAGGCTCACTTTATAAAGAAAAGGGGCTTGTTTTAGTTCATGATTCTGGATTTTCACCATCTAAGGTCAGGTGGCTCTGTTGGTTCAGCCTCTGATGATGACGTTCTTGCTTCCAGAGTCCTGAGGTAGCACAGGACGTTCCCAGGCAAGAGACAGTGTGTTTCTGTCTACACCTGTCTCCGTGTGGATGCTTCCTCATTGCAAAACCACCAGGATTCAGTTTTGGGGGCTCCATCCTAATGATCTATTACAATCTAATCACTTCTCAAGAGTCTTACCTCTAAACACCATAATGGGATTAAATTTCTACCCTCTTAGGATTGTTAACGTGAGATTTTGAGAACCAAATTCCTGCATGAGTTCAGGTGCCCAAATCATATTCAAACCATAGCAGCCAATGAAATTCCTCTTGAGTTTTCTTGCCATCTCCACATTAGAGGTGGCAGAGATAGCAAAGAATGTTGATTCCTCACTGTAGGTGCTCATGCGTCAGGTGCTGCATTGACCTGAAAACTAGAAAGTAAAAACTGAGCCAACACTGGGGTAGTTTGTTTTCTGAGTGTTGGCTTGTTGGCTGTTGGATACTTAATGCCCTGTCTCAGATAATACAAGCTGTGTACCTCACCCACTGGGATGCCTTAGAGTTTGAAGCCTGACCCACATCCGCAAAACCTTGGAAATGTGGAGTTTAAGGTGCTGCCCTGTCAGTAAGCCATCTTGTTGGGGATTTGGTTCACCTTTAAGATAATCAGAGCTGGTTTGATATCTGCCTTGCAGTGGAAAGCGTTTTAAATTTCTATAAGTTCTCTCCATTATTTTTTAAAAGTACACTAGATATATCTGTCCTGAAAATTCACACACTCCTCTTTTGATTGAAAATCCAAGCCTATATAGGTGGAAAGGAATGAGATATAAATATCTTTCATTGTGAACACCAATTTCTTTCACCTGCTTAAAGACGATGGTCTATTATTTGTGCTGTATTGTTCCAGCATGTCAGTGGTTGACATGTGTTATTCATTGTGATTTTGTGATGTAAAAGTTAAAGCACGGGAAGAAGCAGGCATTTAGCCTGGCAGTTAAGGTGCCCATGTCCCACATCCCTTACTCCACACTGGAGTACTTAGGTTCAAGCCCCATCTCTACTCAAGACTCCAGCTTCCTGCCAATGCGAGTCTGGGATGCACCAGTGATGACTGACGTAATTGCGTCCCTGACACCCCAGTGGGAAACCTGCTCAGCATGCCCAGCTCCCAGCTTTGGCAGCCAGCTGTTGCAGGCCTCTGGGGGAGTGAAACAGTAATCGGGGCTCTGTCTCTATGCCTCTCAACAGAAAGAAAAAGAAAAAGGCTAAAGCACAGATAAGGGCCCAACTCTCTTTGTATCACATAACTTTTTATTTTCGGTGGAAAAGGTTGAAATATATCAAGCCACATATTCTTATGAAATGACTTGTTGAATAAAAGGTGTTACCTAAGACATTAAAGTGATCATTTATGTTATTAATTATACCCTTTCAACTTATAAACATAGCGGGGCTGGAGCCATGGCTCACTTGGTTAATCCTCCGCCTGTGCTGCCGGCATCCCATATGGGTGCCAGGTTCTAGTCCCGGTTGCTCCTCTTCCAGTCCAGCTCTCTGCTGTGCTCCTGGAGGGCAGTGGAGGATGGCCCAAGTGCTTGGACCCTGCACCCATATGGGAGACCAGGAGGAAGCACCTGGCTCCTGGCTTCAGATTGGCGCAGTTCCAGCTGTAGTGGCCAGTGGGGGGTGAACCAATGGAAGGAAGATCTTTCTCTCTGTCTCTCTCTCACTGTCTAACTCTATCTGTCAAATAAAAAAAAAATAACAATACATGCTTAAGATAGGGTTGAAGCCATCAACTTTGGTTCTCTGTGTCATTTTTAGTAAAGAAAGAGATAAAATCTAACACATGTCAGGCAAGGTGAGTGACCAAATAAAGAAGAGCTTTTGCTGGACTCCAAGGAAGCTTCTGGGTAGCTAACATCCAAGTTTTCTGCATCTCCAAAAATACATAACACCTGTCTCCAGTATTATTTCAGAAATTGAAATAATAATCCCCGAAAAGGGAAGCAGATCCATGCGATCGGAGACTTGGGAGGGCTGCGTGCATGGGACCCTGGCAGGCTCCTGGACCTTACCCTGCCGTCTCCCCAGTGCCCTGGTGCCTGAGGATCTGCAGGAAGCCCTGGGAGCTTGCTGGGACACCTCCCCTGCAGTGTATTGATCTTTTGTTATATCCTCATGGTCTGGTTTGGGGCAGTGGCCTCCTGGGGCCGGTGACACTGGTCCAGGTGTGCTGGGTTGCGTCTCTTAGTGCCAGTGGCCTGTACCCCTGGTGTGCTGGGAGCCTGTGCCTCATCTTCATCCATATCTGTCCCAAGTCATTTAATCCTTCCAACTTCATGTCCCCTCCCTAACCACGGCAGTCTCTGCATTTACTCTAGAATAAGTCCCGCTCCGGCCTTCTTGGGTTCATTTAAATATGTGTACCTAGAATAATTTGCATTTCATACTATTACTAATACCCCGCATATATGATTTCCTCTTTCTCCCTTAAAATTGAGTGAGAAGAAGGGGAGCTGTCTAAGCTCATGCAAAAGCTAAACCTGAGAATTCCAGCCGAGAGCAGTCATTCAGAGAAACACTCTGGCTTCTGAAGCATCTGCTGTCTCATCTCTGTATTTACTGAGAATTAGGTATCCGCCAGACCTGATTCTAAGCACTGGGTGTTTGTTAACTCAAAATAACTCTGTGAGGTAATTATATCCTAAAGGCCCATTTTACAGATGAGGAAACCGAGGTGGGGAGTTAAATGACTCACAAAGATTCCTCTGTGTGGAAGGCCCAGAGCTGTGATTTGAACCGGAAACTTCCTTGCTCTGGTGACCTGGCTGTACCGCTGTGCCACTGGGTCTTCCCCACGCGAATGTTTTGTTGGGGTGTGGACAGGTAGGCATTGTCTTGCTGCGACATAGGGTCTCCATCCTGGTGCTGCCCGTCTGCTGCATGTTGAGCCTTGGGACCTCAGTGATCCTACTCGGCTGTTGCAAATCCTGTTAATGCAAGAGCTATGGGAACAGCCAAGACTGCGCCAGTGTGAGGAACAAGGACAACCGCTGCATTGGCATCCTTCCACCTCCAGTTGGATGTGCCTGTTAAGACATTTCCTCTAGGTCTTTGAGTCATTTTTCTCTGGTCCATTATTCTAATTAACCTCATCTCTGTAGCCCGCATTTGATCTCAGATTAGCCTCTGACCACCCAACAATTGATTTGTTCCACTCAATCACCTGTGTGAAAAAGTGTGGCTGGCGAGAGGGTCTCCTTCCCAAAGCATCCGTTCGCTACCTCGGGCTTTTCCCAGCCAGAAGGTGCAGAATGCCCCTTTAGATTTGGGGAGCACTCGGCCGGCGCCGCAGCTCACTAGGCTAATCTTCCTTGTGGTGCCAGCACACTGGGTTCTGATCCCGGTCGAGGCGCCGGATTCTGTCCCAGTTGCCCCTCTTCCAGGCCAGCCCTCTGCTGTGGCCAGGGAGTGCAGTGGAGGATGGCCCAAGTGCTTGGGCCCTGCACCCCATGGGAGACCAGGAGAAGCACCTGGCTCCTGCCATCGGATCAGCGCGGTGCGCCGGCCGCAGCGCGCCGGCCACAGCGGCCATTGGAGGGTGAACCAACAGCAAAAGAAGACCTTTCTCTCTCTCTCACTGTCCACTCTGCCTGTCAAAAAAAAAAGGGGGGGAACAAGATTTGGGGAGCACTCACCTGGAGCCTTTCTATTTATCCACCTGGGTGAAGGATCTGAGGTACTGAGTGGTGGCCCTGGCTAAGAGAGTCAGAGACCTTCAGTTTCTCGGGCAGTAGAATTACAGATTGACGTGCAGTAGGCCAAGGATTTCGAACTTCAGGCGTTACTAAAATATTCAGCTTGAAACAATACAGGAAAGCCAGTTCCAAGGGACCACAAATGAGTGATTTTTACGTAAGGGGTTTGAAGTATCAAAATCTGTAGTTAATGCAGAGAATAGGCTACTTTGAACACTGCCTGCAAAACTTGGGAGATCTCTGGTTCTAAGGGATGCTGGAAAGTCGGATGGTAGGACCAGCTTCGGGACATCCGGAGCAGAAGGTCCACCTCTCCCCACGGAGCTTCAGTCTCCATCTCTCGGCTGTGCTGTGCTCCATGTTGGATTCTTTCATGAAAGTGTTTCCCAGATAAGCATTCATGAATCTGTTTTCATCTCATCCCCAGCAGCAGACTCTTTCCTTCCTCAGTGATTGGTCTGCTGTGTGCCCTGTGCCTGTCGCTGAAGCTTTTCTCTGGGACTGGGGCAGGACTGGGTGGCAGGAGGTGTGATGGCACACTTGGCCTGTCTCCATAGCCAGCGGGTGGTGTGTGGTCTACACAGAACAGTGAAAAGTAGGTGAGAGGGGTGCTGGTTTCAGAGGAAAGGGGCAGAATTCTGGGAATGGGACTGTGTGTGTCTGCTGTGTAAGACAACATCCTTGATGCACGGCAAATACATGGAACTTGCAGGGTGGATAGAACCCACTCCGGCTAGCCTACAACTAAAAGCCATCTAGGAGGGTTTTTCTCACAACATTGTCTTCCTAACACTGGGACATCTCCAGTGGCTTCGCTACCTCGAATGTGGGCTCTGATTGAGAAATACTGCCATACCTTACACTAGAGGAGCCTGGAGTTCACTCACTACCTGCTTTCCTCTTCTTTATCCTCCTATCCACCCATCCACCTGCCGTCTGTCACTGGCGTCCTAAGGCAAGGTATTTGGTTTCAGCATCCTTCTATCTCTAGCTAGACAGAAAGGTCAGTTATAATTAGGTGACAGAGAAGCTACAAGAACGCTGCTGGGGTTGAGGAGGGGTTGCTGGAGGGACATTGGAAGACTTCCCAGGAATGAGACAACAAGTGTAGTGTCCACACATAAACAGGAATGTGGTCAGGCAGCCAAGGGGAGAAAGGTGGGATTGATGGACTTAAACGTCGTTAGTCTACCGATAAATTCTCTGTTACATCCAGACTTTGAATTACCTAGGGAAACTGGCTTGTAAAGTATGTCAGCCCAGTGGAAGCGACGTGTCTTCCAGGTCCCATCAGCAGTGTAAGTGATGGGAGTGATGAGCTGCTGGTGGAAGGTGTCTGTACAGGTGAGCCCTTGGCATCTTTCAGTTAGCCCTTGTCTTCTGCCTCCTAATCAGTTCATAATAAATTGATAGAGAAATCTGGACAAGTTAAATAGTGGAATTGCTAAAATCACTTCCCCCAATATTTGGAAGGTTGTTTATTCATAGATTCTTAGGGGCAAAGAAATATTCTGAGCCTTGATTTTGTTATCTGGTTCTGGAGAATAAAAACGGTACCTTATTTTTAGGTTATTTATTTAGGTTAGCACTGAGGCGGTGACCAAACATCTCCAGCCACGTGCAGCAGGGACGGTGGTCCTGGCCCCACAGCCCTTCACAGATGTTACTTGTAGCTGTCGGGAAGCAGCTATGGTTTTTACCTCTTCGGTTGTCACAAGCTTAAAAATGAATTTAGTTATGTCGGTTTAACTAGTTGATGTAAGAAATATTTTTCTGTGTGCCCTGAGTAGAATGTAATTTGTTTTGTTCATTTTCACATATTAGTTATATTGTAAAAGTGGAAGACACTAAAGATGGTGAGATTTAGTAAGGAACTTTAACTACACATGCTTTTAATGCTTCCCTGAATTAATAATTTTCATGTCCATCATATTTTCTCCTTGGCCCACAATTCATCCCATATTTGGATCTTGGCACATGACGACTTGGTTAATTAGGCAGTCTGTTAACTCTGATTACTAAGTTATAACAGATCAGTGTGGAAGCATCACTGTGCAATTTGGATTAAAAGCCTCTTCATTTTATCAAAACAAATTTACATTTATGGATAAGTACATTGAAATGGATTACGTTAAAATGATGCGTTTCATAAGGAAAATTTAAAAAGCATAAAGAATTATTTCCTCCTCCTAAGTTATTTTTTATTATGACATTCATCACACTATCTTTCACTGGGAATAGACCGAAAAGCTTGGAATTTTCTTTTGAGGCTTGAAAATTATAGCTGCTTTAATCTGTCTATTATACATATATGATGGAGGTCTCGCATTTGTACTTAGGCGTAATTTAGTGTAGTGGTACGTGTTGTGTTCTAGTTCTTACCATTGTGGCCTCTGATAGCGAAGTCTGTCGAAATGTCTGTTGATTGTGGTGGGGGATTGGTGGGTGATATTCAGGCTGGCTTTGTTGACAGCTGCAGACATTGATGGTTATTAAATACCGATGGGCCTCTGTGGTCCCAACTCTTTCTTCCCTAATGGCTCCTCCTATGCTAAGGGCAGTTGAGGTATCAAGAACGTGTCTGCTGGCTGCAGCTCCACCTCTGCTTCCCTTCTCTCCTTTCCCAGCACTAACACGTAGCCTTGTGGAAAGTGAACAGACAAGTCAACACAAGCAACATGCACCAGACCCAGTGTGCCCTGGGATCTGTGTGAGTGACCCCCCACGATTCTGTCAGGGATGGGTGACATTCGTAAGATGCCACCTCACCCCACACACTTAGCTACATGTGGGCACACACACACACTCAACTAGCCACTTACCATATCCTGTAATGCTGGTGTCACCTTCAATACAGGGGTGCTTTCAAAAATTCATGGAAAGTGGAAGTGAGAGGTAAGTTGATTTTGATGCAAATTTTTTCAAATCTATGCATAATTTTTCATAATGTACTTTTTCCATGAGCTTTTTGAAGACTCCTGATACGCATCGATTTCAAAGCTCCTTTGAGCCCGAATTTAACTTCTCTTTTAACTCCATTTTCCACAAACTTTTTGAAGTGCTTTCACACAAGTAAGTGTACGTAAATGGCTATGTAACAACTAGATAATTTACTTTTAAATAATTACTAGATACAGCAATACTCTATTATCTGAGGAGGATACATTCCAGTACCCCAGTGGACGCCCAAAACTGTGACTACTACCATCTACAGCATCTCCCCTCTGTGGATAGTACGGGTGTATCCTCAGCTTTGTTCCTGCACATCTATACCTGTGATAGCTTACTTTATATAAATCAGCACACTAAGAGACGAACAACAATAATAAAACAGTACAAGCATAACAATATAACTTTTTACAACTTTAAGTAATAAAAGTTAACTCGAAACTTATGAATTGTTTATTTCTGCACTTAAGACTTTTGTCTCACAGTTGACCACAGATTACCAGAATCAAGGAAAGTGAAACTGCAGATAAGGAGGGGAACTAAATCCAATCCAGGGCCTCATTGGAACATATTTTTAGGAGGTGATGAATAGATTTTTGTTAAAGACTGTTGGGTAGAGAAGTTTAAGCACCCCCAGAGGCCTACTCCCAGGCTCCTAGGTTGCTCTTAGAACTGTTCCAACAACTAAGATCCTGTCTAATCTTGCAACCATTGGAATATCTGTAGTTGGTAAATTTAATGTTTATTCTTTGAATGCACGTGTTGAAGTCTGGCCGTCAGGAATTTCATGTGCTAGTACCATGGGAATTAGAGAAACCAAACAGAGAAAAATCTGTAACTTTTAGTGATCCTTGGATCTTGTCGATGGTTCATATTGGCATGACCAGAGGCTGGAGATAGGAGACCTAGTTGTTTACTTTCATTCATCAGTAGCACCTAGTTTATTTAATACTGGCTTTTCTGAATCTAGAAAACTTTTTTTTTAGATTTTTATTTATTTATTTGGCAGGTAGAGTTTAGACAGTGAGAGAAAGAGAGAAAGGTCTTCCTTCTGTTGGTTCACTCCCCAAATGGCCACAACGGCCGGTGCTGTGCCAATCCGAAGCCAGGAGCCAGGTGCTTCTTCCTGGTCTCCCATGCAGTTAGGCCATCCTCCACTGCCCTCCAGGGCCACAGCAGAGAGCTGAACTGGAAGAGGAGCAATTGGGACTAGAACCCGGCGCCCATATGGGATGCCAGCGCTGCAGGCGGAGGATTAATCAAGTGAGCCACGGCGCTGGCCCCAACAAGACTCTTCTAATATTGTAGGCAGATGCAGAGGTTTGCTTAACTCAGAATGGAAGTTGGGACTTTATGAATCATTCTTTTTTAATTAACTGGAAGCAGTATGCAATAATTGCAGGTGACTCCTGTTTTGGAGGGCTTTATGGCCAGTTGTTGAAAGGTAAAGGGACATTCTGGGCTCTCACTGAATGGATCTGAGTGACAGTCAGCATGAATAATTTGGTTTCCTGCTCACTTCCCTACTATCCCGTGCCTTCATAAAAGAAGAACCAAATAAGGAATTGTTAAAAATCCAAACTGTTCTGGATCATATTAATTTTTATAGCCATTTTCAAAGAGGCTGTTTGACACAGAGATGTACTCTGCGACGTTTATATGTGAGGTCAAGATTTCAACCCATTCGAACATTAATTTCTATCTTTTTTAAATGGGGCTTTCATTACATAAATAATATATGAATTATAATAAAGTCTTACTAATAGAGCAAGAGACCCTGTGGGAAACAGCCGCCTACAGAACGAGATAAGAAGTGTTATCTGCTTGGATTTTCAGGCATCCCTCCATGGGAAAGAGTTACCCCACATCTGAGGTCCCCAAGAAATCTTAATGGCAACGTTGGGAGACTTTCTCGATTAAGTGCTTCCTTATTGAATAGGTCTGTGGATAGAAGTGAGCACTCTCATTGGAAGGTTGGCTCCCATGGCTGTGTGATTTTATTAATTAAATGTATTCCTTTAAGATGACCTTGCATGAAAACAACCACCTCTTCTGTGGTCATGGTGAGCAGATGTTTACCGTAATTCTTCGCTCGGTGAAAAAAAAAAAAAAAAAAACCCGCCTCCTCCACCCAACAAAAACAGCCCCGGTCGCTTGGCTAAATCAAAACTTTGGCACTTGGGTCTTACTTTATATATCATGGCTGCCGTCACACAGCCCGTCCAAGTGTGAGGCTTAGATCACCATCGCCGGCATCTGCAGACAGCGCCGCTCACAGAGATCTATTATGTGAGGGCTTCATTCTTACACTGCTTTTGGCATTCACCTTTCCTCATTGAAACCAATATCCCAAATGCAAGCCTTTCTGTTTTTCTTGCACAGCCCCTCCTTAGATTTTCAAGGTCTCCCCCAGGCCCGTCCAGGTTTGCCTTCCCGGTCTGAGTTTGGCTCTTCCTGGGCGCTCTTGGAATTAAAAAGCTCCTCCTCCTTTCCTCATGGTTTGTTTTTGAAAAACACTTTTTTTTTTTTTCTGGCATAGTGGGCCTCCCTAACTGCCTCACTCCTCATGGTTTTTTTTTTTTGCGCCAGTTCCTGTTTTTTACAGGCACTAAGTGATCATGAACCGATAGACAGTGCCTGCCCACACCTGCCATTCACGGTTCCAGTGGGTATTTTAGCACCAGCTCCCTCGTCTGCACTGTACTGGATTTCCGCACCAAAGGACGCCGCCTGCTCCTTGGCAGTGCTGAAAAGAAATACAACAGCAAAACTTTGCTTTTCTTGGGAAGCTCCTCCCTTTGGAATGGAGAACTCTGGGTGGCTCTTCTTATTTTGTTTCCATCGCCAAAATAAGCAGGGATCTTGCATAACACCCGGGGTAGGAAAAAAGAAGTCATTTTAAGGGAAGCATATGTTCATGTTGAGAAAAGGGGAGAACCGGACAAGGATTGTGCCCACAAAGCTGACAGCATCTTCCTGGTATTCCAGTAGGAAATCAAGGTTTGATCTGTTTGGCATAGCTTAGTTTTCATTTATTGTTTATTTATTTATTTGACGGAAAGAGAGACAGACAGACAGAAAGATCTCCCATCCACTGGTTTATTCCTTAAATGCCCTAAACAGCCAAGGCTGGGCCGGGATGAAGCTGGAAGCCAGGAGTCAATCCAGATCTCCCACATGGCTGGCAGGGACCCAAGTACTAGAGCCCTTACCCGCCTGTCTTCCAGGTGTGCGAGTCAGCAGGACGCTGCCATCAGAAGCAGAGCCGGAATTTGAACCAGGCACCTAAACTCCATTGTGGGCCAGGAGTGTCTTAAAACACCAGGCCAAACATACCTGTCCCATTTTGGTATATTTTTATAAATTAAAAAATATTTTTCCATATTCCCAAGTCCTTTCTCGGATCGAGTTAGGAAGCTCAGGCTTATAGGTTGCTTAGTTGATACATGTGGCGTGGAAGGGATCAGGTCTTATGCTTGTGAAATTATTTCCTGATGATCCTTAGCACCAAGTCGTGTTCCTGTAGATCACCTGATTGGAGGTGCCTGCCAGAATCTGAAGTCAAAGTTGAAGCTATCCAGATAGAACTCCTGGTTGGTCTGTCAGAGAATAGGAGAGAGAGCTGCGTGTTCTAATGAACCAAAGATGTCCCCTCTGTTTGCCTGATTAGTGGTTATATTATTCGTCCTTTTAAGCGATTCCAAATAATGGCTGTTGATGGAAACAGAGCAGACACTTAAGTGTTTCAGACAGTTTGTGGGTGGCAGGTTTTGAAAATGCAGCTAATTTGCAAAAAAGAAAGAAAGGAAATCTCTTAAAGTATGGTTTCTCATTCACCCATTCTCAAGGTGTGAATATTTCAGAGCAAGGGGAAACCCAGCGAAATTCTTCTCTCTTTATTATAAATTAAACATTCATATCCTTAAAATGCGGCTGTGAAGGAGGTAAGGCCCAAGAGCACGCTGGGTCCTGGTATAAGTCCCAGTGTCAGGGCCAAAGCCAGAGAGATCTTGCCTGAACTCAAACAATGGGTACAAAGGCCACCGCAGTGAGACGGTCCCCCAGTGGGGAACGTACGCCAGGAACTGGCTACGTGGAAGTGCAGTTCTTTCTCACGTGTAGGAAAGTACATCTACAGAGACCTATTTAAGAACCTATTAAAAATAGCTCTGCTCTTAAAGAGCCCTACTTTCCTTGAGTTTTGACACAAGTAGGTTTGAACTCCCCAGTCTCTATCCAGGCTTGCATTCAGTATGTTAAACTTAAAAAACATCTAAGTATGATTTTAAAACTCAGGGCCAGCGCTGTGACGTGGTAGGTTATGCCTCCGTCTGTGGCGCTTGCATCCTACATGGGTACCGGTTCAAGTCCAGGTTGCTCTGCTTCTGATCCAGCTCCCTTTTGATGGCCTGCAAAAGCAGGGGAAGATGGCCCAAGGACTTGGACCCCTGCAACCGTGTGGGGGACCCCAAAGAAACTCTTGGCTTCAGATCAGCCCAGCTCTGGCCATTGCGGCCATTTGGAGAGTGAACCCGCGGATGGAAGACCTCTCTCACGCATGCTCTCTCGCGCTCTCCCTCTGTCTCTCTACTTAGCCTCTCAAATAAATAAATCAATGAATCTTTTTTTCTTTTTTTTTTTTCTTTTTTTTTTTTGACAGGCAGAGTGGACAGTGAGAGAGAGAGAGAAAGGTCTTCCTTTGCCGTTGGTTCACCCTCCGATGGCCGCTGCGGCCGGCGCGCTGCAACCAGTGCACCGCGCCGATCCGATGGCAGGAGCCAGGTACTTATCCTGGTCTCCCATGGGGTGCAGGGCCCAAGCACTTGGGCCATCCTCCACTGCACTCCCTGGCCACAGCAGAGAGCTGGCCTGGAAGAGGGGCAACTGGGACAGAATCTGGTGCCCCGACCGGAACTAGAACCCGGTGTGCTGGCGCCGCAGGTGGAGGATTAGCCTAGTGAGCCGCAGCGCCGGCCTGAATAAATCTTTTTTAAAAAACTCACTGCAAAACAAAAACAAAAACAAACCTAAATCCCCTCCCCCCATCTCCATCCCAAAAAAGAGAAGCGAATCCATTTATGGTATAAGATGGTTCTTAGATATTGATTTCAGGTTTGTCTATTTTAGTTAATGATCCACTTCCTTTTGCCCCAAAGGCTTCAGAAGGCATTGTCAGTTGCACCACCCCAGTCATTTCACTGTTGGAAATGCTAAGTTTTTTAAAACAAAATCACTGTGTGTACACAAGAAAAGGAATTTTGAGTTATATTTGCTTCCAGTGCTCAGAGTAGGACACATTCTGTTATGTTTGCAGTGTTCTTGCCCTTTGTGGGTAGGCAGACTCTTCATGGTGGTAGATGCCATCTCTGTTAGTGAGAAGTAGGAAGGACCACAGGGAAAGTATGAGAGTAAAACTGGAAATCCCAAAAGTTTTCTATGATAATAATGAGCACGTATTAAGTTCTTACTGTTTGACGGCTATTGTTGTAGGCATTATACTTGTGCTATCTTATCAAATCATTGTACGTTCTGTGAACTGAACTGGTGATGATCCTTAATACCTTGTTACTACAGATGCGTAAACTGAGGTTCAGAGAGGTTAGCTACATTAAATTGCCCAGGGCACAGGAAAAGGCAATGAAACTGAGCAAGGTCTGTCATTTAGTTAACAGTAAGTATCAATATCCATTTCCTGGCTTGTGTGTTCTGTATAGCTGTATAAGAAAGCACCAGCAGAGGAAGCTGTGTGATGGGTATATGGGTCTCTGTACTATTTTTGCAATGTCTTTTAGTCTTAATTATTTCAAATTTAAAATAATTTAAAGGCAGATATTTAAAATTTGTGTTAATATAAAGGGATTACATTTCATGTATTTCATAGGTACAGTTTTTTTTTTTTTTTTTTTTTGAGAGGCAGAGTGGACAGTGAGAGAGAGAGAGACAGAGATAAGGGTCTTCCTTTGCCGTTGGTTTACCCTCCAATGGCCGCTGTGGCCGGCGCGCTGCGGCCAGCGCACAGCACTGATCTGAAGGCAGGAGCCAGGTGCTTCTCCTGGTCTCCCATGGGGTGCAGAGCCCAAGCACTTGGGCCATCCTCCACTGCACTCCCTGGCCACAGCAGAGAGCTGGCCTGGAAGAGGGGCAACTGGGACAGAATCCGGCGCCCCGACCGGGACTAGAACCCGGTGTGCCGGCGCCACAAGGCGGAGGATTAGCCTAGTGAGCCGCGGCGGCGTCCCATAGGTACAGTTCTAAGACGACAACCATACTTCCCTCCCCATTCCCCTTCTTCCTTCCCCTGTCGCTCCCCCTCTTCGCGGAGGAACAACACAGGACCCTGCACTGTTCTTTTGTCTGCTCGGCCCTCCCCGGGTTGGCTGCCGATCCCTTCCACCTCCGTGGAAGGGCGGTTCCCCCTGCCACTTTCCCCACTTCCACGGGGGAGCGGCACACCACCGGCCGGCTCTCTCGGGGGCTGCTCAGATGTTCCTCAGGTGTTCCTGGTGCATGTTGTCTCTCTCCTCCTTTATAGTCCTCTTCCACCAATCCCAACTCTGCTACCCACACGCCGAGCACGCTGCTCTCCTCCAATCAGGAGCAGCTCCTGCAGCTTGTCAAGTTGGTGAGAGGCAGCTGTGTAGAAGCTGTTTACTCCTCTCCCAGTGCCATATTGTGGGAGAGCAGATGCATAGAATAAGTCTTAATTCCAGTAACTCAGTCCAGTCCGAGTTGCTCCCCACATTCCCCTTTTTTTTCTTTAGATTTTGTGAAGACATAATTTCAATCCACTCTATAATAATGGGTTTTTATATTTTGATCAAAATCTGTTTTTTATTTTATTTTATTTTTTATTTATTTATTTTTTAGTTTGAGAGGTAGAGAGAGAGCGAGCGAGCAAGCTCCCATCCCCTGATTCACTCCCCACATGTCCGCAGTGGCCAGGACCGACTGATGAGAAGCTGGGAGCCAGTCACTCGATCGATCCAGGTCTCCCACATGAATGGCTGGGCCCAGCAACTGCAGTCGTCACCTGCTTGTCTCCAAGGGTCTCCTTGGCGGGAGGCTGGAAGCGGGAACCAGAGCTGGGAGCTGAACCCAGGTACTCTGAAATGGGATATGGGCATCTCAACCAGTGTTGTAACTGCTGTGCTAAACACCTGTCCCTGGTTCCTTTGCAAATCTAAATTTTTCACTGCTTTGACTTCTTACATCACTTGGCCAGCCAGGAAATGCGCTTTGTTCCCCCTGTCTTTCCAGGGTCAGAGTTTCAGGTCTCTCAGACGATAGCCCATGGTTTTCCATACTCCCTGAGGTTTTAGGAACCAGAATTATCCTTGCTGCTTTTCACTTCTTTGTGCCCCGCCCCACTCTGATCTAGGTTGAAAGGCAATGGTGATCATTTGTCTTGTCATTGGAGTCCTTAATACATGCTTTATCGAGAAGAGAGAGGGTCTGACACTATGAATGACTTTCTGAATGGATTTGTGTTTTTGGTATGTACGTGGAAATGGCATGTGGACATCTAGAAAGGAGAGCGATGATCGTAAGCCAAAGGTTTGTTGCCTGCATCATGTAAATATGTATATCATAAGCTACGAAAACCTGACCATCACAAAACTAGTTATCTGCATAGCAGAGAGACGCTAGATTTAAATTGAGAACCGCAGTGTTTTCAGACTGTCTTCTGCTAGCTTGCTACATGGTCTCAGTGCCCTCACTTAGGAAGTCATTGGGAAGAGAATCATGTTCTGAAAGCTGCCATGAATAATTTTGGGAATTTTCTAGATAACACAGCTGCAAATCTGCATCTTTACTGGGTAAAAATGAGTGCTGCGGAAATTACTCAGTCCTGTGACTGGAGAATGAAGGCCTGGGATACATTGGTGGATTTGTTGATTGATGGCAAGACAGACTTCATTTGAGGCCGGTGCCGCAGCTCACTAGGCTAATCCTCCGCCTAGCAGCGCCGGCACACTGGGTTCTAGTCCCGGTCAGGGCGCCGGATTCTGTCCCGGTTGCCCCTCTTCCAGTCCAGCTCTCTGCTGTGGCCAGGGAGCGCAGTGGAGGACGGCCCAAGTGCTTGGGCCCTGCACCCCATGGGAGACCAGGAGAAGCACCTGGCTCCTGCCTTCGGATCAGTGCGGTGCTCCGGCCGCAGCGCGCCGACTGCGGTGGCCATCGGGGGGTGAACCAATGGCAAAGGAAGACCTTTCTCTCTGTCTCTCTCTCACTGTCCACTCTGCCTGTCAAAAAAAAGAAAAAGAAAAAAAAAAGACTTCATTTGAGAGCTTTCTCCTTTTTTAGTATTGGTGCTTACAGCTATCAGTTTCCCTCTGAGCACTGCTTTACCTGTGTCTCAGATGTTTTGGTATTCATTCTCATTCATCTAAACACATGTTCTCTTTTCCTTTTTGATTTCTTCTTGGACCCTTTTGTTATTTAAGACTGGTATTTCATCCTGTTGTTCTTTGAAGAATGTGCTTCTGAATTTATGGAGGCAGTTTTATGGCCCAGCTCATGGCTCATGCTGGAGAGTGTCCTTGAGAGGAGTGTAGATCCCATTGTGAGCAGGTGGAGTTTTCTGTGGAGATCTGTTGCGTCTAGAAGGTTCATGTCTTCTGTTTCTGTATTGATCTTCTGCCTAGTTTTATCCACTAGTGGTAGTGAGATATTGAAGTCTCCAGCTGTTATTGTCGAATTGCCGATTTCTTGAGTCTGTGAGTTTTGGCTTCACATATTTTGGCAAGCCTGTTTTGAAGTGAAGACCTTTTCAAGGAGACCAAAAGAAAGTACTCTTGCTGCGTCATCTGCTCTCAGGACTTCACTCAATTTTTACGATTTAAAAATTAAATCATACTGGTGAAAAGATTTAGGTTCATGATGAGACAGCTCTGTGACACTGGCGAAGGCACTCAGGCCATATTTACACAGGTAAAGGAAAATGAAAGATTGATGGTTTATTTAGCCAGTGTATTATTATTTTTATTGTAGGCAGCTGGTAGGGTCCAATTGAGGCCAAACCAGTATTATCTTCAGTAGCAGATGACTGGGGGCTTTGATTTACTCAGATCAGTGTATCATCTCCACTATTCACTTACTCTTTGTAGGCATGGACTAACTCAATACAAACATGTTCCATGGGAAAAATATGCTTTTTATTTTTCTTAGCAAATAAGAATAAAATGCAATTTCCTCGTTGCTAAATCTGTGACTCCACAGCCCTGCATGTAGGCCACGTGGCAAACTCCAGGTGCATCTGTCATACAGAAATTGCTTTTCCCCAAAAATACAGAAATGTGAAATAAACCAATTTGGGCACAAGTAGTGTGTGCTAGATTTACTTAGTATCTATCGGAGATCTCCTTACACTCCTTGCTTCAGGACTAATCGAAGAGTTTGAACAGCCCGGTTTCCACAAAAATGCACGGCTGTCTTCAACTTAGATAATGATGCCACTCACTGATTATTTTTGCTAGTAATAAATTTGTTTGAGACATATGTCAGTGGGCAGATGGGGGGCAGAGGTTACGCACACTTGAATGCATTGCGTGCCTGTGTATATATAATGTACCTCTACACGAAAAGATGATTTCTTGGTGGAGGATTTTTACAAAGTCATTTTGCTTTGATACAAAATATTTCTTTAGCCATGTTATTATCCTTAACCGTATGTCAGTGTTTATCAGTGAGTGATAGAAGACTCAGCCGTGATTTTAAATTCTCTGTGAACAAAGCGTGATTTTTTTTCCAGAAGAGATTTTCGCATATATGTTAAAGCCATCGTCTTTCTTTGTCATCAGTGTGAGTGGCCCGTGGAGTTGATTGTCGGTGGAGGAAGCCATGTGGTTCTGTCTGTGAGCCTTCTTCAAGAAAGGAATTAGCCGTCTTTGTCATTTTGTTTTAATGTGTGACCTCCCTACTTGCTGAGTTTCCCATCAGCCATCAGCTAACTACTCTAGCACCATACTGCTCCCAGCATTCCTGGCTCACAAATAGGAAGTAAACAGAAAATCTTGCTAATTTGAGCCCAGTAGGAACCTTAACACTGTAATGAAGGACTAATTTTGAAAGCCGAGAGACATCTCTCACAAAATTAGAGCTGGATTTTTAAATGATCTTAAATAACCAATTGAGAGTAAGAACGGTACTTAAGGAAGAGGGAGATACTGACACATTGAGGAATTAGACCAGGGAGAGAAGAATCCTCAAGGAGTCTTGGTAATTATGCAGTCTTCCTTGGGTTGCCACCGATGCTAATCTAAGCTTGAGAATGATAATGCACCTTATCGGACAGGTTTGCGGTTGAAATGCTCTTGATAGATTTTGACAAATTAAACAGTGGTAAAGATGTTTGGAAGTTATCCAGGTCCTTACCATTATTTATGTCAGCGAGCTAGAAATCAGTGGTTAATTTGCAGTTCTTATAATTTTTATGATACTTGTGTTGTTGTAAATTTAGCCGTGTGCGGCATCAACTCAGCGGGATACATTTTATGTTGTCAGCTACCTTTTGACATCATAATAGATTTCAGTTGCCAAATCTTTCTCGATGGAATAAAATGTAAAAGAGCTGAACAGAATATTTGGATCATGTCCAGACACAAGTAAACACACGATGGACTTTCTGAGATGGAAAGGTTTGGGTTGGAGTGGAGGAGGGGCCAATTGGACCCTGTTGTTCATTTTTTTTTCATTTTTTCATTCTTATGCCCTTAACCCATTCTAGCCTCCTTCTCTAGATAGGAGTCTTTTATCCTGACTCAATGCTGGTGTGGTCTTTGGTGTGTGGGACCATGCATGATAACCAAAGTGTGATTGAGATTTATTGATTTCCCTTGCTTTTTAAAACTTGTAATGCACGTTCGTTAACTCCCTCTATTGCTCTGGATCATGGCGTCTGTAGTCTGTTTTTTTTTTTTTTTCTTGCCCATTGTGTTTTAATACCCATTACATTATTTTAAAGAAAATACTGACTTTCTCGCTGCATGATGAAGAACTCAGTTGGAAGGCTATTTCATAGTGAACACGTTTCTTTCCTCTACGCCTTTCAAGTGTCCCTTTTGTAATGATCCACTTCCATACCACTGACCCTTGCCCTGCTGACAGCTGAGGAGCGGACATCTCTGCCTTCGTATTTGTTCCTTCTCTCCTATTCTCTGCTTTCCCCTCACAGTAGTTCTGTGTGGGACCTCTGCTCCTCATGCAACACATATGTTTGTAGATCTCACTTTGATCCCCGTGGATGTCACACCTCCCATTTCTCTGATGCCATTGACCCTGCTCAGAGATGCCTTGTGACCCAATGGCCAGGCTTTCATCTTTCCTTTTCAGGCAGCTCCTAACCTCTTCAGAGGAAATTCCTCCTTAGTACTGACCAGGAACTCAGCAAGAGAACAGAGGTGTGAGTCTGACCTACAGCCGCCCACGCCGGGGAGGGAGTCTTCCTTGGGCGTAACTGGACTGCGAATCGCAAATACCTTGTTTGGAATGTCCAGTTGGCTGGGATTCTGCTGCTCTATTTTGCCATAGCCTTGTGTGCTGCCAATGTCCAATAAACGTTTAATGATAATTGAAATGATCAGTTATCAGTCCGTAATGGAGAAGGGCTTGTTAACCTTGTCTGAGCACAGCTACTTTTGTCCTTGAGATGAACGCTTCTGGTACCATGTACCAGCAAACTTGACACCACATCCTTTGCGCTTGGGGTTCCTTGCTGTGTGATGACATAAAACAGTTCTGCATCTTCTGGGAGGGATGTGCCCTTTGCCATCATGTCAAAGAAAAGCCAATATTTATGTATTTGAGATAAATTAAAGTAAGTATAGCTACATAGTATATTTTGTGAGCATGCACATTAATTTTTCTGAACACTCTTTGAGAAAGCTGCCCACCCATTTCGCCACTGCACACGCAGCTCCTACGAATCAGCCACGTACTCCTGTACTGCCGGCTCAAAGTCATTGTTATCTAATGAGCACTTCAATGTGGCTGCCACCACTGAAGCACTGAGTTGTAAATTTTACTTAATTTTAAATTGGCATCCTTCTAGATACTGGTGGTACTGGTGTGGAACAGCATTCACGGATATGTGCCTACATTGTTGTGTAAACTGTTAAGGCAGAAACCCTTGTCCCAACCCCACTCCCATTCAATTCAAGAATTTGAACTCTGCCAGCGAGGCAGACACCTGTCAGTTGCCCTGTTTCTCTTACAGCCCCTCCTAAAGGTAACCAGGGTTTCTTGGGGGAAGTCATCACTTTCTCTTGTTTACTATCCTGTCACTCACATGTGCGTCCTCAGACAACATGGTTTAGTATTGTCTGCCTTTTGAATGCTTGATAATCTTTTAAGTTCCTTAACCTACAGACTGTGTACAGATGCCCTTCTTCTCTCTGCACTTAACCTTCTGTGGCCCTCTGGCCATTTGAGCTGTGGAAATTACCCCCTGTCCTAGGTTTTGCTGATTGTACCTTCCATTCTGCCTGTTCCCCTGCCCTCTCTGGTTCAGCTGGACCTGGAGGCTTGTGTTTTATCCAGGCCCGAGGGGAGGTGATGGTGTGTTCTCTCCCTGGGGAGGGAAATGGTAGTATTTTACCTTATTGTCTTTCCTTTTATGATGTTAACAGCCACTAATGCTCACTGCCTGCATCCATCATTGGGAGATGCAGAAGGGTGATGTTCTAATTCTGTTTATAAGGAGTAGTGCTTTTCTTTTTTTTTTTTTTCTTTTTTTTTTGACAGGCAGAGTGGACAGTGAGAGAAAGAGACAGAGAAAGGTCTTCCTTTTCCGTTGGTTCACCCCGCAATGGCCACTGTGGCTGGTGCGCTGTGGCCGGCGCACCACACTGATCCAAAGCCAGGAGCCAGGTGTTTCTTCTGGTCTCCCATGCAGTTGTAGGGCCCAAGCACTTGCGCCATCCTCCACTGCACTCCCAGGCCATAGCAAAGGGCTGACCTGGAAGAGGGGCAACTGGGACAGAATCTGGCGCCCTGACCAGGACTAGAACCCAGTGTGCTGGCGCCTCAGGTGGAGGATTAGCCTATTGAGCTGTGGCGCCGGCTAGCAGTAGTGCTTTTATCATTTGGTTCCCAGTTGATCCTTGGTTACCCAGCCACGCTGATCATCTACCAAGGGTGGGAAACGTCCAGCCCACTGGCTGTATAAGACCCACAGAATCATCTGGTTTGGTCCTGCCAAGGCAGCTGCAGGTGGGATTTGAAATTCAGTACGCCTGTAGCAGGCTGATTTTTCAGCTGTTAATTTTGCATGGTGAATGATTGATGTGGTAAATATCCACATGGCTCCTGGAAGAAAACGTTCCCCACCCCTGTTCTAGGACATACAGGGAATTCTTTCTCTGTTTACCACTTGTGAAAATAATAAATTGGTTCGTTGTCATCCTCCGAAAGGAACCCCTCAATTTACATATCTTAGTGAACCATGAGCTTAAACACGTTGGTATGTGTTGATCTGAGTTTCTTGTCTCTTGTTGAAGATCAGCTGGTCCAGCTGTGATGAGTGGAACGGGCTCCTGTGGGCTCTGTGCTTCTGACCTGACCCCGCTGCTCTTTGATAGCTTCTGTGCTAACAGCTGGGACAGGATGATTCCGCCTCACTCATGCTTTTTTTTACCTGAGAGCTGGAATCAGCCATTTATCTTAGAAGCTCTGCTTTCGTTTACTGGAAATTTGTGTTTTAAGCTGATTATCTTTGTGCTAATAATTCTCATTGTTGCTGGCATGGTCCTCATGTCTAGGAGTTCATCCTGATATTTCTGTTTCATATGCAGGATTACAGGGCTTGTGTTTAACCTCTTCTCTGTTGCAGCTTTATCTTCTTTCTTCCGTGATGACAAGTCTGGTTCTCCAGAAGCACGAGGGGCGGTAGAGTTGGAATATCTCATAATTACCCTCTGCTTACCTATCCACCTTACACATGCAATATTGCATAATAACAGTGCTGGCTCTAGTGACACCAGTTAGGATTGCAAGAAGAAGTAATTCTTCTAGATACCGTCCCCAGTCTCTCCAGTTTTCAGTGGTTGCATTATATCTGCTCTTTCAGGGCATGTAGCTGTTTTTATTATGTTTTCCCCTTTTAACCTCATTCTTTTAATTTTAATAGTATAGATAAACATATCCACTGCTTAACACCAGGCCTTACGTTGATGCCTCTATTTTTTTCTGAAGCTTATTTTCTATTAGATTTTCAGGAAGGGATCATAAAACCCGTTTTCCCTAAGCTCTTGTGTGTCGACAAGTTTGCTGTGCCTTTGGTACATAAGCCACCTTTTTTGCTGGATGATAATTGCTGGTTCACATTTTTTTATTGAATATCTTAAATATGTTGCTCGATTTTCTTCTGGCATAAATTTCAGCCAGCTCTAATAATTTCACTGAAATGTGGCTTCATTTTCATACTGGTTGTTTTAGGCAGTCACTTGTCTTCTTTGAATATGTAGCTTTGAGGCTTTTTTATTTTTAATTTCAGAGAAGTTTTTCTGAATTATGTTTTTTTGTTATTTTTATTCAGTTTCCTTCTTCTGTTGGGATTCCTATTTTCTATGTGTTGGATCTTCTTTACCTGTTTCCAATAGTTGACGGTCTCCCTTAAATTCTTTTTATCTTTGTCTTCATTTCTTTTTGACTTTTGAATTTTTTTCTCATTTTAACTTTCTAGTTCTTTTAAGGCATATTTGTCATCTCTGTTTTCTGTCTGTTCTTGTGTTTTCCTCACTTCTAAAGTGAATTTTTCTGTTTTCAGATTCAGTCTCCCCTCATTGATCAGTTAATCTAATTCTGTGCTATTCTCTCAGGCCTTATTTCATTTTCTTCATGTAACTCATTTCCAAATATAATTCATTTTGATATAATAGGTTACAGACATGTAGGATGTTATTCTGTTATATTTTTTTAAAAGATTTATTTATTTACTTGAAAGAGTTACACAGATCAAGGAGAGGCAGAGAGAGAGAGAGAGAGAGAGAGAGAGAGAGAGAGATCTTCTATCCGCTGGTTCACTCCCCAGTTGGCTGCAACAACTGGAGCCAGGAGCTTCTTCCGGGTCTCCCATGCAGGTGCAGGGGCCCAAGGACTTGGCCCATCTTCTGCTTTCCCAGGCCATAGCAGAGAGCAGGATTGGAAGTGGAGGATCCGGGGCTGGAACTGGCGCCCACATGGGATGCCGGCACTGCAGGTGGCGGCTTTACCTGCTATGCCACAGCACCAGCCCCTCTGTTATATTTTTTCTTGCAACTTTGTGTAGCATTTGACCTCAGAGTTTTTCTCTCTTGCCTATTTTTGTGTGAAAGTAATTCTTCTGTATTTTTAGAATGAAGTTTTGATTTAGACAGCATTTCTAATCTCCCGGCACTCCCCTGGACTGCTTTATGTTCTTCTGCGACTGGCCTCTTGCTGAAGTATCTTGGCTATGCTCTGTGTATTTGTTGGGGGACCTTCCTTTTCTTTCCTCTTGGTTTTGCTCTGTCCTGTTCGATTTTGGCTCTATTCCTAGCTCCAGTGTAGAGCCAGCAGATTGGCTTATGAACTTTGAATCATGAACATTCAAAGATGATTCACGGCCCTCCAGGCTCTTCATAATACAAGCCTTTAGCAGTGACCCTTTCAAGGAGTGGGGAGTCCTGCACCCCGTTTGCTCACCATACCTTGCATTGAGTACTTACTGGCAGTTTGGGGGCTTCTCTTCCTCGGACCCTTCCTCTGCCTGTTGTTTCTCTTTACTTCTTCCCACTTAGGTATGGCTCCTCCATAGGACTTTGCAGCTGGCATGAGCCTTCCCACATCCGTCCGTGCTGTCATGTTGATGTGATACCAGATCACCTGATTTTGTTGTCAGTTCATCCCTTGAGTTTCTGGATTTGCTCTCTCGTTCTCTGTTGTTTTTCAGATGGATTTATGTACCTGAAAGGCAGAGTTACAGAGAGAGAGGGAGAGACAGAGGTCCTGCATCTGCTTCTCTACTCCACAAGTGGCTGCAGTGGAGCCCAGAATTCCGTCTGGGTCTCCCACTCGGGTAGCTGGGGCCCAGGCACTTGGGCCATCCTCTGCTGCTTTCCCAGGCGCATTAGCAGGGAGCTGGATCAGGAGCCGAGCAGCTTAGACTTCAGCTGGCATTCACATGGGATGCCATTGTCGTAGACAGCAGCTTTACCCACTGCACCTCAGATCCTTTGCTATTTTCCCCTCCTTTCTTAGGTTTTGTGGATTCAAGTAAACAGTAAAATCAGGGACTTCGGTTGCACCTGTAATGTTCGCTTCTTTCTTCTGTGCTTTGACGCGGTCAGTAGCCGTGCTTTTCAAACTAAGCATGCATAGACCCTCACCTCACAGGATTTTTCCCCCATCTTGAGACTTCATATAAAAATTTCTATAAAAGCACAAAAATGATTTACTTAACCATAGTGCATGTTTAGTGCTTGTTTGTATTGATAATTTGAAAACTGCAGGGAAGGGAAAATGCCTCAGGAGAAAAAAAAAAAAAACCTATGATATTTTCATGTCCTTGGAGCCTGTATAACCTGTGTCCAAGGAAGAGAGCACAGGAAGTCAAGGAAGGTGTTTACATGCAGGTCACGCAGCTGTGGAGGTGGGCTCACCTTGGCCTGAGAAGTGACACTCTGTGTGTCGGTTTTGACACCTAGGAGGAAGGGAAGTTTTATCTTTCTTCCTCTTAGGAGAGTAGGTGTAACTTTGAAAGGACTATATCTTGTCAAAGGATACTTACATGTTAAGTTTAAGAAACCACCTTATTCCAGTGTCAAATATTAAAGTCTTCATTTGAATCTGTACTCCTCTGGAGCACGCATGCTGGCTCTTGGTCTAGTGGTCCATGTTATTAAAATAATGCCGTCACAATTCCCTCTGCCTCAGTGCTGTGATATATGAATGGAAGTATTCGGCCTCACACCACGATCCGATTCTCATAATTGTTAGGCTCATCTCACCACCTGCAGATGTGTTTTTTATTCAGCGCTTGGGGGAATGTCCTTTTTTTTTTTGTCCCTCCCTCTGCTGTCTGACGGATACCCTGGAGCAACCCTGTACTGTGCAGTTCAGGAGGTGTAGACTTTGTGACAGGTGATCCTGGCGTGCGGCAGGATCGTGCGTTCCAGCCGCTCACAGCCGATCGGTCAGGTCACATGCAACCTTCCAGACATCACCAGGCTGGGACTCAGGTCTGAGAAGCCCATGGCATCCTCCAGTGGCGCTGAAGCCAATGCATCCATTCTAGAACTGTCAGATCCTTGCAGCCAGTGTTGGTGCCGCCATGTTTAGCAGTAGGCTAGACACTCTCACACCGTGTGCTGGGTGGCATTGAATGCAAGTCTCAGCCAGGATTCTACCTAATAGGCAGACATGTGGTGGGAAGCAAGCCCTCAAAAGTCATCCGATGCCTTCCTCTGAGGCTTGAAGCCCCTCTGTGCTGCCCCCCAGTGCTGCGACAGGTGTCTTACATGAAAGATGTCTGGGAGGAGCAGGCAGTGATTTTTTGGGTGGCAGGATCCTTGTGGAAGGAGACAGCATTCTCTCATGGCACCAAATGGTATCTTGAAGCCCAAGATATCCTCAGTCTATAGATAGGAGGCTGTTGGGTTTGCTAGATGCAAGGGTGCGAGGCCTCATGGTTTGTTCAGCCACACAACTTAGCTCGCCAGTGGAAAATAATTTCAGACATCTCTAATGCTAGTGAGTGGTGAACCTACCAGTGTAGTTTCAGGTGACGATATTTGAGGTTCTTTCTGTAGCCTACTGTCATGAATGGAGAGGTTGGAGGACTCTCCTGGGTGGGTTTTTTTGTTTTTTTTTTTGTTTGTTTGTTTGTTTGTTTGTTTTTTTGACAGGCATAGTGGACAGTGAGAGAGAGAGACAGAGAGAAAGGTCTTCCTTTGCCGTTGGTTCACCCTCCAGTGGCCACTGCGGCCGGCGCACCGCGCTGATCCGCAGGCAGGAGCCAGGTACTTATCCTGGTCTCCCATGGGGTGCAGGGCCCAAGCACCTGGGCCATCCTCCACTGCACTCCCGGGCCACAACAGAGAGCTGGCCTGGAAGAGGGGCAACCGGGACAGAATCTGGCACCCCGACCGGGACTAGAACCCGGAGTGCTGGCGCCGCAAGGTGGAGGATTAGCCTAGTGAGCCGCGGCACCGGCCCGGGTATTTCTTTTATTATTTCTTTCTGTAGGTATGTCCCACAAATACATAAAGAGAGGCAGACACATTCCGAGGGAGAAAGAGCTCTTGTGCACTGATTCACTCCCCTAAAGGCCTACAAGTGTCTGGGGAGCCAAAGACAGGAACCAGGGGGCACTTCCAGGTGCCCCACATGGTGGGCAGAGACCCAACCACTCGAGCCACCACGACTGCTTCCCAGGGTCTGCGTTAGCAGGAGGCTGGAGTGAGGAGCTGGAGCCTGTAATCAAACCCAGTGCTGTGATGTGGGACATGGGCATCCTAGCCAGCATAGCCATCAGTTCATAAATGCCTGTCCCAGGGAAGGGTATTTCTGATTTGGAAAAGTGTTCCTGCGTCTTGATAATACAAATATAGATGTATATGTGCACGTGACTTTGAAAGAGCAAATTATAATTAGCCGAAGGGTGAGAGTAATTAGATTAGAGATACTTGGAGATTCAGCTGTAATTTATTGCTAGCACACACGTGCACAGATACACAGTCACACGTGATAGAATTGAAGTGCCCTCTTCAACAGGTCAGTTGCTGTGTTTGTAACTTGCTCTGAGAGACAGACTGGTGCTCTCAATGTTTGTCATTTGCGGGTGCGTATTTAAACACAGTTCAGTTCCGTTGCAGTGGCTAGCGGAGAAGACAAGCAAGTGATGAGTCGGGAAGCCTGTTCCGGGACCGCGGGTCAGGGTCACTCCACAGAGGGCACCTCGGCCCTCTCCACCATTCCCTTCT
Organism: Oryctolagus cuniculus; assembly: GCF_964237555.1. NCBI lineage: Eukaryota > Metazoa > Chordata > Mammalia > Lagomorpha > Leporidae > Oryctolagus > Oryctolagus cuniculus. Next base: position 77,906,894 of record NC_091441.1, read on the forward strand.
TGGTCCATCCTGATCAGCCTTACAGGATCACCCTCACCGGCCTTTATCAAACCAGCCTCTCCCTTCTCACCTGTGCTTGTGTCTTTACTCACTTTTCTTTCATATTGGCTCGTGCTCTCTAACGTGGTGCCGGAGACACTGGGTTCTGGGATAGGAAGCTCTGGCGTTGGTTAGCTGTGTGATTTGGAACTAGCTGCCTTGCTGAACCTTAGTTTCCTCATCTGTTAAATGGGATAAGAACAGTGTAACCTGGTGCCTGGTGCACATTCAGGTTTGCTGTCCAGTGGCCTCCTCTTCTCCTGTTGCTTCTGCTGTAACCTGGTGCACGGTCTCTCCTGCCTCCTCCTGTGGGTGCTGTAGTTCTGAGTTCACCTTGACCCTCATACCAAGCAGTCTATCACAGCCCGTGGCTCCCAGCTCCTTCAGCCTTAATTTCCTTGTCTTCCCACAGCTACTGGTGGGGCTTAGGGATTTGCCTGGAGACGTATTTATCCAGTGAAAACCTCCAACCTGTGAGCGTGACAAGAAAGCCTTTCTCCAGGCAAATCGTTCAGGTGAGGATGCTGGTTTTGCATTCACCTTGGACAAGCCATTCTCCTGTGCAAAAGCACCTGGCCGCAGCCTCTCCCCACCGTCCTTCCTTCCGTTCTGTACAAACCCACTCTCCCCTCTCGAAGAACCCATTGGCGGTTGCAGGTAGAGAGCCAGGACGCTGCCAGCGCCGCCATCACCCACGTCCCAGGAAGAGCGCCAAGTCCACAGTGACACCAGGAATGCTTTTGACATCACCAAGAGCTTCACTGTCGTCATTATGAGCTGTTGTTTTTCACATGGGCTGCTTTTTATTTTTATTTTTTTCCTCTTGGATTTCTCACTGGGCGAGTCCCTTTGGGTCTGTGAAGGAGCTCGCTTGTGAACGCGGACTCTTTGGCCTGCGCAGTGCCTATGCTTTGCACTGCGGCGCTGCTGTTGGCGTGTCTTGGTCGTGGAAGATGGCATTTCATTACGCCTTGAAGGAGAGGCTAACGGCCCAGTGCATGTGTGTGTGGCCTCTTCCTACTGGTGTGTGCCATGTTGCCCAGTACTTCATGTAAAAACAAAGCGGCATAATGAGACAAGCTTTAGACTTCTGTTTCGTCTTTAAAGGCATGAAATAGAGTGATACCAGTGCTAAATAAATACGTACAAATGCTGCTCTGCATATATGAAGAAGCACGCTGTGTTCAGCGGGATGCAGAGCATCGCCTGTCTGTGATACGGAGTGTTAGCGTCCACTGAGCTTCTGTACAAGGAGGCACCATGGATCCGGTGTTCTCCAGGGAGGCCGTTTGTCAAATGTTTCCTTGTAGGTGCTGCATGGCAAGTGAGCCACAATGCACTGGTGTTGCTGGCCAGACGACTTCTCAAGAAAAAAAAAAAAACAACAGTGGTCAGAACGGCCACAGGAATGGAGGAGGCCTTGGTTCTCACTGTATGCACGTCTTAGTTTTTAAAAGATTTATTTGTTTATTTACTTGAAAGGCAGAGTGATAGAGAAGAAGGGAGGGAGGGAAGTAGGGGAGAGAAAGAGACAAAGCCAGACACAGAGACCTACATCTTCCATCCACTTGTTCACTCCCGAAATGGCCACCACAGCCAGAGCTGGGTCAGGCCAAAGCCAGCAACGTTAAACTCCATCCTGATCTCCGCATGGACGACAAGGGCCCAAGCACTCGGGGATCCTCCTTTGCTCTCCCAGGTGCATTAGCTGGAAGCGGGGTTTGGAAACTGAGCAGCTGGAACTTGACCCCAGTGCTTCCATACGGGATGGCGGCTGAACTCACTGTGCCACAATGGGCGCCCCTGTCGTTAAGGTTTAAAAGCCACAGAAGGATGGTGTGTTTTAGGGCACTGTACAGACTGCCAGCTTCAGACCTGTTATGTTTGGTCTGCGTAGCATTTCAGAATCATTTGAGTTGCATACCATGCATGTCAACATCAAGAGTTACACCTAAACCAAATCTGGATTTCCAGCTTTGGTGAGAGAAGTGGAGTGACCCTGGGCCCACTCTCCTGGATGGCAGTGGTGGCCTGGGACTGGGACACAGCTGCCTTGTTGGCTGTGGCATGGCCTAGTGTTTGCCATTCCCCTCTGTATTGCTTTACTCATTAATGTGACCTTCTTAACAGGTGTTAGAGATTGCAGCCTCTTACTTTAGCATTGCAAAGAAAAAACAAAGCAAAATTGTTGCTCGGCATTAATATGTTAAGTGTGGGGGCCAGCACTGTGGCATAGCAGGTAAAGCTGCTGCCTGCAGTGCCGGCATCCCATATGGGCGCCGGTTCGAGTCTCGGCTGCTCCTCTTCCAGTCTAGTTCTCTGCTATGGCCTGGGAAAGCAGTAAAGGATGCCCAAGTCCTTGGGCCCCTGCACCTGCATGGGAGACCCAGAAGAAGCTCCTGGCTTCGGATCAGTGCAGCTCCAGCCATTTGTGGCGAATTGAGGAGTGAACCAGTGGATAGAAAACCTCTCCTTCTCTCTGTAATCTGCCTTTCAAATAAATAAATAAGCCTTTAAAAAATATGTTAAGTGTGATGGCTAACTTTAAGATAGGGAATATATGTATAGTTTTTGAAATTTGTTATAATTTCTAAAACGTATATATACTTCTGATATAATTAAATGTAGTCTTATATAATACGTTGTATGTTTAATTGGTAGAAATGATTATAAAATAGATACATAATTTCTCCTCTTCAGAATGTGTCATCAAGTCTTGTACCAGAGCCACCTCTGGGTAGTGACTGATTCTCTTCAGTCCTCTCCTGTCACTGTGAAGACATTGAAGCCCATAGAGTCCAGTGATGGATTCAGGGCCACACAGCCAGTAAGCAGTAGTGTGGGACAGGATGCCTGTGTCCTGTTGGTGACCCAGACAGACAGGGCCATTAATGCCTGGTGTGCAATAGAAGGAAGTAGAGCAGACCTTGAAAGTGCGTGCCTTTGCTGTTGTTCTCATAGGTTGCAATTTTAAGGAAAATATCTTAATTTTAAGGATTCTTCAAGCGCTCCTGAAAACTGCTGTGGCCCCCTTTGGGCCCTGACTTCACTAACAGAATCCAGCCCAGAACAGGTTGAGCAACTCTAATCCAAAAATCAAAAATCTGAAAGTTTTTGAGCTCTGTCTTGGTGCCACTTGCGGAAGGTTCCAGAACTGACCTCGTGTGACAAGTTGCAGACAAAATGCAGGCCCACTAAAAATACTGTATAAAAGTACCCTTCAGGCTCTGTGTAGTAAGGTGTATAGGGAACATAGGTGAATTTTGTGTTTAGACTTGGATCCCTTTCGAAGATACCAATGTATATACATGTATTGGAAAATCTGAGTAAGTTTGAAACTCGACATGAGCATTTCAGATGCAGATCTCAACCAGTTTCCCTCCAGCCTCCTGGACCTCTCCACAGATGCTCTGAGGACTGCAACAGGCAGTGCATCTACAGCTGAGCTGGTTGTCCGTTCTCCCTTCGGATCCAGTACTACTCACTCTCGCTCTAGAATGGAAGATGTCGGATTGTGTTGTTTTTGGCTGGTCTCATCTCCTTGTACCCTTGGCTTCTAGATCATGTTGATTCTGTCTTGGGAACACCCACCCAGGTCAGCCTTCCATGTCCACCCTGCCCGTTTCTGTGTTAAGGGAGGGCCTCGTTATTTTGTGGTAGGACTGGTGCGATAGGCTCTTCTTTGTACTTCTTCGTTCTAGCTTGACTTCAATCCCAGTTCTTTGTCATCTCTGCTGGTTTTCAACCCTGAACGTGCATTAGTCACTTTGGGATTTTAAAACTTACTGAAGTCTGGGCCTCATGCCCAGAAATGGATTTAATTCCACTGGGGTAAGGGCTCTGGCATCAGCATTTTCTAAGAGGCTTCGCGAGGAGTTCTCGTGTGTATCTCCAGAGTTGACAGCCCTGCACTACTTGGTCAGCATGGTCCAATTCCGGTCACGCATAAATGACGGTCACCTCCTGCTTCAGTGTCTGTTTTCTGAATTGCGTCCGCACCACTGCCTTGGCTTGTGAGGCCTTCCTGGTGGGACCCTGACCACCGCCCCCCACCCCCAGGCTTGTCTTGGCCACTGCTTCCCCCATACACTTGAGTGTCAGTCACCAAGAGTAGTTGACCCCTGAGGCAGCACAGAACACCCCTTGATGATTCTGTGCCTTTGTTTGTGTGGTTCCCTTCACCTTTGTGTTGTCAAAGGGTCCTTCGAGGCTCTCACTTTGTTAGAAGGCTCTCCTGCGGGCCGTTTATCACACCGCTGTAGCATGGTGAGACAGACCTACTGCTGATTCGCTTTCTGGCTCTCCTGGGCCAGAGCTGCTCAGGAAACTTCCTGTAGGGATCAAAATGTTCTAGGTCTGTCCAACTGAATGTGACAGCACACTGCCATATGTGACTCTTGGGTGCTGGCAATGTGACTGCTACAGCCAATAAGCTGAATTTTTAGTTTTCTGTACTTTGTTTTATTATTTATTTATGAGGCAGAGAGAGAGAGAGGGAGACAGAAAGAACTGGTTCTCTTCCTAGATGCCTGCAACTCAATCCAGGTCTCCCACCTGGGTTGCAGGAACTCAACAACTTGAGCCATCCCCATTGCCTCCCGGAGTCTGCACCAGCAGGAAGCTGGAGTCAGGACCCAAAGTCAGAAATGGAACCCAGGTGCTCTGATGTGAAGTGTGGGCATCTTAACCCACATCTTCTCCGCTAGGCTAACCACCTGCCCCTTCAGTTGTTTTAGTTTTAGTTTAAATATAAATAGCCATGTGTGGTTACTGACTGCTATTTGGAACACTCCAGATCTTGTCTCTGAGCTCCTTGAGGGCAAGGGTCAAGTTTAATTCATATTTATATTCCATGTGGCACAGAGTGTTACTCACCAAATGATGAATGATGTAGGAATTGTTTTAGAAATCAGTACCACCTCTAGTTCACACACCTCCACAAACACGAATGAGAGGCCGGCGCCGCGGCTCTATAGGCTAATCCTCTGCCTTGTGGCACCAGCACACCGGGTTCTAGTCCCGGTCGGGGCACCAGGTTCTGTCCCGGTTGCCCCTCTTCCAGGCCAGCTCTCTGCTGTGGCCTGGGAGTGCAGTGGAGGATGGCCCAAGTGCTTGGGCCCTGCACCCCATGGGAGACCAGGAGGAAGCACCTGGCTCCTGCCATCGGATCAGCGTGGCGGTCATTGGAGGGTGAACCAACAGCTAAAGGAAGATCTTTCTTTCTGTCTCTCTCTCTCACTGTCCACTCTGCCTGTCAAAACAAAAACAAAAACAAAAAACACGAATGAGAGACCTACCTGTGTGTGCTAGGCAGAGATCACAGTTGACTCTCATGGATAGTTAGTACCCCATTGCACCAATACAGAGAAAAAGGATCAGAGAGTTTAGTGGCTCATAGTCAAAGAAAAGTAAGTCTGGATTATGTCTGCTAGTTACTTTGAATTCCACAGTAAACAACAAACTTCTGTTATTTTGGGTTCTGGGTCTCTGAAAAATCCGCCTCTCCCCCGGCCTCCGAAGAATATTCTGTGGTCTCATGCGAGGTGTATGGATCATGCGTTTTTGCCTCTTAGTGGCTTCAGTGATGCCACTTCTTGAGGCTGGAGTTATTGCTGGCTGACCCCAGGTTTCTCACTTTCATACCATTCCCAAATCTGCCAGAGACTAGAGGTGACCGGTTTGACGCACGGCAGCTCTTTTTCCTACACCATTGTGTGCAGCGCCTGTAACGTGTGAGTTGCTTGAGGTGGGTGCCTGATGATATTATTAAGGCTGAAGTAAAGCAGACCACGGTCCCAGAGAGGGAATGGTATTAAGGCTCATCTAAGACCTTAATGCAAAGTTGTCTTAAACCTGAAAGCTTTTGTGTGTGTGCAGAGACTAAATTAGGGCACCGTTCATAGGGGGAGGGTAATTACATTTTGGGTGCACAGTGAATCTCAATTCTTATTTATAAAAAGTTGATTAGATTAAATTCTTATAGCCTCCTCGCTCATTCTCTTTCCTTTGCAGTGTGTTATGAACAATAAGGTGATTTTGCTTCAAGGAAATGTAAGAGTTTTTCTGCTCAAATTATATCTCAGTCATTCACATAAATATCAGCCGTGATACATTTCTTCTGTCTTGAGAGGTGTGAACAAATACTATGCAGACGCGATCTGCCTGACGGTGCTTTGCTGAGCGCGTGTAGTTGGAAAGAGGAATCAGACTAAGAAGAGTTGATTTTTGTGAAGGAACCGAAGAAGAGAAAATTGTTGTGAATCTTGTTTACCAAATTTCATCCATTTTATTCCTTCAAGATTTGTGAAGTGCCCTTTATAAATTGGGCATGCAGGTTAGCAGGAGAGGCTATTGGTTAAATAAACCATTAAAATAAAATGGAATCACTCCTATATTAGAACAAGACTGTGGCAAATGAACAAATAAAGGGGCCGTGGATCCCAGTAGAGGTTAGGGAAGGCTTCTTGGAGGAAGTGGCTTTTATGCCCAAGCTGCATGGGACGGGCAAGGCTTCTCTAGGGGAAATGAAGTGGGCTGGATCTGTGCAAAGGCTAGGAGATGAGAGTGGGCAGGCTGTAGCTACGTGTCTGTGGACACTTAGTGAATGCTGAGGAGCCACGAAAGGGGCAACCAGAAGATTGGGCAGCAGTTGATGGCAAGAAGGACATTGTGAGTACCTCTGGAATGCTCCACCCAACATCCAGGGCTTGGGAAGCCAAGAAATGGCGCGGCCAGGGTGTGACGTGCCACTGGGAAGCATGCTGCAGTAAGTAGCATGTGCGTTCCAGATGCATCCTAGGGTCAGAAATACTCAGGGCCGGCGCCGCGGCTCACTAGGCTAATCCTCCGCCTTGCGGCGCCAGCACACCAGGTTCTAGTCCCGGTCGGGGCGCCGGATTCTGTCCCGGTTGCCCCTCTTCCAGGCCAGCTCTCTGCTGTGACCAGGGAGTGCAGTGGAGGATGGCCCAAGTGCTTGGGCCCTGCACCCCATGGGAGACCAGGATAAGTACCTGGCTCCTGCCATTGGATCAGCGTGGTGCACCAGCTGCGGCGGCCATTGGAGGGTGAACCAACAGCAAAAGGAAGACCTTTCTCTCTGTCTCTCTCTCTCACTGTCCACTCTGCCTGTCAAAAAAAAAAAAAAAAAAATACTCAGGTGTGCCGAGGACGGCTCTCTGGGCCTTGGTGGAATTGTGTCAATTTGCATTTTATAGGATGCATTTTATAAGATTCCTTAAACCGGTGGGTTTAAGGAATGCAGAGTCAGCAGAGAACTGGCAGAAGGTAATGAATGGTCCACGTGAGGCTGCCTTATGCGGAACAGACGGTGACGCTGGCTGTGGTGGTGCCGGAGTCAGAGGCGCCTCCGTGTGTTTGGCCTCCTAAGCCGGGTGGATGATGGTGGCGTTCTGAGGGAAGCCTTTGGAAGGAGAATGATGTTGGACAAGAAGAGGATGGTGAAGAAGGTGGCAGATGACGCAGAGCCAAAGTCATAGGCAGCCTGAGTCCTTGGACACAAGAATTATTTGAGAAGACAGGAGGGTCGGCCTGGCCAGATGAGGCCCCTGGACCAGATCAAAAGGCACTGAAAACCCAGTGACCCTGGCCACAGAGGTTTTGGTGGCCTGGTAAGGGCTGGCATAGGAGCTAAGCAGAGACAAATCTATGTAGACAGCTCTATACAGAAGTTTCTGAAAGGGAGGAGAGGGAAGGGATCATGGGAATGAGAGAATTTGTATACTTTTTTTGGTTAAGATAGAGAGGGAGGGAGGGAGGGAGGGAGGGAGGTCTTCCATCCGCTCATTCTCTCCCCAAATGGCCTCACTCAATGGCCAGAACTGAGCCAATCCAAAGCCAAGAGCCAGGGGCCAAGAGTTTCTCCAGCTCTCCCACACAGGGGCCCAAGGGCTAAGGCCACTCTCTGCTGCTTTCCCAGGTACATTAGCAGGGAGCTGGATCAGAAGTGGGGCAGCCAGGACTCGAACCAGTGTGCATATGGGATGCCGGCGCTGCAGGCTGGGGCTTTAACCCACTGTGCCACAGCACCGGCCTCTGTAGACTTTATTTTACAACTAAGCAGAGGTAGCCAAAGTTACACCAGAATATTACTTAAGCCTGTTAAAATTCTTAAGTTTTAGAACTTTAAATGCCTTTCTTTTCATTTTATTTAGTTATATGCTTATATTTTATTTTATTTGAGAGGAAGGGAGACAGAGATCTTCTGTCTGCTGGCTCACTCCCCAAATGCCTGCAAGAGCCAGGGCTGGGCCAGGCTGAGGGTGGGAGCTGAGACTCAGTCTGGGTCTCCCAGAGTGGATGGCAGGCGCCCTCGTACTCAGCCACCATCTGTTGCTTCCCAGGATGGCATTAGCAGGAAGTTGGAACTGGAAACAGAAGAGCCAGGACTCGAACCTGGTATTCTGATATGAGGTATGGATGACCCAAGTGGCAACCCAAAGCCAGGGCACCAAATACCTCCCCCCCAGATGCCTTTCTACCTTAGCAGTTAGTCCCGGGTTAAAGGCTTTTGGGAGGTGAGCATAGAAACTTCTAGAAGCAGGCAAGTGGAAGCATAGCAAGCTAGATTGTTCATGACAGAAATCTTTTAGACCCACAAATAACAACAGCAAAATAACCCTGGTTGTGGTGTTCAGGGGCTTTTGATGTAGAGAGAGTCCACCCCAGTAGCTCAGGAAACTGAGGGCGCTGTGGGTGTGAAGCAGGCAGTGGCTGTCTGCAGGTGTATGTGTTTGACAAAGATTTCTGTGAAAACGTGAAGACGAAACCAGTTGTGATGCCCAGGCACATTAGAGTGGCCGGAGTGGCTTTCTGGAAAATTCTCCTGACGGTGATATTATGGCCCCAATGCAACCTCAGGAATGAGGTCAGTTTGGAAGGTGCCCTCTTTTTGGGTACTGTGTAATCCTATCCCTTTTATGAGTGTCCTCTTCACCCTCACATTCGTGCGGCCTCCCTAATGGAACACATCTTTACACTCAGTAACCATCTGAATTTATGGTGTATTTTGGGATTCCCAGAAGTGAAAAATGGCACGCCGATCTGACTTCTCTTTGTTTTACCCCGAAGAGGTTTTTACTACTGCATCCTTGACATCGTCCACCTCTGTTTATCTTTCGGTTATCTTCCCTGGAAACATTCTGTCCATTAGCCCTATTCTAATCACCTCTCAGAAGGGTCAGGCTTCCCAGCAACGCAGGATAGAGAAAACACAGAAAACCCGCCCACCTCTCCTGGCGCTCACCAGCGGCCACCATCTAGATCGGGGAAAGTTTATTTGCCTTTTCTGAGGATGTGCTAAGTGATTTTGCAGTCTGAGTGCTGCGGCCTTCTAGCACTTAAGCTTGCATTTATTAAATAAATTTGTTCTCTAACTCAAGTGTTAAGTGTGTATTCTGAAACCTCCAAGCCAATTTCGGTGATTGCAATGTGCAAATATTTTTTAAATTATGTAATTAAATAGGACTTGGCCTGCAAGGTCCACCGAAGTAATTTATTAATTGAATAGTCTGATTTAATTGTATGTTATTTTCGTTGATTCAGGGAAGTGTGCGCGTCTGTTGCAGAGAGGGGAGCCTCTTGTGTGCCTGTCACTTGGAGGTATAGGATCTTCTCCAAGAAAGCTTTGAGCACCCAGTTAAATATTAACCAAGAAGAGGGAATTTGTTCCTTCTGTCCTGAAACTCTGTTGTGATGTCAGAGTGTGGTGATTTGTAAAACAAAGCAAAACAAAATCGTGCTGGGTAGAATTTTTTTTTTTTTTTTTTGGTAATTCACTCTGTTTATCACTATGATGTTTTAAAACGAATCCCTCTTTTCTTCTTAATGGTGCCAGCATAGGGCATTATGTAAAGTGTGTGTATGAAAAGAAAAGTCGCTTGAATGCAGTGTTAGCTGCATCTAGCTCTGGCTAAAGCCACGCCGTATCTGTTTCCTTAAAATGTCATTTTAAAGGTATTGTGGTTTGGGAGCAGCAGCTGTGACTGAAAAGTATGTAAACTAAGCTGTTCTTGCTCATATCATTTTTATATTCTTATGTCAGACCAGAAGGCTGCTTTAAATTTATTTTTCATTGTGTATTAGTTCTAGAGCTTTTTTTTTTGCTTCCTTAGGAACATATGTTCTTTGGGGTACGTGTTATACTCAAGTGCTGAAGAAAATAACAATTGTTGGGAAGGGCAGGGGGGAAGAAAGGTACCAACATAGTTTCTTATTTGGGTATTGTATCAGAGAAAGTAGTTACCAAAAATTCAAAATCAGCTCTCACCAGGTAGAACTCTGGGGCCCAGCATCTGTGTTGGAGGGATTGAAAGAATTCAAGCTGACTACCCGGAGAGTCACGTGAGAGGCAGTAACTTTTCGAAGCCCAAATTGCTTTCCCAAAAGGAAAATATTTTTTGTTGCTATTAAATATAGTTTATATTGCTACTTCAGAACTTTCTCTTTTTTTCCAGTGGGGCCATTTACTTAAAATCTTAGTTAATATTTCGGTATAGAAACGTCTTTGTCTGTAGAGCCTGCCCTTGCGAATTCCCATTTAATATGCGGTTGTGGGTAAGTATTTATTCATACCATGTGGTCCCCCACACCTGATCGAGTGACAGCCCGGCGTCGTGGCAGCCAGCTGGACGTTTGAGCGACTCTAGACTGACGGTGGCACGGAAGGTCCAGAGAGCCGGTGGAAACCAGAGGAGCGGGAATTGGTTTTCTCGTTCCTGTCCACTGCGGCGCGTAGAATGCCTCCACTCTGCTTCGGAAACTTGGACCGAGGCTTGAGAAAGAATTCCTTTTCCTAAAGGGTTGTAAAAGTGGAGCAGAAAGCATGAGCTGTTAGGCTTGCCGTGGTAAATATAATTTGATTACACGTGTCCGTCACTTCCCTCTGCGCGCCGGCTCTCGCTGGGAGAGTCGTTTCCCGGGGTTTTGTTTCTTTCCAGCTTTTGGAAACAAGCTTAGCCTTAAGAAATTGCCCTGAGACCGTCCCACTGATCTGCTTCATTGCTACGGGGCCCACATCCGCACACCCCAAGCGAGGGAAGTGGCTGGGGGAGGAAGGCCGCTCTCTGCTGGGTGTCACAGGGCCCTGAGTGGGCCGTAAGCGTGAGCCGGCTCTCCTTGTCCTGGTTACGTGGCCTTGGAAAACGAGCTGTCAGAGCATCTGGGGCGTTGGTCCGAGTGCCACAGGTACAGGGCACAGTGGCCACCAGCTGTCTCAGGGGTGGGGGTGGGGGCTCTGAAGGGGCCCTGGTGTGCTTTGGAAGATCCTGGCAAGTTCAGAGTCATGCAGAAGGCCTGGGGGCAATGGCTGCTTCCCACCCAGCACACAGCTCAGTGCTTGAATATGACGTCCAGGTGACCAGTGTGTACCCGTGGGACACGGTCCCTAGCAACGCTCCCTGCAATGAGCAGCCTGGTTCTGCCGAGGAAGGGATTCCAGCTGGCACTAGGGCATTGAGGAACCTCTTGCCCCAGTGAACTGTTCTTCCCCTGACACATTGCTGCCTCCTAACAAAGGCGTGGAAATATCTCCATTTCTACTTACTCCAGCCTGGAGTCGACTGAAAGGAGTTTCTCTGGGAGCCTAAGTTGCCTGGAGCGCAGAAGTACCAGGTCTCACAGAGGTTAAGCCTGTTTCCGTTCTCGCTTCAGGTGCACCGGGCCGGCCCCACCTGTGGGACACTCGTGACTCGCTCTTCTGCTCTCTGACATCTTTGTTCAAAGGTCCTGGATCCAAAATCTGTTTCTGCTTTGATGTTGCCAACAGCTGCATTTTATCTTCTTCTTTTCTTTCCAAGATTTATTTATTTATTTATTTGAAAGTCAAAATAGAGGAGGTAGGGAGAAAGAAGGAGAGAGAGAGAGAAAGCGAGAGAAGAGAAAGAGAATCTTCCATCCGCTGGTTTACTCCCCAGATGGCTGCAACAGGCCAAAACCAGGAGCCAGGAGCTTCATCCGGGTCTCCCACAGGGGTGCAGCCACTGCTTTTCCAAGCCATTAGCAGAGAGGGAGCTGGATTGGAAGTGGAGCAACCAGGACGTGAACCAGTGCCCATATGGGATGCCAGCATCACAGGTAGCTGCTTTACCTGCTCTGCCACAACACCAGCCCCAACAGCTACATTTTTTAGCTGTTTCTCTTCCATGGTTTGTAGAAATTTTTATTTATTTATTTGGGAGGTTGGGAGAGAGCAAGAGGGAGACAGACATTCGTATCCACAGTGAACTCCTCAGATGCCCACCGTGGCCTGGACAAGGCTGGGGCCAAAGTTGGGAGCTGGGAACTCAGGCCAGGTCTCCCATGTGGGTGGCAGGAACCCCGTTCCTTGAGCCATCACTGCTCTCTCCCAGGGTCTGCACTGGCAGGAAGCTGGAGTCGGATCCAGAGCTGGATGCCAGCCCCAGGTACTCTAATGTGAGGGTGTGGGTGTTTTAACCACGAAGGTAAGTGCCCACCCCTGCTTTTCTGGGAGTCAGCCATGTGTCTTCAATGTCACCTCCCTCACCTGTGTGGCCTAGTTACACACAGGGTCCACTGGAGCGAGGGAGTGGCTGAGCGAGTCCCCTCACCGGCACAGCTCAGCTGTAACCTGTTTTCCATTCTCCTCTCTCATCTGAGAGTGTCTCCATCTAAGTCTGACTCCTTCCTGTTGAGTGGGCCACACAGCCGAGGCAGAAGGAATCTGAGCTGTGGTCTGGGAAGATACAAGACGCCTCCAGAGCTGGTCCCCACTCTCCTCTTAGGGAACATGCCAGTCTGCTGTCCCCGGCCGCATGTGGCCAGCGCGTGTCTGGTAAAATGAGTCCACTACTTCCCATTTTGAATGAGGTTTGTGCTTTTCACTCATTATTATTTCTGTCAATGATAAAGCTCCTTGGTGTGACTCAGAGGTGGTTTTGTGGCCTTTTCCCACCCAAGAGCAGAAGCACATGAAAGGTTGTGTGGTGTGGAAAGAGCCTTAGCAATGAAAGAAAAGACTGGTTCATATAAAGAGACTTGTTTCTATATGGAAAATATGAAGCACTTTTTTTTCTTACACGGCCCAGGTGTGGATTAGTTCCTGAACCTTTTACCCAGCCGTTTTCGCGCTTGTAATTCTTCTGAGCATAGTTCAGCCAAGGCAAAGAAGCATGTTATTAAAGGTGAGCTGAAAGGCATTTACAGAATAAACAAACTGTTTAAGATCCTAAATCAGTAACAGAATCTATACGCACAGACTTGAAAAGTGCAAGAAAAATGTGTTCCAGGACTTTGGGGTTCCAGACCGGATTCTCCGCTTGCCTTCTTTGAAGTCTTCCCGAAGTCCCTTTCATTTGCTGAAGGCACAGGCAGCTGACGCTCGCTCTTCTTTGTGCCCGCTGACCTGGCTCCCCCGAGGGGGGTGAGGACACCACCCCCCTTGATCTGAAATCTGTGATTCTCCAGCTGATACAGAGCTGGGGGAAAAAATCAGTACTTTGATTCTGTTTGAGCAGTATGTTCTTAAGAAGTTTAAAATCTGATAGACTTTCTGCCCCCTTTTTCCCCTCCCTGGCCCATAGCATGGCAGAAAAACAGATCCTGTATTATTACCAATTTGTAGATGGCAGAAATGAGGCGTAGGAAGTTTTAGAGCCACGTAAGTCGTATTATCCTTGGTCATAGCAGTAGGGGCTGTCATTTCCTTTAGCTTTCGCCACGTGCCAGGCACTCTGCTGAGAACTTTTTCTTGTTAACACCCGTATTCCTCAAAATTACTTCCATAATTAAGCCCATTTAATGGATAAGCACACTGTGGGACAGAGAACTTAAGTAACCTGCCTGAGTTCCCAGGACCAGTAAGTAGCAGAACTGAGTCTTGAACTTTGGTCCTTGAATCTATGCTTGTTAGTTCTGTTAGCCTCGCCTAAGCCATACTTGTGCAGTACTATGTATATTTCATAATACTTCTGTTTAAGTGAGGCATCCCAAAGATACATTAAGAAATACAAATATTCCTCCTGTATACATTTTTTAAAGATTTTATTTATTTATTTGAGAAGTAGAGTTCCAGATAGAGAGAAGGAGAGGGAGAGAGAGTAGTCTTCCATCTGCTGGTTCACTCCCCAAATGTCCACAATAGCCAGAGCTGGGCCGATCCAAAGCCAGGAGCTTCCTCCGGTTCTTCCACGCAGGTGCAGGGGCCCAAACACTCGGGCCATCTTCTACTGCTTTCCCAGGCCACAGCAGAGAGCTGGATTGGAAGTGGAGCACCGGGACACAAGCAGGCTGCCCATGTGGGATGCTGGTGCCGCAGACTGAGGCTTAGCCCACTACGCCACAGTGCCGGCCTGTACATTTTTTTTTAATTCTTTAACTTTCGATGATTGTTCTGTGTTCTGTTGTTTTTATTTGGTGACCTGTTTTCAGCCAAGTATTGGATCCAATCATTGCATCCGAGTCTACTGCTTTCCCTTTGATTATCTTAAACTTGCATTGTGATTGTGGGACTGTGGAAAGGCATCCTCCCACTTTTATAGTAATTTCAGGTGAGCTGGAGCAAGAGAGGAAAGACATTTCTGGGGCCTTCCTGGCCCCCGTTGATTCAGGAAGCAGTTCTTCCCAAGGGGAGGTCACTGTCGGACCTCTCTAGGTGGCCACCGTACTCCTTCCAGATAAGCACATGTAGCTTACAAGGCTTGCTTCAACCCCCAGCCCTGCTGCCTTCCACGACAGAAAGGGGGCGGGTTCAGCAACAGCTTCATCTGGCACATTTTTGAGTAGCTTTGTTTTCCAGAAAACCGTATGCTGAGCTTGTCAAAGTCGTCTTCCCCTTTCAGCCCTTCTTGTTGTAGGAACACTGGCTTTTCTGTAACGGGGAACAGCATCAGATGCAACAGCTGTGCTGAGCTTCTGTCACAGGTCCCGTCTCCTCTGTCAAGTTCACGGGGGACTAATAATATCTCTGAGAGCTTTGGGGCCCGAAAGATGAAAAGTTCTGTGACGTCATGATTAGCATAGCATCCTGTAAGTGTTGGCTCTCTCCTAGCCAAGAAATCAGGAGGCAGCCTCCAGCCTGGTCCTGAATGTGTTTCTAGTGTGAACTAGGGAGGTGGTGAGCTTTGGGGAAGTCCTGGGTTGGGTCAAAGTTGAGTGTGGGGGGAGCTGAGATCTGCAAACATCAGAGAAATCAGGAAGAGAGGCATGGGAAAGGAAATAGGATGAAGAGGTGCCAGGAAAAGTTGCCTCATCATTTAGCGTTTCTCTGGTAGCCAGAAGGTACGTTTTCTACGCCCAGGTCACTTGCAGGCACTTTGGGCGCTGAGCTACCAACTTTCTCGGCTCGAGGACTTAATGAAGTAAAGATGCGGTTAACACTGGGGGGACCATTGTTTTCGGGTGATGCATGGCTTCATTCTTGAGTGTCGGCATGCCCACAGTAACATTTAGCTTAGAGCCGTTTGGAGGCTGCTGTGTGTGAGCGCAGTGACAGCCATGGTACAGACCCCAAGGGGAAGCGGTGGCGCTGGAACAAGATACAAGAGTGTTTGTGGTCAAGGCTGCTTAACAGTATTCACTCAATTCTGTATTATTCATTCCCCGTGGAGCCGCTCTTCTGTACTGGGGCAGGTTAAGCAAGTCCAGTCGAGTCCCTGCCTTCATGGAGTTTGTATTCTGATATTTCTGTCCCAGATTGAAATGGGCTCGGTCAAGATGAATGTAAGTTGCCTAATCTGATGCCCACGTTTCCTAAAAAAAAAAAACAAAAAACAAAAAACAAAAAACAGAATCAGTGTGGCTGCTGATTGGAGCTGCCAGCAGCCAGATGTGGCCCTGGGAAGAATATCTATGAGAGTTTGTCATCTGGCTCCAGCTGTGCTAACCTAGGCCTGGTAGGCAGCCATGAGTTATGTATGCCAACTGGTGGCCAGACGCTACTGCAGGCTTAAACAATCAGCAGAATCCCTCATCCGGTGGCTGGATTCGCTGTGTGTGTCCCACAGATGACCGCCACTGTCCAGGCCAGAGACCTCTGTGGGCAGAAACGCCCAGCAGGGAACTGAGCGTCAGCCCCTAGAAAAGCCAGGCAAAGCCTCCTTGTCTCAGAACTGGACGGGATGCAGGAACTATGGAAAACCAATGTCAGCGAGAGCACAGAAGAAACCAGGCGTGGTCTCTGCCTCCTACATCTTATTTTTAAAAAATGAGATTTATGTGTTTGAAAGGCAGAGTTACAGAGAGAGAGGAAGAGACAGAGATCTTCCATCCACTGATTCACTCCCCAGATGGCCACAACATTAAGCACTGGGCCAGGAACTTCATCTGGATCTCCCACGTGGGTGCAGGGGCCCAAACACTTGGACCATCTTCTGCTGCTTTTCCCAGGCCATTAGCAGGGAGCTGTATGGGAAGTGGAGTAGTGGGGACACAAACTGGTGGCCATATGAGATGCCATTTCACAGGCGGAGGCTTTACCTGCTACGCCACAACGCCAGCTCCTGCCTCCTACATCTTGATGCTGATGGAGATCTCTTGCCTGATATGGAGTTAGTTCCAGCCTTCGTATGCCCCTGCAGAAAAGCAAGGCGCAGAGTTGCATATGAGCTTATCTTTTTTCCCCCTCAGAATTGCTTTTTAAATTGTTGCCTCTTGGTGAGAAGTATTTAGGATGCTTTATTGATAACACCTAAATAGAGGTTTTAATGAAGAGTCTTAATTTCCACCTTTCGGAAGCAATTGGATCTGTAAGACATGTCCTGACCCTTAAATACCTGATATCTCAGCCTGCAAAAAATAAGTGTATAAATAAACAAAATGTATCAGCCTACCTGTGCATGGAAGCTTTGTGATAAAGCGTAGAGTGTCTGACTTAATGTGCTGAGTAGGTCCTGCTAAGAAACAGGAAAACACCGGGTGTTGAGTGTCCACTGTCCAGCAGGCCCCTTTTGCCCTAGTAGCAGCTCAGTGGATGTTTATAGACATGGCCACAGAAGGGAAGATGCCAGTGAACATGCTGACTTGTAAAAGCAGTGATTAAAGCTCAGTGCAGTTATTCGAATGGCAAGTAGGAGAAACAACTCACAATTTCATGAAAAAAAAAAAAAAAAAGATTGTAGCTGGAACACTCCACACCTCCCACCCCCATCCCCCCCCCCCCCCCCCCGTCCACATCAAAAAGGCTTATTCTAACAGGAAACACAGGATGGCAGGGATGAAGGTTTTAAGGGGGCTTCTTTGGGGACCATACAGACCTGTCCCACTGAGAATATCTTCATCACAGCAAGGTTCTTAGTGGTTTTTTTTAAAGAAGTCCCACTCTGTGCAGAAGTAACGCCAACACCAGAATCATTGAAGTGGGGGACAGTTTGAGAGATACTAGTTTGTGTGTAAAAACCAACTTTTGTGTTCTAACTGGATTGTGTCGATTTGCTGTGCAGGAAGCATAAGTGAAGCCATTTGGTTTTGTGGCATTGGTGTGGGCTGGCTAGGGGGTGGGGATAAAGTTGAGGCATTGATATAGTATGAGGAGAGCCAGATGGTTGCATTACACATCTTTTGTGTTCTTGTTTGCTTCTTAAAGCAGTTGCAGAATTTTGCCCTTGGCGATATTTTCTTCGTGCCTGTGTGTTCTGCTGTGAATTTACTTTTGTCAGAGTACTTTGAAAGAAAAGCCTTGCTGTAAAAAAAATTTACTTATTTTTTTACTTATGTTATAAACTTGTGAAGTCAACAGTGTGTTCATAAAAATATTTTTTAAATGTTAAGTATGTTAGTAAATAGTAGGAGGATCAGCTTTGCTTTTTCTTAGCACAGGATTGCAACCATATTTTATGTCAAGTCGGAGAAAGATTTCTGCAAAATTATGAATATGTGCAGTTGATGATGGATGGAGATAGATGGATAAGTAGACAGGGAGCTGGATAAAACAGGTACGTTGTTATTCCAGAAGTAGTGAGGCTTAGCTCTCAGCATTAGTTGTTGTAGGGGACTCTCAGGCTGTGGTTTGCGTGTTGTGTTCTGGCGGCAGGCCTGACTTGGTGGTGGTAGAGCGAGGCTGGGTTCGTGTAGGTTGCTGGGTTTTACCTTAGTGTTTGGTTGGCGCGTCTTACAGCTGTTTGTCACACCACCATGGAAGTTTTCCTGTACGTGTGCTTATTTCCTCCCAAAGGTAAATTATCCCCAGCGACAAAGACCATTTGAGACGCTCCAACTGCATGTGAGGAACGTGTTTTATCAGCGACTGCTTCTAATAAGGAATTGCTTTGGAGTTGGGCCTTCCCCCTCTCTCCCATCGTGGTCGAGTGCTGCAGAATAATTCAGTGTCCTTTTCCCAGTCCCAGGTTATCTTGTGGCCTTAGCTCACTGAGAGAGAACACAAACGCAGGCTCCTTGGGCGCCGGTTTGCTCTCCTGTCGTGCACAGATTTCTAGTTTTCCTTGGAACCTGCAGTCCCTGATGAGAAAGCAGGAAGCCTGTAGCCCTAACCTTATTGAAATCTCTGCCCGGGTCCAGTCACAAGTCTGAGGCGACTCCTTCCAATAATGAAGCCATTGTCCGCATCATATCTGATCAGTTCTTGAAATGTTTTGTAAGTCTATCTTACAACATTATAAGAAGATAATCAGCAGCCTTAGAAGGTCCCCATCTGGACTGTAGAGTTCTTTTACTGAAAGATGTTTTGCCTTTTTGAGATAGCTCTCGCGTTTCATCATCTGTTCCGCCGAGATGAAGTGCATATGAAAAGTCACTGACTCTGAATCCATCTGTTGTTATTATTTTCCACTGATAATTGGCTTGAACAATGAAATGTCTGTGTCTGCAGCCTTTGAAACTGTACACCCTGTTTATTTTCTGGAGGTCTCACTGCAACTCCGCTCCCCCACCCCCCGCCCAGCTTCCCCCCTTCATTTTCTCCCAAGCTTGCAGCGAGTGGCGCTGGTGTGAAGATGACATCTTTGACTCTCTGCATCAGTATGTGTCACTCAGCATCTAAAGCTTGCATACGGATTTTTGTCACAATCCCTGTGGCTGTGCCGTTTGCTCCCGGCTCCAGCACGCTTTCAGCAAGGACTTAGCCAGGCCACAATGCATGGATCCCTTACCTGGTTCGTCGTCTTTATTTCACCATCCTCATTAAAATATTAATTCAGCGTCCAGTATCTAATACCTATGGAATTAGATACTACCTATAATTGTATAATACATTCAGTGGCATCCAGGTTTGCACGATACAGAGCATTAATATTGGATTCCACTAACAGCACTTCCATTAGCTTGCTCAACCAGGATGAGATATAGATGAGCTGGGCCGCATAACTACCAGCCAGAACTGCCAAAACAGTCATTAGAAGCTCCATTGGGATGGACAGAGGCTTTCTCACAGTGATACACTGATTACATTTTGTTCTATGGTTTATTTGCATCAAGGTTAGATCCCTATCGGCTGTGGAAGCCAGTTATCTAACACCTTATTTGCAAGGTCATTTCAAGGCAAAACAGTGAACACAATCCCAGTCTTGCATTTCTTTGGGAACCCCCCTTAGGGAACCTATGTTTTTCTCTTTGGGGGGGCTTCTGCGGTCTTTTTATTTGCTGTCTCTTGTCTCCAATAGCTGCCATGATGTATGTTGGAAAAGGGGTTGTGTTTATTTGTTTGTTACAGTATTTTTAAAAACTTCTCAGTAAGGGTCTCTAAGTTTGCAGTGGAATGACACCTCTTAGGGACAGTGTTGTGCTAATGAAATTTAAACTGGCTTTTGAAATGGAAAGCCTCCTTAGTTTGCTGGGCTGGGATCATCCTGCCCTGGTCTCTGAGCCTGGGAAGGACTGGTGTCCTGCCCTTTTGGCCCAAGCAACAGGGCACACTCCTACAGCACAGCAGTGTTGGATTGGCTCCTGTAATGCTGTGTGACTCCGGAAAGCGCTAGATGAACATAATCTTCTCTCTGTTTTGGTTGAAATCGGTTTTAGTACAGCAGAATGTATTTGGAAATAATGAAGTCCCTACAACCAACATGGAGCTGGCACATAGAGCCGGAGGTCAGTGTGAGTCCAGCCCATACGCTGAGCAAAAGCAGCAGTGGGCCCTGAGTGCCAGCAGCCCCCCCCCCCCCCCCCCCCCCGCTTAAATCCCTGGGTTCTAAGGATGAATTATGTTGAGGTATGGCATATTTTCTGCCGAAATGGAGAAAATTGTTGACTGTAATTATGTCATTTAATCGAAATTATAAGTGGTGAGGGCCACTCAGTTGAAAGCATCTTTTCTAATATATGGGTAATGTTTTTAAATGAGTGGTCATGGATTGGTGACATTTGAAAGGCAGGCTTTCGAGATATATATTTGGGGAGCTCGAAATATTTTCCTTCAATGATTAGGAACTGAGGAGTGTAAGTTAAGTGACTTTTGTCTTTTTAATTTGACTCGCACACGTATACTACATATATGTATGCATGTGTGTACGTATATACAACATATATGTGTGTATGCTACATATATGTACGCATGTGTGTATGCTACATATATGTACGCATGTGTGTATATTTTATGTTTGGACATAAAATATATCTTTCTCTGGGTTCAGACTTGTAAGGATGAGTTAATAGTGGGAGAAGGCAGAGAAACCAGAAGTATACCAGTGGCCTTCAATTGTGACTACACAGATGAGATTTTTTAAAACTCCCACTGGGTGTTAGAGATTGAACTGCACTGCACCCCAGAACTCCACCAAAGTGTCACACTCCAAGATCTTTTTGGAGTAGCTGGAGACACAACAATAGCACTACACACACCTCCTCAGCCTCCTCTTCTCCAGTGAGTTCTTAATTACTAATGAATGCAATTCATTTTAATTGTTATTATAGCAACATAACATTTAACTGTCTCCTGTTTAGTCCTGTCCCCTGGAACAGGCAGTGTCTCCAGCACAGCTAGGACAGGTAGAAGGCACAGCGGGCGTCTGATTGAGCCAGTTATTCATTTGCTGAGTGTTTGTGTTTATGCAAAGGGGCCTCTTCCTGCATATTTAATCTAGAGTAAGGCAGTGGCTTTTGTTGTGTTTAGCCCACATACCTTCAGTCCTTCCTCACTCCGCCGCCAGCCTGGGAGCCCCGAGAGCCAGAGCCCGCACGCTTCCCAGCGCCGGTAGTTTCTCCCTTCCAAACTCCCAACTTTTCTTCTGTTGTGTGAAAATTGCCTCTCCCGCCCTAAAGCTCTGCCTCCTCACCATGAACTGGTAAGTGTGTGTGTGAAGCCAAGGCCGCTACTTTTGTTTCATTTTACAAATGTTGGGGGGGTGGGGAGTACTTTGCCGCCCTCCTGGGCGCCTTCTGAGAGCCGTCCTGGTTCCAGGATCGGGGGCCGTTGTCAGTGGCTGGCTGCGTTGAAATAGACAAGTACAGGTGCCTCTCAGGAAACGTGGCTGGGCTTTGGACTGGGCAGAGCGGCTCTGGGGGACTGGAGGGAATGAAAAAGAAAGAGACGGGGAGAGAGAGAGCAGCTTTATTATTCTTTGTCCTCACAAATCCTGTTTTGTAACTATCCTGCAGATAATGCTGCCATTGTTTGCTAAAAGCCTTCAAACAGTGGGCAAGACCGAACTGTAAGGAGGCAGCACAACTCTGCCGCGGTATTGTCTCTCCCGGGCCAGGGTCCTCCCCGAAGGTCTGTGCCGGAATAGGAAGGGTTTTCTTCTGTGGAAATCGAATCGTCTCTTCATTGATATTAATAGCACACTGGAGATGTTGGCCATGATGCTGAGAGAGGCGGTCGGGAGGGAAGGAAATCTGATCTTGCTGGGGAGGGGGAGTGACAGCCTCTTGGCCCCACGGTGGAGGAGCCCTCCATCCAGGCACAGTCTGCATAATGGCATCCTGCCTTAACTGTTTGCTCTAGGAATTGTAATCTTGAGCTGTTTGTTTGACTCTCCGGACTCTTGCTATTTTTTTTGTTCCTGTACTGTCTTTAGAAAGCACCATATTCAGGGGCTAATCCCTGTGTTTTAAAAAAAGTAAATCAAACCAAAACAAAACAAAAAAAGACTCAGAGGAATGGATGCACGGGGCACTGGGGTCCTCCTGGGTAACGGTGGCATTGGGCTTGCTTTCCGAGAGCGAAGTGTGACCCTTGCCAAAGGAGTTGCCACGGTGAACAAGGGCACGATGCCCCAGGAGGCCTGCCCTGTGCACAGAGGTTGGAGGGTGCAGGGATCGCGTCCAGGGTCTCTACGAAGGAGCTTTCGCGACCAGTTCACGGTTGCCTGTGTTTGAGTAACTCTTTCCAACAGAAGAGTGTGCTATTCCCCCGCAGGTTGGAAACTGTGAGAATTTAAATAAAATTTCATCAACCTTATTAAAATATGTAGGGACCCGGGTCGTCTTGGGTACAAATCAGTCTAGAGACTTCGAAGCATTTATTAACAGTGAGGCTGCTGAAGGTTTTTAATAATAAAATTACAAACACTCTGTCTAATTGTAAGTATATGACTTTTATACTTGATTTTTAAGGGGAAAAATACTTTTTTTTACCCGAGGAAAAGTAACTCCGTCAGAGCACCTTCTGTGATTAGCGCTATTGTATTCTTAAATTTTGATTGATAGAGATAATAGTTTTCACTTAAAAATACAGACAGGTACTTTAACTTTCCATGACAATAGCTATTTGCATTTCTTTTATCTTTTTGTTTAACATTTGTGGGGGTTGGGATGGATTTGATTATTAACTCTTATTGCACACTAAAGGTAAATCTAAAACAAAGGCTTTGTTGGAGTTTCAAAGGGAAAACAGCAAATATTGTTTTTAGGTTTCAACATTTAAAGGCTGTTAAAGGATACCTATAAAATATGTTCACATGACCGTGACCAGGGTCTTACTTCTCGGTGAGGTAGGAGAGAGCTGTTTCCCCAAGCCAGAGGGGCCGAGGCAGAGCTGCTGGGGGGCCGCCAGCCTGAAGCAATTTCCCCGTGGCCAGCGTCGCCTGGGGTTGCCTGCACCACATGCCTCACCGTATTTATAGCGTTTTGGAGTTTTGCCTACCAGAGTGGACCCCAAAGTTAGGCACGAATACTTGGTGTGGGTCCCAGACAGGGGGTTGGGGTGGGGTGGGGCACGTGTTCGTGGCACTGAGAGAAGGAGAGTTGAGGGAATGATGGACCCTAGGTAGTGCATTCGTTTGGTCGATAAGTGAAAAAAATGTCATGTGCGTAAGCCAGCAGGCATGGGTGGTGTTCAAGGTTGCCTGTGGTCACAGGAAACCTGGACTCAACAATTGTTGCTTGATTTTCTTTTCCTCTTTCCCTCCTTTCTCTTTCTTCTCATCCCTCTTCATTGCTCACTTGTATGTGAGCACTCCCTCTCTCTCTCTCTCTCTCTCTCTCTCTCTCTTTCCTTTCCTTTCCTTTCCTTTCCTTTCCTTTCCTTTTTTCCTTTCTTCCCTCTCCCTTTTTTCTTTTTGTAAACCTGATTTCATATTTGAAGTCATCTGGGCACAGGAAATACTTTGGGGTTGCCTTGTAAGTGGCCTTTCTTGTCTTTAGTGAAGAAAAAAAAAGTGACCTTGTTATTAACCTTTTGCAGCTAAGCCTTGTATGCTATGCATTGGTCATCCTTTCGTTTTCTGAAAAATCATGGAAAAATGAAACCCAAGAGCCTGCATGAGGCAGGAATCCCTTGGAAATGGACCCATTTGAACCTGCTTGTGCAAATGAAGTTAGTTCTCTCGGGTTTGAGGATTTGGAGGTCTGGGAAGTTCAAATGAGTTCCTGGACTTAGGAGAAAGAAGGGGTCCTCATGCCAGGAACCTCCTAAACTGCCCCCTTCGTCTCGGGCTAGGGCCTGACTTCGCTCGTCTTTCTGTCCCTGTTAAGACTGCACACAGGGTGTTCTCAGCCAGCATTTGTTGGGCCAAAGCTTGAGATCAAATACATCGTCCATCCTGGAGAGTCACTTTTGCATAATTGTGCAAAATGACAGATAATGCAGAAATCCTGATACAGGTCATCTCTTTTAGCTGTCTGGAAAGAAAAAAAGGGGAAATGCATGGGAAGAGGAGTATGTATTGTTCATTTTTAGCCTTGTGAAATGAGATCCCACCTGCACCCTTCACTGCAAGCACCAGTTGGCACTATGTCTTACATACGGCACAGCATAAAGGCGGGGTAAAACACGCCTGTAGAAAGTGTAACGAGGCGTTATAATAACTTACAGGTTTCACAGAATGGCATTTCTAATCTGGGGTGAGTGGGGAAGGCAGAGGGAGAGGAAGGTACTGTGAAGTTTCTGACCCTTGAGGTCACAGGGGAAGTGTGGTATCTTGTAGATCCTGGTTTGTGTGGTTATCACCTGGTCTCAGGTGAGCGGCACTGTTGCCCTCAGTAACGAAGAGGCCCAGGAAGAGCTGTGGTGTTCACAGGGTTTTAGCTGTTGCAGAGAATGACATCAAGGAAAAGAAGTAATCTCTGTTTACTGTATCCTTGGCTCTTTTTTAAAACCTAAAACCGATAGGAAACTTTCTAAAAAGAGAGAGAAAAAGGGGGGGAAATGCACTTTGTGTGATGACAGCATTTTTTAAAAGAAGACAAGTGGGCTGGAGGGGAATATATTTCTTTTACCATTTTTTGTTAACTTAAAAGCTTTACATAATCATCTAATTTTAGTTCTGACATTCATACTGCCAGTAAGCATACAGGTAAATAGTTGATAATATTTGCTAGGGAGAAGTGATTGTTTTAAAAAGAAATAGCAGATAAGAGTTTTGGAAACGGAAGTTTTATGCTTTGGGAAAAAAATTAAACACAGATTTTTCTCCTAGTTGTTGATTTCCGATTCTTCTAAGCTTGTAATGATGCAGACTTAGGCCCCAGTACTACCCCCTAATTTTCTTGTCTGTTCTATTGACACATTTCATTTAATTTAGCATGATGGCAAACAGCTGTTGAACTATTAATCTTTTTCTCAGCAAAACTAGGAAAAAAGATCTTTTAGATTGCTTTGCTAATGTATCCTTTTTCTGAAAACTAAAATCAAGAGAAATAAATGAACAAGTGGTCAAATGTGCATGTGCATTAACATTTATAGAACTCCAAAATGGAGAAAGATAGAGTTTATATCCCACTGGCAATCTTTTTTATGTAAACGTGAAAATTAAATGTAGCCAATTTCGTATTGCTTTAGCATTTATATGTTGGAAAGTCAATTGTATAATTTTGTTGTTATTAATCTCCCCCGTGCCCCCTGCTGCCCAGGGAAAAATTTATCCTTGTAAAATCGATGTAAGAGCTGTCCATTTTTGCCCAACGTTCACTTACCGAATACACCGGGTGGGTGGGTAGCTAAGAAGAGAAACAGGTCTAGTGCTTACCTGAAAATGATCTGCAGGTTCTAGTGCAGCACCAGCGATAACTTTATTCAAAGTAGGCATTTTCAGCAGTTTAAAAAAATTAAATTTTAATGAGGTCCAGTTGTTTGCCAGGCCTATATGATAGCAAATCTCATCTGCATTGCAAAGTCTGATACTATAGGTCTGACTGCCAAACACGCAGAAATAGACACAGCTCAATAGATAAACATAAATGAGTTTAGAGTGCACGCACTGGAGAACATCTCAAGTCAGAAGGAGGGCGCAAGGGGCGTTCTTACTTCACATTGAGTAGGGTCTGCCAGAGTTCACTTGCTTTACATTTCAGGTTCGGTGAGTGGTGGAGGTAGACTTTTCTGGGGGTGGGTGGGAGAAGCTGCTGGGCCTTGTGTCTCCCAGGGGAGGGGGCTGTTTTGCAGAGCCCCCTGTTCTGTTCTCCTTCCTTATCCCTGAACGCGAGTTCTCACCATTGGAGAAACCAATCCTGGGGACACACATCAGCAGTAAAGCACACGATTTTCATTTTCAATTTGAATTGTTTTGTGTAAAAACACAAAGGCTTTGGGCAGGTTGCAAAATAGTAACCTAAAGTCTCAGAGCTAGGGTTTTCCCCCACCCAAATGGTGAACATTTATGGTGAAAACCTCCAATTTCCTCTTACAGTAAACATGAAAATTACGATTTCACTCAGAGCTTGCATCTTTTTCCAATCTTAATGGCAAGAATCTGCATACACTTGCTTGTGGAAATGTCATAAATTGGCCTCAGATCAATTCCTCAAAGAGTACACAGCAAAGTGCCACTTTCAAATTTTTTCGCCCTGGTGAAGTAAGATTTTTCCTCCTCTCGGGGATGTTTGCCTTTCCCCATTCAGGGCCAACGGCTGAGGGACATGCAGGGACAGAGTCCTGTAAAATGAAAACCACCGCGTTGCATCTTGTCTTCCAGAATGAGCAAAGGAGATGAACATTTTGAGTACAATGTTGATTTGATTTTGCCATCTTTAAAAAAAAAAAAAATTACATGAGCATTTGGTCAATGGATGTGGAATGAATCCTGTACCCGTTAGAAACTTGATCTAAATTAATAAACAAATGTTTTTCTTGTCACTTGTGCCATATGTTGATCCCAGTTTCATGGGCAGCAAGAGGCAGCTTGTAATGTTTCTTCGAGGAGGGAGTGTGCAGATGCAGGAGTAGATGTGGGCTAAAACGTGTTCCCTGCTTTCTTTGTGTTTTAGGAAGCTTGATTTCAATTGTTTATTTCATCTGACGTGAACCATTTTTATTTAACTTCGGAGATCTGGTAGATCTATGCTAAGTGGAAAACATTCTGTGAACAGCTTTCATCAGCAATTAAGCCCCCAGCCCTCCCCAAACGGCAAACAGTGATGCTTTTATTCGTTTGGAAAAGTCCAAAGTGGTATAATGCATCTTGCCTGCGAGGACTCGCTCCCTGCCGTAGAACGAATGAGCCTCTGCTTTAATGAAATTAAAGATGTTGTGGATGATCACCAAACAGAGACACATTCAAGTAGCAGTCTGGTTTCCAGAAACAAAGGCCTGTGAGTCATATTTTATTCCACATGAAAATAAATCGACGGGCGACAAGATGAGAAACAGTTCATATGACAGTGTGAAACGTTTCACCTTGACTTTTTCCCTCCCAAGTTGAGGTTGTTGTCTTGAAGACCTCAAAGGTGTGTGGTCCAGAGAAGTGGAGATCTTGGGGCTTGTTTGCATTCACTCTGGAATTGAGTTCGCGTGAAACAGAATTGAGCGTCCCCCTTGTTTTGCTTGTGTCTGCCCTAGGTAGAGGAGGATGCTGCCTCTCTTGATGCCCAGATTTTAATGTTCTCTTTTGTTTGCAGGGTAAGAAGTGACCTTCTGAGGTGACTATAACTGAAGATTGCTCTACAGAAGCCAGAAAAAAGGTAAATACAAATATGATTAGTAGATTTATATCTAGGGTGCTATCTCTCACCTCCTAGGCATTTTAACTCCCTTGTTTTCTCATCTGTATTTGTCAAATAATACATGTACCTATTTGTGTAAATACCACCTGGAGCCCATTTGGGGCGGTCTTCAAAGGAAAGATTACCAGGAAGGAAGTGGTCCACAGGTTTACATCTCCCCCACTCCGCCCTCCCCCCCAGTATTACTTTATTGATTGTGGAAGCAGAACTTATCTTTGGCTGGTTGACATGGTGGGTTTGCTATTAGACAGGAATATTCACATCAGAGAAGTGGTGATTCATAAAAATTAACTTGCTGCAAACAAGAGTAGCGCATGTCAGTGTTCTGTGCTGAAGTGGTGTCATCCAGTTGATGTTCATCTGGCGGCTTTGTAATCACCTTCTTTCAGAAATTAATAGTCAGACACCATAGCAACACACCACATTGATGTCACTGCTGAGCGGCGTGGGGCATAGCCCTGTAATGTCAGCGCTAGGCTGCCTTGTTCTCTTGACCTTGCTTGAAAATCAAATGAGTGCTTGATTTTAAAATTAGAACTTTTCAGAGACTAGTGCAGCTTGATGAATGAAAGCCAAATTTAATTTTCTCAAAATCACTTTTTGGGGAGGGGGTTGCAAAGCTGTTTGGTTGAAATGGTTATAGATGAGAGATGTATTACTTGATTTCAAAAGTATCTCCCTGATCAGGGCAAAGATCATCTTATGCAAGATAATCTTGCAAATGATTTGAACGTCTGATATTTCTCAACTAGTGGCGTATTCATTTCATTTTTGGATTTGGGCCTTTAATAGTTGTATTTGATTTAGTAAATGTGTATCTGTTTAAAAACAGGTTATTTTTTGTCATGGTTGAATAAAGCTGTTGCTCTGGACTTACCAAATTAAAGTTTATGAATTTATAAGATACAGACTGCTTATACTCATTAGTTAAACAAGAGTTTTTATGAAACTTTCGTAACATGCAGATTGTTTGATCACATTTGTTTTTAATTTCTTCCAAGCTTTTAGGGTTCTAGGTTGTACCAGAAAGGGGTCCAGATTTGATTTTATACTTGTATTCTGGCACATTTGATTTGGACCCAAAAAAAAAAAAATCATTTCACCACCTATGTTGTTTAAATTAAGCCTTTGCAGTGCATCACCTAACTGTCCTCAAAATAGGACCGAAGTCCCCTTCAAATGTCTGGCATGGGAGGGATGTGCCGCAGCAGCCATTGCAACTGAGCAACAGCAAGACTCAGCGAAGCACTTGGATGTGCTGAGACTCAGTTTCCCAACCTTAAAAATGAAAGGATTATTCTATATCAAGGGTCTGCCGCCTGTTCTTTGCTTTGTGGACTGTTGCCTCTGTGTCACAGCTGCCTGTTGGGGTGTACTTGGCAGTCTCCCGGCCTCTGTGATCTCAGAGTGATCTCAGTGCAGGAGGCTCCTCCTGCAAAGTTGTGCCAGGTGTTTAATTCATCTCCTGCTGTTAGCAAAGGTTTCCAGTGAAGCTAAAGCTTGGGATTAAACCTAGCTGGAAAAGTAGATGAAAAGATGATAAAATAAAATCACCTTGAGAGTTTCCCTGTTGCTATGCCTCCAAATTATAGCTGCATTGATAAGATTTCATTGTTTTCTTTGGAATCACCTGTACGTGTGTTATTTTTATTCTGATCTGATATCTTTATAACGTCCATGCTTACACCCAATGATCTAAAAATGGAGATGTGGTTTTTCCACCCAATTTCTATGACATTGTTCAAAGTTACAAATATCATGGGTTAAGGAGAAATTTGGCAGTGGGGAGGGGTAGCTGGGGGGAGAACAGCTCCTAGGAAGTTGCTAGCATGAACTGGGAGAGAGAGTCTATGTTAAAAAGTATTTTATAATCACTAAACAACAGCGTAATCAGTTATATCATTCAATATCCTGTCTATAGGACCTCCCCCTTATAGAATCACTTATCATAAAAATTTTGTTTTCCTGATGCCTCCATTCTTGTCACAAAGAAAGCTGACTAATGAATCCATGTAGTTTTTTCTTTGTCTTGCCATCTAGGTAGCTCAGAGTAAGAGGTTTTGCTCAATCTTTAGTCTTTCTCAATTTCAGCTTCTTTATCGTCTTTGTTTTTGTTCTTGCTACGTAAGCTTCATTTTTTCTATCCCCAATGAACATTTTATTAATGTGTTTTTCTTCTGTAATATCTGTCCCATCCATGGTCTGACTCTAATTTCAATCTTTAGAAATAAGTTAGGGTTTATGGGCTCGAAAGAGTAATAAATTACATTATGATATTATATTAATTTATTTACTTGAGAGGTAGGCAGACAAAGAGAGACAGACAGAGCCCCCATCCGCTGGTATACTCCTCAAATGCCCACGATGGCCAGGGCAGGGCCAGACAAAAGCTCAGATCTAGGAATACAATCCAGATCTTCTATGTAAGTGGCAGGGACCAAATTGCTTGAGCCATCACCGCCTTCCAGGGGAACATTAACAGGACACTAGAATTAGGAGCATAGCTGAGCATCGAACCCAGGCATTCTCACGTGGGATGCAAGAGTCTTAACCAGCATCTCATCCCCTAGGCCGAATGTTCTCCCATATATTTCACCTTCAAAGAAGCTCAGAGGTCTTGCAAAAACTATTTATTACATAAATGTTAGATATAAAGAAAACTGGTTTGCAAGAAATGTAAAATAATGTCTGAATGTCTAAAATGAGTGTGGTGGTCAGTGTTTCCTAAACAGAGAGAAGGTCTTGCTACCTAGTGATAGACTAAAACCCAGCGCCATCTCTCACCCTCCAGGAAGGATGTGGATTTCAGATTCTAGGAGCTTCTCAGTAAACAGCATGCCTGAAATTTGAAATCTGGGAATCATTAGCAGTCAGTGTTGATGCAAATAAATATGCCTACATAGGCACTCTGGGAACAACTGGTTGTGTGCATAAACGTGGCCAGGCAAATTCAGAAAACCAGATGAAGCCATTTTTTAAATTTAGATCCAAAGGTCTGAAGAATCATAAATAACAGTCATCATCCTTGGTAGTGATACCACAATTTTCTTCCAAGTAGATCTGAGTGCTTTACAAAATGGGTCTGGTTGCTGGCATTCCTGCGAGGTAGCTGGCAATTATTACAATCCCAGCTTTACAGACTGGGAAAGTGGACCTGTAAATGGTGAGCAACTTACCCAAGGTCGTCTGCAAGGTCAAGACAGACACTGAAAAGAGATCTTGCTCTGGTCACAATTACACTGATGTCACTATCGTGGCTGCCTTGGTTCCGTGACTTAATAAAGGTTTATGCGGCATTTTCTCCCTGTCCTCTCACCATCGACAATTCAGCCACATGTATTTTACTTAAAATCCAAAACCAACTTGTAAAATTCATCTTTTTGTGTGTAATTCTGGATGGTATGGAGAGTTGAAGATCATCACTGGAGCCCACATAGATTAGTTAAATGGCTGTCTTTAAATGTAAGGGATCTTTGAACTTCACATTTTATTTGTTGTTTTGTTGAATTGCCCTGATAACCTCATTCCTACACACATGCATACATACAAATGTGCATACCTACACATTTACACTAATTCTTATTGCAGGGCATGATTGATGGTTCTGGCCTAAGGGCTAATATCATAGTATCACATAAGGATCACATAAGGATCCTCATAGATCTGTATTCTGGAGAAGACAGACATGAATGATGGTGATGATGATGACAGTTAGGAAGGGCAACTATGAGGATACTTCAGATAATTTGTGGAAAAGTGGAATGATGGAATATTTTGGTCCAAAAAGTTTTTGAAACTCATGCCAGATTTTTTCATTAGTATACATCTCTGTGAACTTGTGTATTGACTGCTATGAAAAAGTATGGGCACCAGTCCCAGCTGTTCTACCTCTGATCCAGCTCCCTGCTAATGTGCCTGGGAAAGCAGCAAAAGATGGCCCAAGTCCTTGGGCCCCCTGCATTCACCTGGGAGACCTGGAAGAATCTCCTGATTCTTGGCTTGGGCCTGACCCAGCCCTGACCATTGTGGACATTTAAAGATAGCCAGCAGATGGAAGATCTCTCTATCTTGCTGCTTCTGCCTCTCCTTCTCTGTAACTCTGTCTTTCAAATAAATAAATCTTAAAAAAAAAAAAAAAAAAAAAAAGGGCTGGCGCCGCGGCTCACTTGGCTAATCTTCCGCCTGTGGCGACAGCACCCCGGGTTCTAGTCCCGGTTGGGGTGCCGGATTCTGTCCAGGTTGCTCCTCTTCCAGTCCAGCTCTCTGCTGTGGCCCAGGAGGGAAGTGGAGGATGGCCCAAGTGCTTGGGCTCTGCACCCGCATGGGAGACCAGGAAGAAGCACCTGGCTCCTGGCTTCAGATCAGTGCAGTGCGCCAGCCGTAGCGGCCATTTGGGGGGTGAACCACCAGAAGGAAGACCTTTCTCTCTCTCTCTCTCTCTCTCTCTCTCTCTCATTCTCTAACTCTGCCTGTCAAAAAAAAAAAAAAAAAAAAAAAAGGAAAAAGAAAAGGTATGCTGTAACAGGGAGACTCAAGCGTCAGGGACTATGTATGTTAGCATCGTGTGGAAGCTCTGTGAGAATGTCTTCATTTTCTTGTAACATTCATGCCGGTCAAGTGCATGCTGATTTTGTGTGAACAGCTTTATTACCATTATAATTCATGGTCCTGCAGTTGTGGCGTAGTGGGTGCCATCTGTGACACTGGCATCCCATGTGTGTGCTGGCTCGTGAACTGGCTGCTCCACTTCCAATCCAGCTCCCTGCTAATGTGCCTGGGAAAGCAGCAGAAGATGGCCCAATTGTGAGCCTCTGCCACCCATGTGTGGGATCCTGATGAAACTCCTGTTTGGCCTGGCCCAGTGCTAGCCATTGTAGCCATCTGGGGAGTGAACCAGCGAATGAAAGATCTTTCTTTCTCTCTCTGTCTTTCTCTCTCTCCATCCCTCACTGTTATTCTCATTTTCAAAATAAATAAATAAATCTTTAAAAAATTATAATTCACACATAATACAATTCACTCATTTAAAGTGTACTTAGTCTAGGTTTTAGCATGTTAACAGACTTTGCAACCTTCTAGCCTAGTTTTAAGGCATTACCCAAGAAAGACACATAGTGTCTAATAGCAGCCTGCATTCTCCCACCACCCTGCCCCTGACAACAGCCACTTCTAGTTTTTGTCCATATAGATTTACTGACTCTAGACATTGCACATCAGTGGAATCATACAGTGTGTGATCTCTGCGACTGGCTCCTAGCACATCAAAGTTCATCCAAGGCATTTAAAATCTTAAACTCTAAAAACTCCATTTGTGTAAGTTCTTTAAAAAATTTTTTATTTGAAAGGCAGAATGACACAGAGTGAGAGAAACACACACACACACACACACACACACACACACACACATCTTCCATCCACTGTACACTCTCCAAATTGCCGTAACTTCGGGGAATGGGCCAGGCCAAAGCCAAGAGTCCAGAACTCCATCCAGATCTCCCACGTGGGTGGCAGGGGCCCAAGTACTTGGGCCATCTTCTGCTTTTGCAAGTACACTAGTAGGGAGCTGGACCAGAGGTGGAGCAGCCAGAACTTGATCTTGTACTCTAATATGGGATTGCTGGTGCTGCAAGCAATGGCTTTACCTGCTATGCCACACCATTGACCCCACATTCTTATTCATATAAGTCCAAGAGAATGGTGGGCAGTAATATTCTTTCAAGGGATAGATTGCAGAGCAACTATGTATTTCCACATAACTGATGTGGCCTCTCAACAGTTAACCTTTAGAATTTAGATGTTTGCATTTTAAGATTACTGTTTTTAAACATTGTTAGCCATAATGCTAAACTAAGTTATTCTGTAAACAAGAGCTGTCTCTCTTGAATGTTAGTTTCAAAGAAAAAAATTGTTTAAATATTGATTTGCAGAGAAATATGCTCAATAGAGTTCGTTTTCAAGCAGAATTCACTTGTTGAAATGTACATGAAGGCATACTTAGTAGGGAAGACAGTGTGTGCAGCACGTATCAAGTAGCCATATTTTGCACAGGGAACAATCAAAACCACAAAACCAAATAACAAATGGTTTTATTCTGCTCTTTTGAAAACGACGTTTCTGCTGTTCTCTCTGCCGAGGGTACACGTATCCCAGCTGCTGACCTTGTGTGTCTTGGAAGAGGTCCTCACGTTAGGTGGCAACTTAGCAACTTCATGGAGAAGTCGGGAGTAGGAAGTATTGCTTTTCTTTGGCAATTCAAAAGCCTCAGGAAGAAATTTGAAGCTTAACTGTACAAAAACAAAACCCCATAAAGTGTAGCACATCCATGTTAACCTTGTCAACATAATTCCTCAGTATCTGGTGACGCCCAGGACCTTCAAGGGGCAAAAAGTATATTGTTGATAGAATGCTTGTTTTACAAATTTATTTTAAAAGTTGATGCTTGTAGTGGCAACTTTTGCCCAGGGCTAGGTTTGATGTGAAGTTTGTGGTGGCATTTAAAAAAATACTGGTAAGTGAGACTTTGTAAGTATAAGAGTATTGCAAAAAATGAGTGGAAAATGGAATTAAAAGATAAGTTTGCGTGCAAAACAATTTCAAAATCTATGCATATAAGGGGTCTCAACAATGTCTTGGAAATTCATATTATAAAAAAACTGCATTGATTTCAAAAATGTTTGCATCAAAGTAAACTTACCTTTAAATTTCATCTTCCACAAACTTTTTGAAGTACCCTTGTATCAAATGAAGGTCGGATACTTCAGTTAACTTTTTTCTCTGTCATTGACCTTGTCTACTGTAACTTCTGTGGCCTTTGCATAAAGGAGAATGGGGATCAAATGAAAAATCTGAATTATTTCTGTTCCCTTCAAATCTACTCTTTTTGAAGTTTGAAAATCATACCTATTTCTCCTTGACTTTTGTATATTAACTTGTGTGTAATATATAATTGAAGGTAATTACATGTTTTTTTAATTACCTGACAGTGTGATAAGTTACTTAAAATTACCTTGTTTTATAAAAAAAAAAAAAAAAGAAATATGACGGGTTATTGGATGGGCCATGATGGCTGCGTTCCATGATTGGATAGTACTCTGGGTGCTCACCTCTCCTCTAGCCTTCCTGTCTTCTTTGAAAGAATCTTGGAGCTATCTGCAGAAGGAAGAGGAAGTGTCCTGAAACCCATTCATTACAAATGGCATCCCTTAAGAGTATGTTTAAATCAGTGATTTTCAAAGTGATCATTGGGACCCATTAGTGAGTGTGGGAATCCATTTTGTGGGTTGTGCCTAAGAATATTTTTAAATGAAATAAGTATACAATAGAGTAAAGCCAAAAAAAAAAAATCAGTCTATCACATGTAATAAGGATTTTATTTATATATAATGAAACTATAATGTATGGATACTATCTTTACCATGTAAATAATCCTTGCTGCCAGGTAGACTTATTCATTCATTTGTTCACTTATGGCAACTTTATTAGAAGTGTGCTGTGTGCCAGGCATTGTGGTAGGCCAGTATGCAGGCCACTAGCCACATGTGTCTGCTGAGCACTTGAAATACAGTTAGCCCAAACTTAAATGAGCTGTAAGTGTAAAATCCACAAAGTATTTTGAAGCCTTTGTCTAGAAAAAGAATGTGACATATTTGAATAATTTTCTTCATTAATTAAAGGCTGATCATTTTGGACACATTGGTTAAATAAAATAAATTATTAAGATTATTTCCAGGGGCAGGCATCTAGTCGGACTGGTAAGATGCCCGCATCCTTTAGTGGACTGCCTGGGTTCTGTTCCTGGCAGTTACAGCTTCCTGCCAACATAGACCTGGGAGACGGCAGTAGTGGCTCAAGTATCTGGGACCCTGCCACCCATGTGGGAGACCTCAATTGAGTTTCCAGCTTCTAGCTTCAGGCCAACCCAATCCTAGCCATAGTGGGCATTTGGGGAGTGAACCAGTACATGGGAGCTCTGTCTCTCTTCCTCTCAAATAAAAAAAGCATAACTTTTTTTTTCTACTTTTGATTTTTACTTTTTTAAACATTGTCACAGTTACATATGTGACAGGCATTATATTTCTTATTTTAAAATGTTCATTTTCATCATCCGTGAAAGGCAGAGAGACTGACTGATTGATTGATTTTCCGTACTGGATCACTCCTCAGATGCCTGCAGTGGCCAGGACTGAGCGAGGCTAAAGCCAGGAGCTCAGAACTCCATCCGAGTCTCTCAAGTGCGTGGCAGGGACCCAAGCACTTGAGCCATCGTCTGCTGGGACTTACACCCACACTATAGTAAGGGATGTGGGCTTCCCACACTGCAGCTTAACCTGCTATGCTACAACCCCCCCCCCCCCCCCCCCAGGCATTGTAGTTCTAGATACTGGTAACCTACCCTGCTACACAGACAGAGTAACCTAGTGGGCTTAGAGGACAGGGACAGGTGGGAAATGTACTAGAAATATACATGGTTACAGGTACTGTGGGAGAAAATGCAGGAGGACCAGGAAGGTCAGGATGAGCAGGAAAGAGGTTGCAGCTGTAGGCAGGGTGATCTGCATGAATCTGCCTGTGGAGCAGATGCCGTTTGAACGGAGGCTTGTCTTGTTCTGGAAAGAGCAGGTCCGCCAGGATGGCCAAAGCAGAGTTAGTTACCAGGAAAGAAAGAAGTGGGAGACGGGACCAGTCTGAGCATGAGGCCAAGTTTCATTGTATTCTTAGTGAGAAGGTGGAGGGCTCATTTGATAGAGGGAAAAATCTGACTCGTGCTTTAAGTGGATCACTCTGGAAGCAACTTTTTGTGAAAATAGGATGTAGATGATTGAGGACATAGACAGGGAGGCCGGTTAGGAGGCCCCCTGGGATAATCCCAGTGAGAGGTCGTGATGACCAGGATCCAGGTGGCCATGGAGGCCAGGAAGGATTTCCTGGTGGAGCAGATGAGCAGTGTGAAAGAGTGTGCATCAAGGTTGACACCCAGAGTTTTGCCCCGGATGACAGGGTATTATCGACAGGGTTCACTGATGGTTGTTGTAGACAGAAAGATGGGGTTCAAAGCTAAGGTCTTTTGGTCCAATGAGCTGCTAGAAGGATGGGGTTACCAGTGACTGAATGGGGAAACCCATGGCTGGAGCAGTTTGGGAATGGGAGAGGCAATGGGGAGACCGAGAACATGGTTGTAAACTTGGGAGGTGTGAGTTGTTTGTTATTCACCCAGATTGAGTTGTCGAATGAGCACTTGGTGTTCTGGAAGTATACTAGTGCGCGCTATAAATGGAGGATTTGTAAGCATCTAAGGGAAACGTAAAGGAGTGAAACTGGTTGAGCTCCCCAAAGGAGGAATGGGACAGTCAAGACGAGATGGGCCCTGGGGTCTGGATTCTGGAGCCACTACCATTAAAAGGCTGTACAGCGAGAGAGTTGTCAGCTGTGTCAGACGCTGCTACACGTTCCAAAAAAATGATATTATGAGAGCTGACTGTTGGGTTTGCAACATGGAAGTTGGAGTTGACCTTAACAAGAATAAAAAATGCTGGACTCTCACTTAAAAAAAAATACAGATTTCATTCAACTCACTGTCTGCTTGCTGGAACTGGGTGGCTCACATTGTCTTCCCAGGAGCAGGACCTGTTTGACATTCTTGTTTGTTGAGATCACCACAGTTGGCCCTGTCCCTGGCTCTCTCGCTTCTGTGACATCTGGGGCATACCTAGCCTGTGATCAGGGCAAAACATAGGAATCCTGTGCCTTTGGTCCCTCTTGACCCATTTTCTAACCTGCTGGTTTGGAGATTCGGAGTTTCGAAGGTAGAGGGGACGGGGAGATATATTCCATTTTTAACTAAGACTATGGTGATTTTAATCATCTAAGGCACCTCACAGCTTGGTGTGGTTAACAGAGTCTCTAGATCAGTAAAGTACTAGTTTGAGTCTGAGCCACATGCTGGTCTCTCACCTTTACCTTGTACTAATATAGGTAGTCTTTGATGGGTTCCTCTGTCTTTCAAGTTAACTAAGAGCATCAAAGATTCTACCTAATTCAAGTATTCTGAAACACAGTTGAATTATTTTCAAGGTTTGTAGACTGGTCTCAACTCTTCAGGCGTCTAGGAAATAGTAGGTAAATGACCAAAAAAAAGCATGCATTGTCTCTGTTTGCCTCCTAAATACTGTTAAGATGCTGTTGGGCGAGGGAAGAACATTCCTTCATTGTGAATGATAATAAATGATGCTACCTATTTTTTCATTATGTAATGTCATTAAAAGAAATTCAGGAAACAAAAATATAGGCAGAAATTGTAGGAAGGAAAATTTTATCACAGCTTCACCCAAACAGTTAGATATTTTATCTGCATCTTACCCATTTTTAAATAGAGAATCATTTATTCAAGGACACTTCAAAAAGGTCATGGTAAATAGAATCAAAAGTTTGTGCAAAACTTTTTAAATCTGTGTATGCTAAGGGGTCTTTCAAAAGTTCACGGAAAATAAGTTTTATTTAAAAATGTGTGGAATCATTTCTTTAATCCTTAACGTATAAGTATTTTCCCACGTTACTTATATCTAAATCACGTCTGTAGGCTACCATGGTGATGACTTTATTGTTTGTCTGTTCTCACTGCAAGACCTGGATCTGCAAGGTTTTGTCCAGTTGCTCGAGATGGCCAGTATGTTTCGGTTGGGTGTCTTGAGATAACACAATCTCTTAGGATAGTTTTAGAGCAGTGTTGTGATTTTTATATTTCTGCCTAGCTTCTTCTACTTTTAAGTGGTATTATTAATTTGAGGCACATAAAATTATTCCTTGGCACCACATCCTATGTTTCTGGGATAACAAGAGAGACAATTGCATCAACACTGAGTACAACATTTCTGGATGCTAAAGTTTCTTACCTGAATTCTCGCTTGATATTTTCCCACTTTCCCAACTTGATTTGCAGCATACAAGGTAGGAATTTTACATCCTGTCAAGAGGGAGCCATTCATGCTGTCAGTATTTTGTTGTCCCAAATTTTCATCCTTCGTTGCCTCAGGGAAATCCATTAATTTAGTTCGTTTGTCATTGTACCTTCAAAATTTTCTTTGGTTGAGTTTCATTGAATTTACCTTGAAACATTCAAAAGTACTTAAAACTTCTGAATTATAAAATTTAAGTTCTCTTGTTTGCTGTACCTCCTTAATGGTCATTAATTGATGAAGCATCAGTATTTATTGAGTTCCTGTGATGTTCATCATGTTTAAAATTGAATCGTGTACCTGGGAGAAAACCACCCTTGCCTTGGAGGTGGTTACCCCATCTAGTTCTGACATCTTCACGTGGCCATGCAGTGAAGTGTCCTTAGGTTTATAATGTCAGCGAGCACTCGGAACATAGGGCGTCTCCAGTCAATTCCTTGTCATTTGCTGGAGGGGACTCTAAGATGCAGACAGGGAAATGACATCCTCTTGGGCACCATTTCATTATTTTGGGAGTCAGTTCCTGGTTTGTTCTGCTACACCCTTTCCTTCCTTTGATGATATAATGCCAAAAATAAGTGGAAATACTCAATTTTGATGATTCGAATTCTAGACTTAAACCGAAGTGCTTTTTTAAAAATGTGGATAGCTCTATTTTTGGGATTCCATTTCCAACATTCTCTCTGACTCCAAGCCATGTCAAGGGGTAGGCAGGTGTGTCACAATATTAAGTCTGAGAAGAATCACCCAAAAATATTCATCTCAGAAAGTGACCAGTTCTTTTCTTCCTTCTCCCCTCTACTCCCCTTTCTTCTCTGACTCTCCTCCCGCTAAGGTCTGATGTTTTTGTTAAACAAGGCAATTTGATGACAATGTGCACAGAGTTAGAATTCTCCTGCTGGGTTAACAAGCGTTGACCATCTTTGGAAGAGCTGAGTTTTGTGCGGTATGAGAATGTAGGTGTCTCCCTCACCCTCACGTGATCTCCCAAGTGACATGTGTTTGGCCAAGGGCCGGGGAAATGTAAAGGGGTCAGAACGTGTGTGGCTTGTTGCTTTTGAGGTGCACACTAGTTGATTCAGCTGCTTACGCTTCAGAATCTTGTGCCGTCTGGTTCTGGAATGGGGTTGACATTCATTCTTTATAAGATACCAACATAGAATTATCATCCAAAAGGGTCATAATTATATATTATTTCATCAGCTAAATTCTCATTATAATATTTTATTCTATGTATTTTTATACAAAGAATAGGAAGTTATTATGAACCTCATTTTTTTTTCTTATTAGTTCAGCTTATTATTGGGATTTTTAAAATATTTATTTATTTGAAAGGCAAAGTTACAGAGAGGCAGAGGCAGAGAGGGGAGAGAGAGGTCTTCCATCCGCTGGTCCACTCCCCAAATGGCTGCAGTGGCTGGAGCTGGACTGATCCGAAACCAGGAGCCAGGAGCTTCTTCCAAGTCTCCCACGCAGGTGCAGGGCACCAAGGATTTGGGCCGTCTTTTGCTTTCCCAGGCCACAGCAGAGAGCTGGATGGGAAGCGGAGTAGATGGGACTCAAACGGACACACATATGGGATGCTGGCGCTTCAGGCAGCTGCTTTATCCACAGTGCCACAGGGCCAACTGGCACCAGGGAATTTGAAATTAGAAAAAGAGAAGGGGCCAGTGGCACGGTGCACTAGGTTAATTCTCCGCCTGCAGCACTGGCATCCCATATGGGTGGCGATTCTGGTTCCTGTTGCTCCTCTTCCAGTCCAGTTCTCTGCTGTGGCCTGGGATAGCAGTAGAAGATGGCCCAAGTCCTTGGGCCCCTGCACCCACATGGGAGACCTGGAAGAAGTTCCCGGCTCCTGGCTTCAGATCGGCGCAGTGCACCAGCCGTAGTGGCCATTTGGGGGGTGAACCAACGGAAGGAAGACCTTTCTCTCTTTCTCTCTCTCTCACTGTCTGTAACTCTACCTTTCAAATAAATAAATAAAATCTTTAAAAAAAAAGAAATTAGAAAAAGAGGCCAAATACAAGAGTAACAATGATCTAGAATCCTGACCTCAATAATGTGCATTTCTCCTTCTGTGTTTCTTTTCATGGAGTAGACATACACTAACAAAAACTACAGTCGTATGTTGTACAGACTTGTGTATCATTTTTAAAAATGTAATATTTTCACTGAGCATTTTCCTGTGTCATGGAACATTCTTAGAAAATTTTAAGGGGCCATCGCTGTGGTGTAGTGGGCTAAGCCTCCGCTTATAGCTCCAGTATCCCATGAGGATGCCAGTTTGTGTCCCGGCTTCTCCTCTTCCAATCCAGCTCTCTTCTATAGCCTGGGAAAGCAGTAGAAGATATGGCCCCTGCACCCACATGGAGGACCTGGGAGAGGCTCCTGGCTCCTGCTTTGGATCAGCCCAGCTGCGGCACTTGCAGCCATTTGGGGAGTAAACCAGTGGATGGAAGACCTTTCTGTCTGTCCCTCCCTCTCTCTGTCTGTATTTCTACTTTTTTGAAGGGCTGCATTCTATGTCATCCCTTTGGATGTAATAATATATAATGAACTTTCCTTCCTATTGTGTCTGGTTTTTCTCAGCTATGTTGTAGTGGGCATATCTGTGCAAAAGTGTTTCTATTAATTTCCTTCTCTTTAGTCTGTGGGGGAAAGTTACAGAATTCTTATGTATTCTCCATATGTGTTGTCATCTTTTCAAAATGTACCAGTTTACACCTCTACCACGTACTGGAGGAGAGGGTTTATTTCATTGCCACTTTGCCAACAGT
Source organism: Oryctolagus cuniculus (assembly GCF_964237555.1). NCBI lineage: Eukaryota > Metazoa > Chordata > Mammalia > Lagomorpha > Leporidae > Oryctolagus > Oryctolagus cuniculus. The sequence goes on from NC_091441.1 coordinate 77,947,962, forward strand.
GGGTTTCAACATTTTTTGTTCTCATTTAAATAACAGAAGAAAAAACTGTATGTACATGTTTTCTTGTTTAATTATTTGCTTGCAAATGAGGTCTAGACATTTTGTTTGTTTCTTTTGGCCATTTGTATCTCTTCGTTCATCATTTTTAGAGCAGCTCCAGGCTCCAAGGGGTGGGGATTTGGGGGAAGGCAGCTGAGAGCATAGGAAAGGGTCCTGCCGTTGGGAGACAAGGATTCATAGACTTTGAAGCTTTGAAACTGTTACCTCCAGCGGATGGGAGATCTCCCCTTACCTCACTCTCTCTTTCTCTCTCTGTTCCTCCCTCCCTCTCTCTTTGTCTCCCTCTCTCTCTCTCCTTCTCTTTGTATTTCTGCCTTTCAAATACATAAATAAACCTTGTTTAAAAAAAAACCACCAGTTCTTTTATTACCCCAAATTATTCAGTGCTTCTTCGTTCTGGACTCTTATTTCAGGCTCCGAGGATACATCAGCGAATGGAAAATATGGCCTAATAGAGTGGCTGAAGCTCAGGGCTTGAGAGGGGGACCCACACTGGCCAATCTGAAGAAAAAGCTTAGCACAGCGAGACCATGGCTGCCCTTCCTATTAGTTCTGTTCCTGCTCTGCTGTTTGCATCAGAAACCCTATCTGTAGGTCCCCAGCCCGTGAATTTTCTCCCCCTGTCTCTTTTTGCCCCTCACCAAGCTGGCTGGCAGCCTCCGGCCCTGTTTTTCCACACACCTGCAAAGGAACCTGGCAGAGGCAGCCCGGAGACCCTGGGCACAGACCTGTGGTCTAGGGGCCTCTTGGAGGAGGATGCGCTGCAGAGAGCTGGGAGCGCCCCGGGATCAGAGTCCCTCTGTCTTGGTGGCTGATGCCCACCCATCTCTGAAGGGGTTTAAAAGGAAGGACAGTGTAAAAGGAAAATGCACTTCCTCTCCGTTTCTCAGCCCTGCTGAGGTTTCCAGTCCTGAGCGCTGGCGGGCCAAGAGTTAGAGTTGGGATACAGGGGTAGGGATTAGGGGTCAGGGCCACAGTCTCCCCTCGCCAGGACCAAGCTCTGTTTTGTTTCTGGTTCTGCCCATTACTGGGTGTACCGCTAGGAAACCATACTGCTGTCTGTCTGCTTGTCTGCCTCCCGTAACCACCTTTTCAACACGGGGCCAAGTTGTAATTGAAAAGTAAATATTCCACATATTCCAGAAGCCAACCTGACGGAACTGTGGGTTCTGGTTCTCTGGCACCGTGGAGCAGCCTGGGTGTGGGGGAGGCCTCAGCTGAGTTTGGATGCCTGTTCTCTGGCACAGTTCAGTTGTCCCCATCTGTGAAATGGGGAGGTTGAAAGGACCTGTCTGATGGATACGCTGGGAAGCTTATCCGAGGGGACTTCAGCATGATTGCAAAAGAGGGTTTATTTTGGTGCAGAAAGATCTTGAAATCCATGCATGGCTTTTTCATGGGATGCCTTTTCTGTGAACTCTGTACGGATCTCCCATCTAAAAGACAGTGTCGGTTAGGAGCTCATGTGTTTTGGGTTCGGGGGCCTGGCCCTGCTGCATTTTAGCTCTGCGATCTCAAGGAAGTAACCGGATTCTCCAAAATGCTTTCTTCCCTGTTATCTGAAACATCAGGACTCAGCTGGCACCTGAAGTAGCGCGGGATGAACCGGGTTTTCCAAGTCCGTTGTGCTCAGAGTCCTGCTCCACGCGCAGCAAAAGCTCAGTAAACACCAGCTCAGGAATGTCAATTATTTCTATGATTAGCACAGTGCGTGGAACATCGTAAGTTCTCAAGGAGGTTAATAATTTTAAGTATTAATTAAAAATAAAATGAAATGTATTTTAAATGTCCTTTTTTTATTAGGGAGAACCTCACTGAAATAGAAATGAGGCAGATATCTGGATACCTTCCCCCAGCCCCAAATACTTTTTTTTTTTTAAATTTGAAAGCCTACGTAGAAAAATAATTTGAAAAAGCACCGAGCTCCTAGGGAGCAGTTTCTGACTGTGGAAGGGCGGCATGCTGTGTCCGAAGACCTCTCTCCTGCCATCAGAGGGTGAGGGAGCCAACTGGCTCTTCACCATGTGGATTCGCCTCCTAGCTCTGTCGCAGCTTAGATTTGAGGGATCAAATCCTAAAAGGCCGGGCCATTGGCCCTGGATGCTCCTGAGTTCAGATGCAGAGATCTGGGGCTCGTGAACTTTTCAAAACCTGAACCGTGTGCCAGAAAAAGTGTGACCAGGTTTTCCAGGGCTGTTGTGTGGTGGTCCTGGTCCCTGACATGATCCTGTTGTGTAACACACACACTGAGATGAAAGATCGCTGGGCTTGTCACTCGACATGGGCAACGTGAGTAGGAAGTTATGGGGCACTCACTGTGTCCAAGGCCACGTGTGTGTGCTCTGCAGGGCAGGGGGCATGACTGTGTCTCAATCTGGGAGCATGTGAAGAAGGGTCTTTCCCAGTATACAGGTGTATTTTGAGGAAGCAAGGGATTGACTGGTTGGGGGACAACTGGTGAGAATGACCTTAATCCTGCTATTTTGCAAAAGTACTTGTGTGGGAGCCAGCACAGTGATGCACAGGGTTAAAGCCCCAGCCTGCAGTGCCGAGTCCTGGCTGCCCCTCTTCCAGTCCAGCTCTCTGCTAATGGCCTGGGAAGGCAGTGGAGGATGGCCCAAGTACATGGGCCCCTGCACCTGCTTGGGAGACCCAGAGGAAGCTCCTGGCTCCTGGCTTCAGATAAGCTCAGCTCTGACTGTTGCAGTCATTTGGGGAGTGAACCAGTGGAATGGAAGACCCCTCTCTCCCTCTGTAACTCTTTCAAATAAATAAAATAATTCTTAAAAAAAGCACATGTGTGTACATGCACGTGTGCGTAAGTGTGTAGGTGTGTCTATATGTGCATGTGGTGACAGCCACCACCACCCCCCCCTTTTTTTTAAACTTTCAGAATCTGTCATTTTCAACAGATGATCCAAGAGGGCTGCACGTATATACCTAGAAAGCCTGACAAGCCATTTTCTCTTTGTTCCCTCAAAATGCAGACAGTTAGATTGTTCTTTGCCTACGTGTAGTTCTCATCCTAAACCACAAACAAGCAGGGGTGGGCGTTTGGTGTGGCCCTGAGGATTTTCTTGGGACACCCACATCCCAAATCAGAGGACCTGGGTTTGAGTCCTAGCTCTGTTCCCTGTTCCGGCTTCCTGCACCCTGGGAGGCAGTGATACTATAAATTCATCCTCCAGGATCACAACCTGAGCCGCTTTGGAGATAGTCCTTGGTGCCCGTCTCTTATGGCATAAACTTGGGTCATCCAAACAGTACTCAGTTACCACAGATGTCTCTTGGGCAGTTGAAATGTGGCAAACTTCACTTGACATGTGCTGAAGGTGTGACAGCCACACCAAGATTTAGAAAGAAGATTATAAAATACTCACTAATTTCATACATTGAGTACAGGTTGGAATTTTAGTGTTTTAGATATATTGGATTAAATAAAATATACCATTTAGTTAATTTCATTTTACTTATTAAAACATATCTACTAGGCCTGCGCCACAGCTCACTAGGCTAATCCTCCGCCTGTGGCGCCAGCACTCCAGGTTATAGTCCAGGTTGGGGTGCCGGATTCTGTCCCGGTTGCTCCTCTTCCAGTCCAGCTCTCTGCTGTGGCCCAGGAAGGCAGTGCTTGGGCCCTGCACCCGCATGGGACACCAGGAGGAAGCAGCTGGCTCCTGGCTTTGGATCGGCACAGCGCGCCGGCCGTGGCAGCCATCTGGGGAGTGAACCAACGGAAGAAAGACCTTTCTCTCTGTCTCTCTCTGTCTCACTATCTAACTCTGCCTGTCAAACAAACAAACAAACATATCTACTAGAAAATTTTAAATTCACTCTTGTGGCTTACATTATACTTTATGTGGGGCTGTTGGGGCCGTACACATCACTTTAGTTTTCATGGGATTATGCTTCACTCTTCCCACTTTTAGAAGCTTAAAATCTGCTGACATTTTCTTTGTATAACAATAGATCTATTACATTATTTTTCTTTACAGCTAAGTGTAGCTATATCACATGGTTAAAACCAGTCTTCTTTTGTTGAATGTGCAAGCTAATACACAGCAAAGCTTGTCAACAAGTTTATGGATTTGTCTTACCAAGCCTGTGTTCTCTCTCTCTCTCTTTCTCTCCCTGGATTTATTTGTTTATTTATTTGAATGGCAGAGTTAACAGTGAGAGGAGAGACAGTTACAGAGAAAGAGATCTTCCACCCACTGATTTACTCCCTAAATGCCCACAATATCCAGGGCTGGGAGCCAGGAACTCCACCTGGATCTCCCCTGTGGGTGGCAGGGGCCCAGGTACTTGTGGGCCATCATCTGCTGCCTTCCAGGCTCATTAGCAGGGAGCTGGATCAGAAGCAGGGAGTAGCCCGGATTTCCGGGCAGTGCCTTAACCCACTGCACCACAAGGCCCACCTCCTGATTATCTCTTCATAACAGGATTTCTCAGCCTTAGAACTATTGATGTTTTGGGCTGGGTAATTCTTACTGTGGGAGGCTGTGCTGTGCATTGTAGGATTCCGTGTGCTACACATGCTGTCACCCCACCCCACCCCTGGCCTGATACGTAACAGTTGAGAAGCATTGACAGAGAGCAGATTACCAGTTTAGGAATGCTGGGCGAAAAGTATGAGGGCACTTGAGAAAGTTGGTGAAAAAAATAATTAAAAAATAAGTTAATTTGCATGCAAAAATGTTGGAAGTGCATGTATAGATTATTCATGTTCATTTTATGAACTTTTGGAAAACCCCATGTATCTGAGTTTAACAAACATAATATTTATATACCAACGACTTTGTGGAAGAGTGGTACCGATTCATCTCTGTTAGGATCTGTCAAATATCCTCATTAGACACCTCCTGGGTACTTAATTGTTCTTGTACTTGTTAGGAATTTGTCCAGTGAGTTTGCTGCTCTCTTCCCATGGGTCTTTGGCAGGCTGTGGTCGGGGAAGTCAACTTGGCAGTGAGGTGTCCTCACGTACCATCTCTGTAGCATCCCCTGGGCTGCTGGGCTCAGAAAGCTGGGAAAGATGGAAGAACATCCAAGAGAAAACCTACCATTACTTTACAGTTTATGGGACTTATCTTACTGTGAGAGAGAAACAGGAATAGTTGTAAACAGTGTTGGTCCCAGCTGATTGCTGAATGTTTCCAAGTGTCCAGCCCTGGTAAGTTCTCTTGTATATACTGTCTTCTGGTTTCTCAGGGATGGTTGGTGCTAGTGTTTTCCCTGGGGGAGGAAAGACGTAGGCACAGAGAGAAGTCCAGTGCTCATGCAGCGAGACTGAGACCGCCCCGAGGGCTTCACACCCGGCACTTGTGGTGGCTGTGACTGGGACGTGGCTATGACCTGGTTCCCTACAGGTGTCTTGGAGACTTGGCCTTTCCAGCATGGTAGACTTGGGACAAAAAGGTAAACTTCCAGACTTCTTGAGGTCAAGGCTGAGAACTGGTCCCACACCACTTCCACTCCTCTGGACCTGTTACAGGATGGTCACCCAAGGAGGATGAACAGATTCTACCTCTTGATTCTGCTTCCATGTGTGCACCAGGAGAGAAAGGATTGTGGGTACCCAGCTTTCCTGGCCACCTACCTCATTGTTACCATGCGTCAGATGCAGTTCAAGGCCCCAAGAACAGAATACCATAAAAGACAAGATAAATTCTCTCTAGCATTTTTACATGGGGAAACAGTAAGCAAATAAATAAGAGCAGTGTCAGATATAATTTTCTAGGCATTAGACTATAGCAGTGCAATCACAGGAAGTGACTTAGCAAGTGAACAGCTACTTAGACTGTTGGATGTTCAGGGAAAGTGCTCCTGAGGAGGTACTATTTAAGTTGAGATGCAAAGACGAGGCCACACATGCCAGAAATCAGGACAGGGACTCCCATGCAGATTTAGCAGCCAGTGCACAGTCTGCAAGGTGGGAATGAACTTGGCATGGTGAAGAAGAGAGAAAAAGCCAGCACGGCTGAAGCATAGCTTGTGAGGAAGACACAGACGCACCTCTGGGTGCCGGGTGCATGGTAGCCAGAGGCTGCTAACAGAGGACCAAGCTGGAGATGATGATGTACATGGTAGACAGGCAAGGAAGGGAAAGTCTTTAAGTGATACTTAGGCAGCAGTCATTGATGGATTGAGTATGGCACATAAGAGTGAAGGAGTTATTCCCATGATTCTTGCCGGGCAGGCACAGAGCCTGTTGGAATAGATATTGGTTAAGACACCTGAATCCTGCATCAGAGTACTTGTTTTCAGTCCCTGGATCCTGTTCCTGTTATTGCAGACTCTGCAAAGGCAGTGGTGATGGCTACGGTACTGGGTGCCCGCCACATACTTGAGAGACCTGGATTGAGTTCCTGGCTCCCAGCTGTGGTATGGCCCAGCCCAGACCTGACTGCTGTAGGCATTTTGGTAGTGAACCAACAAATGGGAGCACTGCCGGGCTGTGTATCTTTCTCTCTGTCTCTGAAAAAAGTTTTCAATTTTTTTCTCATTTTTAAAAGATTCTATTTATTTATTTGAGAGTTAGAATTACAGACAGAGAGGGAGAGACAGAGAGAAAGGTCTTCCATCCACTGGTTCACTCCCCAAATGGCTGAAATGGCTAAAGCTGGGCCAATCTGAAGCCAGGAGCCAGGAGCTACTTCCAGGTCTCCCACGCAGGTACAGGGGCCCAAGCACTTGGGCCATCTTCTACTGCTTTCCCAGGCCATAGCAGAGAGCTGGATCAGAAGAGGAACAGCCAGAACACAGACCAGCACCCAGAACGATTGTCGGCACAGCACTGGCTGCCCCCCCCCATTTTTTTTCCTTTTCTTTAAGAAAGATGGCACGAGAATCTCTGAGGGGTCAGTTCTGGTTGGAGGTACCATTGGCTTAGCTGGCGGAAGGCGTTTTGTGGGGGCCTCTGATGTGAAGAAAGAAGATAATGGGGTTGGGTTGGACACAGCTCAGATTTGTCAAGACAGAACCGCTTTCCTAGATTTTTTTTTCTCCCCTCTAACTAACATCCCAGAAGTTTCTATATTATAATGGTAAAGGTGAGCCCACAGACTGTCTTCTAAACCTTATGAATATTCACAAAGTCGTGCTCTTAGCTTGCATCCTGAAATTTTGTTCGGAAAACATCATGGCTGGAGACTGAAAACAAAAATAATCCTACCGGTAAGAACAGAGAATGTTACAAAGCAGCCAGGTGTCACTGCTCCACACCTCCTCGCAAGTCTGCACAATGTACTTATAGAAATGAATGTGTATTTGGTAATGCAGCAATTGGATTTCTTTTTAATCATTGGCTTTTAGGGTATTTGCTGATTTTTCAGGCTTGTTAATTTGTGCTGGGGTCTACCCGTCATTTGTGCAAATTAGCATGGTTTAACTATAAATGAAAATGTCAAAGTTATTATATTATTTAAAATTAAAGAATAATTAGGCTGGGATGAAACAAGCTGAAGGAATGCTCCAGGATATGTGAAAAGGTGGCGAAGGACAGGAAACAAATGAGGAAGGAAGAGTATGAGAGGATAGGGAGCTGCCCCTCGGACTCCAGGCACTCGGACTTGTGACTGTTGCAGCACACACACAACGCCAGCAGTGTAGAGCTTCAATAATTTTCTAGACGCTCTGTAGAACGTACAATTGTGTAGAAAGGGTGGTGGGGCTGTATTTTCCGGGTTCCTTGAGTTCTGCACTAATGGATGTCAGCTGAATTCCAGAACTGGGCCATGTGGTGTTTTGTTTTCAGTGTCCATAAGGATACCTGTCCATCTGACCCTATCAGAAAAATGCCACTGTAAGGGACCCCCCAGTGTAGGGTATGTGAGAAGGTAATGGGGGATTTGTTTTTCTCACCAGCAGCGTTGTTGACAGCATTAGTTCATAAATGCTGTAGAAAAAATTGATGTTTCCTTCTAAGGATTTAGACACACCCAACTGATAAAAGGCCTGTGTACAGGGATATAACTTGCAATGTTGTCTTTAGGAGCTAAAGTAAAAAATTCCCTAAACATCACTCAGGAGGGAACTGTTAGATTATGTCACATCCGTCCCTAGGGTGGGGATGTAAAACACTCAGGGCTTTCACTGTGCAGCTGGTAATAAAGAATATAGGGGCAGACTCGGCAGCCTACCACTTCCCATAGTGGAGTCCCCTCAGTTGGGTTCTGCCTCTGTTCCCAATCTAGCTTCCTGCTCATGTGCACCCTGGGAGATAGCAGGTGATGGTTCACGTACTTGAGGTCCCTGCCATCCACATTGGAGATCTAGATTGAGTTCTGGGCTCCTGGACTCAACCTGGCTCAGCCTTGGCTATTGCAGGCACGTGGGGAGCAAACCAGTAGATAGAAGACACCCCTCCTTCTCAGTGTCTTTCTCCCTCGCCCTCTCTTTGTATGTTGCTCTGCCTTTCAGATAGATGAAAATAAATAAAATTTTAAAATAAATAACATAGACCCCGTATGTACTGCTGTAGAAATGTCACCATTATATATTGCTAAGTGGCCAGGAGGGTGAATCACAACTATTTTTATAGCAGTGGGGAACAGGCACATATATATGCAAATTGAACATAGTTCCAGGGTGTTAGTGTATCTGCAGATTGAATATGGTTCCCTTGAATACAGTTCCAGAATGTCGAAGAATGAAGTGCTGCTGCCTAAAAGAGCACCAGGCCCTGCTGAAATTGATCAGATACTGGATTCTGATGATCTGTCTTTTACATCCTAGCTTTTAGTGAAAGTGAAAATCAGATAAGATTGCAGATTGATTTCAAAACCCAGCGATAAGAAGCTGTTGATTCAGCCCAGATGTACCTGGTCTTTATTTCCAACTCCATTTGGCATTTTGCAAGTGATGCTGGTTTATTTTCTTGACCTCCAGGATCAGTGTCTCATCTAGAATATTTAAGTTGCATATTGGCTAAGACTTGGCCCACACTGGCTTAAGCAAAAACAGAATTTCTCTGATCATGTCATGGAGTGGCTTGCAGGCAGCCCTGGTGGGGGCCTCAGTCTGAACCCCATCTTTTCATTTCTCCTCTCTGCTTCCTTCTCTGTTGACCCTGTGTTCCTGATGGGGGTCCCCTCCTGCTGCCTCTCCATCCCATAACCTCGCAGTTCCAAGGACTCCAGGGAAGGAAGGACTTGCTCCCTTGTTCTAGCCCTCCAGACGCGGCCTTGTGTCTTGTGCTTCTAAGAACCTCATACCCTCTGAGGACCTAACTAAATCCTTGTTAAGGTGGCAGACTTTGCGGGTTAGCGTGCATTTGTTTCTTCTGTTTCCTGTTTACAATGTAGTTAAACTTGACAAATCTTGAACACCTACTAAACACCAGGCTCTCTATAGGCCTGGGAATAGAGTACAAATGCAGATCTCAGGGAAAAAGCACAGATGATGATATAGAATTCCACTGTTACTGGTAGTAGTATGTGAGAGGCAGAGCGTGATACATAGATAGCTTTAGTCTGCTGGTTTACTCTCCAAGGATCCTCAACTGCCAGGACTGGGCCAGCTTGAACCCAGGAGCTGGAAATTCAGAGTAGGTCTCCCACGTGAGCACCAGGGACCCAACTTATTTGAGCCATCGCTGCTGCTGCCTCCCAGGGTATGCGTTAGCAGGAAGCTGGAGTCAAGAATGGAGCCAGGAGTTGGACCAAGGCACATCAATATGGGATGAAGGCAGCTTAACCCATGTCTTAACTGCTAGGTCAAAGGCTCAGCCCTGGAAATCCCTTTTGATGTGAAATTTGAGACATAAAGGAGGGAGGGCTCATTGCCACTTGGGAGCATTAGTGGAAGACTCAGGAAGGAGATGACTGTGGAGATAGGGGTTCGGTGGGGAGCAGGACCCTGCAGGAGGGTAGAGGAGTCGGGCAAAGCTGTGCCTATGAGAAGAGCAGGAGCAGACGGTTGAGTCGTCCATCTCTGTTCAGCCCGCTTCCCCTGGCCCTGGTGCCATCCCCCTCTCGTCTTGGTGTCACCAACCTTGCTCCAGACCTTCCAAGGGAACCACCCGATCCCAGAGCATTGGAGCATTTTCCTCCGTCACCACTCACTTAACCCTTTCTCACCTCTTACTCTGGATTGTTGTTTAGCGCCCTCCACCAGTTCCTTTCTTTGCTCATTGTCTGGGCCATACAATTAGTGCACTATTATCCAACAGTAATTCCCCCATTAGCAAAGGAATCTGTGTTCCAAGGACAGACTTTGTCATCAGCAACATTGTTCCCAGGAAATAATAGAGGAGGCCTAGGGCTGTGTTCAAGGGAAGTTGAGGGGTGTTGGTGGGGGTAGGGGAACAGTATGATAATATTAGCCACCTTGTGTGCTGGGAAATACAATACAAGAGTCTTGAACCTGAGAGAATTAGAGGAGGGCAGAAACGTAGTTTCAATATGCCCAGGGTCAGGAGGAAGGGTGAAGGCATGGGCTGCATTAGAGAGTGCAGTCGAGTTTTGTCAGGGTGCGGTGAGGGAAGCCAGCCGTGATGAAAGAGCGCAGTGGCGAATGGAGAGCATGTTATCCTCTGGCTGGCCTTGTCTCCTCCCGGCACCTCCTTGCAGGTGTTTCTCGTAAATGAGCTCCAGCCCACCGGCCAGTCTTGGGGCCTGAACACCCTGTCTAATTTCCCACACAGTCCTGAATCTCCCACTCGTAGGTGGGACACCTGAGACCAGCAGGTTGTGCAGCAGGCTGCTTCTGCTCATTGCACAGCAGAGTGGAGGTGGCTGCCGACGCGGGGACCTGAGACCTCTCGTCCGCCCTGGTTTGTCCTCAGGGAGGAATGCGGAGGCCCGACCGGGCAGAGGCTCGGGGCCCCTTCCCTTCTCCGGGTGCTGTGTCTACTACACTGAGGCCATGGCCGTGATGGAGACCCAGACTGAAGCTGGAACTGAACTTTTCTCCAGCAGTTCTGGCAATTGTATACGTTAGACCTGGAAAGGCGTCAGCAGGAACATTGGAACTTGTTTGAACACTGTTGACTGCAACTCTGGTAGAAAATAAATAAATAGATACATAAATACATAAATAAATAAAAATCAGGAGAGCTTTTAAGGGTGGAGCCCCCTATTCATTATCAAAAGCTGCCCGTGTGGGTGCCATTTCCCTGGTGGGTCACTGGACTGCAGCCCATGGACATGGAAGGGTTGCCAGTGAGTGAGGACAAAGAACTGAGAGGAATTTCTGGTTTTGAAGAGAAACAGGGACTAGCGGCTGTGAGAGAAGACTAGAGAAGGGGATGAGTGAGTGTACAGCACAGGCACAGAAACTTCCAGGACTTCTCCCCTGTTCCCAAGGCCACCTTCTGCTCCTTGGGCCCCTGTGGCCGCCGTGTTTCGCCCAGTATGGCAAGGACCACTTCGGTTTTACTCACTGTCGTTGGACATAAGGGACATGGAGACCCTCGTGTGCACACTGAATTTGACACTGCCCAGTGAAAACGATGTGTATTCATTCTACTGTCCATTGCTAAAAATTTTTTTCCAGTGATTTATCAAAATTTTACTCCTCACTCCCCTATCATCGGTGATTCTATTGCACAGAAATCCTCCCCCGTGATTCTGTGTGCATAGGATGTTGATAGATACAATACTGCTTTGTTCAGTGTTGTGTTTTGGGGCGTATTCCTTATCTTAAAGTCACTCTAAAATCCCAGTGGGTAGAACACCAGTCTTTTAAGAATCTTTTGATTCCTGATGTGGAATGTCTAATGGGTGCTTTATAATTGATTATTTCCCCAGTGAGCCTCTTAGGCTTTCTTGAGTACAAGAACAATGTCTTATATATATTCATCTCCCCTGCCAACACTGTACACGTAGTAGGTCTTATCTCAGAGGCAGAACTGCTCTGGACAATAGTTTTAACAATTGAGACGCCCTGCAAAATGTCACTCCTGCAACAATGCGTGGCCTTGGAGTTAAGCCTGGAGAAAGCACATTAATGGATATGAGTTTCTCTCTGTACGGTTTTTCCTTTTGTCTCCTTTCTATTTTTTGGTACATGAGCAGGCTCTGTCTCTCTGTGGGGAAGCAGCAGACAGCTTCAGTGAGTACAACTGTTAAATCCACATGTGGAGCATAACCCCAGAGATAATCACATGTACAGTGATCCGTCAGTCGATTTTACTACACGTGTGGTTCTTTTATCAAAGGAATTAAGTTTTCTTGATACATTAAAAAATATGTTTTTGGCCAACTCTGGAATGACAGTTTAGGACTGCTTTCTTCCCTGACTGTTGGTAATTCCAGCTGTAGAGTGCATTTTCTCTTAGCTGTGTTTTCAAGTGATTGCACTGAATTTGTGGATAGTAATTCTTTTCTTTTATAGAAAAAAAAGAAAATTATCTTTGTACTTTTCCCCTCAACAAACCTAAGTATTTAAGAAGTACTTAGTATTTTTCCTTCTCTTTCTTCCCTACAGTTGTGTTTACCTAGCAAAGATGTTCAGATATGGGGGGACTCCAAAAAGCTCATGGAAAAAAAATTAAAAAATAAGCTAATTTCAGTGCAAAAAATCTTAGAAATCCATGCAGTTTTTTTTTTCCTAATACATATTTTCCATGAACTTTTTGCTTTTTAAAGATCTGTTTCTTTCTCTGAAAGGCAGAGTGACTGAGGGAGATCTTCCATCTACTTGCTTACTCCCTAAATAACCACAGCTGCCAGAGCTGTGCCAGGCCAAGGCCATGAGTCAGGCACTCCGTCAGGTCTCCCATGTGGGTGGCAGCGGCCTAAGCACCCGGGCCGTCATCTGCTGCCTCTCCAGGGGCTTTGGAGGAGCTGGATCAGAAGCCGAGTGAGCAGCTGGGACTCTAATCAGCACCTTGATATAAGATGGCGACGTCACAGTGGCTGCGCCATGACAGCAGCCCCTCCAAAAACTTTTTGAACACTACTTGTATTCTTTCCTTTTTTTTTTTTTTTTTAAGATTGATTTATTTTACTTGAAAGTTAGAGTTACACAGAGAGAGAAGGAGAGGCAGAGAGAGAGAGGTCTTCCATCTGTTGGTTCACTTCCCAGTTGGCTGCAATGGCCGGAGCTGCACCCATCTGAAGTCAGGAGCCAGGAGCTTCCTCCAGGTCTCCCACATGGGTGCAGGGGCCCAAGGGCTTGGGCCATCTTCTACTGCTTTCCCAGGCCACAGCAGAGAGCTGGATAGGAAGTGAAGCAGCTGGGACATGAACCAGTGCCCATATGGGATGCCACCACTGCAGGCAGTGTCTTTACCCACTATGCCATAGCACAGGCCCCCTTGTATTATATCTTTAAATAAAGAGGTGTGGTGAAATTACTACATCATATCTTGCCCTAGAGAGGGAGTGTATCATTTATTTAATAGCATAATCAATGATTTTGTTTTTGTTATTTTAGAATAACATCTTCTCTACCCCTAGCAAGAGTTAAAGACCAAGCGTGAGACTGGTGTTGTGGTACAGCAGGTTAAACCACTGCCAGTGATGCTGGCAGTCCCATATAAGCACTGGATAGAATCCTGGCTGCTCCACTTCCAATCCAGCTCTCTGCTAATGCACCTGGGAAAGCAATGGAAGATGGCCCGAATACTTGGGCCCCTGCACCCACGTAGGAAACCCAGATGGAGTTCCTTTACTCCTCGCTTTGGCCTGGCCCAGCTCCAACTGTTGTGGCCATTTAAGGAATGAACCAGTGGATGGAAGATACCTCTCTAACTCTGCCTTTCAAATAAAGAAATGAATCTTTAAAAAACAAAAATGATCAAAGGTGACAAACCAGGGTAATTTATCAGCTGCTGCACTGACACACCCACACCTCACTTACCAGCTTTCTGGGAGCTGGTTCTTGGGTCACCTGTCCTGTAGGAAAACCAAGATCAACCAGTCACCACATGTTGGATTACAGGATAAAGCCCTCATCCCCCCCTTAGTTAAGAGAGAATTTCCATTCATCCGAAGCGTAAATCCTTTGCATAATATTTTTACTTTTTTCCTTTGCTCTTCTGTGCAAACCTCTTTTTGGCGCCTTCTTTTCTGCAGCAAGATTGACTTTGGGGCAGATGAGAAATGTGGAGGTCGTTACTCCCCTCCTCTAGTTTAGGGCTCTCCCAGCTGCCCAGTCCCACCGACCCTTTCCGTATAAAACAATTTTTAGGGCTGCTCGTTGCCTTGGTCTGCCTTGTCTTAGCGGCACATCATTTTTGCACATCAGTATTAACAATTCAAACACCCTGAAATGCTAATAGCACGAGTAAGCTTTTAATTCCATGGAATTTATTGCTTGCCGTATTTCCATGAATTTATAACGCTTTGATTCTTAAGAGCCCCATTTAATCAGTTTTGCCTGGCACCGAACATAATAAACAACTTGCTGGTGAAAAAGTGCCACTTGGGGGAGGCTGCTAACAAGGAAGTTAAATGCTTCTGCCACTAGCAGTTTCTTCGCTGTATTTTTCATGAGCTGTAATGTACTTTGCTGGCTTCAGAGCAGTGGTTAAACACAGCGACAAACCGAGCCCACTCCAACACTCAGGGGCTCAGTCTTTGCTAGGTGCTTTGCAAAAAGCACAGAAGAAATCAACGCTTTTAGCCTTATTTTTTTTTCTCCTCTAGCTTAATGGCCTCTAATACTTTTTCATTATCTTTACCTTAATCTCTTAGCCTATGATTTATGGACTGGAATGGTGAGTGATATTAGTGGGCAAAAACAATCATTAGAGGCTGTTAAGGAACATTTATTGTTTATTTGGCTGCCTGTCTATAAAAGTACACATGATGGCCCTAATAGCAAAATATCAAATTATCAAGTGCTTTAAAGCAGAAAATGTCATTTGTTTCTCAAAACTGCACCAACTTTATATAATTGCCCTTTTAATTATCCCTAGTGGCCCATGAAATTTGCAAAATAGAGCATCAAAGGTTTGATTTACTTACATGTTGCACTTTGGCGGGATTCTTAATGAATATTGTTTAGTGCTAATGCTGAGATGAAATTTGTAAATGTTTATACTGAGGGACAGACTCAGAAGAGGGGGGAGTCCAGTAATAAAACTGAATCAACTGGGTTCCTCAGGGTGGAAGAGCGTAGCTATGTTCTTGGCCCTAACAATTTGAAAAATCCTTTTTACAGTTGGATTTTATTATTGAATCAGCTATAGATGAAAATACACGTTTAGTTTTGCAGTATTTATTTTTCCATCATTACTTTCCTTGGCTTTGAGTAATAATTTGTGTGTTTTGGGGCACTATTTTTAAAGATTGATTTAATTTATTTATTTGAAAGGCAGAGAGCAACAATGGGAGAAAGGTAGAGAGAGAGATCTTCTGTCTACTGGTTCTCTCTCCAAAAGGCCACAACAGCCAGAGCTGGGCCAGGTCAAAGATAGGAACCTAGAACTCTATCCAGGTCTCCTTTTGGATTGCCAGGGCCGTCAGGCCTCAGGCCATCTTCCACTGCTTTCCCAGGTGTGTTAGCAGGAAGCTGGATACAGGATACCGTGTGGCAGTGCCGCATTGCTGGTCCCTGTTCATCAGGGTTAGCTGCTTTGTCAGAAATTGCAGTCTGTGAGATGACATACGGGGTGGGATCTCTCAAATCCCATTTTAGGGAAATGGACTTTGCATCTTTGTGCTTGGAGGCCAGAGAGCTGATCCCAGGCTGAATTTCTGTAGCCAGCTGTGAGTGGGGCTTCCTGGGACTGTCTCATCTCCTCTCCCTTGGAGCTCTGTGGGCACCATCATGTGCTATTAAATGAAAAACAAAAAACCACTCTGGGTAGCTGTGAGCCCTGGAGGGTTCTGCGTGGACAGTGCTCCAGCAGAGTGAGCTTCCATCTCTCTGCGTACAGCTGTCTTTGCAGATCTGTGTCTTCCCCCTGCAGAGGGGAGCCGCGGAGCTGTGTCTTGGGTAATAAGAGAGGAGTGATGGAGGCTGGCGATAGATAGGGAGACCCTGGAATTTCACAGGAAGCACTGCCGATCCTCACTGATAGAGATATTAAATAAACCTGGTGGGTAGGTGGGCACCTGCAGAACATCATTTGTTCCACATCCCCAGGTCGACAGCGCACCTGCTATTGCTGCCTGTTGGGTAGAGCGTGCCTACTCACATCCTCGTGCCCATGGATGAGCTTGTCACAGGGGACAGAATCAGGACACTAACGGAAGTGTATCAGATTACATCTTTCATTTCCCCTTTACCTACCTGACCTGGCACCCTGTTGGAGGGGCCAGCACGACGCGTCTCCAGAAAACCCTGGTGCGTGTTGCCTGGTAGCTCTGAGTGACGGTGCGGAGATAGCTTCCTGCCAGCATCTCCCCTGGGGTGGAAGCAAAGAAAATCAGTTCTTCTGGTTGTGGGGTGTTCTGGCTTGTACCCCGCCCCCATCCATCACAGCCTTGGGGCTTCTCCTGCCGTGCAGAATGAAAGAGCAGCCGTCCATTCTCAAGCACCTCGGAAGAGCTGGTCTTCATGGGATAACTGTGTCTGAGTTTTATTTTCCATCCCCTCCATCTAGCTGATAGCAATTTAGGAGCTGAAATAATTTAAAAAGCGTGAAAACACCGACATTTTTAAGCAGTCTGTTGGCCGTGTGTCTTACAGAAGCAGTGAGAGTTGCCTAGTTTGACCTCTTTTTGTCTTACAGAATTTTACATAAGCACACCCCCCACACACACACTTTACCTATTGTGTCTTTTGCACAACTGAATCTCCATGTTCGCTTGTAGCTCCATGGCCTTGTCCTTCCTTCTACAATAGTTGTTTTTAATCCTCAACAGCAGCAGAGTGGTTTCTACCTGCGTGCCATTTCTGTTCGCCTGTGCCACGCTGTGTTCAGTCACCTTGCAGTCTTTTGTACAGGGCTCTTGTGTCTTCCTGTGGCCTCTCTCTCATGATTCAAGAGCGTCTGGGCAGTGTGTCCTTCCCCTGAGTTATTCTTTGAGATTTCTCCCATCTGGACCTACGGTACTCGCACTTAAACTTTTCTCCCACTGAAGCTCATTTTCAGAAACACTGATGAAAGGAAGGCCCATGAGAAGTGGAGAGGGATCCGGGCCACTTCCACGGCTTCATAGCTCATAGTATACGAACACATAGTGCAGTGGTAAAGCAGACTTATACAACTTATACAGAAATTTGTGATATATTGCTAGTGTCTAAGCTAAGTAAGCTAATGGTATATTCTCAGTGTCTACCATCAGTGAAGTGATGGGATATTTTCAGTGTCCGACTGTAGTAAATAAATGTTTACACACATACACCAAATAATGCAGGATGGTAATAGGATTCACACATTTATCCAAATTTTGCTTCTGATCAGATTATGTGATGTGGCCCAATGATAGATCTACAGGTTAAATTTCTTTGATGAAGGATTCAATTTAGCCCTGTCATTGTTTATCTGTGACTAGAGGTTAAATCTGATTTGCAGGTGCTACCTTCCCATATGGGCGCTGGTTCGAGTCCCGGCTGCTCCACTTCCCATCCAGCTCTCTGCTATGGCCTGGGAAAGCAGTAGAAGATGGCCCAAGTGCTTGGGCCCCTGCACCCACTTGGGATACCAGGAAGAAGCTTTTAGCTCCTGGCTTCAGATGGGTGCAGCTCTGGCCATTGTGGCCATCTGGGGAATGAGCTAGCAGATGGAAGACTCTCTCTCTCTCTCTCTCTCTCTCCCCCTCTCCCTCTCTCTGTCTCTACCTCTCTGTAACTCTGCCTTTCAAATGAATAAATAAATCTTTTTTTAAAAAATTTGATTTGCAGAAAGCATTAGCAGTCCTAAATCATGAGGGTGCACAATTTGGCACAGTAGGTTAGGCAACCTCTTGAGTTGCTCAAAGCCCATATCGGAGTACCTAGGATCAAGTCCCGCCTCTGCTTCCAGTCCAGACTCCTGTTGATGTGCACTCCTGGAGGTAGCAGATGAAGACTCAAGGACATTAGTCCCTGCCACCCACCTGGGAGACCTGGATGGAGTTTCTGGATCTTCCATCTAGGAAGATCCCTCCCTCCTTCCCTCTGGCACTGTTGCTTTTTCAAATAAATAAAAGTTTCATTTAAAAAAGTGTGACATCAGTGCTCTCTGTGGACATGCGTTGCAAGCTAGGAGACTTTCTTTTTTTAAGATTTATTTTTTATTTATTTGAAAAAGTTAAAGAGAGATCTAGAACCAGAGAGACAGAGGTCTTCAATCCACTAACTCACTCCTCAAATGGCTGCAATGTCTAGAACTGAGCTGATCTGAAGCCAGGAACCAGGGGTTTATTCTGGGTCTCCCACGCAGGTGCAGGGGCCCAAGGACTTGGGCCATCTTCTACTGTTTTTGCAGGCTATAGCAGTGAGCTGGATTGAAAGTGGAGCAGCTGGGAATTGAACTGGCACCCATATGGGATGCGGGCACTGGAGGCCAGGGCTTTAACCTGTTGCACCACAGCGCCTGTCCCAGGCGACTTTCTTAGCTTCTCTCCCTGGTCGTCACATTTCTGGGCTCCTTCCATGCAACTTCCTCCTATTTGTTTTTTTCCCTTCCTTTCCTGCCCTCTTGTCTCCACACAGAGTCTTATCATTCTCACAAATTCCTGGCTGCTGTAATACTCGAACCCACCATTTGCTGAGCCTCAGAACCGACCGTCGTCCCTGCCTCCTGTGTGTGATGGAGAAGATGCACTTGGCAGCCTCGCTCTCAACTTCTGTTTCCTCAAGTGTGGAAACAAGCCCCTGCCTCTTGATGCCCGAGATGTGACCTTTGCTTTTCGCTCCCTCCTCCCACATGGTTCTGATGAGGTTGATCTTCATGTCTTTGTCAGCGTGTTCTCAGTTAACGTGGTACCTTATCAGGTTTTTTGGAGTTGGTCCAAGTCTTAGGTGCTCCAGGTTGTGGTTGCAGATCATCATTGCACCACAGCCAAGCTCATGGTAGCTGGGACAGTCGGGGGTGAGGGGGAGCCTGGGGAGCCACCTAAGGTGTTCCCTGTTGGTTCTCTGCCTTCTGTATGCATGTGAGGTTACTGGTCAAGTCAGCTGTTTGCTTAGATATGTATGCCTCACCTCTGGCTGTTTCCTAAAGAAACCCATCTAGTTGGCTCTTGGGGTCTGGGGGTGAGCTCATGGGTAGCTGTTACTGGTGCTGCTAATCTGAGGATGTATTTGCCTCAGGAGGCAGAGTTCTCCCTTCTCTTTCCTTTCTTTTATCCTGTGCTTAATCTCAACTCTTTCTGATGGGGCAGTTGCAGCAGGTACTGAGAACAGTGCCAAGGCAGCACTCAGTAACGTTGGCAGATATGGCTGCTTTTAGCCAGAGTTGTTAAAATAACAACATGCAGCCTAGAAATTTCTTGGGAGAGCAAAGACGGCAGAATTTGCTGTTTTCTCTTTTGCTGTTTCCTTCCCCAGCTACTGCCGCCTCTGGATTCCTGAGCCTGCAGCCAGCAGCTGACAGAGCAGAGCTGGGCTTGCCCAGAAGTGTAGGGCAGGAGATTCTGAATGTGTGCGAGTGCAAACTCTAGAATCCCGGGAGCTGGATCTGCCTCCCAGCTCAGCACCTGATTTGCTGTGTGATCTCATGCAAGCTGCCTGACCTCTCTGAGCATCTTTTTTGCCATTTGTAAAAGAGAGAAATTGCACCCCTTTTTAAAAGATTGCTTTAAGCATTAAGTGCTATCTCGAATATCAAAGCAGCAGAGCAAAGCCCTGGTGCACAGTGAGCCCATAATAAATGTTGCAGTTATTTTTCATGTTGTCCAGAGTACTACTAAAAGGCTGTTCTCCATTGCTTAATTCCACAGCTCCAGCTGGACTACAGGGCTTACCTGTTGAAGGGCTGTGTTAGGAAAGCCAGAGTACAAGGCTAATGACAGCCACCCTGGGAACCTCCTTGCCCGCCAACATGGTGTTGAGCAAACCAGCCAAAGAGGAATGAGGGACAGGTGCCAAAGCAATTAGGGAATCCAATCAGATCCCCCGAAGTGGCAGTGTTTTCAGAGTTCTTAGGACTTAAGCATTGCACTAATCTCTCTAAAAGGCCGTTCACAACTCTCCATTCCCGATGTCAAGATTTTATAAGTCTTGCATTTCTCAGCCTCATCTGACTGCATTCTGGAATTAGGGATTTTATATTTGCTGGCAGTTTACCATCCATCCTCCCGGGGTCTTGTGAACTGATGTGTTTGGAGAAATATCACTTTTGTTTGGCTTTCAGTCAGAGCAGAGTGTCTTCTCTCTAGAAGTTGTCCTAGGGCAAGCCTTCAGATGTTTGAGATCCATGATAAGGTGGCTGCCTCTGGGATGATGTTGGGGATTAAATTCTCCGTTGGACATACATGTCCAAATGGTTCCCCCCAAAACTCTCCGAACTTATAAATTGTGGTCAGATGGAAGTGTTCAAGTCACCAAATAGGGTTTTTCTGGGCAGTTGCCTTCACAGAATCTGAGTTTCCTTTGTGCTCAATCCAGTCGTTATGAAATCATTTTGCAGTGGGCCTTCGTGAAGTGAATGGCTTTTCCCAAGGAGTAGCTTGTGCATGGCTAGAAGTTGGGTAGGTGGAGAAGCTTCATGAAGAGAGATAGGGATCTACCTACCACTTGGTCAGAGATGATTTCTCTTAACTCTTTCAGATTAGGGCGGGCCCGATTATATGTTTGTGTAGCAGAACACGATTCTCCCTAGTGCTTACAATTATAAGTGATTATTTTTTGGAAGCTTCTCTTTTTTTTTTTTTAAACTTATTTATTTATTTTTTTGACAGGCAGAGTGGACAGTGAGAGAGAGAGAGAGAGACAGAGAGAAAGGTCTTCCTTTGCCGTTGGCTCACCCTCCAATGGCCGCCGCGGCTGGCGCGCTGCAGCCAGCACACCGCGCTGATCCGAAGGCAGGAGCCAGGTGCTTTTCCTGGTCTCCCATGGGGTGCAGGGCCCAAGCACTTGGGCCATCCTCCACTGCACTCCCTGGCCACAGCAGAGAGCTGGCCTGGAAGAGGGGCAACCGGGACAGAATCCGGCGCCCCGACCGGGACTAGAACCCGGTGTGCCGGCGCTGCAAGGCGGAGGATTAGCCTACTGAGCCGCGGTGCCGGCCGGAAGCTTCTCTTTTAACATGTAGCTGTCTTAGAGATTGCGAGTTTCCCAGGGGTCAGGGATAGTATTCACTCCTGAGTGCCTGGCCTGTCACTAAGATTCTGGCACACAGCACACTTGATACGCACAATTATTAGACAGTGACTGAGCAAGAAGATGGAGCATTTTTATTCTTCACTTAATGGAAGTTTTCCATGACAGAATATGTGTTGATTAGGATTAGATTTGGGTGCATCGAACAGAAACCTGACAACTGTGACTTAATCCAGGAATTGGCACACTTTTTTTTTGGAAAGACACTGACAGTGAATCTTTTAGGCAGTGGGGGCTGTCCTGCTCTGTGACAAGTACCCATGTCGCTGTTGTGGCGTGAAAGCAGCCACGGGCAGTACTTATGAATGGGCATGGCTATGTTCCACTTGAACTTCATGATGTGGACTCCAGATTTGGCCCACAGGCTGTAGTGTGTAGTCTCTTGGCTGAATCAAGTAATCTGTCCTTTAAAAAAAAAAAAAAGATAATTATTTATTTGAAAAGCAGAGTTACAGAGAGAGAAAGAGAGGTCGTCCATCCAATGATTCACTCCCCAGATGGCCACAGTGGCCGATCCGGAGCCAGGAGCCAGGAGCTTCTTCCGGGTATCCCACATGGATGCAGGGGCCCAAGGACTTGGGCCATCTTCTACTGCTTTCCCAGGCCACTGCAGAGAGCTGGATTGGAAGTGGAGAAGCCAGGACTCAGACAGGCATCCATATGGGATGCTGGCACCACAGGTGGCGGCTTTACCCGCCACGCCACAGCGCCAGCCCCAAGTAATCTGTCTAATCCAACAAGAAGTCCAGGGATATGCATTTGAGCCAAGTGGTTAAGCCATGGGTTAGGACACCTGTGTTCCATATTGGGTTTTAATCCCAGCTTGGCTCCTGACTCTAGCTTCCTGCTAATATGTACCCTGGGAGGCAGCAAGTGATGGCTCAAGCAGTTGGGTCCCTGTCACATGAGAAACCTGCATTGAGTTCCCAGCTCCCAGCTTTGTCCTGGCGCAGTCCTGGCTATTGCAAGCATTGGGGGAATGAACCAGCAGATGGGGCTGGGGCAGCTGGTCAAAGAAATCCTCCAAGACTGCACTCCTTCTTGCCTTTTCGCCACCTTCCTGAACTCGTGGCTTTTGTTCCGGTGGTCAGAAGGTGACCCCGTGCCTCTAGACATCAGAGGTGCGTCCCAGGCAGGGAGAAGGTGAAAGTGCAAGGGACAGAGGTTTCTTCTGTCTGGATTTTGCCTCTCTGTACTTTGGAAAGAATGTTCCTCTTGTGGATGTCTCTGAAAGCATCATCAACCAAGTTGGTGTGTCAGGGCCTTGTCCAGTGATAAGAAGGCCGAGCAGAACCAGAATATAAAATAATAATAATTTAATGGAGACATTGCAGCCCAAGCAACATTGCAATTCTGGTGGTGGGGAGGGAGGGCGATAAGCAAAGCCTGCTCTGCTGTGGACCTGAACTGGTTACCTAACCTAAACAGCCACCTGGCCTTTGGGGTTAGTTATGCATACAAGGCCCTGGGTAAGCTCCCATTGGACTGGGTCACATTTTAGATCCTGACGGTCCCTCTGACCTTGGCCTCAGTTTTCTGAACCTCAAAATGGGGAAAAAGTAGTACCTTCTCTCTGCAGTTGGGAGTGTCCATTTTGGGAGCTCCGTGGAGCGTTCAGCCCTGGGCTGGCATGTGGTGATGGTCACTCCAGGGTCCATGTCATTATCGTCATCACTACTATGAATATACAGATGATGTCTTTGTCTCCCTTTTGGTCTTCACAACGCAGATGCGTTTATAGAGAAGCAGGAGAAAATGGAAGAAAAATTAAAATAAGCTTGTGGATTAATATAATGTGAGGAAGGACAGGGTAGGGGATTCTGTGTGTAGTTACAGGCACTCCCACAGGTCCCGAGCTTTTCGAAACAGACCCCAGCCTGAGTAGCCAGCGAGTTTGAAGAATATAACAGTAGAACAGTAAAAACCCAATCCCCAGCTCCTGCCTGCCTTTATACCCACCAGCAGCTGTGGATATTGCCAGCTTTCATGGTTTTGCACATACTTGGGTCTTGTTTATTTTCTTTTTCTTTTCTTTTCTTTTCTTTTTTCTTTTTTTTTTTTTTTTTTTTTTTTTTTTTTTTTTTTTTTTTTTGACGGGCAGAGTAGACAGAGAGAGAGAGAGAGAGAGAAAGGTCTTCCTTTTCCTTTGGTTCACCCCACAATGGCCACTGCGGCCAGCGCGCTGCAGCCAGCACACCGCGCTAATCCGAAGCCAGGAGCCAGGTGCTTTTCCTGGTCTCCCATGGGGTGCAGGGCCCAAGCACTTGGGCCATCCTCCACTGCACTCCCTGGCCACAGCAGAGAGCTGGCCTGGAAGAGGGGCAACCGGGACAGAATCCGGTGCCCTGACCAGGACTAGAACCCGGTGTGCCGGCGCCGCAAGGTGGAGGATTAGCCTATTGAGCTGCGGCACCAGCCTATTTTCATTTTTAACCATACAAGGGAACTTCAGAAAGTTCACAGAAATGGAATTCAACAATAAGTTGATGCAGAACATCTTGAAATCGTACATATGAGGGCTCTTCAGAGAGTTGACGGAAAAGGTTTATTATGAAAAAACTCCACTTGCTCTCTCCTTGCCCCTGACCTACGCTAACTGGCATGGGTGAAGATGCAGGTATTTTGACCGTGGAGGGCATGGAAAACACTCACCCTGGGCATTCCTTGCGCGTAGAGCTGCTCCTGAGTGTAAGCGAGTCCCTCTAGGTTTCCCTAACTACAGCAGGCGCTGTGTGAGAAATTTTTCTCAGGTGCAGGGGGCATGGTTCACCTTTGCTTTACAAGGGCCCGCCATTTTGCTAACTGAGTCCTGTGGCCCCTCAAGGGACTCTGGCCTGCGGCGGTTGAATGAAGCACCTCGGCCTGGGCTCAGGACCTGCTGGGTCAAATCATGTAAACCAGGACCTTATGGAGAGAAGCCTTGGAAGGCTTCTTTCTGAAAGCAGTCACAACACTAGCGTAACCATCCAAGTGTCATTTTTTTACAAAGCAGAAGCCAGGCCTCAAATGAGCAGAGCCCCAGCGGAAATCACTTCTCCAAATCCATTACGCAGGAGATGAGCTGGGTAAATACCCAGGACTCTCCCATTTAGACTCTGACCCTCACTCAGCAAGGGGAGTGATTTGTTTCCCACGTTGGTTCTGTGCCCACCTTTTTGCAAACCTTTTAATTTAAAAGAGACAGTGATTAATGATGCTTTTGATCTGCTGAGTTTTTTTTTTCTTTTAAAAGGGCAGCCTCTTTCTTTTCCACATAAATTTGATGTTGGAAGTAAACCATGAGTATAAAAATTATATTGCTTATTTATTTTTGGGGGTGTGAGGCATATGCACAGCCCTTCTGCACTGCCCCAGAGAAAGGTGTTCCTGGCTTTGGTGGTCGTGGTGAGACTGGGATCAGATCTTTTCTGGATTCTTAACATTCAGTGTCTGGTATGTAGTAGCTACTTGACAAATATTTGTTGAGTGAACAAATGGATGCATGAACTCATAAATGATAATAATAATCAGGACTCACGTGAAGGGCAGTTCCCAAAGTGCATTTCCAGTACCTTGTGCGCTTTCTTCTTAGAAGGCAATGAACATGGCCTGTGGTGCTGAGCCTTTTTTTGAACCTGCAGTGATCCACAAAAGGTCATTTATCACGAGAGATGTTCTGCCGAGGTCTCCTTGATACTAACATTGGTGTACCTTATCTGGCCACCGAGAGACACATCATTTTTATTTTGAATGCTTGAGAGGCAGAAAGACAGAGAACTCCCATCTGCTGGTTCACTTTTCCAAGTGTCCACAGTGTCCAAGGCTGGGTCCGGCCAAAGCCGGGAGCCGGGAGCTCAGCGCATCTCTCCCAGGTGGGTGGCAGGAATCCAGCTACCTACCTGAGCCATCACCGTGGAGTCCCAGCATCTGCACTGGTGGGAGGGGAGCTGGGACTTGAATGCAGGCGCTCCAGTGTGGAGTGCAGGTGTGCTCACCAGAGACTGCACCCCGGAGTCTGATGCCCACCCCAGGACATGCCACGTTGAAGTCTGGGTATTCTCACAGTGCTCGACACCACTTCTCAGGAACGCTGTAGGCTCCAGAGCTCAACACCTGACTTGTGTTCTGTGCTTCCTTTACTGTGGGTTGGGCGTTGTTGATAACCCAGAAAGGAAAAGAAAAGCTTTATCTTTCCAGCCACAGCATTAGATCAGATCTCAGCAAATGTACATTCCATTACCATGCTTTGTTCTCTCTCAGAAATGAAAGTCTTTTTTCCCTATAACTGACAAGTTTGCTCAACTTTATGTTTTTTTATTTCAATATGTGAAGAAAGTACAAAAATTAGTGTTAGTTCCAGAGTACAGAACTGGAAAGTAAAAAGAAAAAGAAAACTGAGGGTGTTTTTTTTTTGTTAATGTGCTTTGTATTGTGTATTGAAAACTTAATGATAATTTACTAAAAGTAGTGTTATTTATGTAGATTTATTAAATGCAGAATACAGTTTAAAACTTAATGTGCTGTAAGATAATTACTTTGAAAGTCTGGCAGCTTTGCAAGAGGTCCGCATTACTTTAAAAGGTATAAATGATAGGTTGTGTAATACCCAGCGTTCTTATCTTGAACTGTATTATTGGGGGCTCTTTCTGTTTTACCTTCCTTTGCCCGAGGGACTCCTGCTTAGCTTAATAGGACACCCCAAAGGAGGATATGCAGAGTTAATGGTTTAACAAATTCCAAACTTCATTAGCAGCTTGCACATAGGAGAAGGGCAGACAGAGTGTGGGGGCAGCTGTGGAGCCACAGGGCTTGGTATATCTGGCTTCTGATTTTTGTTTCTAATTTATTTACTTATTTGAAAGGCGGAATGCCACAGTGAGAGGGAGAGACAGGGAGAGAAAAGATGCCACATCTGCTGGTTCACTCCCCAAATGGCCACAACAGCCAGGGCTGAGACTGCAGAAACCAGGAGCCTGGAACTCCATCCAGGTCTCCGACATGGGTGCAGGGGCACAAGCACTTGGGCCACCTTCTGCTGCATTCCCAGGCCCATTAGCAGGGAGCTGGATCGGAAGCAGAGCTGGTGGCACTCGAACCAGCGCCCGGATGTGGGATGCTTGTGTTGTTGTGGTGGCCACGATGCTAGCTCCGGCGTACCAGACTTCTAATCCAGTGTTGCCCCTTCCTTTCAGTCCCCTCGGCTCTGAGAACTCAGAGACCAGCTGGAATCAGTGACTTTTCTGTTCCCCCGCCCCCAACCCCGCCCCCAGCTGCGCAGCCCTCTGCCATGCGTGTCCGCCCTGGAAGGGTCAGGATTCGTTGCAGAGGACCAGGAGAGCTTCTCGGGCTCTGGTTCCTACACGAAGGGGCATTCTTGCCAAAAAAATTGACTGAATTTTCCATTGTGATTCTTGAGATTTTTGTCATCCTTCGTGGCCACATATGTAGGTCGCCTCTCTAAGGCATGCCCAAATCCCATGGCAATTTTTTATTATTGTTACCATGTGTCTGTGCTTTTACAATTCCTTTTCCTTCGATTGCATTTAGTCTGAGGTTCACCTGAAATTGTGGGTTAAACAAATCGGGCCAAATATCATGGAGAAATTTATTAACTTCAGTAGCACTGCTATGGTGTTTAGGAAGACCATGAATGTTGACCAGACTTCAGACTAAGGCATCAAACACAAACAGGTAGAATGGTTGACAACAGTGGACCATCACATAGGTTCTCTGACAAAATGTGGTCAAGGAGCCTTGTGCTAAAACAAAACAGAGCTGTAAGATTCTGTCTCTGCGATCCCCCACTCCCACCTTCTCTGAATAGGAGGAAGTGGCCCTAGTTGATTCTCTGTGGCCCCTTCCTCGTCTCTTCTTCCACCTTCCCTCCTAACTGGGTGGCCCCTGGAGCCTCTCTCAGGGCTCCATTCTGCTGTGGAGGTCAGAATCTAAGCTCCTGTGGCCTGGCTTTGGACATCCCCAGCAGGTGGAGTCCACACGGCTAAGTGCCCCCTGTGGTGACATGGTTTCCAGTTTTAAGTGATAGATGCCACCCCATGCGGGGACATTTCACCGATTGGTAGGCACCTTTGGCTTCATCACAAACAGATTTCAGTGACCATCGGGCCTCCTTTTTCTCCTTACCATTGTTTGTCCACATACCATCTGGTGTCGTCCGCAGAGAACTGGCTGGGGTCAGACCCTTTTTGCAGATGCTTGGGGTTCGCTTTTCTTCTAACATTAGGACCGTAGGATTGGGAACTTCGTCATTTGAGATATTGGGACTTCCCTGTTCACCATCCCCCGTGGCTAAGTCTAACATAACAGGAATAGTAGCAGGGAAAAGTTCTTGAGCACTTTGTGTCAGTTCAGCGAGTTCTTCCGAATTCTCCATGCATATATTCCCGTTGAATCCTCACGGTAACCTGATAAAGACACACTGCTGTCGGGTCATAAAACTCAGACGTGGAGTGGGGAAGTAACCTCTGCAGGGCCACTCTGGGCTCTTGTGGTTCCTACCGGCAGGCTCTGAAGGCTCTAGGCCTGGGACGGCTCGGCCCCGTCTAGCCGGCTCCGCCGTGGAAATTCACTGTGTGCGTGGGTAGTGTCAGTTGAGTCCTGGACACAGAACTATTTCAGATTTTAAGCTCTAGTCAGAGTTCCCCCTTGGACCAGACCACCTCCCCGTCTTCTCAGTCGCCAGGCCTGGTTTATGTAAAGCCGCCCTCCAGTGGGTGTTGTCCTTGTCACTTTCCCAACTGCCGCCTGGAGACTTGGCTCCTGGCTATGGCCTTCAAGGCTCTTCACACCCTGGCCCTGGCCTCTCTATCTGCCTTCCATTCTTCCAGCTCCACCTGCACGGGTTTCTCATGCAGGGTAACCACGAGTGCTCGTGGAGCTCATAGCAGACCAACTTGCTCCATGGCTCCCTCCTCCCCTCCCCCCGCCTGGCTTTTTTGCCCTGCTCTTGAACTTTTACAGCTCCTGTTATTGCTTCCTTCAGTTTTTGGATGCCAGTCCTCCACTACCTATTAACATCCTACTCATCCTTCAAGGCTTGGCTCCAATGTAACCTCTATGAAGCCTTTTCAATTTAACCCAGCCTGTGTGACTCACTCCTTTGTCTGGGCTCCCACAGTGTGTGTGTGTGTTTCATTATAACCTTTGTTCTCGTCTGCCCTGTATTTTAGTGTGTTCTTTTCAGATTTGAAAGCCACAAATTCTTGCCTCAAGGTAAGAATCCATTTAATTTATTTCTGTGTGCCTCAGGCATCCTCCGTGGATATTAGGTGCTTCAGGGATGTTAACAATAATTGCCACTTTGTGGAGGCCCCACTTTGCATCCAGAGTCCTAGATATTATGTGTATTGCTTTTTGTCATGTTTGCTCCTGCCAACCAGCTCGTGAGTTACAGGTGTGATGATTACCCCCATTTTACAGATGAGAAAAGTGAGGTCCAGAAACATTATGTAACTTGCTCAGGGTCACAGAGCTGGTAAGGGGAAGAGCAGATACTGGCACACAGGGCTGCCTGTTTTCTGAAGTCCGTGTTCTTTTCATCATGATATCCGAGAACTCTCTGTAGTGGTTCGCTGTGGCCCCTGGAAGTCCAGATTAAGAATCCACATTCCTGCGTAAATACTCACCTGGCCCAGTTTCTTCATCTTTCCAAATCCTGGGAGCTTCCTCTTTTGACTTGCTGCCTCTTTTTTCCCATTTTGTATTTTTTTTGACCCTCTCTCCAACTGTGCCGTTGTAGAACTGGAAAGAAGATTCCTGGCTTGCAGATCTGGGCACTGGTCTTCCTGAAGTGACCCTGGGCCAGGTTTTGACGTCGGCTTTAGGAGCCGTCATTAACAAGGGGGCACAGTCCCTGGGATTGTGAATTACATTCTGCAGGGGTCCCTTGAAAGCTCTCTCCATCGAGTTGCCCGAGTGCTTTGGCCACAAGTGACAGAGATGACAGCCCTGGCCGGCTTAGAGGATAGGGGATGGACGGGAGACTGGGGAAGGGCAGGGACAGGACGCTGCCCCTGGGGAGGCAGCTGAAGCTATGCACCGGCTCATCACTGCTGCTGTGGAAATCTGCCCTCCCCACAGTGCTCTGTCCTCTGGTCAAGTGCTTGGATGAAGCTAGGCTGTGTCACACATCAGCCCTTGGCACTGAGAGTCACACACTGCTTGCCACCGTCGGGGAAGGTGATTCCCCAAAAGGAAAGTGGAGAATGGATTCTGATTGGCTACCCAAGTTCCACAAACGCCGGGCGTCCCTGGGCTCCACGTGAGCAGTGGGGTTTGGTGAGAGTGCAGGATTTTGCTCTCTAAAGTCCCATCTTTTGTTCCCTTGGGCCTCCTTTCTGACCAGGGTTTGGACTCTGTCGTGGATGGCACAAGGAAACACCAGCCAGCCTGGCATCATGGCAGGTGTGATGAGACGAACTTTACCTTGTAGGCATTCATGGAGAACTGACTCACTGAGACAGGCCGACGGAGTGAGTGAGCGCTTCTCGTCTGAAGTACTCTGAAATCTGAGACTGAGTGCTGCCTTGATGTACACGTGGAAGATTCCACACCTGACCCCATGTGATAGAGCACACTTAAAATGCAGGCATAAGGGCTGGGTTGTACTGCAGCAGGTTAAGCTGCCTCTTGCAATGCTGGCATCCCACATCAGAGTGCTGGTTTGAGTCCCAGCTGTCCCACTTCCAATCCAGCTCCCTGCAAGTGCACCTAGGAGGCAGCATATGATGGCCTAAGTACCTGGGCCCTTGCCACTCATATAGGAGACCAAGATGGAGTTCCTGGCTCCTGGCCTCTCTGGCTCAGTCCTGGTTGTTGCAACCATCTGGGGAGTAAACCAGCAGATGGAAGATTGCTCTCTCCATCTTTCAAATAACTAAATCATTTTTTAAAAATTCAGACACTAAATTTATTGTATAAAAGCACCTTCGGCTCTCTGTGGAAGGTATACTTGAAACATCCATGAATTTCATGTTTACACTCAGGGCTCATCCCCAAGACATGCCAATAATGTATACAAATTTTCCAAAATCCCAAAACTGAAATCTGAAAACACTCCTGGTCCAAACATTTCAGATAAGGGATACTAAACCGACAGCATAGCTCACTACTGAAAGCCTTTCTCCAACAAGTCCTAATAAAAACTCAGCTCTAAAAACCCATCATCAAATAATAAAAGAGAAATAGAGTAAATGCACAATTCATGAAATTAATATAGAGCGAGAAGACAATCTCTTTTTTTCCTCCTAATAATCTTTACTTTTATATCCTACTTTATGGGGGGTGCTGTTTAATTTCATGTTCATTTATTTTAATTACTTCTTGCATGTAGTTTGCAGGGAAGTTTGCCATTTCCCAACAGCTAAAAGATGGCTTACTTGAGTTTCGTTTCAGACCCTGTTAGAATTAATATATAATAAAACCCAATATGTATAGTTCTCATTTTTCACCTCAAAGGATTATTCATCATAATAGAATCAGTTTTTGCAGGAAGATTTTATCAGACTCACAAGTCAAATTAGTCGGATGCGGCTCTTCTGCTAATAAACACAGAACCTGTACCCTGGAAGCATCTTCACACTGAATTCCAATAATTCAGTGTTCCTTGCCTCAAGAACTCCACCAGTAAATGACCTAGAAATAAAAACATACATTTATTAGCCTAAAAGGAGATGGTTGGAAAGGGAGAATTCACGAGGATCCGAGTGAGGAAGGGGACAGGCACTTGGTGCGGAGGCTGAGGTACCCTGGGGTACCCGCATCGCGGGTCCGAGGGCCTGAGTTTGAATCCTGGCACTGCTCCCTGCTGATGGCTGCGGTGACAGCTCAGGTAATTGAGTCCCTGCCACCCCCAGGGGAGACCGGGGCTGATATCCCAGCTCCTGACTCTGAGCCTCTCCCAGCCCTGGCCACTGAGGACATTTGGGGAGTGAAGCCATCTATGGGAGATCTCTCCCTGCCTGTCTGTGTGCCTGCCTGTCTCTGTCTCCCTGTCTTTCAAGTCAGTAAAAATGCAGTTTTTTAGGTGAGCAAAGATCATCAAACAAAAAGATAATGGATGTCAGAGTTTTTTAAAAACATAATTTAATTGTAAGTGGCTGTACTTCACTCACCCTGGGCCCAAGCTAAGCACTGGGGAAGGGGGCAGATTTTTCTGTGTTGGTAATCATGTGTATTTCCATGCTGCCTAGGAACACAGTGCACGATGGATCAGGGGCTATTAGCCACTCATCAAAGGTCTTGTGTTTCTAATTGAGAGGATAATTGCTGTCGGGGTGGAACGAGGCCGTGCTGGACCACGGCCGGCCGTTCTGCCTGCGGCCTCCGACCTGGGTTACCTCTCAGTCCCGGGGTCCGAGGCTGCTTGTGGGAAGATTTGGCCAGGAAAGCACGACAAGCCCTTACAGGAGTGGGAAGGGGGTGTAGCTTCTTTCAAGTGCGTTTATTAGGGGTGGGTGGGATCACTGACTCAGTGCCCCGCGGAAAGTGGGCTGCTTGCCGCGATGCTTCCGGGCCGTCCTTTTAAACTCAGCCCGAGTCCCCGTGACCTCTGCGGCTTGTAGTCTGGCGCATCACTGAGAAACCATCCCCAGCCCTGCTCCCGCCCCGTGAGACAGGGCAGATCCGCCCCTATGCAAAGGATAGCAACTCGGATTTGCTCTCGCCCCAAGATAAGATGTGCTGTAGGGCCAGCTGCAGGTGAAGAGCCGGCTTGGGCAGAAACTGCCGGGATCCAATGTGTAAATGACAAGAGAGACATTTCTCAGGGCTAATAGGAAAGCCCTCTTCAATGTGTAGTTGAAATTCACCTTCTCGAGTATTTCTGCACAAGAATGAGAATAAAAATGGTTATGATTGATGAAGCATTCAGTGTATATCTAACTGTAAGTCGGACTAGAGGGACTTTTAAATCACCCAAATGAAAGATTGCATTATCATGAACATTAATATGTAACAGTTAAGTGTGTCATTGCTTATGATAAGTCCGGGCATTCACAGGGCTCCATGGGGCCAGCCAACCAAAAAGGAAAAACTTTTTGGCAAATGCCAGTCCACAGACCCTCCCCCAGAGGAGGCCAGCACGGCCGCCATGTCTCTGCATGAGTTATTTATTTTTGTGTGCCCAGCCCGTCTGTAGATTTTAGTCCCCTGATGGTGGGGGGAGGGGCGCTTACAGAGGTCCCCTGAGAGGTTCTCGCTGTGGAGAGAATAGTAGGGCTGAAACCAGGGAGAAGCATCTGTTCCTCGTGAGAATAGGAGGTCGGGAGGTGGAAAAGAGAGCACAGTAACTTATTAAGGGCACGGAGGTTAGGTTAGTTAAATGTTTAGGAAATCTTTTATTTCTTATAGATTTGTTGACATTTATGTGGTTGACAAATTATTAACTGTCCACCCCTAGAAAATTGATTCAAGAGAATAGAAATTGGATCATTCTTCTTCTTTTTTATCTTTTGCCAAGAAATGTCTTTTCCTCCAAATTATGTAAAGAGCACATGTTAATAGCAGATAATTCGAAGTCTAAGTTAAAATATTCTAAAAATACAAATTGCCCTCATTCTTGATACCCACAGATATTTAGTAAAGGGTGGGGATATCTTTACATCTATAATGCTTAAGAATATTTCAGTGTTAGGGCTACACGTGTTTATTTAATTACTCATTTTGAAGTGAGTGCGTGTTTTTCTTTTTACACTGGCATATTTATTACATGAGCATGCATCCACTGAAGCTTTCCTTGTCTTTGTATCTACGCTAGGACAGACCCAGTAGCGTTTTAATGGAAGGATTCAGATTTTTTTTTTAAGATTTATTTTTTATGTATTTGAAAGGTACAGTGAGAGACAGAGAGAGAGAGAGCACGCAAGCTTCTATCTACTCCCTAAATGTCCACAATAAATGAGGCTTGGCCAGGCCAAGCTAGGAGCCAGGAGCTTCTTCCAAGTCTTGCACATGGGTGCAGGGGCCCAAGCACTTGGGCCATCCTCCGCTGCTTTCCCAGGCCATAGCAGGGAGCTGAATTGGAAGTAGAGCAGCCAGGACATGCATCAGTGCTCATGTGATGAGATGCCCACGTGGCTGGCAGAGGCTTTAACCCACTACAGCATGACAGTGGCCCCCATATATATTTTAATTGCATTATGTGCATCACATCAGAATTACACCTTTGAGTCAGTTGTAGAGGAGAGGAGAAAGGGGGAAAAAAAGGCACATTTACTGAATATCTAGATTGTGCCAAGTACTGTGCTAGGCACTGTGCAATGGTTGTGAAGTTCATTGTCATTCAGGGATGATGATGTTGGTGATGGTGGTGACAGCCAGCAGTGACTGAGCACTTACTTTGTATCAGGTGTGAACTTCAACAGGTCTCATTCATGCTTAAAAACTTCAGTTATTGGCCGGCGCCGTGGCTTACTTGGCTAATCCTCCGCCTGCGGCACCAGCATCTCATATGGGCGCCGGGTTCTATTCCTGGTAGCTCCTCTTCCAGTCCAGCTCTCTGCTGTGGCCCGGGAGGGCAGTGGAGGATGGCCCAAGTGCTTGGGCTCCTGCCACCCACATGGGAGACCAGGAGGAAGCACCTGGCTCCTGGCTTCGGATCGGCACAGCGCCGGCCATGGCGCCATTTGGGAGTGAACCTATGGAAGGAAGACCTTTCTCTCTGTCTCTCTCTCTCTCTCTCACTGTCTATAACTCTACCTCTCAAATAAAAAAAGGAAAGAGCTCTCTTTCTCTTAAAAAAAAAAAAAAAAAGAAAAAAAGAAAAAAACAACAACTTCAGTTATTTCCATACCATAGACGGGAAACCTGAGGCTCAGAGACACCGAGGAAGTTACTAAAGATCACACAGCCAGGAATGGCAAAGCCAGGCTGACTGAGGGGTCTTTAGCCACCTTGGCATTCTCAGCTCCCTACACCATGCCTGTAAGCTGAGTACATCAACTACACTAACAGCACCCCCACCCCCAGTGTGTCCACACCATTGTTTTCTAGCCTGTGTTTCCTTTTAGCAACGCCCCTTGAAGCTTTTCCCCCTGAGATTTATTTATTTGAAAGGCAGAGGGAGAGAGAGAGAGAGCCCCCCACCCCCAATCTGCTGGTTCACTCCCCAAATGCCCACAACAGCCAGGGCTGGGACAGGCCAGAGCCGGGAGCCAGGAACTCCATTCCGATCTCCGTCATGGGTAGCAGGGACCCAAGCACCTGTGCCGTCATCTGCTGCTCTCCCAGGCACATTAACAGGAAGCCGTATCAGAAGTGGAGGTGCCAAGGCTTGAACTAGCACTCTGATGGGAGACGCAGAACTCCCAAGTGCAGGCTTAACCCGCTGCACCACGGTGTCCGTCCCTGAAAACGTCTTACCTTTCCATTTCCTCTTTGGTGTTAGACGCTCTGGGGATAATGGCAAGCCCCGTCTGTGTGCTTTGGGCCATGTTCCCCTCCACCCAGGGCACGGAGACAGACAATACTGAAGCTGCACTTTTGCCTGTTCATGGTGTTGGCTTCAGTGTGGACACTGCTGTCCCCTGTCGCCACAGCCATCGCAGGCTGGGCTGAAGCGTCCTCTGGTCAGGTCCTGCTGTGGTGTGTGCACATGGAGGAGCAGCCTAGACACCTGTGCCCTGGGCCCAGGCCTCTGCTGTTACATGTTCAGACCAGAATGTTTCTCACTCAGTTGGGCGTTGAATGTGGTTTGCAGTTGGGGCCATTTGTGTAAGCATCTCCCTAGCTTGTGACCAGGTTTTCTGAAACACTGTTGGCCTGGGACATTTCATTTTGCTTCTCTTCTTTCCTGTCAAAAAAATGGGAATAATCCTAGAGCCTGTTGCGTAGACTGTGTACAGGAATGTAAGCACCCTTCAGCCTCACGCGAAGCCACCACGCCGTAGGCTGGTTCTCTTCAGGGCCACTCCAAGACTGAGAATGGTTTTGCTCAGAAACAGGTTCTCAGGGAACCACTTCAGGTACCAGGAGAAGTGATTCATTACACCTTCATTAGTCTGGTTCCCTAAATAGGGGATTTTTCCTCCTGTCATTCCTGTGATTTAGGATATGTCCATTAGCATCTGTTCACGAATCACCTCCCTCCTGGAAAACCTCACCAACTATGGTGGTAACATGAGTGTATTTATCATTTACCTGCCCACCTAACTGAAAGCCAGCAGTATCAAGATGGGCTTGGCACTGCAGTAATGTCTGATTGCCAGGTTGACACATCCTTGTGATTGTTTTTAACTTTTCCTCATCGCCACAAGATGGCTGCTAAAGCACCAGGCATCACCTCCCCTCCATTGTTGCATTTAAAGGCCCACAGAAAGGGACAGGGCAGTGTCAGAATTTCTTTGTGGCTCTTTCTTGTTATCAGGGAGGAAAAACATGTCCAGGCATTTGCCCCTCATATATTTTTTTCCAGAATTACATTAGATAGTTGTCCCTAACAGCAGAGAAAGCCAAGGAGGATTGGGACATCTTGTTTTCTTCAACTTGAGGAGTAGGAGGTTGGAGAGAAAAAGAGTTGGGGTTGGCCGTTGGGCAGCTATTGGCGGGGTGTGTGGATAGCCATTCATCATTTAGTAGGTTGAGTCTAGGACATGGATATAAATCATATTAGCTTTGCAATTGCTTAGAATGACAGTGCAGTTTTAGATCCCACATCACTGCTAAAGCTGACCTGCCTTGGTATCGAGTGAGGGCGGGTAACTTAAACACTGTGTGTTGACTTTCTTCATCATCAGGCTCCATCCCTTCGCAAGCTCTCGCTCTGTCACCCAGGAAATACTTTGTAGGTGTCTCAGCTTCCTGCTCAAAACAGGAAGTTTCACACCCTGCACGCGGTATTGTGTGTGACCCCCCCTCCCCCACCAGGGCCTCTGGTTCTATATTTGCCCGTCCTGGTGGAAGAAGCACCCCCGCTGTGATGGGTTTATAATGTCATACAGCTGGTGCCTCGGCCACTTTGTTGCACCAATACTGATCTTTCTCCTTCAGTGGAAGAAGTTTGGGATTTTTCTGGAGAGGGACCCAAGAGCCATCCAGGTGCCTATTCGAGTGTCACCCTCGACTCCAAGAGACGCCAAGTTCTGGGGGTTGCGAGAGCAGAGCACGTTCTGCCGCTGTCTCTGGGGAACACAGTTTATCTGCCATGCGTCCCAAAGAGGGCAGCAAGGCCGTGTCTCCAGCTGTGCCATTTGCCACCAGCGTCTCAGAGTGGGCGTCTTTTTTAATCTGCAGGTGCAACTTCTCTATGCCTCGGTCACTCAGTTGGAGAAATCCAAGATTCTAATCCAAACTCTTTACGGAAATTCACTGATAAGATGCAAAGTCAGAATAAAATGTTCAGGAAGTACTGGCCAGCGGCACTTTAAACGGTAGAGGTATTATTAGTTTCCATTGAGAAGAAAATAAAATGTCGGATTAGTATCAAGAACCTGGAACTGGAAATCAAATAGCCCCCTGCTAAGGATCCGATTCTCACAAACATGGAGAGTTTAGGACACCAGTAAGGCCGCACAGTCCAAGATCTGGTAGCCACTGGCGTATAAGGCCATATAAATCAGTGAGAGTGAGCAGAGAATCCAGAATCCACTTCCTTGGTTGCTCTAGCCTCCCGTGGCTGGTGGCTGCTCTGGTAGCTGCAGCTGGAAAGCACACAAAGCACAGAAGTGCTGGTCGGGCCGCCCTCACCCAGCAGGGGGCACTTGGCGTGACAGAGGTCACGCTTGGAGTGGAGTGAGCATCTGGGGGTGCCGCTGCACCTCCTCTGCCGCCTAGAGCGGCTCACACCTGAAGACATTTTCAGCCCCGAGTATGACCGGTGCTGAGGGCCAGGAGCCTCATCCCGCAGCGTGGCTGAGCCCCTGCGGCTCCATGGTCTCAGATGGAGCTTTCAAGCACCTCCCATTAGTAAGGTGCCAGGCTGGACGTGTTCTGGATAAGGGATCGGTGTGCTGTGGGGTTCAGGCCTGTGGCTAAGTCCTGACAACACTGGACCAAGTCCCATGGCCCTAGTTAGAGGCAAGGGCGGGCCCACTGGGGTACCTGGGAGCGTGGTTGACATTGATGCAGTGGAAGCTGCA
Source organism: Oryctolagus cuniculus (assembly GCF_964237555.1). Taxonomy (NCBI): domain Eukaryota; kingdom Metazoa; phylum Chordata; class Mammalia; order Lagomorpha; family Leporidae; genus Oryctolagus; species Oryctolagus cuniculus. The sequence continues at coordinate 77,985,236 of NC_091441.1, forward strand.
GACTTAGGGGGACCATGGTTCCCCTTCCCGCTCTGCCTTCCGCCCTGCCCACCTCTCCCTGCCTCCTGCTGAGTGGAGCGTGGTGTCTTGGGGAGGCAGCTGGCGCATCAATCTGAACACTGGGGCCAGTACTGACATTCCACTGTGGGAGAACTCAAGTGTCAAAATGATGTGTAGGCGGGCGCCGCAGCTCACTAGGCTAATCCTCTGCCTGCGGTGCTGGCACCCCAGGTTCTAGTCCCGGGGGTTGGGGCGCCAGATTCTGTCCTGGTTGCTCCTCTTCCAGTCCAGCCCCCTGCTGTGGCCCGGGAGTGCAGTGGAGGATGGCCCAGGTAAAGACCAGGTGTCCCAACCAGTGCTGGCTTAAAACCTCAGCTCTAACCTGAGCTGCTGGTAGCCCAGAGCAGGTAGGTTAACTTCTCTGAGCCTCATTTGTAAAATGGGAATCATAGCAGAATGCATTTTATAGGGTTATTGTAAAGACTAAGTATGGAGAAAAAATATGTAAAATGACTAGTCCAGTTTGGCATATTAAGTATAAAGTAATTAGTAGCTTCTGTTATTTTTGTTTTGTTACTGTGTTTGTCACCATGGCTACGAGTCCTAAGAAAGGCCGCCCCAATTGATATCAGGTCCCTTCCTGCTCAGAGAGAGGAAGTCAAGGCCCTGGTGTGCCTGGCAGGCTGGGCTGGAGCCAGGGCTCAACGCCAGGCCGGCGGGCAGGACCTGCTCGTTCCACCCCAGCTGAAATGTCCCTGGGTTCCTGTGCAGACCCTCTCCTAGTCACCCTACTTAAATTAGGTTCCGCCACATCATGCTATTGTGTTATCATCCCCAAACCGCATCTGCTACCTTCGTAAAATGTGAATTGTGCGACTGTGTTTTTTTCTGGTTAATCTCTCCTGCTAGACTCGAAGTTGGCCTTGGGCATCTGGCACTTAACAATTTATGCTTAGTAATGAGCATTACTAAGGGTTGGGCCTTGGACATGAAGGAAGGAGGCCAGGGATAAGTAAAGCAGCCCATGGATTCTGCCAGTCACTTTGTAACCTTGAGTAAATCGTTTAACCTGGGTCTCAGTTTGCCATATCTGTGAAATGGGGCAAACAGTCTTAAGAACCACACGAGTCGGATACTGTCTTCTGCTTCAATTAGGTAATTAATACATGCTAGCTTTCTATCTCTATTAAAGAACCAGCGTGTGAGCGAAACAAATGGATGGCTGATGAATTTGTAACCTTTCCTACAATCAGTATTTTACGGAAAATTTAGCTACGATGTGTGCCTTATTCAGGATATACTGAGCTCAGTAGATGACCATTTGTAGAATGCTCTGTGTCTCCTAGCATGATTTTGTAGCTGGTCCAGCAGATTTAGACTTTGGCGGGCTGAAGGTAAGGAGATTTGATGAACTGCTAGAAATTTGCGGATGAATGCCAGTGGGTACCTGTCTGTAATTTGTGTATATACATTGATTTTGAGTACATATACACATGTACTCCTGTATTTATAGGTACATGTATTTGTTGTATAAATGTGATGTATTTATATAATATATAGGTATGACGTGTGTGTATAAACATATGAGAGGAGGTGTAGCATAGTGGTGATACGTGTGGGTTCTGGAGACAGTCTCGATTCAGATGCTGCTGTGTAACTTACAAATTGTCCGACCATGGCCAAGGTGCACCCCTGTTTCTACCTCAGTTTCCTCATATGTAAAATGGGGTGATGGTGCTGCTTACCTTAAAGCACTGTACTGGGGATTAAGTGAGCTGACATGTAATGTACCTGGCGAGCAGTACTGGCACCTACGAGGTCTCATGTGGTCAGTATTGTTTCCAGCTTGGCCTGTGGTCTCCCCCCACACATGACTCTAAACGCCATTCAATACTTGTTTCCCCACTGTTTCTAAGGCAGGACGGTTCTTTCTCACTGGTTGCCCTTGGGCTCCCAGCATCTACAGAAAGGACTCAGAAAGTACTGGAGCCAGCAAGTTGGTACTGGCCTGTTAGCAGTGACCCATACAGCCATTTCTCCTTCTGGTCATCAGTGGCCACAGACTTGAGAGTTCCGCCACTCAACCTCTGCACCCCCCAGAGGGTGGGTGTCGCGAGGCTGAAGGATCCAGGTCAGCAGCCCTTGTCTGGAGTCAGGTGGGCCAGCTTAAGGCCTCTGGTGTGCGCCACCTGGCTTATTCACCTCAGCTCCTGGGTTGGTCCGGCTCCGACGCGAACCGCAGCCCCCAGAGGTCGAGAGAAGATTCAGTCAGTCGCTGTTAGATCTCACACTGGGTGTCTTCTAGATCTCTGTGTTCATTTGCTTTGCCATCATCTTGGGTTCTGACTGTGGGTCCTGAGCTGCTTACTTAGTTACTAACTATGTAGCTGATGACCAGCTGATGAATAGGAGACTGGCGGTCCTACAGATTTCGAGTATTAACTGTGGAGTCTGTGGATTTGAGGGATTTTGCTACCCATTTAGGCTAATGGTCATTGTGGACTTGGAGAGCTCCACAGAACACATAGCTATTTGGGGGTCCTGTACTGTACTGCATGGTTGTGAATGACCCAAAGGCAGCTGAGCAAATAGAGGAATTTAACAATTTATTTATTTATTTGAAAGTCAGAGTTACACAGAGAAAGGAGAGGCAGAGAGAGAGAGAGAGAGAGAGAGAGGTCTTCCATCCGATGGTTCACTCCCCAATTGGCCACAACAGCCAGAGCTATGCTGATGCGAAGCCAGGAGCTTCTTCCAGGTCTCCCACGTGGGTGCAGGGGCCCAAGGACTTGGGCCATCCTCCACTGCTTTCCCAGGCCACATCAGAGAGCTGGATTGGAAGTGGAGAGCAGCCGGGTCTCGAACCAGCGTCCATATGGGATGCTGGTGCTTCAGGCCAGGGTGTGCTTCAGGCCTGGGCGTTAACCCACTGGGCCGGCCCTGCAAATAGAGGAATTTAATTGGCTCACACCATTGGCAAGAGGAGGAAGACTGCCGTCTACCGCATTGCATTTTTAGGAATTCGTCATGCCTTTGTGCTCACCTCCGTGCCGCCGTGTCCTGGCCTCTTTTCAGCCAATCTTCTCTTGGTGGAAGCAAGCCCAATCCATTCTTGCAGGCTTCAGCTAGCCAGCAGGACAGTCTTGTTCTCTCCCAGTAGTTCCTACAGAACACCAGTGCTTGACTCTCCTTTTCCTGGCTCGAGTCATGTCTATCCGTCAGCCAATCAGTGTGGCAGAGTGGAACACACTGATTGGTCAGTCGTTTTTGGCTCCACCCTCTGGGGGCTGGACGATGCACCAGCCTCCTGTAAACCCTGAGGACTGAGAGGGGAATAGGTGTTTCCCTGTGGAAAAGTCAGTCTGGTACCCTCAGTGGAAGGGGGGCGGGCAGAAACGAAGGGTGCCGGCTTTCCTGTTTCCCTTTGATTTTTCCTATGCTGATGACTTGGGGGGAGTCTCATGCCCTGGGGTGTCTCAGTGTTGCCTGCAGAACCACTTGCGGCCCCTCGGCTGCCTGATTTGATTTCCAGCGTCAGCACACCTCTGCCTGCTTCCTTGCAGTCATGATACCCTGCTCTTTCCCCCAGAGGCTGGAGCAAATGGCCTTCTCCCAGCCACAATCAATGGCAGTCCGTAAGGTGTGACAGAGGAGGCCATCTGGCACTTGTCCCACCGTCCTCTCTGCCTGCCGAGGGAAGAGGCTGTTCCAGGCAGAAGGTCGCAGCTCCACAAAGTCCTGCTGTCTCTCGGAAGCGTCACCCCCAGACTCGGGTCTGTGGCACAGAAACGCCACGAGACTCAAACACCTGGCAGAATTCCCCCTTTCCCTTTGTGACATCTCCCATCAGAATCGGGTTGCGGAACAATACAGAATGAAAATGATTTTGGAATAAAATTATAAGTTTGAGTGTTCCGTGCAGTACTTTCCCAAATATTGGATAGATTTTTTTTTTTCGTAAGATGCCAGTGCTGAGATCACTGGCCCATTTCAATTTTTATTGAAACAAATAAACCCAATAAAAACACTTATGCTGAGAGCTGTAGCGCCACAATAAAAGAATCACCCAGTATTGAGTGTATTGATTTATTTATTTACTCCAAGTGGAAAATCGAGTATTGTGTTAATGTATTTTATAAGAATCACACTGCTCGATGAAATGGCTAATTTATTTTAGCGTATACATAAATAGCTAGCAATTTTCCATGAGACAGGCTAATGAAAATGATGCCATGAAATTGTCTATACTATGAGGAGTGACGGAGACGGGTTATTATTGGGTGAGTGCTAAGACGCACTGAACTGGCCATCATATCTTTGAACTTTTGAACTGCTCCTTGTTTCGTGTGATTTATTGATTTTGCTATCTCTCTGTGTAGCTCAACTTAAGTTTTTGCCCAGCAGTGCAGATAAGTGGCATAGGAGATTTAATTTCATGGGTATTTGGGGTTAAAACCTATCTTTAAGAAGAATGCTAAACATGTTTTAATAAAACATGAGTTGCTGGGGTTTTAGGTTTCTGCGTGATATGGATCTGATAAGGAGCAAGGCAGTGTGGAGGCCAATCCAGAGGTTCCAGGCTGGGGAGGAGCTTGCTCTCACTCACTCAGTTCTGCGAGTTTCAGCTGGGCCACGTGCATTTTATTTGCTAAATCAGCCTGGCTTCCTTCTTAATTACATGTATCATTTATTCCCCCCGCCCCGTGCCCTTTGGCTCACGCCGCATGCTTTGCCTCCGTGCCTGGTACAGGGATGGGCTCTGGGTCTCCAGGAGACCACACTGCAGGCCCGAGGCCTCCCTTCCCTGCACACCCAGGGCTGGCTGCCGCCTCTCACCTCTCTCTTTTCAAGCAGCGGGCTCTCACCTGGGGAGGGGCTCGGCCCCCTCCAGATGTGTCTTCTCTGATACCGTGATGGGGGCTGTCCTCCTCCTCGGCCAGCCCTGCCTCTACCGGGCGGAGAGCCGTCCCCTCACTGCCCGGTGCTGGGAGAGCCGTCTCAAGCCTTCCTTTCCATTGCGGGCTCTAGACGTGTAGTATTTTGCGAACCTCCGTCACATCTGGGGGCCTCCTCTTGATTGATATTTTTGTTTCAGGGCCACTTTCTGAGTGTGACCATTTGGTCTTAGGCTTGCCTGTTCATGGGGGTGGGGTGGCCCCAGGAGGTGGGAAAGAGCTGTACCATGCACACGGAACCCTCTAGAGCCCCCAGGTCCCACAGCCTCAGGCATGCGAGCGGGTAAGATTCCTCAGACACAGGACGTAAACGTGGAATGTGTATGAAGGTAGCGGTCTCATTCCTCAAAACTCGGATTTATTTCGAAGGTACTTGTAAGTGATCAAGTAATTGTAGCCTTCAGGGAAAGACTGGGGAGGGGGGAGTGGACATTGGTGAGTGAGGAAGGCTTGGAGCTCTGTGAGGGTTTGAAAATTCATATCCCCTTTAATGATTAAACTGGCACAGTCTTTATTTGGATGTTAAAAGCTTTTTCTTACATTGCAAACATTCTCAGCAAATTTACAGTCAGATATTTGGAAACAGCTAACACTTAAAAAAAAAAGGAGGAGGAGGGCCTGTTTGAACTAGGGAACAAAATGAGTGGGAATGGCTCAAAAGACAGGACTGACCCCAACACCATTAGCTGGAGAAAAAAAAAATTCCATTTCATTGCAACTATGTTATTGTTTACTTTACCATACACATCCTAATATGGTTACCTCCCTGGCGGAGGCGGCCAAGCCCAGGGGTTGAGAGGCCCCCGCCGGGAGAAAGCTCCTAACCGCTTCTCAGACAATAAGAAACAAACGGTACAACTCCACAAAAGGCTGCCCGGAAAATAAGTGTCAAATAAATCCTACAGAACTCTCGCTTCTGCCACCGAGCTCTGTCTATGCAAACCTGTTTTCATGCCTTCGCTGCCCGGATTGAGCCTCGTTTGTTTGGAAATGTAAGCCACTGCCTTTTCTTCTTTTCTTTTCTGGTTTTTTTTTTTTTTTCTTTTCCCTTCTCCTCATTTCATGTGAGGGCTCTGGATTAATTCCTTGAGACATATCTTTGCATACATGTCTCCTGAGTTATGTTTCCTGGAGCCTTTTACTAGGAACATTAAGGTAAGAATGTTGATTTAGCCTGGGACCTTTGTCACTCAAACTAATGCTCATCAGGGATAGAGACATTGTAAAGAAATATTGCAGAGGTCTCTGTGGTCCCCCTCCCAAACAGAGAGGTGCAGTGGCTTTTAATTGTCATGCATGGATTGGAGGGGGGGGGGAATGCCACCAGTTGTAGATGAGCTGGAGCCGAGGTGTGTACTCACTGGTGTAAACACTGCTGGAAACACCCCGTTCCTGGCAGCCGCAACAGTTTCATTAGAAGGCTTTTTCCTCTTCTTTCTTCCAATTCTTCTCTACTTGGGTTTTTTTCTTCTTTTTCTTGTTCTCTTTCTTCAACTCTCCTGCTCTTTTCTAAATCCTCATGGTCTTCAGGCTTGCCTGTTATTATCTGCAACTCCAGAACAAAGGTAGGTTGCTCAACTCTGTGCTCCGGGGGAGGGCCAAGTTATTTTGGGAGGGATGTCTTCCTAATGCATGAGTGGTTGACCTAAAAGGGTGGGGGGGAGGGCGACTGCGAGATCATGCTTGGAGCCAGAGACATGAGAGCACACACGCGCTAAGGCAGCTTTTATGTAGTGGAGTTTATTTTTTTGCAACTTAAAGAAGCGGCAGCATCTCTAGTAAAATGGACCGGTTAGTTCTTGATTCTACACTGATGTACATTTCACTACCAGGCTGGGATGCAGATGTTTGAGGATGCTTGAGTTTATGACAGCAGATAAGATTTCTGGGTTAGGGTCTGCAGTGAGGTTTTTTTTTTTTTTTTTTTTAAATTAAGTCAAAGATCTAGAATTATTTTCTTTTACATTTGCATGTAAAGGTGTATTTGAGTGACTGGCATATGTACTTTTTTCTTTTGGTCTAATTGCTTTAATTCCCTGGACACTTTCACTTCTCAATTATTCTGTTCTTTAATTTTGCCTAATCTGGTGCTCTGTTGGAGCCAAGTAGAGGTTTGCAGGTTTTTTTTTTTTTTTTTTTTAAACTAATTGTGCTTTGCTGGGTGGCAATACAATAGCAAGAGTAAAGACCACAAGAAATTCATCTCCACCTGAAAAGGCGACTGGAAGAGAGTGGTGCAGATGCATAATTGAAAACAAGAGCAAATTAAGCCTTGGTGAGGGATATTACAGGCTATTAATCATAATAAATATGTTTGGCAACGGTGTGTTTGCATTCTATAGTTTTCAGTTAAAAAAAAATCGAAGTCAATGGGAAGGAGAGGGAACAGTTCTTTGGCTTGTGAGATGCTGGGTCTGTACTTGTTCATTAGTTTAAACTGCATTAAAAGTGAGCAGTTTGCTCCAGAATCAAGCGTGTCGTTCCCAAGCAGATTTGAATACATTCCCGTCCAAATGCAAGCTCGAGTTCATGCCACAGTGCTTGGCTTTTTCTGAGCATCTCAGCTTCAGCGCGGAATCGGAGTGCTAAGAATTGTATTTTACGTTATTACTCTGCTCGCTCCTTCCTCTGTCTTTCTTGGCTGCGGATCCTCTCTGTGCACGCACTGTAGCCCTGTCAAGGTGAAGCCCTTTGAAAAAAATAGAATTCCAATGTATTTCACTAAAATGAGCTTGAACAGCCCCAAAGTTTGTATCTGAGAGAGCCGCTAATTATGCTTGTCGTGAAACATAGCCGAGTGGAGGGTTCTGAGTCCATACAGGATCGAGGGCTGCTTTAGAAACAGAACTGTGGTCTGCGCTTTTAAAGAGGTTTATTTTTACTTTGGGGCCACGGAGGGGGTGATATTCAAATTTTACAGGGATTTATGTTAGAACGTGGACTGGCGGGCGGCTCTTTCCTCATCATGAATCCTCCCTGCACATAATGAGGCTCATCATTAGTTGATGGAGTGAATTTGCCCTAGCTCTACCTTGAAAGGCACGCAATTTACATACTACTTCAGAGCCTAAGCTTTAATGGATTCCTCGATGAATAAAATGAAAAGCTACTTTCTTTAAATTTTTGAACACTGTTTAGATAATACGATTTTAATAAGACATTCAATTTGGTTGTTAAGTATATTTGAAAGTGCCTTTTTTTCCCCCCTCCCTTTTGGGGCAAAATATATTTTGGCTTGCCTTGCTGTGTGTCACAGTGGTGGTTGCTCTCACTGACGTGTCACAGGACATATGGGGGGCATTGTCAAGAGATGGGGAGACTCTTGAGCGGGGAGCCCTTTTGCATGTAAGCCTTGAGATGATTGACAAGCCCTTTGGTGTGGACACTCCTCTCCCGTGAAATGGTTACAGCAGAGAGGTTTGGAAACAAGCGTTATGACGAGTAGCTGTTATTAGCACCGCACATATACAAAATGAGCGCGGTTGCCGACTCCAGCCAACATCGACAGCCTAGCTGCTTGCTTCTCCCGGTTTATTTTCATGATTGAAGAGCAGGAAGTTCCCGAGTGCAGCTGCGTGTTGGGAACTGCTGTGTAGCTCCGATTCCACTAGGAGGAATCGCGTTGGAGGCTGCGAGTTTGTTATCAGGTCATCAACTCAGGAGCGTTCTGGTCTACCCCATAAATTCAGCAAGTTTTCTGCCTCTGTCCCTCCCCTGTCCTTTGGTTGGCATGGAGAGAGAATCGGCTCTGACTCGGCGTGATTGGAGCAAGGATGTCTTTGGAAGAAGGATGTGGGTTTCGTAGTAGCACGTTATTGAACATGTCCTTTGCTTGTTGGAGACAGGTCACCTCACATTGTTAGCATCGCTGCGAAGGGAAGCAGGTTTCTGGTGGTTTGTCACTTCCCAGCAGCAGGGAAAGTGTCTAAATATAAGCGAAGCCTTGTTTTGATAGAATGTTTTATTACCTGAAAATGATCAGCATATATTAACATTAATAGAATAGTCCATGTCATTCTTTTTTAGGTAATTTACCTCTGCTACAGACCTGTCTGCTTTAAAAAAAAAATCTTCCTCTCTTCTAAAACATATATTTGTTTAGAGAGTTTTCACTGAAGTGTACATGACAATTACAGCTGTTCATTAACAAAATTGGGTATTTGTTTTAAACTTTAACCAATCACTTTGATATGCTAATTATGGTGTAATTTAATTTGAGCCCTGTAATGATGATGCCGTTATTATGGACATAAATGATGCAGTTAAGCTGAGAGTAATCTCATTTGCATACTGTACATGCCAGTAAATTAAGCCCTTTCTTCGACTGCTTCAGCTTTAATTTTCCACTTCTTTTCACACAGCTCCTTTTCAGCCCCTCTCTTAGAAGCCCACTTTGTAATAGTCCTGATGACTGTTTGATGTGAAGAGTTTCGGCACCACAATAATGCCCGACAGAAGATGTAACATTTAAAGGGTTCATTATCTTGCTGAATATTCCTTTAAGAAAGAAGGATCAGAAAGGGTGGAGGGGAGACCAAAGTGTCCTTGCCGTGGGATGTGACAGGTCCCCGTGTAAAAGCGATGTGACACCGAATCCTCCCCACTCACCCCCAAGTCAGACTTGGGACCTTTTATTTCTAAATGATGTTTTGTTTTTCACAGCATAGGGTCACAAATTGTGTTACATTCAGCAGCAGTGAGTTTCATATGAGCCCCTATTGTAGACATTGGAGGTAACATTTCATTTCACCTGAATATTAAGATTCTTCCAATCTAGACCTCAATAGAGGAGATTATCATTTCTAACAATTTCAAGACACAATTCCAAAAGGAGATTCCCCCCCCCCCCCTTACTTGGATTATCAGAAAGTCACACGTTTGATCATCCAGTTCTGAGCCTGGTAACACTTTGCACGAGGATGCCCCTCGGTGTGCAAGCCCAGAACGGCAGCCCTCCTTCGGCGAGGAGAGCGGCCGTGTGCCTGTTGATGGCCTTTGGCTGCTAAACTGCCTTTTCATTTTCACCAAAGAATGCAAGGAGCAGAACGAAGGGCCTCCGAGACAGGAGCAGATTCTCCCCGGGGCTCTCTCTGCTGAAGCCAGTGGGAGTTGAGTGGGTGTAACTGAGGACTGAATTTAGCACTGTTTTTAAAAGGGTCAGAGGCCTAAAAATAGTTCAAGCTGTTTGACTCCCCTGCAGGCTACTTCCTCGGTGAATGGAAGAATATTAAAAAATAGTAACCCGCCGCATCCATCCTCACGGCTTGGGGTCGGGAGAGCCTTGCTGTATTTTGCTAAGCTCCCGGTCCTGTACCTCTGGACCCCCAGTTCTTGACACTTGGTTTCCAGCCCTACGGCAAGCGGTTCTCTGAAAGGAGGCTGCCTTTTCCCAGACATTGGCAGGTGGAAGTGTCCTGGTATCGTACACTTAGTCTGGTGACAGTGACAACTGGAATATGGAATTTTTGCGCAACTCTCGAAGTCTTGATGGAGGTGAACATCTCCCACTTGTTTTTGAATCAAGCGAATGATGCCTTGTTGTTGACCCAATGTCAGAGTGTTTGTTCTGAAGCAATTTAAACTTATAGAAAAGTATAACCTTTAAGAGAGTGATTATATTGTCCCTTTACATAATTTTAAAAGTGCCACAGGATGCAAAGGTGTATAAAAAGCTTGTAGAAATCCATAGGCAGGCCATAATTTCATATCCAATATTGCATTTTTAAATATTTGTTGGTTTACTTGAGAGGCATAGTTACAGAGAGAGAGCTGGGCTGATCCAAAGCCGGGAGCCAAGGGCTTCTTTTGGGTCCCCCACGCAGGTGCAGGGGCCCAAGCACATAGGCCATCTTCTGTTGCTTTCCCAAGTCATCAGCAGGGAGCTGGATGGGAAGTGGAGCATCCGGGACTCCAACTGGTGGCCATATGCGATGCTGGTACTGCATGCAGATGCTTAACCTACTATGCCACAGCACCAGGCCGTTACATATTTTTTATTTTTTTTAAAGATTTATTTATTTATTTGAATGTCAGAGTTACACAGAGAGAGGAAAGGCAGAGAGAGAGAGAGAGAGAGAGAGAGAGAAAGAGAGGTCTTCCATCTGATGGTTCACTCCCCAGATGGCCGCAATGGCTAGAGCTATGCCAATCCAAAGCCAGGAGACAGGAGCTGCTTCTGGGTCTCCCACATGGGTGCAGGGGCCCAAGGACTTGGGCCGTCTTCTACTGCTTTCCCAGGCCATAGCAGAAAGCTGGATCAGAAGTAGAGCAGCCGGGTCTTGAACCAGCATTCATATGGGATGCTGGTGCTTCAGGCCAGGGCGTTAACCTACTGTACCACGGCACCGCCGCGCCTGCCCCCTCCTTATATATTTTCTTTTAAAAAAGTAGAACTTTTTGTTTTTTATACAGTTGACTGAAATAAGAAAAAAAGATTTTATGTAATATTGTTGAAAATTTTAATGTTTATTATATAATATATACTAAACTTTGTCAGTTCAGACCAAGTCCCTAAGTAAATATTCCCACTGTGAAATTTTTAGGATGTGAGTAGACAAATGAATGAATTTCCCCTAGCATATAAGCTGTCTGAAGGCAAGAAATGCTTGCCTGAATTCCTAGCACTTTGAATCGTATTTGCACATGGTAGGTGTTGAAATATTTCCTGATTGCAGTCAGGCCTATTTCTGTACACTTGTGAGCAAATAAAGAAGAGACCAGCTGAGTAGGTAAGGAAGAAACAAAGTTGCTTTCTAAATTCTCGGGCTGGTGTTTGGCCTGACTGTTAAGACACCAGTTGGGATGTCTGCATCCTATATTGCAGTACCTGGGTTCTATTCCTGGCTCTGGCTCCTGACATCAGCTTTCTACTAATGCAGACTGTGAGGGGCAGTGGTGATGGCTCAAGTAATTGGGTTCCGCCACCTACCTGGAAGACCTGGATTGACTTCTAAGCTCCCAACCTTGGCCCAGCCCAGCTCTGGTTGTTCCAGGCATTTGTGGAGAGAACCAGCTTCTGGGAGCGCTCATTCTGTCTGCCTCTCTCTTGCCCTCTGATTAGCCGCTTCTCAAGGAAAAAAAAATTACATATAAACTGAATATGCATGGAAATGTTTGCATCAGGAACCCTTCTATCCATTTTTCTCTGGTCCGTCCTGTGTGTGGGAGCCACTCCCAGGTGCAGCTGGACTGCCACAGGAGATAGGAAGCCGCCTTGGCAGATTCCTGCTTAATACCTGACTACCTGACATGATGATGGGAAGTAAGTTACAGACTCACCACTGTGGGCTGGGACGGGGCCTGCCCTCCTCCATCCCACTGACTTCCCAGTGGCCTTTGAAGGTGAGTGCTCTTACTCTGCTCTTTGCCTTGACGCATGGCCCAGGCCACATAGCTATTAGGGCGGGAACCAAGAACTGTAAGTCTTCAGGGACTCAACATAGTCCCCACTCCTGGCCACTGCACTGGAATTGGGTCTTTCACTGTAGACACACACACACACACACACACACAGCTATATTACACAAACACACATACACACGGTTATATTACTCCTTAGAGGCACGTGTATATTTTGTACATTCATTTATTGAGCAGCAGTAGTGTCTGGGTACCAGCCTAAGTACCTTCCCTGCCTTGTTTCCAGAGACACCTGGCAAGGTAGCTGTTGTTTGCCTGTATTTGGTAATGAGGAAACGGATGTTCGCTCCAATCGTTAAAAGTGGCCGAGCTGGGCTTTGTGTCCCCATGTGTCTTGCCTGCGAAGCCCTTACTGCTTAGTCACCACCACTCACTTCCTAGGACTCAATGTGTAGCTTGAGAGCGTTTTGTGCTCCTAAGATAGTTGGTTTATTAATTAAGTAACTGATTTGTGAATCCCACGTATGTTGAGTGCCTATGATATTTAAGGCCTTTTGAGTGTGTGTGTTTTAATCTGTTGAAGATTTAGACTCAAATGTGTGCTCTAAGTAATCGAGAATCTCCTAAATTCTCAGTCTTTTCGCGTGATGTAAATTCCTGGCTGGAAGCCACCTGCAGCTCCTCCCCCTCCACCGCTCCAGACACACCAGCTAGACTGTTGTTACATTCCTCTTTGCTTGGGGGAGGAGAATGCCCGGCTGCCTCCTTGCCTTTGATTGAAGTCTTCCCCTACTATTATCTTGACAGGTGACAGAGTGAATATCACTTAGAATTTATGGATACACGGATCCATATGTGTTTATACGTATCCCCATGTATATGTATAGGCTCATAGCTTATGCTTTTATTTATACCTTCAAGAGGACTTCAAAAATTTCATGGAAAATGAGATTAAAAGATAAGGTTGTTTGGGTGCACAAAACTTTGAATTCCATTTGTTGTATTTTCATGGTGCACACCTTCCTGTGAACTTTCGAAGACCCCCTCATAGGCATGGATTTTACAACAGAAAAATTTGCACCAAAATAAATTTTTTATTTATTTTTTCAGACTTTTTGAAGTACCCTCATTTTTGCAGGACACACATGGAAATTTCAAGGAAAATCTATTTCCTTTTGCTACTGTGAGGGCGTTGCAAAAAATTCATGGAAGTGTGTATTATGAGAACACTATGCATGGATTTAAAAAAAAAAAACACCAAATTAAGCTTATCTTTTAATGCCATCGCCTTTTTGTCCCATCATAATCCTTTCCCCACACTGTTCATCGGCTTCAGATCTCAGCAGTCCCAGTTGAAGCAGGTAAAGTAAAGACACAAAACAAGTCTGACTTTCTCGTACTGTATACAGCAACTTCCAACCCAGAATCTTGACAATCCAGTACAGGGGCTTCTAGCCAGGTATGGCTGTGGAGCCCTTGATGCATGATTCCCCAAGATCAGGAAGTGCCTTCCATACAAAATACACACTGGAGTTCAGAGATTTGGTAGAGAAAAAAATGTAAACTGTCTCCATCACTTTTGTATTGATTGCATGTTGAAATTTAAAATATTCTGGATATGAGGTTAATCAAAATATTTTAAATGCAAAATATTTTAAAATTGTTACCACTCTTCAATTTTTAAAATGTGCTTATTCAGAATTTTAAGTGTGCCTAGGTGGTTTGCATTTGTAGCTCTCATTTCAAGGACCGTGTGGCTGCAGCATCTACAGGCTGCCTCTTTAGAGCTGATGATGGCTAGACCAGGTGGGAGACTGGGGGCTCAGAGGTTGATCCTGAAGAGGACTAGAGAGCCGCAGTGGATGTGCTCTCCAGGGACTTTGCACACAGCCGATGATTGGGAAATATTTGGGGATGAAGCATCAGATGAAGGTGTTTCCGTAGGGGCGGTAATAAGGGGCTAACACCATTGGTTGTTTCAACACCTTGTCCTTCCTAATCATATCGGGGACATAGCTGCCCCCGCCCCCACCCCCACCCCCTGTATTTGAAAAACCTGGACTTGGAAGATGTATCTATACCCAACTAGTGCCCTGACACCAGTAAATTTTTGCTTATCGACTATAATGATTCTGTTAGCGTCAGTCATGGAACTGCAGCGAATGGGATTCCTTGATGGATTCTACATGAGTCTAATCTGGACTCTGATTACCTGCAAGCATTGGTACCCAGGATCCTGGTGCCACAAACTCCTTTGGATGCGATTCCCTTGGATAAATAATGCATCTGTCTCTTTGATGCCCTCCTAATATATATTCTTTAACTATCCTGACTTAAGCACGCTTTATGTGTAAATACAGTTTTCTTTTAATGAGAGAAGCGCCATCATGTGAATATATATCACTCAACAAATACTGATTCGACACCTGCGTTCTTGGGCATGGTGTGCTTCCTGCCTTCAGGAAGCTTGCTTACTGAGTAAGGCGAATAGGAAATGCCATACAGCTCCAACCTAGACCATCAAAATACTTGCTGAATCGGAGCTCAATTGTTTGCCTTATAAAAGGGTCTTTAGATTTTTCAAGAGGCTGCATAATCACTGTCCATGTCTATTTCCCACTCTATTTACTGTATAGATGCCTTCGGGAAAATGCAATGTTAACGGTAAACTTTCGGAAACACTACCCCAGTGGAAAGGTGCATTATGTGCCTAAAAAGTTTCTTCCCTAAACATCCATGTCAGTTCTTAAAATCTGAGGGGGGGGGGGGAGGGGGGGACGTGGGTTTGATCTGCAGTCTTCTAAGATTTTTTTTTTCCATCAGAATAAATGGAAGCCTTCACTGGAATGAACACATGGAAATTATAGCTGTCACGTCGTCCATTAAAAGCAGGCATTCAAGTGGGATATTATCCCACTTTACTTTTTGGTCCTTAAGAAGTCAAGGGACAGGGTATTAGATGCGAGATGGCCAAAGGAAGACTGGGTCCTGGCAAAGATCAGTACCCAGCGTGAAACGCGTCCACTTACTTGTTAAGTGCTTAAAATTCTCACCCCTCCCTCTGCCCTGGCCTGCCTGGGAGCTGCAGCTTCATTAGTATCAATTGGTTTTCAGGGTGTTTATATCTCTGGGCCACTGGCTCCTGGCTATGATTACTGCCTGAAATTTTCCATACGGCGGTGCTTCCATTTGCAATCATCTTACCCCCAGTTGGCCTAAGGTTGACTCTTTGAACCTTCACAAGGGAGTAATGTTAATGGTAGCTTTTGTTCCCTACATAACTGGGAAGGAAAATGCCTTCGACTCGCCTGCGCTAAACGTTTCTTTGCAGACACCCCTACCCCTACCAACAGCGTAAGACTTTCTGAGCAGAAGCACAGACCTGCTGTTGGCAGTAGGCCATGGGGGAGTGCACTTAGCTCCCTCAGGGTTTTGAAGAGCACCCTTGCATCCCCCCATCTGTCCACCTGTGCTGTTTGGATCACTCTTCTACCAGGGTGAAAACAGAGACTGGGTTCTGGAAGGGCAGTCTTTGAGTGTCCTTTGCTTGTCCATTTTGTCAGGTGGTCTCGGATGCAGGAGGCAAGTGCAGTGATTGGATTACTTTGGAGTTGGATTGCAATGAATGAATGGTTAGTTTCCTTTTACTGTGTGAGGCTTTGAGGTATTTGTCCCTGACAGTTGTTTGGCAAGTGTAGCGGTTGTCCAAAAATTTTGTTTGTTTGTTTTTTGATTTTTTTTTATTTTTATTTTTTACTTTTATTTAATGAATATAAATTTCCAAAGTACAGAATATGGATTACAATGGCTTCCCCCCCAATAATGTCCCTCCAACCCGAAACCCTCCCCTTATCCACTCCCTCCCCCCTTCCATTCACATCAAGATTCATTTTTGATTCTCTTTATATACAGAAGATCAGTTTAGCATACATTAAGTAAAGATTTCAACAGTTTGCTCCCACACAGAAACATAAAGTGAAAAATACTGTTTGAGTACTAGTTATAGCATTAAATCTCAATGTACAGCACACTAAGGACAAAGATCCTACATGAGGAATAAGTGCACAGTGACTCCTGTTGTTGACTTAACAAATTGACACTCTTGTTTATGGCCTCAGTAATCACCCTAGGCTCTTGTCATGAGCTGCCAAGGCTATGGAAGCCCCCTGAGTTCACTGACTCTGATCATTTTTTAGACAAGGCCATGGTCAAAGTGGAAGTTCTCTCCTCCCTTCAGAGAAAGGTACCTCCTTCTTTGATGACCCATTCTTTCCACTGGGATCTCACTCGTGGAGATCTTTCATTTAGGGTTTTTTTTTCCCCCCAGAGTGTCTTGGCTTTCCATGCCTGAAATATGCTCATGGGCATTTCAGCCAGATCTGCATGCCTTAAGGGCTGATTATGAGGCCAGAGTGCTGTTAGGACATTTGCCATTCTATGGGTCTGCTGTGTATCTCACTTCCCATGTTGGATCATTCTCTCCCTTTTTGATTCTATCAGCTAGTATTTGCAGACACTATTCTTGTTTATGTGCACCCTTTGGCTCTTAGTCCTATCATTATGATCAATTGTGAACAGAAATTGATCACCGGGACTAGTGAGATGGCATTGGTACATGCCACCTTGATGGGATTGAATTGGAATCCCCTGGTATGTTTCTAACTCTACCGTTTGAGGTTAGTCAGCTTGAGCATGTCCCGAATTGCACATCTCTTCCCTCTCTTATTCCCACTCTTATATTTAACAGCGATCACTTTTCAGTTAAGTTTCAGCACTTAAGAAGAATTGTGTATTGATTACAGTATTCAACCAAAAGTATTAAGTAGAACAAACAAAAAAAATGAACTCTGTAATTAACACACAATTATTCTTAGGTGTTTAAATTTTAACTGAAAAGTGATCCCTGTTAGGAATTTGGAAAACATTATGTTGAGTGAAATAAGCCAATCCCAAAGGGACAAATACCACTTGTTCTCCTTGATAAGTGACAACTAACTGAGCACCAAAAAGGAAACATGTTAAAGTGAAATGAACACTTTGTTTTTTGATTTTAATGGGTTAAACTTTTAAAATATGTTATACTTTTATTTGCATGAAAGCCCTTTTGTTTATTTGACATTGAAGGCAAACTGTTCTGTCTCCACTGCCCCAAGTTGACATGCAGGCAACAGCACCACTGAACATCCTGGGAGTGAGCTTGTAGCATTGAAGGTTGGTGAGGGTTATACAGAAGCCAGGACTGGCAGCAACCTCAGTGCCCCCTGATGATAATGCAATCCCAGGGACCCCTGAACACAACCTCTTGAGAACAGCAAGAAATTCCTCCATCATGTCTCTCAGCCCAATTTTTAATTTGAGCTAAAAAAATGTTGATGTTACCAAGGCTATAACTTCTCTTTCGTATCCCACTTTTATGCATTTTAGTTGCCTTCCTTGCATTCCAAAAATATACAAGTCCTCATCATCTCTTGTTCTTCGTGGCACACCAGGAGTCAGGGAGTACAATCTCTAAACTATACCATGTACTCTCAGCTTTGTTTCAATCTTAGGTGAGCTGAATACTTCTGAAAGTCTGCATCCCTCTTTGTCACAGTGTTCTAAGTTTGGTATCATAAGCCTTTTTCTTGATGCAAATTGGAAACCTGTTTTGTGTATATTTTCTGTTTTTATTTTTTGAGACCCATGAGCAAGAGTGTGCTTTCTGCCTTAGAGAAAACCAGTGTCTTCCATGTTAGCTTTTGTTTGATGACATGGAGATGACATGGAGTGATAGCTTGCAGATAGCTAGAATAACTCACAATCTCTCCCCTCTGCCAGTTCCCATAGCAGACATTACTAATTGATCACAGTGCTCTTCTCAGCAAAGCTGACTCTGGCCTCTGAATCTTTCTCAAAGAGCACCAGCCCTTGTTCACTGGTATGAAATCCATCTGGCCCTCCTTGCTGGATGTGTTATGATTTACTACATGTAATTCGGCTGGCTGCTGTCTATTAATAAATTGTGGTACATCTTTTATCTTGATACTGTCAAATTCTTTTTATATTAGATTGCTTAAGCACTAGCCCCTTCAGGGTTACCTGTTTATGTATTTATCCAAGAGGCATGGAGATAGACAAGCAGACGGACGGAGTGTTACTCTGCTGTAATCAAACCAGGGCACTATGATAGTGAACATGAGTGTCTTAAACAGGATATCAACCTCTAAGCGAAATGCATGCCCCCAGAGTTAGATTTTTTAGACACACGCTGTTTTGCATATGTAACCTAGCATAGACTGGACAACCCCTGGAAATTTCTGAAATAGGCCAAGTGCCGATTCTGCATCAGCTTACATAACTCTTTCTCAGTACAGAATTCTTTCCACATACATTTGAAGGGTCACCCAGAAAATGGATGTGGCCTTCATGCAGGAGATAATGTTGAAGTGTGAACTGTCTGCCCCTTGGCAAATTGCCTGTTCCTCTCATTCTAAATTCTAGGATTCTAGGGCCTGACATTCCGCATGCTCTGATATCGCCACAGACCACAATCTAGTTGAGTCCCCCCAAATTATTTATGTGCCAGAATGAAAAAAGAGACTTTTTCTATCCGTACATCTTTTTATCATTATTGTAACTGCTTAACTTCTTTTTCCCGGAGTTTTCCTAGTAACATCTTTTCAACTCTATATTTTTAAAATTTTGCTTTTTCAATAATGCTTGTAGTCCATTTTTTTCCCCTAACACATAATGAGAAATTTGAAATGTCCAGAATTTGTACTTTCTCCAAAATAAGCAGTAGGGCAACAACTTGGCATTGCCTAGCTCCACAGCACTCCCCACCACCCCAAACATGGGTGCCTTTGGATATTTGTAATAAACTAATTCTCTCTTGAAAGATTAGAAAAACTCTTCAGTTTTTTTTCCTTGTGTTGTAGCTGTAGCCGTAGGTGGATTGACTGATTGTATTGATAAGGTGAAAAGGAAGGGTCAGTTCGCTTTGATTCCCTTGCAGGTAAAATGAGAAGGAAACATGTTTATGGGAGCTGTTAAGACTAAACGTCCCTGCCCATGCTCAGTTCCTTTCTGAATGCTAAGGCCTATGTTTTCATCGTTTCTTGTCAGGATCACTAAAATTGATCCGTGGTTCATTTAAGAAAAGAAGCTATTTTAAACCAAAGCGCTCCCATAGAAAGAAAAGGAGACTTTCACTGTCAGCTGTGGAACCTCGGTTTTCACCAAGACAATCTGTCGGTGAGCGAAAGTGGCTTTGGCTTTGCAAGCTGGGGTTTTCGCCCTCTTTAAGAGTGGAGAAAGCGGTGTTCTGAAGACTCGGAGCCCACCAGAAGTTTGTTCCTTTTCCTGGCAAGCCTGCCCTGCTGGTAGGTGTATCTGAAATGGAACAGAATGTGTGAACGCCATTTAAATGATTATTTGATAATTTAATAAGGGAAAACGCTTCAAGCCACCACACCCCACCTACAGCTGATAAGTGATGCCACCCACTGCAAAAATATTTTACAAAACACTTTCATTTGGAATCGGTATCAAACAGCAGTTTTAAAATCAAACATGAGTGAAGTTTTCTCCTGGCTCTTCCTGGTGTGGAGAGCAGACTGCCAGCCGCGTGCCCTTGGGTTTAGCTACCAAGCTCTGTTCCCACCAGGCTTGGCTTAGCAGGTTTTGTATCTTGGTTTTTAGCTAGGGGTTCACTCATAGATTTGTGCTTAATTAATTTTTTCCATTTTTGGATGCTAGTTTCATTTAGCACTTTAAAATGTCATGTGTTTACTGTCACAGGTAGAGGAGTTACATTTTCCCCGCTCCTGCTTCTTTGACTTGGAGTGGAGGAGCACTTACAGCCTTTAAGCACTGGGCCAGTGGTGCTGCCTCTGAGAGCGGTTCCATGCACCCAAGGCCTTCTGCTATGCAGGCAGAGGTTTCTTGGCATCAAATGCCTCCGAAGCACCCCCTACCCTTCTGATTTCCCTGGCCAGTTCTCTGCATTCGCTCTCTGAGAAATTGGTTCAAAGAACAACAATAAAAAAAGTGATCCTTTGGAAAAGCTGCACAGTTCTCTTGGCATCTCTGAGCGCCGAAGTCACCTGCATGCACCTGCAGCCTTTGTGGGGCTTTGCTGGCCTTTTTCTCCCTTCTCCCCTCCTCCCAGCCCTCCCCAAGTGTGGCGGCTTTGGCTGCTGGGTATCTTTTGCTGCAGCCCTGCTGCTTGGCACACCTTGTAGAAGCTGCGCCTGCCTCCAGAGCTCGGATTGTGAGCTGCAGGTTTCCAGGGAGTCCTGAAGGTTGCAGTGCCTCAGAGATGATCCGGGCTTGACAGAAGTAGCACAGTGGCCTGGGAGTCCTTGACAGAGCCGTGCCCCTTCAGGAGGGTGCTCAAGTGGCCGTGGAGCTTCCCGGAACCGAGGCGAGCAGGCCAGGCCGGCAGTGCAGAGTCCGTCTTGTTGCTGTAACTGTTGGCTAGCGAGGTGCTTCGGAGAACCCCACTGCTGCCGACCCAACTTCTGGGTTTGGTGGGTTTTTTTTTTCCATTAATTTCAGAGCTCTGTTGGTGACATTGACTAGACACCAGCTGAAAGAAAGAGACATGACCAATTTGCATATTCCACAAGGATATTGTGGAGCCCGTATGAGGAAATCTGAATAAATACGTGGATTTTGAGAACCTCTTTTTTTTTTCCTGACAGTATTCAGCATTAAGTATATACTTAAGCAGTAATGACTCCAGAGCTACGCTTTGCATTCATGAACACACACCATAGGGTTACGCTTCAAGCACTAGGTGAAGCCAAGATCTTCTGAATTATGTTTCATTGGGGAATTTTTACCTTTTTTTCCTGTTTATGACAGTCATTTCATCTGGTTTTATAATGAGGTCAGGAACAGGTGAATGTAAAATAATACTAGTAAGCAGAGGGATTTCTGTGTTAATGATTAGGCTATTTTTTAAATTAAAAAGTTCTGGTATTTGAAACATGCTCTGTACTTTAAGCACACTTACCAGTAATTAATCAGAATGAAAGATTTTAGTGGCCCCTGATTATGTACGAATGATTATGGCTACCTGTCTGCAAGAAGTCAAGAGAAAGGCATAATGGCAAAAATCAGGGGGAAAACCGGTGTCATCTGTGCCCGTTTCCCTCCCGCGTTCCAGTAAATACAGGGAATTAGCTCTTGAGTAATAAAGGGGTGTACTTAACTCCTGCCCCACAAAAGGCCAACTTCCCCCTTTATGCAGTACAGGGCTGCTTATCAAGCCAGTAACCTTTGAAAAACAATGAAGCATCTCCCCCCCAAAAACAGGAAACCGCCAGCGGGGGCAGCCGACGCATTTTCCTGGGGAGCCCTCCTAGAGCCCATCTTTTGTGTTTCCACATATCAACTACTTTATGGACTTTTGCTGTGGCATTGCCCTTCAACGAGAAAGCTTTTTCCATTTTGTACCATAAAGAATATTATTTTTCTGCCAGCCAATTTTCTCTGTTAGTCACTAATTGGCTACATAAATCTCGGGTGTTGAGAATGAGGAATGTTTCAGTGTCATAGAGTGTAATCTTCACCCTTATTTACCAATTCATTAAGATTCATTGATGCAGGATCCGTGAGAGGAAATGACAACATAAATCAGACCTCCAACATAATGACCCTAATCAGCAGGGAATTGCTGGAAATGTCATGATGAACTATGTCCTTGTGTTAGTGCCACTGTACATTGTCATTGCGCTGCTTTATGAGTGGGACGCATCTTCCTGACACTGACTGTATTTAACGAAAAAAGAGTTGTTAAAAACCTGATTCCATTAAAGCTATGAGATCCATACAAGGTCCTGTGGTATTTAGCCTTGTGCCCTTTACCTTCATTGTAACTGCTTAATGGAGCTGCAGTTTAATGCACATTTAGAGTACACCTGAGTAAAAAAAAAAAAACTCCCCAGGAAAAAAAAAAAAAGAAGAAGAAGAAGGCGGGTTGATTTATAGCTTGTCATGTCTTTATTTAACCCAATAATTTCAGTGCGTTTGCAGAATTGAAAACAGTAAGTTCTCCACTTAGGCACCAAATCTCTTGTCACTAAACTGAGGGAGATCCCAGTGACCTAGAACTCCCTAAACAGCCTCCTCGGGTGACATGTGGACCGCAAACCTCTGTCTCCACAGGTTTGCTGATGGGAACCACGGCTCGTTCCTAGAACCGTGCGTCAATTCAAAATTAGCAATAGAATTTGACAGGGGCTTCTGGATCCCCCTCCCTCTCTCCACTCCCGTCCCTGTGATATTGATTTTATTCCTCCACATTCTTGGAATCGGTTCCTGGAAGACTGGGGGTTGCAGAGCTCACACACGTTCTTCGACTTTGTACAGGTTCTTCGTTTAGCTGTTAGCACATTAATCAGATGACAATTTGGGACCAGCCTGGGAGACAATCTTCTGTCTTCTTTGCATATTGCTTATTAAAAGCTTGCCGATGCACAGCAGGTAAACACGTTTCAGTGTTTATAAAATAAAATTGTCACTTTCTAATTCCTTTGGTCATCTTTTTTTTTTTTTAACTTTTTTAAACATTGAGCATGATGGTAACCATTTTTTTTTATCTTAAAAAAAATCTTTTAATCTGTGGTACAGGGCTGCAAAAGACCTGTAAGAGAACAAGACAAGTTTACTTAATCTTGACAGCACGGGTGTAATCTCCCTGTGCTTGTGACAAGTCCGACTCCAAGATTTATAACTCCTTAATCAAATGTCTAGAAGTCTCAGGAAATGTTATCATAGGACTTCCTTTCACATGACTTGCCGAGGACTCAATAGACCGTTAGATAAGCCCTAGACTAGGCCGGACCTTTGAAGAATTTCAAATTGACTAACCGTTTGTTGGGGGGTGGGGGGTGGTTTTTGTTTTTGTTTTTTTTTCAGTTTGTTTTGGTGAGGATGTTTTTCAAGCCCACTCTATGTAGAGGCCGTGTGGGCTCCCACAGGAAGACGCCCTCCTGTTTTGGGCCCTGTGGTCTTCTGGTAAGCCAGCTGTGTGGGCTTCATGGCAGGGGCTTGTAGGGACACAGGAGTGTCGCCGGGTGGCCAGCTCCGTGAGCCCGTGTGCCCATGCAGGCAAAGGCCTAGCTCCCGGCTGGGCAGAGAAGCGAGGATGGGCCCCTGCATCCCAGAACTGCACCCACCACCTCCGGCGGGCCTCATGGCCACCGCCACAGGCACATGGGAGACCCCCCAGCCTCTGCTCTGTCCACGGCCATCCTGGGAACCTCTCTGTCCTTGAGTCTGTGACCAGCGCCTTGAACACCACCCTCTTCCTGGCTGGTGACAGACGTGGTGACAGGACGGAGAGGAGGTAGGGAGAGAGGGAAGGTGAGAGGCTGGTAAGTGAGACTCTGAGAGAGGGGAACCCTGACATCACCTGGGCCGGGCAGAGGCTTCTGCCCAGGTGAGCGCTGTTTCCAAGGCTCCGGTGGGGCAGAGTCGGCAGGGGTCACACTTGGGCCAGGCTGGAGAAGCCCACATTGAGACAGTGCTGCTCTGATGTCAGCAGCGCCCATCGAGACTTAGAAAGAGCATCGGCGATTCGAAGGATCCAGCTTTGCCTGTAAGAAATGAGAAAGATCGGAGATTGTTACCAGCTGAGACCGTGAGAGAGTAAGTGAGACACCCAAGCGTGCATCCCGAGGGACTGGAGTTAGCTCTAGTTAAATGGGAAGATTATAATCAATGTAATTTAAACCTCTTCTCCCAGGAGTCCAAGCAGCAGAGGCTGCCTCCCCCTCCCCCCCCCAAATGTCCATGCCATTGATGTCTGCAACAGTTTCTATAAAGATAGAAGTCTGGGCTCCAAAGTACTCTCTCTACCCATCTCTGTCCCGTTGACTGCTGAAAAGTTGGAATCGTGCGGGTCTAATTTCCAAAGTCACCATTTGTGGGAGGTGGAAGTTTGGGGGTGAACATTCCGTGTCCTGCTGGAAGTGCGAGGATTCGATTTCTCCTGCTCCCTCTGGGTCCCCGGCTTTGGCCCATTAGTCTACACTGAGGTCTGCTCACACGTGTTTTCTCCAAAGGTGTGCTCAAGTTCCTGTTCCTGTTTCTGTCGTTCAGAAGGTTCTTTCCTGCCTTGATATTTGAGGGAGAGCTCCCAAAACCCAGGATGTGGACAGCAAGTCAGTAGAGAATCAGAAAGTAGGTTGGGGGTGTGTGTGTGTGGGAGAAACAGCTCTTCTTGGCAAGGAAAAAAAGCCTTTACAGGAATAAAATACCTGCAAAATATGCAAATCTGTGTTTATCGTGGTGAATTCTACAGGGAAGAAATCTAGCATTAGCAATTATGACTTGGCTCAGAAGTCCCTCCCACCTTAATACTTACAAACATCAATAAGGCTTAGAACTTCATGTTAAAATATTTTTCACCTATTTCTTTTAAGAGGTTTTTTTTTTTTTTTTTGGTCTAACATGCGTTTATTATCCTAGGTGACGTGCTTTGGAAGAAAGCACTAATTCTCTTATCAGCTCTGTTTCCTTCCCAGTCGTGCAGAGACTTGAGCTACACTGGTAGTGTCTGAAGTCAGAGGCGTTAAAGACAGAGCTCACTGCCGGTCAGGTTGAGCCCTGTCTGAACTGTGGCTGCCCAGGAAAAGGATTGCTGGCTTAGCATTTATGTCGGAATAGCGTGGCCACAGAGTCTCAGACTTCATCACTCGTCACACACTGCCACCCCAAGCTGGTACTTTTGCATCATCGGTATTTTTGAGAAACAAGATGCCTTGACTACTCTTCATTCTGTGTCGCTTGTTCAGTCTGACTTTGGTGAATGTCGTCCCTCGAGTGATGATTTAGCAAGGTAGTGGATGTTTATTGTAGGTGTTACAGGTAACGTGTAATCTATCATTCATTCATCCACTTAGGTATTCATTCGTTCCACAAATATTTACTGTCTATAATGTGCCAGGTCCTCTTAACTCTCTTAAATATACCGCCTACATTATCATGTTAGAATAATGGCAAATACAACCTTCCCAAAAGGGCTGGGGGGGGGGGGGCGCTTGGCTCACAAGGTTAATCTGTGGTTATTTTTGGATGAGCCTCATGATAAATTTGATGCTGGCGGCTTACCTAGGTCCGTGAGGAGAGGGTGTGATTCAGTCCCATGCAGTCACTCATTTATTTATGCAGCCAATGTCTTCTTTTTTTTATTGAGGATCGAGAGTGGTTTATTAACGCCAGCAGGCTCAGTGGGAATCATTTCCTGAGACTGAGCCCTGAGCCTAAGTTTCTTTTTTTCCCCCAGAAACCTTTTATTTAAGGAATACAAACTTCACGAGTTTCATAAATACAACTTTAGGAATTTAGTGATTCTTCTCACTGTATCTGCCCTCCCACCTCTCTTCCTTCTCCGTCTCCTATTCCCATTCTTGTTTCTCACTAAGATCGATTTTTAATTAACTTTATACACATACAGTTAACTCTATACTCAGTAAAGAGTTCAAAAAATTGCATGAAAAACAGAACTGTTCCTCAACAGTTGAGACAAAGGCTGTTCAAAGTCATTGCATCTCAAAGTGTTAATTTCACTTGTATAGATTACCTGCTAGGTGCTCTATTAGTTATCGCGGATCAGAGAGAACATGTGTAATTTGTCCTTTGGAGACTAGCTTATTTCAGTAAATATGATGTTTTCCAGTTTCATCCATTTTGTTGCAAATGATAGGCTTTCTTTCTTTCTTTCTTTCTTTCTTTCTTTCTTTCTTTCTTTCTTTCTTTCTTTCTTTTTTTTACCACTGTGTAGTATTCCATGGTGTACATATCCCGTAATTTCTTTATCCAGTCTTCAGTTGATGGGCATTTGGGTTGATTTCATGTCTTAGGTATTGTGAATTGAGCTGCAATAACCATGGGGGTACAGATCGCTCCTTCATATGCTGATTTCATTTCTGTTGGGTAAATTCCCAGGAGTGGGATGCCTGGGTCATATGGTAGGTCTACATTCAGATTTCTGAGGTATTGCCGTACTGTCTTGCACAGCAGCCAGTGTCCTCTGAGCACCACTGCGTATCACTGTGCTAGGTGCGGGGTCCTCTCCTTTGACTCGCTGTGTGATTTTAGGAGCTTGTCTAAGCCTCACTGCTAAGTATGTGTCACTGAGACTCTCACAGCCCTCCATTTGATCACAGCCTCTCATCTCTGCCCCTTTGCTGTCACGTGCATTGATTCCACTACATCTTCTCCCCACCTCTCCTCTGCTCACCCGACTTAGAGCCCAGAGCCAGTGGTTTCAGTAGGTTGGTCTCTGCCATCTCCCTCTCTCGTCCTTTCCTCTACTGCTTTAGCCTTGGCAACTGCTATCTCCTTAACCAAATCTACCACCCTTCCCAAGCTCAAGGAGCATTGCTGGAGGTGCTCCCCGAGCCATGCCAAGTGCACAGTCCTGCCTCCTGCGTAAAACTGAGCACACCGCATGGACTCCCCGGCTCCAGTGTGAACTCACCTTCTGCCCCTGAGCCTCTGCGACACCCTCAGCGGCTCCCAGCAGATGCTTTTATTCCTCTTTGACTCTAAGGATGATTTGACTGGCTTAACTTCTCTAAACTCAGAATTTTCCACTTTTTTTCCTTCTGATCTCCTCCTTAGTTTGTGAGAATGAAGGAATCACTAGTTTATTGAGCAGTTATTCCAGGCAGTGTATTTATCAATGCCTACACGGTACTTGAACACTACTCCAAAAGCAGTGTTCAGGCTGGCTTTCAAACCATGCATAGGAGTTTACGTGATCAAAGTAGGAGCAAAGGGACTTCTAACGGGGAGGGAATGGCATAGAAGAGGCATGGAATGTTTGCATAGAAGAGGCAATGTATGTTTGGAAAATGGCTAACAGAAGGAAGTCTGGGAAATTATCCGAGTCCTCTTACTCCAGACAGAGGAATTGGGACTGTCCTTTTGAGAACAGAAAACTCTAGGAGGTCTGCCAGCCAGCGAGCGACTTGGTCAGAGTGGCTTTTGTTTGGAATGATGTCTGTGGTGGTAGCGGAAGTATCCTTGAGTTTGTAGGAGAAAGAGGAAGAGGGAAGATTGCCTGGTAGTGAGGAAAAGAAACGGGATGCACTTGATGGGTACACGAGCCCAAGCATTACCAGGTCTGTATGATCAGCGGGAGGTGTGGACAGTGACTTCTCCTTGATCAGGCGAGGTAGCAGGTTTGCGGAAGGAATCTTCAGCTTGGGACTTGTTGAGTTTTAGGGGATCTGCTGGACTTTGAGGAGTGAACCAGTGAGTGGAAGATCTGTTTCTCTTTCTCCCCACCCCCCTTCTTTCAAATAAACTGGAAAAAATAAGATGATTCCTTCCTTTTAAAAAAGAAAATAAGCAGTAATGAAGAGAAGCAATGGCTGATGGAGTCAGTGACCAGCCGGGGGTGAGGCACATATAGAGGACAGGAGGAACCCCGAGGGACACCAGCACCGCATGCGTGGTGAGCACAGTAAAGTCTTTTTTAGTTTAGTTTAGTTTTTAAAGATTTACTTATTTATTTGAAAGAATTACAGAGAGATCCATATTCTGTCTGCTGGTTCACTCCCTAGCTGGCCGCAACAGTCAGCTAAAGCCAGGACCTAGGAGCTTCATCTGGGCAACAGGGACTCAGAACACTTGAGCCATCTTCTGCTGCTTTTCCCAGGCCATCAGCAGGGAGCTGGATCAGAAGTGGAGCAGCCGGGATAAGCATCAGCGTCCATATGGGATTCTGCCATCATAGGCAGTGGCTTTACCCTCTACGCCACAATGCTGGTCCCCCGTAAAGTCTTTAAAAGAGTGAAAGTTAGAGTTAGGTTACAAACCAGCGGAATTGGCCTCACTAGGAAGTTTCAAAGAGTGGCCTTCGGTGTCAGGTGTGACAGAGAACCTGCTCTCTGTTGGGTTCATCAGTGCTGGGGTGTATTCAGGTCCCATCGTATTCATATCCTGTGGCCTGCATGTCGTCCCCACTGCCTCCAGGGTCCCAGCCCAGCCCTCCTGACTCAGCTGGTTGAAGGACTTGATTCCACTGGGGTCTGGAGTTGAGGAACTGCTGTCCTATCGTTAAGAACTGAGGCCCAGGCCGGTGCTGCAGCTCACTTGGCTAATCCTCTGCCTGCGACGCTGGTACTCTGGATTCTAGTCCCGGTTGGGGCGCCGGATTCTGTCCCGTTGCTCCTCTTCCAGTCCAGCTCTCTGCTGTGGCCTGGGAAGGCAGTGGAGAATGGCCCAAGTGCTTGGGCCCTGTACCTGCATGGGAGACCAGGAGGAAGCACCTGGCTTCGGATTGGCCACTTGGGAGCTGAACCAATGGAAAAAGGAAGACCTTTCTCTCTGTCTCTCTCTCTCACTGTCCACTCAGTTTTTTTTTTGTTTTGTTTTGGTTTTTTTTGTTTTTTTTTTTGACAGGGTCCCAAGTGCAGACTGATCTAAGTCAGAGGTGAAACCACAGAGACCATACTTCCAAGGAACTGAGAAACTAAGCAGGGGACAGAGGTGGCAGGAAACAGGAACTGGCTAGGAGTTTGGATGGAGGGAGTAGGTGATTTCAGATTGAGACAAAGATGAGGTTCTTTTAAATATCAGGGTGGCAGTGACCAAGAGTTTGCCGCTCTGGGAAGGTTGGTTGGTGAAAATGATTGAGGAGCCACCAAGGTACAGGAGTGAGTTGAGGCCATGGGCAGATGGAGGTCTTTCACCACCAGTAGTCCTTTAGAGAAAGGGCCAGCAAACCACAGCTCTCTGGCCAAATCCAGCTCTTGTATTTTTTTTTTTAATAAAGTTTTATTAGAACACATCTACTTGAGTGCATAATGTGTCTGGCTACTTTTGCCATGCAACAGCAGAACAGAGTGGCTGGGTCACAGACCGTGCAGCCTTAAAGTCAGAAGCATTTACTCTCTGGCCCTTTGCAGAAGTTTGCCAATCCCTGCCTTAGAGTTTGGGAGCCCTGAGCAAGAAGGAACATTTGAGAATGATCTGAGGGAAGGGACGCTCATGAAGAATTTGAGTAAGGAGCCACCAGATACGCAGGCAGAGAACCAGGAACAAGGAGGAGAACCTGGCAGCTAGGAGAACTTGTCTCCTGGGAGAGAGAAAGTTTGAATGATGGTGTCCTGTGTTGTCAAGAGGTCAGTGAGGGAAGAATTGGAGTGCACTGCTTTCAGCACCCGCAGATGTGGGGGTGTATTTTCAGCAGAGGGTTGGGGGCGAGCTAGCCTGCAGTGTGCAGAGGAGCCAGGGCATGGGGAGGGGGTGCAGACAACCAGGTGTGGTTCTTCCAGTGACACTGCAGGAGTAGTGGGCAACACCAAGGTGGAGGAAGCCAGGTTTGAAGACTGGCAAGTGCCCTTGACCAAGGGAGGGGAAGTCAAGAAGTCTGCATGGGAAACGGGATCAGTGAGGAGCAGGACCCTGAGGAAGCAGGGGGCAGGGCTGGGCGCTGTCCCACCCCGCCAGCTCCTGTAGCACTGCATGAGAGCTGCCTCATTCGTGCTCCAGGTTCCGGCCTCAGTTCCGTGCTAGCTGTGTCTCTCAGACTGAACTTCCCAAGGGGCTGCCCTCCTTCCAGCCTGTCCCTGCTCTCGGTCATTCCAGCTCCACTCTTGGCTCTCCAGCTTGGCTCCTTCCTCTTCCACTCACCTGTCTTCCTATTTGCTCGTGCATAGGCCCTCCCCTTGCCCAGTCGCTTGGCCTTAACCTTCCATATCCACAGGTTCTGCATTCCGGGATCAACCAGAATGGATCAAAAATGTGTTTTTAAAGATGTATTTATTGATTGATTTGAAAGGTGGAGAGACAGATCTTCCACCCAGTTCACTCGCCAAGTGGCTTCAATGGCTGGGCCAAACCCAGGAGCCTGGAACTCCATCTGGGTCTCCCACATGGGTTCAGGGGCCCGAGCCCTTGGGCTGTCTTCTGCCTTCCCAGGCAAGTTAGCAGGAGTTTGATCAGAAATGGAGCAGCCAGAACATGAACTGGCACTCTGATTTCAAATACCAGTGTTGCAAGCTGCAGCTTAACTCACTACACCACAACACCGGTGCTCCAAAATATTTTTTAACTCCATCTGTATTGAGCTTTTTTCTTGTCATTATTTCCTAAATGATATGATATGACAACTCTTTGTATGGCACTTACATTGTATTATGGATAAGTAATATGGAGATGATTTAAAGATCATAGGAGGATGTGTGTAGGCTCTATGCAAATCCACAGCATTTTGTATAAGGGACTGCGGCATCTACAGAGCTGATTATCCACAGGGGATCCTGAACCAGTCTCCTGTGGATTCTGAAGGACGACTGTACCCACTCATAGGTCTGGGTGTTGCGGAAGCCTTGCTTAACCTGCCCATAACAGGTGCTCAGTTCAGTAGTATTTATGAAGTCGAGACGCAAGCAAAACTCACAATTCATTAAAGTTTTAAGGCACATTATAAATTTATTATTGAACAAGAAATTGGACTCATTGCTTTGATCCCAGGGCAAAACAGAACAGATTCTTGCAGGACCATTTTCTCAACCATGGCACTGTTGACGTGTGGGATGAGAAGATTTTTCTGGTAGGGGCTGTCTTGTGCATTCTAGAGTGGGTCCCTAGCATCCCTAGTCCCTACCACTGGATGCCAGTAGCACACTCTCCGTCCCAGCTATAACAACTCCAGTGTCCTTCCGACATTTCCCGAATGTCCACCATAAGGGGAGGGGATGGAGGGTGGAGTGGAGGTGGTGCAGGTTGCCCAGGTGGGAAACTTTTGCTACGGAAGGACAGATTTCTTTTCTTTTGAAGTTCTTTTTTTTTTAATATATATTTTAGTTTATTTGAGAGAGAGAGAGAGAGAGAGAAATATTTCCATCCACTGGTTCACTCCCCAAATGCCTGCAATGGCTGGGCTGGGCCAAAGCTAGGAGCTCAATCCAGGTCTCCCAGATGAGTGTCAGGAACCCAATTACTTGAGCCATCATCACTGCCTCCCAGGATCTGCGTTAGCAGGAAGTTGGAGTCAGGAGCAGAGCTGGGCATCAAATCCAGGTGCTCTAAGATGGGACACAGGTGTCTGATCTGCCAGGCCGAATCCCTGCCCCTGACTTTTTTTTTTTTTATTTAATGCTGATGTTTTCTCTATTCCAGCTGTGCCCTTTTCTCTAACACTCTGTTTTTAATAGTTGGACCTCAGGGAAACAGTTCTACATGCATGGACATCTTACTGCAGCCAGTAGAAATGGATACCATCCATCTTTTACAACCTACCAAGATCCTGGTGGCTGTGTCCTAGTCCATGTAACAATCCATCCTACAAAAATCAGAAGAGGTACCCCATGTGTGAGCTGATTGTGACTCTCAGCTACGGTATGTTGAGTTCTTGAGGTCTTAGCATGAAGTGTGTTGCATCTGACACACTTGTTCCTAGCTCACATCAGCTGTTCTGTTCCTGCTTTCTTCAGTCAGGGACATTCTGATAAAAGTGAGGTCAGAATTCCGCCATCATACATATCCACCTGTTGGAAGGAAATCAGATTTTTTGGAAAAAGACCAAAAACTTGTGCAAACATGCAGACCTGTTTCACCATACTTAAAATTTTTATTTTTCAAATATTTATTTGAAAAGCAGAGTTGGGGGGAGGGGGAAAGAAAGAGGAAGGAGAGAGAGAGAAAGAGAGAGAGAGAGAGAGAGAGAAATGTTCCATTCACTGGCTCGGTCCCCAAATAGCTGAAGTCAGGGTCTCCCAAGGGTCCCAAGTACCAACCATCATCTGTTATGTTCCCAGGTGTACTAACAGGGAGCTGGATCGTAAGTGGACTAGACAGGACTGCAACCAGGACTCCAGTGTGGGATGCATGTGTCACAAGCAGCTCTTTAGCCCCGGGTGCCATCATGCCTGACCCTAACATTTTTATTTAAAGTTCATGAATTCATGAGGAAGGAATAAAGGAAGATCTGATTCCCTGGAAGACTATTTTAAGACTCATTGAACACGCCCACTTGCACCATTCCACAAGTTTCCCATTCAGTGTAACAGACTCAGGTTATCTCCATTCTTGGGGTAGGATTTGTCGGTGGCAGGGATTTGGTAATAGGCACTGGTTTAACTCCTGTTCAGTCCAGTCTCCCCTCTGTTTGGACGTGTGCTTGGTGCACGAATAATTAGCCACTTGTATCTACACTCTAAGGGACAGGTTGCTAATCCTGTCTGCATTATTAGCATGTATGTTCTTGACTTCAACAAACTGCATATACAAAGAAGAAATGCCTCTGAAAAGCCAATTAAAGATTTTCTTTAGATTTTTGAGGCTTTAAAATGATAATCAAAAGACTGTTTTGAACCAGGCTGGTTTGCAGTATTACCCTCTGCCCTGTTCTCATTTTTCCCTTTGTCTACACGTTGGTAAATAAGAGATCAGTCTTATTTAAAAAAAAATTATTTTTTTATTTGAGAGAGAGAGTTTCAGATGGTGAGAGGGAGAAACAGAGAGAAAAGTCTTCCATCTGCTGGTTCATCCCCAAATAGCTGCAGTGGCCGGAGCTGCACTGATCCAAAGCCAGGAGCTACGAGCTTCTTCCATGTCTCTCATGTGCGTGCAGGGGCCCAAGGACCTGGGCCATCTTCTACTGCTTTCCCAGGCCATAGCAGAGAGCTGGATTGGAAGAGGAGCAGCCAGGACTAGAACCGGTACCCATATGGGATGCCCACACCGTAGGCTGAGGATTAACCTACTGAGTCACAGCATTGACCCCAAGAGCTCAGTCTTAACATCCCAGAACGTTATGGTGGTTTTTTGTGCTATCAATAGAAGGAATATTGGCCGGCGCCGCGGCTCACTAGGCTAATCCTCCGCCTTGCAGCACCGGCACACCGGGTTCTAGTCCTGGTCGGGGTGCCGGATTCTGTCCCGGTTGCCCCTCTTCCAGGCCAGCTCTCTGCTGTGGCCAGGGAGTGCAGTGGAAGATGGCCCAAGTACTTGGGCCCTGCACCCCATGGGAGACCAGGAGAAGCACCTGGCTCCTGCTATCGGATCAGCGTGGTGCGCCGGCAGCGGTGCGCCGGCAGCAGCGCGACGGCCGCGACGGCCATTGGAGGGTGAACCAACGGCAAAGGAAGACCTTTCTCTCTGTCTCTCTCTCTCACTGTCCACTCTGCCTGTCAAAAAAAAAAAAAAAAAAGTGACTTCATTAATGTTACAGTCCTCATCTAGCCAGGAGACAAAAGTAAAAAAAAAAAACATTTTTACAAGATTTGAACTGAGAATGGAGTTCAATTCAGGTTCGTGTATGATGGGGAGAAGAGTCATCTGCACTGGAGCAGTGTTTAGTGACCTCCCAAAGGGCTGGGTCTTGTGACCTGGTAATAACCACTGTGATTTATTGAGCACCTACTGCATACCAGGCACATTACCTACATTATCTTTGTGCACTCTCAGAGCATTGTGCATTTTTCATGGTAGCACTTCCTGCAGTCCCCATCTCTGCCTCTCCAGATGGCTGATTGATTAGTGTGCGTCCTCCTGATCAGACATCTCCATCGCCTCCATGTTGATGGAGCTGTATCACTTTTTGCTCCCCATTGCTGCCTTAACACTTCCTACAGGGTCTGGTACATACTAGGTAGGTAAAAACTGAATACTGCTTAGAAGGATGAACAAACTGGATTCAGAGGAGTATGACTTTTAAATGAGGAAATTAAAAGATGGACTGGTCAAACACAGCTTGTAGAAAACTGAAATTGTCCGAGCTGAGAACCAGACCCAACTAAGTCTGTTCCCTTTCCCCTGCACCTGCCTTCTCAGACTTTGAGGGTGGGTGGGAGTGGGGAGGTTCTTGTTCATGCAGAGTCTCATTGTGTTGACCTGAGCAGTTACGTTTCTGACAAGCTCTTGAGTGATGCCCCTGCAGCTGTCCCCACCACCCTGCTCTGTGTCCTCCACCTCAGGTGTACTGCACAGTTGTAGTGTAAAAAGTGGTTACTTCCTTACATGCCGGGGGCAAATGTGGTTCTAGCTGGAAGCCCTGGTCATGAAACACATCCCTGGCCCCTTGTGTAGGTTTCCTACAGGAAGTCCCACAAGGTTCTGCTCCTGGATAAATACACTAGCTCCTCCACCAGCTGCTTATCCGTGGGCTGTGGCCTTTGATATGTCTTAACTCAGGGATTGCTGCTTATGGGCCCTGTCACATCCATTTTACAGGTGAAGAATTGTAACTCCTTGTATCAGATGCCAGAGTAGTAAGGTGCATACTTGATAGCAGGTGTTGTTTCCGGCATAAATAGGCCCCATACCTTCACCTTAACTATTTCCCATAGGAATGCAAGGAGTAGTAACACGTTTTCAAAAGTTTCTTGCAGTGTTTAGTCCACAAGTGAATCCTGCGGAGTTCAAGCCTCATCAGACATCAGCAGGTCCAATAAGCTTTCGATGACCCCAAAATCAAGTATGTGAAGGGAAGCTGTTGTGCACCGCCCCCACTGTTGTTACCACTCCACCCATTCTGGGCACCTCGGGCTCGGCCCTTCCTGTTGGCGTGTCTGTGACAGTGTGCTGGAGGGACCCTGGTGAAAGGCTTTGATCTCTTTCTAGGCGTCCTCCCTGGCCCAGCACTTCCTTGAGGAACAAGCGCAGCAGCTGGCTTTTTTGCAAGTCAGAGTGTGGAGCCAACGTCTTGGCGCTTGTCTTGATCAGGTGACAGCACCTGGGAGGTGTATAGGGGCCCCTCGGCCAGAGCTGGGATTGCTGAGCCCTGTGCAGTCTGATCCTTTGTCACAGCTCCACTTACACTTTGTCACCAGCCTCCAGCTGTTTCACAGATCCTGCGTTCAGCCCTTGCTAACTGTAGCACCAGAGCTGGGTTCCTGACTTTGAGGCCAACTGGTGCTGTGTTCTTCCCAACCATTCACAGAAGAGCTATTCAAAAATCTTCGCTCCAATTGGAGCCTACCCTTTGTTCATCATGTAACATGATGTCACCATTTGTGTGTGTGTGTGTGTAAGATTTGAAGATAAACATGTGTATGTTGCATTCCGGTTGTATAGCTGTAACAGTTGAAAGGGTGCTTGAGAAAAGATTTATTTTAGCTCTGTGTTTTGAACAGCTCTTTCAGGTCCCGCCCGTCATGGTGTTCAGCTGTGCTAAAGGGTCCTGAAGGGTGGTTTAATGAGATGAGGACCTAGGTTCGGGGCATCGTTACATTATTGAAATCATACTGCAAGTAAATTGGCAGCTGCCTGGAGTTTGTCCTGAAGTCACTTATTGGCGAGCTTGCCCTTGGTTCTCTTCACGGGGACAGATGAGGCCCGGGAATGACAGATGATGAGTGGAGAATTCACTGCCATGGAGTTTCCTTAGAGCAGCCGTGCGCTTTCACATCTTTCTGTCTTTTCCCATCAGCATTGCTCCCTCTCATTTTTATCTTTCATTTGTTTGGGAGCATTATTTTGGTTTTTAATCTATGTAAACTCTACACCCATGCCTTTGGATTAATGGACTTTCAGAGGTGGTGATTCAGGTGTACAGATGTTGGAAGTCATAAATAGAAAAGAGGTTATATTTCCTTGTCCATATAAATCTGCATCCATTCAAACACACAGATACACATATACAGTATATATAGAACTATACTCATTTAGTAGTACCTTAGCATCATTGCCATTGTTCCCATAAAATACAGTATTTTATGAAATGATACAATCTATGAAGCATTTCCCATTATGTAGACACCATGTCTTTAAATTATAGCAATTTCTTAAGATTTTAAGGCAAAATGAGCTCTTAGAAGTATGATTAATAGCAGGGAATGAGGCTAATGCTGGGTCATCAGAGGCTCTCCATTACAAAAAAGGTTGGGCTCGTAAAAGCATCCATCTTTTTGACCAATAAAGCATTTGAATGATATGCTTATAGTTTTTATCATACGGTGGTGACTTGGTGCTGAATAAACTCTGAACTTGCATTGTGGAAAGGCAGCATTGCTTAAGTGGCTGATGCACCAATGCTTTGATGGTGTGAGAAAAGGCATGCCTGGAAGGGGAGGGTGCATTGTTGGAGTTGCTGGTTTGAGGTTTACAATGTCTTCTCTCAGTGAAATCTCCATGACCCAGGAGCCCCATTTGGTCTGGGTACAAGAGCACCTGGCTTCTTGTTTATTTCTTGAGCAGTGCACGTGTACACAGTCGGCGCTCAGTGTGTGCCTTACACATGGCATCATTAGGAATATAGTGCTTAACTGGTCACGCAGAGAGCCCAGGTCCTCCTGTGGCCCTCTTAGGTCCCCTCTCGCTAAGTTCCCCAGTATCTGAGTCTTAGGCCACTGGCTTGGTGGGTTGGAAAAGGCTTTTTAGGTGCTTTTTAAAAATCCTTCTGATAAAACCAAGGAGAAGGACTCAGTATGGTGGTACCTTTAATCTGTCTCTGCCAGTTGCAAGCTCAGTATTTAACAAAGAAAGAACATGGCTGCCACTCAGAGCTTCTGAGAACAGCAGGATCTGGCTAGACTTTCACAACATTGGCTGGGCTTTATTACACCCATTATCAAGTCTTCTCTGACAGAGGGGTACATGCTGGCTTTCCACTTGAAGAAGTGAAACAAAGTTTCCTCTGAAGCAGGTTGTTTATCAAAAACCAATCATTTGAAAACAACAGTTGAGAACATCAAGGTGGAGATGGCAGAAAGGCTGAACTAGTGGAAAAATTAATGCTTGCACCCGGGATCCGGGCT
The DNA here is from genome assembly GCF_964237555.1 of Oryctolagus cuniculus. Classification (NCBI taxonomy): domain Eukaryota; kingdom Metazoa; phylum Chordata; class Mammalia; order Lagomorpha; family Leporidae; genus Oryctolagus; species Oryctolagus cuniculus. The sequence continues at coordinate 78,022,257 of NC_091441.1, forward strand.
CAGAAGACACCGCCTCCATGGAATCCCAGGACACGTAGAGCGCTCAGCGCCACGGAAAGCAGCCGGGAAAAGAACGAATTAGTCTTTCCTCGGGCCCTGCCCCTACCCCTGAAATTCCTTAAGACTAGTTTCAGTTTTTTAAAGTCATTTATTAAACAGTTTATGCAAAAGGAGTTTTTATTTTTTATTTATTTGACAGAGTTAGTAGAGAAGGAGACAGAGAGAAAGGTCTTCCTTCTGTTGGTTCACCCCCAAATGGCTGCCATGGCCGGCGCTGCGCTGATCTGAAGCCCTGAGCCAGGAGCCAGATGCTTCCTCCTGGTCTCCCATGCGGGTGCAGGGCCCAAGCACTTGGGCCATCCTCCACTGCACTCCCGGGCCACAGCAGAGAGCTGGACTGGAAGAGGAGCAACTGGGACTAGAACCCAGCTCCCATATGGGTTGCCAGCACCACAGGTGGAGAATCAACCACGTGAGCCACGATGCCGGCCCCACAAAGGGAGTTTTAAGCAGTGCATTCTTTTTAAATAAATAAAACTTAAAATTGAGGCTCCGTAGGAATTAAAACAAGGAAACTGGGCTCATGAAGCAGGAGGCAGAGGTGGTCAGCTCAGCATTCAGACGTTACTGGGGAAGAGGGGAGACAGACAGCAGGTGGCTTATCCCACTCATGATCCAAAGCAGCCTCCAGTTAGGTAGTGGATTTTTGCGGGGGGGGGGGGGGGGTAGGGTAGGTACAGGTTTAGCTTAGCTTTCCAGGTCTCATTGATTGGCTTTGGTCATGGGAAATGGTTACAACCCTTTGGATTACCATCCAGGATGGCACATTGTGTTTCTAATACTTTACCTGGCTTCTAGTTCATCCCAGCTTCTGGGAAGGAAAATGGCAACGAAGCCGGGCAAAGCTGGGAAAGACCTGGGCTGCAGTTTTGAGTCAGCTTTGCTGAGGAAGCAGGCAGAGTGGGCCTGGCAGGGTGCAACCTTCTGCAGTCTGCCTTCATTCTCTCGTCTCCTGAGTTTGCCCTGGGACGTGGCGTGTAGCATGCAACTCCTCTGTGCTTCCCTGTCCCCCTGGCCACAGGCACGGGGCAGTATGGAGTTTGAGGACGTTCTGTCCTGCGAGCATTGGAAGAAGCGTCTGTTAGTTGTTCCAGCAGCCAGGCTTGCATCATCACTCCGTTGAGCAAGTCTCTTTCTCTAGGGCAGTAGAACAGCACCAGCCCCAGAGGGCTCCCTGGGGCAGCAGAGGGAGTTCTGAGGGTCCCCGTGCCGTTGTCCGGAAGCTGTGAGCAGGTCCATGTACCTGAGAAACGCCCTCCTGGTGGGAGGTTTCTTCCCCAGACACTGGAGGCCTAAGAGCTATGCTGATGTGGGGAAAAGCAGGCTGTCAGCAGAGAGATTTAGGAAACCAACCACAGCACAGCAAAACAAAAACACAAAAGAAAACACTCTAGTTACTTTGTGACTCTAGGTCTGCAGAACAGAGATTAGACCGTGGATACATGAGCTGGAAAGAAGCAGCCAGACAGGGCTGCGAAGGTGAAAGTGATGCTGGCAGAGGGAGCCTGGGGAAGACACAATTTTTACAAAATTTTGGACAGAGATGAAAGTTCCAATACCCTGACTGTGACTAATACAATTGCCAGAACCTTCTGAGGTGTGTATTTACTTTTTAAATTTTGTTTTCTCACTTTGAAATTTTACTGCATCCAGTAGACATTCTTTCACTGTACTTTGTACTGACATAATACAGAAACCTTAAAAAAATTAGTTAACTGATCATAAGATATAGATAAATTATCAAACGGTTTTTCCAGTTTGCTTTGCTTACTGCATTTTAAGTGATAGAGGGATGTTTTTCACACGTAGCAAAGTTAAGCAGTTTAATAATGTTAAAGTATCTGTAAAATAGATGCAAGCTCATGCTTTAATTGCAGATTGTATCCCTAAATATAGTACCTGTGATAAGACACGGTAACTTTCTTATAGTGCAGGGTAAGCTGCTTTATAGGGTAGCACTCGTCCAGGGAATTTTTCAAGATTAAACTTTCCTCTTAACACTCTCGGTAGTGGACACATTGAACCCGTCTTCGGGGAGCTGAGACTCCTCTGAGAAGCTGACGGAATGAGCTCCTACATGGTTGTAGTTAACAGCAGCTGATTAGTTTAAATCATTTTTGAAGGCCAGAATCACAGTGTGGAATAGTTTGATTTTTGCAGAGGGGTCCGGAAGGCTACAGATGTCTTTGTGGGTCTAGCTGGGTTTCAGGAACTTGGAAAAGAAGCTTTGTATGGGGAGAAAGAAACATCGGGATGTTCCTTCTGGATCTGGGGTCCAAGGTTAGAGTGTGTGTTTGACCGGTATATTTCATTGATAAAAGATGAGCCTGGGAAATGAACGTGGAGTTGCTCAAGCGGGAAAACATCACAGTCTTTTAAAAGCTGTTTCCAAATCCAACCTTCAGGAGTTTTTCCACCACGTGGATGCTTTATTTTTATCTGCAAACCAAGAAGTGAGGAAAGAAACAAAGAAATGAATGAGGCTCTCTTTGCCTTATTTGGGGGTGACCTCTTTTTTTCTCCAGTGGGGGGGACCTTAAAAAAAAAAAAACCTAAGCAATATTACCAGTAAAGAGTTAACCGGATTTCACTTGATCCACCGTGGCTTATATGATGATGAGTAATTCGAGGTTGGTAACAGCAAATTGTTGTTTATAAGCAAACATGGCATTGTGCAAACAAGCAAGCTTGGTCTCCAACTGGTTTGATTTCATGGTGGTCAGCAGCTGATGTCTGTAACATACAACCTTTCTGCCTCTCTAAATGTCAGAAGAATGACTGTTTGTTTATCTTGCCTTCTTCCCAGCTGTTTACTCTGTAATGCATTTACCTCGACCTTGATTCCCAAAGACTGGCCCCTTTCTCCTCCCCGGTTCTGTTTACGTTAGTCCTGCCCCTGGTGTCACCTATGAAATCTGTTGATTATTCCACCTGGTTAATGTTAAATTGCTCTTGTAAGATGATGTGTTTGTTCATAAACACAAATGCTGGGCCTCTTGTTTACTGTACCCATGGCAGCAATCGTTATTAAACAAATATTGCTTTGTTTGCGGGTGTGAGCAGCAGTTTATCCTGTAAGGTCTATTTAAAAACACATACACACAAAAACTCAAATGCTAGAATTTTGATAAAGAAAGAAAAAGGGGAACTTGTCCCTGGAATGTGGTTGAAACAGACTTAGGTTTGCTTTTCTTATCTTTTGCTTGGATGAAGGGGCTGGAGAGATTAGCAAGTTGTTTGGTTTTTCTAAGAGATTTCCTTAGTGTAATGATATCTATGCAGTTGTTTGCTTTTTTCAGAAGGGAGAGAGCTCTCCTGAAAGGCCACTAGCTCAGTAATAGAGCATCAGATGGCTAGGAAATTCTTTGTGGGACAAACAAGGACTAAGAAGGTGTAGGAGGAAAAGTCTAGTACTATGCACAAGGCGACCACCACGGAAAGGTACAACCCTCGGATTTTGTACTCTTGTGTGTGTGTTGTGTGTTGTCATGTGGGCTGCTGCATGTACTCGCGGTCAAGTTTGAGAAGGGAACTTTGAGTTGGATGGGTTCTGAATAAATCCTCTGTGATACAAATGGAGACGTTTCAGTCGGCAGGCAAGTTGTATAGTTAATATAGCGCACATATTTCTAAGCCGTGCTTTTCCTCTTACCTGGATCCTTTTAAAATGAGTTTACGCCATGGGTAGTTTCTGGGTAAGTAAAGTATGTCTCTTTGTTCCGTCTGGCGTGTGTGCAGCTCTCGTCCCTGGGACACTGGGCGCCACGGCAGATAAGACCTGAACACGAGCCTGTCCTTTGTCATGTTTTGCAAACAGCCCAGCAAACTCAGTTCACATTGTTTTGTTTTGTTTTAGAATTATTGTTTGTTGCTGTTTCTGAATCCACCTCGTGTTTCAATACCAGGCAGAGCCTCTTAGCCTTTGCTGTACATTGCAGAGATACAACACATGGGGCAGGGGTGGGTGAGGGTAGAGGCTGGGGGCATGGTGACCTGCGAAGGCAAAGGGTGGTCTTCTGTCTCAGAGAAGGTGTGCTAACCCATGTGTGAGAGTGACTGTCTGGCCAGGGGTGGGCAGCCACATAAATATACCGGAGGTTTTGAAGGATAAAATTAAAATAATTGTCACCGACAGACAGTGGAGCCTTGCAGCCCTGGGATTCTAATGCCTTGCATTCATTGAGTCACTGTGATGCCATGAACATATTGTTCATGTGGGCCACTGGAGCGGCCAGGAGCTAGAGGCGAAGTGGGAGGTGCGTGAAGTGTATCATCAAACACGCCACTCACCGACTGATGTCGGGAGCCTGGCCCCGGGTCCGTTCAATGACATAAAATATGGAAATGAAAACCCCAAGAAAATCCAGAGTGGTGGTTGGTTCACTCTTCTTCCACCAGTGATTTGTCTGATGGGTTCAGCTGTTTGAATGTTCCAGTGATGAAAGTTAGGCACGCCTTGTGCCATGCCACACTTAAACCCTATCTGGTTCTGTAAAAAAGTGCCTTTTAATTAGGCTCCCCAGAACACCTGGCCCCGTCATGCCCGACCTTCAGAGGCTTCCTCGTGGCAGAGCAAACAGCCTTGCACTGGGTTGGCACAGCGCCTTTTCGGTCTCTGTTTAATTATTTGAGCTGGTCGCAACGCGCAGGTAAGGAGTGGGCATGCAGCTTCCTGTGTACGACTGGGTCCCTGCGCGCCTCCTTTCTGTCTTCCTGGTTCGCCCCAGTGGCTCTTGTCTAGCAGGAGAAAAGGGAATCCAGCCCACTAGTCGCCAAAAACCTGAAACTCTAAGCCAGACAGCTGTCATCTCCAGAGAGGGGTGACCTGTTATCTGCTCTTACTGGGGTCTTATCAAGATCGTGGGCTCCTAAGACAGGTTTGAGAGTGAGATATCTCCAGATGCTCTCAACAGGGCTACTGCCTTGGTGTGGGAATTCAGAAAGCCTTCATCTGGGAAAGGTGAAACGTGCTCTCTGCACAAGGAAACCCTGGTGGCAAAGGGAAGCCAGACTCTTGCTGGAGACATTATTTTATTACCCCCTATTCCGTCAGCTCAGTTCTGAGTCATGCATTACAAGGAAATTAAACATCCTTTTCCCCTACCATTTCCAGTCCATCTGAATTGCCCTTATGTGTATTAAATGCTCACCATGGGTTGGGTTTTTCGTTGCTTGATTATCTTTACATTTGCAGTGACTGGGGCAAAACCTGCGTCCCTGAAGACTTAACCTGATTGAATGGCTTAAGTTACTCTCTGCCTAACTTGCCGAGAGGTGCAGCCAGTAGACCATTTCAAACACAGGAATATAGGAAGGGGAGGGGTCTTGCAAAACTTCACGGTAAATGCGTGTTATGAAAAAACACATAAACTCCAAACTTTTCTGCTGGTCTTTTAATTCTGTTTTCCATGAACTTTCTGAAGTACCTCCATAAAGTTGGTGGCTAGCCCAAGCCTTGATCTTGTTTGAACAAGATGTGAAGCTTGGATTTTTCCATTATTTAGTCATCTAGTCAAAAATGCAGCAATCAGGTAGTAAACTCCTATTATGTGCAAGGTGTACCTAAAAGTAAAGTTTGAGACAGAGAGTACTTATTTGCTTACTCTTTTAAAAGATGCATTTGTTTATTTGAAAGGCAAAGTGACAGAGGGAAGGAGGGGGACAGAGAGAGAGTGCCGGATCATTGGTTCACTTCCCTCATGGTTGCAATGTCTGGGAGCTGGGCCAGGCTGAAGCCAGGAATCAAGACATCTGTCCAGGTCTCTCATGTGGGTGACAGGGGGCCAAGTACTTGGGCCATCATCTGCTGCCTTCCCAGGTACATTTGCAGGAAGCTGGATTGAAAGCAGAACAGCCAGGACTCGAACTGGTGCTGATGTGGGATGCCTGGGTTGCAGGCAGCAGCTTAACCCATTGTGCCAAAATTCCAGCCCCCCCTCCTCTTTTTTTTTTTTTTTTTTTTTTTTTTTTTTTTTTTTTTAACTCTTATTAACAAATGGAGGTGGAGAGTGGGGAAGGAAACTCTTTTAAAGTGAATGCCTCTTCTTCCATTTAATTGATAAACTGTTTCCGGTTTAATTGGTCAGTACAAACTAGTTTCTACTTTTTCCTCTCCCTTAAACTATATGGGCAAGAGTGGTACCACATAGAAGCATCGTTTTCCTACATTCCTGCCAGCTTAGGAGTTCCTTGCTTCGCTTGGGCCCCATGGCTGCAGATGGCTCCCCACTGGCTGGCTGAGATAAGAGTCCCTGTGTCCCTGCCCTTTCATTGCTGTGCCTGGCTCTGTGTGTCTCATTCCAGAGGGCAGGGTAGAGCATGGCACCCTTAGGACAGGGAGCTCCCTGGAGGAGGCCCAGCCCATCACTGCTGTCCTGTTCCCAAATCAACTCCATTCGCCTGAGACCTGAGCCGGTCCCAGCCTTGCCCTGACTTTCCAGATGGCCACAGGTTCGCCTTTTGATTTCTGGAGGTTTTTTTTTTTTTTTTTTAATCCTCTTTTAAAAATATATATACTTCTGACAATTTCCTTGGTCCTAAACTTTTCCTTCCTAACTGCTAAAGGAAACATCAGGTTTCTTAACATAGATGCAAGCCTCTAAAGTGCACGATAAAGTTGATAATACATAAATCATTTTTAACAACAGGTAATATGCATAATTTATGGTGTTACAGTGCTATCTTTTTGATATTTATGATGGATAATGCTCAGTTTTTGCCCTCATATTACTGCTTTAAATTATACCACAAGAAAATTAATGAGAAAGTAGATTTATGGGTTTCATTTGTTTGTCAATTCGGAAATTAATTGGGTGTTAATTTTAGCCGTCCCTCATCAGAGCGGGACTTTAGTGTGTGTGCATTACTTTGCATTCATTGTAGCCTACCTCCCATTTACTGTGGGTCACTAGCTTTGCATACATTAAAATAGCCCTCCGGCTCCTTCCCTTGATTACTTTTTGAACTGCCATGCATTAGAAAATTTACGCCTTTCTGTTATAATTATGAAAATTTGGTATTGGAAGGTGGTGGGTCCATAACACAGTCAGGGCACCGACTTCTCTTCCTAAACTTGGCTCTTGAGTCATTTTTCCCCTCAGTCGGGACCCTTCCTAGTATGCCTGACGGGTGCATTTGGCACATGCGGAAGTTCTCCCGGATGGAGCAACAGCCACAGGGACTGGGTTTCTCTCCTTCTGTTTGTCTTCCTCCCGCTCTGTTCCTTCAGGAGTGTGCTGTGCACCCCTGCCTGTGGACAGCAACTCGGCATCGTGGGTCCAGGGCTCCCTGAGGCCCCTCCTCGCTGCTCTGCCCTCCCCTGCTTCTTTGACCCCAAGTCTCAGTACTTCCTCACTGCCACCTGCTCCAGTAGCCTGCTGCCAGGTGCAGTGGATAAGATGCTGCTTGGCTTGCCTGCATCCCTTCTTGGAGTGCCTGGATTTGAGTCCCAGCTTGGCTTCCCGTTCCAGCTTCCTGCCAGTGGGGACCCTGGGAGGCAGCAGGTGCTAGCTGGACTACTTGTGTCACTGCTGTACCCGCATAGGAGACCTGGATTGAGATTCTGGCTCCTGGCTTCAACCTGGCCCAGACTCAGTTGTCGCAGGCATTTTTGGAGCTAACCAGCAGATGAGATCTCTCTCTCTCTCTCTCTCTCTCTCTCTCTCTCTCTCTCTCTCATTATATCTCTCTGCCTTTCAAGTAGATAAGATAAACAAAGGCCTGCGCGGCCGGCGCCGAAGCTCACTAGGCTAATCCTCTGCCTTACTGCGCCGGCACACCAGGTTCTAGTTCCCGTCAGGGCGCCGGATTCTGTCCCGGTTGCCCCTCTTCCAGGCCAGCTCTCTGCTGTGGCCAGGGAGTGCAGTGGAGGATGGCCCAAGTGCTTGGGCCCTGCACCCCATGGGAGACCAGGAGAAGCACCTGGCTCCTGCCATCGTATCAGCGCGGTGCGCCGGCTGCAGCGCGCTGGCCACGGCGGCCATTGGAGGGTGAACCAACGGCAAAGGAAGACCTTTCTCCCTGTCTCTCTCTCTCTCTCACTGTCCACTCTGCCTGTCAAAAATACAAACAAACAAACAAACAAACAAAACCAAACAAAACACGAAGGCCTGCGCCTTGTGCTAGGAAATGAGGTGTCTCCATTGTTGCCAGACTCTCATCTGGGGTGTTTTCTGTTGTTTGCTTCTTTCTCTGTTTTGCATGAGAGTAATATCCAGTGGGCAGTCAGAGTAGGGAGCTGTTTAATAGCCCAGACCAGTCCACTGTTTGCCTCCTAGGGTGAAAAGGTCTGTGTAGCTGCACCTTGCTCCTTAAAAACTTTGTCTCGTCTCGTGTTGCCATGTAAAATAAACCCTTTGCACATTTGAAGGGAACCAGTTTGTTTGCTGGATGAGACCTAGAAATAAGTGTGCGCTGTGTATCTTCATACAGATAGGCTGTCTTCTCTTCTCCTGAACGTTGCATACACAGTGATTAAGAATCTTGATCCTTGATGCAATATGAGTGTTTCAGAAGTCCTTCTCTCGAACTAAAACCAGCTTCACTCTCATCCTTAGGCTTCCCAGTCTACAAACTGTGTGGAGATTACTGATGATAAAGTAAGAACTATGTGTTCAGTATTTCCAGACTAATGAAAGCCTCATAGCCTCTCTAGTCTTAAACTGCCTCCCTTCCACCCTCCCTCCCTGTCTCCCTTCCTCCTTTCTGTCCGCCCTCCTTCTCTCCTTCCCTCGTCCCCCTCTCCCTCCCTTGTACCCCCTCCCTCCCTCCTCCCCCTCTCCCTCCCTGTCTCCCTTCCTCCTTTCTGTCCGCCCTCCTTCTCTCCTTCCCTCGTCCCCCTCTCCCTCCCCCTCTCCCTCCCTCGTACCCCTTCCCTCCCTCCTCCCCCTCTCCCTCCCTGTGTCCCTTCCTCCTGTCTGCCCTCCCCCTCTCCCTCCCTTCTCCCCCTCTTCCTCCCTTCTCCCCTTCTCCCTCCCTCCCCCCCTTTCCCTCCCTCCTTCCCTTTCCTTTATTTCCTCATCAGCTTCCGCTACCTCTTCAAAGCTGCCTGCCATTTTCCTTCTTTGCTTACTCCTGGGCTGAACAGCGAGAAAGAGAATTTTTCCTTTTGGACGGTGGGGCAGGACTATGCAGTCCCGCTCTTCAGTTTCCTAAAAAGTGGTTTCACCATGAACTTCTCTTCTCTTCTCCCCATGGAAGTAGAAACATATTTTACAAAACTATGTTGAGTTTAATTTACACATCCTTTCACGAACAGACCAAGTTCTTTAAGGGCATTTATTCTGCTTCATATAAATAATTGATCAGCCAAGTTAATTTACTTCTGCCTGACTTGGTCAGCCTTAATTAACTGCCCTGGAATCAAGACTGAACTTTTTGTTAGCTTAAAATCTTTCACAAGCATGATAACAAGGGCTTTATTTTCCTTAAATTTTCAGCATCAACACTGTAACCAAGGAACTAATCATAATAACAAAGCACTGCTTTAATTTACTATAAATACGTTGGCCTGGACATTATGAATTTTCCAGAATACGTCCAGACAGCGGCCCTGTTGGCAGTGACGATAAATAAGCCTGCTGCAGTCAGTTCTTACCCTTTCCTACGAGTTCCTCCAGTGCGAAAATCGATCTTCTGGAAGCTAGTAGCTCTGTAGCGTTTCCAAGCGTGTCGTGCGGGTCGTTTTGGCTCCTTTGCAGCGTGCGTGCAGCAGCGGCGGCGGCCTTTGTAGGGTTGTGTTGAGTGGATCGTGTGTTTGAAATGGGCCCTGCTCATTTGGAGAAGGCAGATGCGGGAAGCAGGTTTGGCCTTGTGCGTGGGTGTGGCATGACCCTGCCCTCCGGGTGCCGGGTCTTCACTCTCAGACACATTGGGGATTATTCACTCTTGCTTATTCTCAGTTTGTCATGGAGTAAGGCAGCTTTGTTGAGTACAGGGGGTCCCTGAGGGGAGGGGAGGTTGTACAAAGTGAGTGCCCGCAGCCAGCTTCCTCCTTGCAAAGAGGGTGCAGTGTGTGAGAGGGGCCAGAGTTGCTGCCTCTGTCCAGTGACTGGCTGCCGGACGACTCTAGAAGCATCAAACTCAATGGAAAAAGAGCCTCTTGCTTGCTAAAAAATGCTCCCATATCCCACCCTGGTATTGGAATGGTTTTCTTTGTGCACCTGCCACCCTCATTGTTGTCAAATGTACTTAGTTTTCTTTCCTCTGATTGACTCATTCAGTGCCCAGCCTATAGGACGTTGCAAACTGGAAATGCACCATCATTTCTTAAAGGGACAGGTTTGTGTCTGAAAATGGGGGCATAGTTACACCTGTCCCTTCATCTGTCGAGCTGAAGTTTTCTTATCTGTGAAATGGGGATAACCTTTACCTGCCTTATCGCCTGCATAGACTTGTGAGTTTGAAAAGGACATCCAGGGGCTTTGCTGTGTGTGACGTGTGATAGATAGAAAGGCTTATTAAATGGCTTGGGGTGTTCAGTAGACACGGTGCTGGCCCAGCCACTGTTAGAAATCTGCTTAGACATTGACACTCTTAATTTTTCACATGTGCTTTTCAAAAAGCTGTTTTCTCCTGATTGGTTTGAGAGATGATGAGAAATTTTAAATCTTCCAACCTACATACTACTGCTAGCACTTGACTAATTAAGGACATCCTTAGACCAAAAATAATCCTTTATGCAATTTTGGTCCCAAAGCCTGCACTCTCACAAACCTGATTCACAAGCCAAGCTTGGCTCAGTGCCTAAAAAACTCGTACTGCAGGACTTGGCACCCGGCATTGGAACCGCGCGGAGCAGAGACAGGGCCTTCTCATCGACTCGTGTGACTCCACCCACCAGCATGGTGTCAAGCGAAGGAAGTGAAAGCCCAGCCAGTCGCTCAGACACCTGTTCCCAGGCCTGGGATCCGGATGGTCACATGGTCTGGAAGCAGCATCATTCTACCTGCAGCTTTGTTTCACAGTCGACTAAACATGGCCCATTCTGAGACAGGCATCACGTTTATGCATAGGCAGCGTTTCTGCCTTTGGGGGATCCAGTCCCTAATAAGATTAAAGAATTATTTTTTTCTTTAGGTAACTTCTGACAAACCCTAATCATTCCATGGGTTTCTTTGCCAACTACTCGAAGACAGCCATCTCTTCAGATATCTTAACAGTGTGCCTTTTCCTTAGCTTCCGTAGAAATGGGCTAGTTGGAGGAGAAACTGAAGTCTTGGGGGAAAAATACTTGGCTTTTACAAACTGATTCCTTTTTAGAGATGAATAAAGTAATCATGTTGCCATGAAGTACCTTGTGGCCTGATTCTTTACACCTTTTATTTTTTTAATTAACTCAAGAGCTAGAGAGATCGAGACAGAAAAAGCTCCCATCTGTGGGTTCACTCTGCAAATGCCCACAGCAGTCAGCACTGGGCCAGGCTGAAGCTGGGCACTCAATCCAGGTCTCCATCATGGGTAGCAGAGACCCAAGCATTCGCACTGCCTCCCAGGGTCTGCATCGGGAGGAAGCTAGGCTGAGGATGCTGGGGCAGAAATCCAGCGAAGGCACCCTGACTTGGGTTGCAGACACATTAAGCATTGCCTTATTAAATTTGAAGCCATCCTACGGGCACATTCCCTTGGGAAAGCTGCTGTTGTTGTAATAGATTCTTTCCTCGCGAGACAGTAGGGACGTGCCATGTTTAAAGGACTGTAATTACTGGAAAGTCTCATCTCAAGAGGAGAAGCAATCAGCTGCTGTTTTTGTGTATGTTTCCCACCTGTTAACAAAAAATTCCATGCTTAATCTACTTCAGAATTGGATTAACTTAAAAATATATATGGCTCCTGGGTTGAAGAAGTCTGTATCAAGTTGGATCATAGGAAACATGGGAGGAAATGAAGAAGAATGTGAACTGTTCCCCTATAAATTCCTCCATTGCATTTTTGTGCAAGTCTGCAAAACAAAAACAAAAACCCAGAATTAAACCAATTTTTAGCAAAAAGACAAGTTCCTCTAAAGATTTCCAGAGTGTCTGATGAATTGCCCTGTTGTCACATATTTGATGTATGGGGGAGAAATATGTAGCAGTAGATGTATACACAAGAGGTCTTCAAGAAATTCATGGACAACGTATATATATTCAAAAATACATGAATTTTTTTGCGCCAAAATACAGTTATTTTCAAATTGTGTTTCTCCATGAACTTTTTGAAGTACCCTCGCACGTCCTTCCATGATTGGAGCAAACTTGTGTTCCGAGTTTTCTGGCCTTTTATCTGGAGTCGGCATCGCACAGTAATGTCTTACAGATTCAGACCTTTCTCAGCTGTGATGTCTGAACTGTCGGCTTCCTTTGGTGACTTATTTTTCCTTTTCCAAGTCCTAGTCCAGGATCGTGGCGTGTGACCCTGTCATTTCCATTGTTTTGCTTCCCCTCCACCTGAAGTTTAAGAAAATACCTTGTGGTTAGTAGTTTTGACTCCAGTGTGAATTGGCTTAAATCCACTGTTCCTAACTGTGGTTCAGAGTGCACAGAGTCTAAGTACCCTCTTGGAGCCTCAGTTTTCTCCTCTGCAGACTGGGGAGCAAATGCATATGCAGATCACCTCTCTGGCGACCGCTAGATTGCTATCATTATTATTATTAGCAGTTGACATGAGCAAATTATCTGTCTTTTGCCCCCTTTAGAAACCTTGACTGAGTTGACTCCTTGGGCTAAGTTGATTCCCTAGGCTAACCATTCTGTGTCTGCAGAGTAGCAAGGATGAATGTGGAATGTGTTTACGTAGGTATCCTGTATCTCCTCCTGCTGCGGTGGATAGCTTTCTCTATTAGACATTTAGTGCTTTCAGATTCGTTCCTTTTGTTGTGTCTGCCTGGGCAAGATTTTTTCTTTTCTTTTTTTATTAACTCAATATAAGGGTCAGACCCTTTGGAACTTACTCCAGACTCTGAAGATCAGCAATCCCACATGAGAAACGGCTACCTTTGGGTGGGATTTCTCAGGACAATCTAAACTGCAAAACAAAGATTAGAGTCTGAATTTATGTAACTTCTGAGAGGTGAGGGCTTCCCTGCCCCCTCTCTCCAAGTGGCCCAACTTGTTGGAATGGCCAGGTTTGAAGTGTTTCAGTTTAAGGGCTTCCAAGGAGAAGGAATCTTTCAAATGCCTTTGGCATTGACTGTGAGGTTTTTCAGCACAAATGACCTCCTGGAGCCTCCTTGGAATGTGTGCGTAGCATCTCCTGACAAGCTGAGGTTAGGGAGTATTTCTTCTCTTTTTCTTTTATAATTTGTGTTTGTTTATTTATTTTTTTTATTAATGCAGGCAGACAGACAAACTGAGACAAGAGGGACAACGAGAAAGAGATATACCTCCTACCTGCTGGTTCACTCCCCCAAATGCCCACAATGGGCAGGACTAGGTCAGGCCAAAGCTGGGAGCTGGGCAGTCAACTTCGGTCTCCCATGTGGGTGGCAGGGACCCAGCTACATGATCTGTCACCACTGTCTTCCGAAGCTCACAGCAGCAGTAAGCTGGAGTGGGGAGCAGTGTGAGGTGGGACGCAGGATCTGAACCACCAGGCCAAACACTCACCCGGTGAAGCTGGAGAGGATTCAGACAAGAGTATAGAACGATATGCAGTACCCGCGCATGTTAAAACTTAATGTTGTTTCCAGAGTGTGCTATGGGACGACTTACTGGTTTTTGAGCAGATCAACCAGATTTAATCAGAGAAATTAAACCCTGAAGTCTAGGTTCACCTGAAAATATTCATTTTTCCCCCTGCAGGAGAACAGCTTGATGCATTTCCAGCAATACTATTAATACTTAAATTAGGACTCCTAAAACTAGGGGATTGACCCACCAAGGGGGGATAAACAAGAATGGGGGGAAAAAAGACAACTGTTTACAGATTTTGGCAACATTGAAGGCCAGGGCACTTCTGCTTAGCAGCAACAACTGTTTTAACAGCTGCCCTTTTCTTTCTCCCCCGCCCTGCCTGAAAATGGTTCTCCCAGGTTTTTGAGTCATGATGCAAGAATCTGGGACTGAGACGAAAAGCAACGGTTCAGCCATCCAGAATGGGTCGAGCGGCGGCAACCACTTGCTAGAGTGTAGCAGCCTCCGGGAGGGCCGGTCCAACGGGGAGACGCCCGCCGTGGACATCGGCACAGCCGACCTCACCCACGTCCAGCAGCAGCAGCAACAGCAGCAGCAGCAGCAGCAGCAGCAGGTACTGGGCTGTGGAGTGCAGGGCGGCGGCGGGTGCTGGGTGCGAGTGTCAACCCCATTTCACGCATGGTCGCCATCGGTGTTCTGTGCTCACCCGTGTGCCTGTCAGCAGTGTTGTGTAAGCCAGCTCTGCTCCAGGTGGCCTGGTGGCCGCCAAGGAGGACAACTCTCCAAGCCCTTGTGAGTTGCAAGTCTCAGAAGTCCCATAGGGGGAGAGTTTTTTGGAGTCTAGGATGGAATGGGTCTCTGTCCACTGCCTCACTATAGGTGTCACCTAACCTTTCACTGCTTTGTGCATAGTCACTCTTAGGAGAGCAGTTCCCATGAAAAGACAGAGGAAACAAAACAAAAATGAGCATAAGCCTTATAAGGAAGGAAACAGAGTAGCAGATAAGGGAAGTAAGAGAAAAGGGTAAGTAAATAAGGAGAGTAGAACCAAATAGAAATACAGGCACAAATGGTTAAATGGAGCAGGCAAAATGTCCAGGACACAGGTGTCAGTGTAACACATTGCTCTCCGCTCCCATAAGAAGTTAGGGATGTGTTTCTGTGTTTCTTGTTTTCATGTGGTCTTTCATATTCATGTTTCAAACCATCTCTTAATGGTGCCTCCCAGAAGCACAGGTAAGTTGGGACATAGTCTTTGGAGGTAGGCGAATGGGTACCTGTGAGTGACTGGTGAAATATTTCCTAATGATAAATAAAGGTGACACAAAAAACAGTGTTGTGTTGGCAGGTGTGAAGGAAAATTCAAATAAGTAAATACTGTTTGCTTCAAGACTGACTTTGGTTCTCCAGCCTCTCTTGGAGGCAGGAAATATTTTGAGTTTTTGTTAATGATCATGAGCGGTTTTCATTCCAGTTTCTTCACTGATTTCATTTATTCAGTATGTGGTCATGGCGCCTTGTGTAAACAGGTGAGGGAAAAGGTACACAAACCACTAGCAGTGGCGTAAGCGAGGGGCAAATCATTTCTCAAACCACTTTCTTGGAATCTGTATCTCAGAGAAGACCAAGGATTCCCTTCCTGTATTAGGGACATCGCTTTTGTAAAGGCTCTAAAGCATTTGTAACGTTTTCTTCATGCAAACAGTTTCTAAAACTATAAGGAATCATTGGGTTGTTTAACCCATTGCAAGGTGTGGAAGCATCATGAAACCGTAGAGGAAAAAAAAGAAAACAGGCCAAAGTTGGAATTCTGAGGGCTTCCTGCAAGTGATTGAATCTCCCCTTCACTGGCTGCCCACACCCATTTGTGCCTGTGCCTTGAGCCACACGTCAGCTGAAATTTTTGTGCTTGTTGTGTGTGTGTGTGTGTGTGTGTATTTAAATGTTGTGCATTTGAATTAATGCAGAGAAGGCTAAATTCTAACAAATGAGATTATTATCAAAATCCAGCTGTAAACAGAAGAGCATCCGTGTGTTTCACATCATGTGTGAGGTTCTCAGCTGGTAACGGTTACAGCGAGACAAACCAGTTGGTATTTTGAAGTGCCATTTTATAGGCCCTTACTAAAAGAGGTCGAGATCAACTGTTCCTTTGTGGAGCAGTGGTGGTGGGGCTGTTGACGGATGTGGTGTGCATCACAAATAATTAGTATTTAGAGTACATTAATTAAAATAAACTTGTGAATTTGTGTTTGAAGAACTGAGAAATCATTCAGAATCGCAACGTAGTAAGTCAGTCCAAAACTCTCACATGCACAGTATGTCATCAAAATACACGCACGCACACAGCAAGAATAACAATAACAAATGAGCTGCGCCGAACAAAGTTAGCAAAGCACATTTCAACAGCAGCTTCCTTAAACAGTATCAGTGACAGGATTAGCCATCCACATCTTCCCTCTTTACCTTGGCTGTGACCACTTTGGAAAATTTATTGTTTTGGGTTATTGATACAAAGGTCAAGAAACTGATTTTGACCATACTTCATAATTCTTCTTTAACATTTGATGTCAGATTTATTTGTATTTGCCATTGATATGGTCTCAGATGAAAGAAAACAGTTGGCTCCGTTGTTGTGGCTAAAACTCCAATCATCATAGTTGGCAAGCCTTTTTAGGGCTCTTAAAATATTGACTGCTCTTTGCCTCCCCCTAAGTATCTAATATGGCTCTTAACAGGTTGTTGGGGGAAAGGGACAACTATAGATGAAACAAGAATCACTATAGGATTTGAAAATATTTCACAGGACTCGAGTGCCCAGAGTTCTCTTGCAGACTGACAACTGCAGCAATTAAGCAGTTTGGAGAAATCTGAACATCACAGGGTGGACTCGGTTGTTTTCGTCATTTTTATTCTACAGGTTTTTACTTGAAGTGAGAATACCAGCAGTGAGAAAATCACAGCCATGCTGAATTCATTACTGCAGTAGTCACACAAAACCACGGATAAAATTTCAATAACTGCAGGCCACAGTTGAGTAAACAGTTGCACTGAAATTTAATTCCTGTTGACTTTTCCCCCATTCCTCGCCAGGGGCACATTCTGATTCCGTAGTACAAAGACAACAGGGGTTACAGCTTTGATTAATGTAGGACAGTGGAAGAGAATTAGAACTGTAAAATATGTCAGAAGTCCATGGAACACAAAGATCCGGCTTAAAATGCCTTGGTATAAAAATGAGTTAATTATGCTCTGCGTTGAACTGAATGTTACAGGATTTTCCAGTGGCACCAGGGCCATCATTGATGATAGAGGGGGAGTTTGTACCCTAGTGCCAGACTTTAAAATCAATACATGCAACCCTTCCATGTTTGCTCCATATTACCAAAGATAATTACAGATTACAGCAAATGCCCTTTTCGCAGTGGAGGGCTCTGTTGAGGATTCACCTAGGAGTAGTGAGCTCCATCCTGTTTGGTTTATAGTTTGGCTGAATTGGATCCAAACAGAGTTGTTGTTTTTTTTTTTTTAAAGAAAAAATTAGTTGACAGCCTAGAGAAATGGGAGGAATCTGGCGTTTTCATCTTCTCTTGAAAAATCAGGATATCTGGTAACCTTGGGCCGATAGTCCCACAAGGGCAGCAATTGTTAGGAGATGAATTGCTGCTGGAGACGGGCACTGCAGCCGTCCAGTTCACACTGGTGGCCGCCCAGTAGCATCACTCAATTATGCCCTGTAGGTAGTGGAGTCGGTGATTCTGGTCTAGCAGAATGCAGTCATCACTCAGAAGCCATCAGCCAAGGAGAGGTGCCGTTCGGTGGAGGGGCCCCCCAGCACACTCCCCAATTGTCTTCCTCCTTCCAAACTAAATGGATTATCCCTGTAATGTTTCAACTCTATTTATATCTGTGCCATGAAACTATTATAACAATAGTTTTCTAATAATATAATTTGATAGACTATCCGAACATTTTCTTTTAGCCATGGAGTAATTCTTTACCCAATACCATAACTGCTTTTTATTTCCTATTATGCCTGCCCCATTTCTATGTCTGTAAAAGTTCTGTATTGGATGTGCACCAGTCCATTATGAAACTCAGCAACAAATACTATTACCAATTACGAAAGGTTTTTTTTCCCCCCCTAAAGAAGGGATTTTAAAATGTCCAGAGCAATTTCATAAACTGTGTGGATTAATGCATTTTAAAAGTCTTGAATTTTAGAAAGCAGAATTTTATTTCCATATTGCTGCAAATGAGAGCTTTTTCAGATAAGCATATTACATAGAGCATAATGTTTAGAAGTTTCGCCGTATACAGCATATGCTGTCAGGTCAATTAACAGAATGCATACTAGGAAATGTTTATTCAATAAAAATGAATAGCTGTTAAATAAAACAGCTATCTCTTACCATTCTATTTAATGAGGGGTGTTTTTTTATTTTTGTTTTGGGGCTTTTTTCTGGTGCCACCTGTCGTTTTATTGTCTGCAAGTCAGTATAGGCAGAGCTTTGGTTGCTGTAGATTTGAGCTGTGTCTGTCATTTCCGCTGAAGGGGGCAGTTTTCGGGGACCCTGTGACAGTGATGTAAAATGCAAAGATTAGCTGTGTTTGGAATTTGAGCGTTTATTATTTAGGGGGTATGATTAAATGAAGTGTTTCACTTCACATAACCTGACCTTTGGTTTAAGGTGTTGTACATTTTAGTGTGAGTGACTGTGTCTGTGTCAAGTTAACAATGGAAAGAAATAGAGAAAACATTAAAGGACTGGAAAGACAGGGTGAGAGGATAGTGGGCTTCAGTTTTCAAAATCATGGGAGGGAAGGCGAAGGACCCACTGAGTGAATTTTGCTAATAAGACATTCAAAGAGGTCATTGCACAGGACTCGGAAGCTCAGAGAAGTAGAATGAATGTGGGTACTTTCAAAGTGGAGGCAGAAAACCCCCTGTCAGAGGAACCTAGGAGAATGGTGACTATGTATCCTAGGCCCCTCTGAACATGGGAAATGGAATTAGAGTGGATCCTCTGTGGACATGGGCTCCTCATCTGCACACTGAACCAAATGAGGATGGAAAACATTCTGGAAAAAAATGTTGTACCGGACATGTTCCAACTTAGTTTCTATATTGCTGCCTAAATAATACAGTATACCAAGTGTTTACCTAGCAGTTATACATATTGGGTATTATCAGCTAATCAATTGAAGGTGTAAATACATGGGAAGCTGTTGTACATCCTATGCCAATCTTCTGGAAGGGACTGGAGCATCAGTGGATTTCGGTATTTGCATCCTTCTGTGAACACCTGGGGATGACCGGGTAAGGTCAGTGTTTGAGAGGGCTGGCTGAGGATCTTTATTCTTTTGTATAAATAAAGACACAACCAAGCAAAACCCCTTCACTTCCATGATGCTCTCAGTGTTGGTGCAGTTGCTCCTGGGTATAGGGCAAGGTGTACTACAGTCGTGTCCAGTTTCTTTGCTGTCTCGGAGTGTGAAAGGAGCTGTCCCCTGGCGTCTTATTCTTGACCACATTCCTTGAAGGGACTCTTAAATTCCAGGGGCCGTCCTTGGCCTTGATTGTCACCTTCTAGAGAGTGGCACAGGTGCTGCGGTAGGGATGTGTAGGGGCTTAGGTGTGGTCCCTGTTAGGAAGACCCTCCAGCTCTCGGGGACTTGCTGTGTGACTGAGAGGAGGGGCTCCTTTGAAGCTTCTGGATGGGAAAAGATAGTCCCCGGCCCTGTGTCCTGCGAGAGAAGCTTCCAGAAAGGGGGTGTAGAAGATGTAATGTTCCTCTGTACCAAGTGCCCTTGTGGGGCCCGGTGCTGTGAGAGAAGCCAGCCCCTTGCTTTGTTGGTTGGTAAGCACTCAGCTGTCATTTTAAAGCAATGACCCTGCCAAGCGCAACTCCTATGGGAGACATTCAGATATTATGGAAAAGATTGGAGGTCAAAATCATTGTGCCAGAGTCAATGCCACCAAACTGTTGGCAATAACCATACAAACTGAACCAAGACCGAGGCGGGAATTTAGATAATTCTAACAAATAAAGAAAGAACACCTACAACAATAACACCTCCCCGGCCCCACCCTACACCCACCCCCACCACACTACACTCTTTCCTAATTCCTGTTGTGGCTATTTCTGGAACAGACATGTTTCACCGTGCACATGAAAATTCAGTTCCCAGTTAGTTTAGAGCTGCCTTCCATCAAAATATTGTTGTCAAGGATTATGTAACTTGCGATGGGAGCCTTGTATGAAATTCTTTCAAGTTTTGATTACCAAACAATTGTGTGTTATTAATCTCCATTGAAAGTTAAAGGGGACAGGAGAAACAAACAAACAAAAAAAATGGAAGAAGAAAGACCCACGTACGTAAGAGAACGTGGTAATAGAAACCCACATGCCGTGTTTCGTTGTGAGTGGCGTGGACCCTTTTGGCTTCAAGAGAAAGCTTTGGGAAGGTAGTTGTAAGGCCTGACCTGTGAGCTAATAAAATCATTGTCATAAAACACACACACACACACACACACAGCTCCCTATCTCTTGTCTAATCAAAAAATCTTTTTGAACTTTCAGGAGATATGACTTTAATGGTAATTTGTTGACAGATTAGCCCCGGTGATTGCGGAGAGTTTGTTTTGCAAAACTGGCAGGCTCCTATCGGGGCTTGAAGGCAGGCAGCCTCCCCTGCCATTTTGCAACCTGCTCTGTTATTGACAAGCCGCGCTGAGCAGGCAGAATTGGAATGTTTGTATAATGTAAGCCTATAGCTGCCTGATGGAGTCCAGTGTACATTAGGCAGTGCATAGATGACTTGATAAAAAGGGTTACAGGGTGAGTGCTTTTATGACACACAAGAATAGCAATATAAATGCAAGTGGCCCACAAAGCCCCAAGAAGGAAGTTTATGTAGGGAATTGAACTCCATGTTGCAAAGTTTCTTTTTATCACTTTGTCTTTGAACTCAAACCTATTATAATTATGAAGTGTTACTTACAGCATTCCAGAGGCCCTTTGCTAAATGCTGTGTTTGATTTGGTTCATAGACGTACAATGCCTTGATATCCTCCCTCTCGCACAAGAGGTGGGTGAAGAAGGTTCCCCATTCTGGCCTTGTCACGGCTTTGCTCCAAGTGACAGGGCCTGGCATTGTGGCACAGTGGGTCAAGCCACTGCACACAACACCAGCATCGCACATATGAGGGTTGGTGAAAGTCGTGGCTGATCTGCTTCCCATCCAGCTCCCTGCTAGTGTGTCCGAGAAAGCAGCAGAAGGTGGCCCACATACCTGGGCCCCTGCCACCCACATGAGAGGCATGCATGATGGGGTCCCCGGCTCCTGGCTTCAGCCTTCCCAACCCAGGCTTTTGTGGCCATTTGGGGAGTGAACCAGTGGATGGAAGATTCCGTCTCTCTCTCCCTTTCTCTCTCTCTCACTCTGCCTTTCAAATAAATAAAGTAAGGTTTTTGAAAAAGAAAATAGCTGTATTCCACTGGGGATATAAGTACAGGTAGCGCATCCTTATCTGAAATTCCAAAAACTAAGATTCCTTTAACTTTTCAAGCACTTATGTGATCAGAATCAAAGACTTTTGGATTTTAGGTGCTTTCCAGATCCAAGAACATTCCCGATTTTGGGATTTTGGATTAGAGGTGCAGTCTGCACATGAATATTCATAATCCCTAAAACCTTCAAAACCTGAAGGGCAGGCTTCTAGTCCCAAGCGTTTCAGATAAGGGACACTCAACCTGTTATTAACTGTGTTCCTGAGTCTTGGATTTCCTGAAATTTATTTGTTTGCATGTTCATTCACTTAACTAATATTTACCAAGCACCACTTTGTGGAGGGAAATGTGGGGCCGAGCTGATGTGTGAGGTGCTCAGGGCACATGACAGGAACCACCGGGGCTTTACCCAGCTGCAGCCTGCAGGGTAGCTAGCTTATGTGGCAGTGGGAGGGTGGTTAGAAGGTAGCCGAGTTTGGCTTTTCGGAGGCTTAGGCTTCTGTGCCAGGGGAGGCTTCCAGGGAGAGAAGAAAGGCCCCACTGGGGGATGTACAGTGAGCGTCAGTTACAGGATTGGGCAAGGCCAGCTTGGAAGGGAAGAAAACCCTGAGCATTAGTAGCCAGGAGGAGACTGGTGCAGTTGGTCTGGGGTTTAGTAAAGAATCACTAACCTTGGCCCATTTAACTGACGGCACCCGGCTGTTGGCCGGCCTGCCTGCCTGCCTGCCTGCACTCCTCCCGCATTGAATCCCCTCATCAGCTGGAGGGCCCATCAGGGCAGACGTAGCCTTTCTCATTCCCTGATCCTTCTCCAGCATACCCTGACGGCCTAGGAGTGAACGTGTGCACTAGGTGGGGGAGAGGGAGGGGCTGGGGAAGAAGACATGGTTAGTGGAACACTGGAAAAAATCACAAAGGCCTTTGGAATGATGAGATGGGAAAATGTTGCAGACTGAGGGCTGTGCGTGATGACCCAGGATTTCCCCTTTGAGTGAGTGACAATGACCAAAGGGGCACGGGGGAGAGTGCCTGGGCTCCTCTTTTACCTGCCGCTGGGCAGTCATGTGGCACACTAAGGAAAGCACCAGTGGAACCTGTAATAGCGTAGACCTTTTGGAAAAGTTCTTTTTTTTAAAGTTTTTTTTTTTAAAAAAGACATTTATTTATTTATTTGAGAGGTTAGAGTTACAGACAGAGAGGTCTTCCATAGCTAGTTCACTCCCCAGATGGCCACAACAGCTGGAGCTGGGCTGATCCAAAGCCAGGAGCCTGGAGCTTCTTCTGGATCTCCCATGTGAGTTCAGGGGCCCAAGCACTTGGGCCATCTTCTGCTGCTTTCCCAAGCCATCAGCAGGGGGCTGGATAGGAAGTGGAGCAGTTGGGACTTGAACTGGCACTCATATAGGATGCCGGTACCACAGGCAGCAGCTTTACCCACCATGCCACAGCGCTGGCCCCAAGGGTTTTTTATTTAAAAAATTTTTTTAAAGGCATCTTGTCATATGGCTAACCCTCACTTTTTCTTTTGATTGGACGTGTTTATTCAGATTAAAGTTATCAAGTATTTTCCCCTTGGCCTTTGCCAGTTACTAATGAGTATATCTTCCAAAAGTCACATGGGAAGTGCTGATAAACTGCCTGTGTTCCTATTGATCATGGAATGGGCTTATCTGTTTTAGAGAACAAAACTACCAAGTTAGATTTTTGATAAAGCCTTTGTTCTGTATTGACACAGGCTTCTTAGAATGAATTTGTTTTTAAGGTGGCCAGGGGGGTGCATGTTGTTTCTTTTGTTGGAAAAAATACAATGTGTAATTATTAAACAGCTAGTGCTATTGGAAGACTCACTTAGGAGGTATAGATTAAACTGCCAAGGGCTGTGAAGCCAGTGTTGTGTGTGTGTATAAGTTGAGCCATGCATACGGAAGGAAGGCTGGAAGCAAGCTGTGTTCTGCTCTTTAATCCATCTAAGTGGACATTTTCCAGTAGCTTACACATAAACTGACGATGCAAATGCCAATTTGTTTTAAAGATTGTTAGTCGTAAGTTTCTCCTTGAGTTAACTATATGATCCTTACCTTATTATTAGGCTATGCCCTTAAAATATTTTATTTATTTGAAAGGTGGAGAGAGATTGAGAGAGAGATCTCCCTTCTGCTGCGTCACTCTCCACATGTCTGCAATAGCCAGAGCTGGGCCAGGCTGACCGGGACCTGGGAACTCAGTCTGAATGTCTGACCTGGGTGGCAGTAACCCAGCCACTGGAGCCATTACTGCTGCCTCTCAGGGGTGTGCATTGGCAGGAAGCTGGATTAAGCCCTGAGACTGAGACTAGAGAACCCAGGCGCTCTGATACGGCATGTGAGCATCCCAGCTGTGTCTTTACTGCTATACCCGATGTCCAACCATAGGCTGCTCCTTTTTGACTATACCCGAATCAAAATGAATTTCCCAGTTAGGACACTCACATCCCCAGTTAGAGTACTTTGATTCAGGAGTCAGCTCTGGCGCCCGACTCCAGCTCCCTTCTAACCCAGACCCTGACAGGCAGCAGCGATGGCTCAGGTGATTAGGTCCCAGGCATGCACATGACAGACCTGGTTTGGATTTCTGGCTCCAGACTCAGGCCTGGCCCAGCCTTGGCTGTTATGGGCATTTGGGGAGTGAATCAGCAGGTAGGAGAGCTCTCTTTGTACCTGTCTCTCTGCCTCTTAAATAAATAGTAAAAAAGAAATTCCTAGCACAGATGCATCTCTAGCAGAACTTCCCAAAGTAGACCTTTCATGCCTCCGTTTGTCACCAGGTAAGCCCAGGTGCATTCGCCGACCCCAGATTCGGGTTTTTACCACTGTACCTCGTCTCATCCCCAACTTCTGTCCCTCCACATCGAAGGGAAGGTGACACGATGTCTTCTGAGTCATTCAAATCCAATAACTTTTAATCTGAAGGTTAAGTAGTGAGATATAAACTTAGAGATGATAATATCAATTTTATGTTCACTGAAGGGCACAATATACCTCTTTCTAGTAGAGGGAAAATTGTGCGTAAAATGTCTTTCGCTTTTCAACAGCAGAATCGTGCCTCTCAGAGCCAAAAATAGAAGGATTTTTGGAAAAATTTAATAAAATAAGATGTAGCATCCTACATCAGGCAAAAGTGGCTTTTTATTATTCTAATTTATTAAGTATTAATTCTTCAAGTCCACAGGGTACAAAGTCGCTCCCTTATTAAAGCCTCTTGTATTGACTGTTGTTATCCTCTCTGTGAACTCAACAACCTTTTACAAGGTTAAAGACGGGGAGAGAATGACACAATGCTCATTCTTTCCTGACTATTTTTGGTCCTAATGTGTATGATAAATAATACCGTGATAATATTGCTTACCTTCTCTCATTTTTTTTCCTTCCTACTGGTGATATTTCCATTTCAACTCAACAGGAATTCAACATCCAAAAGCACTAAGTGAAAATGTGTTGGCGATGTATGTTTTTATTATATTCTGATTCTCATTAGATTCATGTTTGTCTTAAAGCACAAAGTTCTGTGCTATGTATTATTTGTCTGTATTGTGTATTTATAGACTTACTGTGTCATTAGATATGTTGTTAGGAAAAGCATGCTGCATAAGCTGTCTGCAATATTCACAATTGTGATTGTCAGGATTAAATTGTGTTATGTAGTGGTTCACAAATACAATTGTCAAGATTACATTCTGGAAATAATTTTAAACTTTGGTCAGCTGTTTGCTCAATCCCTTCATGGGACTGATTCTTGGAATGAGGCGTTGTGTGAAGCCTGCAGACTGGAGTCTGCAACCCATTGGATAAATGGCTCTTGGGCCAAATCTGGGCTGCCACTTGGTTCTGTAGGTAAAGGTTCTGTTGAAACACAGTCTTCTGTGTTTGCCTGTTGCTGCTACAACAGCAGAGACACATGTCACAACAGAGACTCTGCGGCCCACAAAGCCCAAAATACTTGTTATCTGGCCTTTTCAGAAAAAGTGTGTCAATCTTTGGAATAACAAATGCCAGATAGTGCAGGAATTGCTTTCCAGAACCTTCTAGGCTTGCTTTATAATCACAAAACTGAGGCTGCTTTACTCACTGTTTTCTAAATTGTCCTGTTTAAAAAAATTATACATAGGTATATAGATCCACAGTCTTTCAAATGATAAAACGACTTGTAGGTGTCATACTTTTCTTTCTAATCACTTAACTGGTAGCACCTTACAAATGACAAGTTTTGGTATCAGGGGTGATGAAAGGAATCAGCCGTTGGCCTACCAGGAGGGGGAAGTTGGGTACACCTTGTTACCTTGTGAGTCACTGGAAGAGTATTGTCTGTGGCCCTGTGGCCATGGCTTCCTTACCAAAGAAGTGTAGATGAAAACAAAGAATGTCTTATGTTCATAGACCCAGGGTTGGCTAGAAGATACCAAGGGTTATTATCCTATCTCCCTTCACTAAAAGAATTTACCATCTTAGATGTAAACCTAGCCATTAAACATTAGTTAAAATTTGAAAATAGATGGAGAGAAACTATAGAAGAGATGCATGTGTCTAATCAACAGATGAGTAATTCAGACAAATTTCTAGTAGCCTAGAGGGGAAGAATTTGCACCTTTGTTGGTGGGATGTTTGCAGACTGGTGAAATTAGGAAACAGTAGCTAAGGAAATGCACATCTGCTGATGCATTTCAATCCATTCACTTGGGAGAGAACGGATGGGAAGTATACACTGAGCTACATGGGTTTGGCTAGAGGCTTACATTGCCCTAAAGATGTGTCTTGGTCATTTTGAGATAAGCAAGGTCAGATTTGCTTTGTGGAGGAGAGAGGCACCTGATGAGTAGAAGTCTTTTTATGCTGGATGCCAGCATCTGAGCCTCTGGTTTCTGAGGCCTGCCTGTTTGCAGAGGCCATTGTCTCTGCAGTTTCTGCAGATTAGATGAAGGCTGACTGGTCTGCGTATTTGGTTGGTGGTGTCTGTGTTTCTCTTACTTCTATACTGAATTGTAGGTAATTTATCTCTATTTGTCCTATAACCAGAATAATTAAACCATGGTACCTAAGTTTTAAAATAATTGTCATATACGAAGACATTTGCTCAATTCAGTTATGTACTTTCCAAAATACATCTTCTAACTTATTTATGAGAAAGAGAGGGGGCACGTATGAATGAGTAGCAACAGCAAGTTCCTCCATCTGTTGGTTCACTTCCCACTTAACTGCCCACAACCGCCAGGAACAGGCCGCGGCTGGGACAGGGCCAGAGCCTGAAACTAGGAATACAATCTGGATCTCCTACATGGGTGGCTGGGACTCACCTATTTGAGCTGTCACCGCTGCCTCCAAGGACACATGTTAACAGGAAGCTGAAATCAGAACCAAAGCTGGAATTCGAACTCAGGAACTCTGATGTGAGTAGTGGGCATCTTAGCCAGTAGGCCAAACACCTGCTCCAGATCTCCCAATCAGCATTCATTAACTGAT
Organism: Oryctolagus cuniculus; assembly: GCF_964237555.1. Taxonomy (NCBI): domain Eukaryota; kingdom Metazoa; phylum Chordata; class Mammalia; order Lagomorpha; family Leporidae; genus Oryctolagus; species Oryctolagus cuniculus. Next base: position 78,048,933 of record NC_091441.1, read on the forward strand.
AGGAACAGTGTTTCGGAGGAGATGGTGTCAGCCTGTGTTTTCTCCTTTCTCGCCTCCTTGTTTGATTCTGTTTTTGCGTTGATCAGTGATTTGTCATATCTCACAATTGGTAAAATCTGTTTAGATTTCTGACATGGGCTGTGTCTTTAACACTGTCATTCTCACGTTGTGCACGCTTATGGTCCCTCCTTGGCAAATCTGATTAAAGTCGAATGACTTTTTCTCTGGAAGGCATGTACATTTATGCATGTTATTTTGTCATTATGATTTCATATGCATTATGCTGCCCCCCATAATGCAGTCCACCCTGTATGTTTATTAGACTCCCTAACTGGGTGAGTGTTCCACACATGTTCCTAGACTTTGCTATGATTGGTTGATGTTAAGAATATTAGTAAAGTACCTCTCATTTGGAAAATGATTTCTCTATTTTTGCTCTAAATGTTTATTAATGTGTCCCTGGACTTATTTCTCAGATATTTTAAATGAGGCACCATAAATGCCAGCTTTGAGGCAGACTCTGGAAGTTGGGTCATGTAAAGAGATCTGGACCAAGAGCCATCTTATTTCTGTTCAAATATAAATACCAGCTTTACACACTCTAGAGCCATCCTGACTATAGGACCCCATCAGTGACCTGTTGCAAGGTCTCGATTAGCTGTCATATAGCAAATTATATTCCTAGCAACAATACCCACTAATGCAGCTTAAATCTTAGTCTTAAAATGCAGATGGCCCTGCAGAGTACTTTATTCTGAAGGTCTGCGATGGGATGGGGTCCCATAATTTGCATTCCTCATTTCTCTAACCCATTCCCTGCTGCTGGATGGAGAGCCACTAGAAGAAAAGTTTAGAAGAGTAAACTGTTGCGCCAGTGTGTTTGGCCCAAGTTCATCCACTTACTAATTAGTTGGGGTACTATGCATATAAATTAGTTTCTCTGTGCCTCAGTCTATGCATCCATCGGTTGATATAATGCTGCGTACCCGGCCGGCGCTGTGGCTCAATAGGCTAATCCTCCACCTTGCAGTGCCGGCACACCGGGTTCTAGTCCCTGTCGGGGCGCCAGATTCTGGCCCGGTTGCCCTCTTCCAAGCTAGCTCTCTGCTGTGGCCAGGGGGTACAGTGGAGGATGGCCCAAGTACTTGGGTCCTGCACCCCATGGGGGACCAGGATAAGTACCTAGCTCCTGCCATCGGATCAGCGCGGTACCCTGGCTGCAGCATGCCAGCCACGGCGGCCATTGGAGGGTGAACGAACGGCAAAGGAAGACCTTTCTCTCTCTCTCACTGTCCACTCTGCCTGTCCAAAAAAAAAGAATCACACTCTTGTAAAATAGTTAATAGCTTGAAAAACGATCATAGTGCAATGAGTGGAGGGGTAGGGGGAGATCTGAAATCACCTGCAACAAAATGTTACCAATGATCTTTTTGGTTAGTGAGATTTTACTTTATTTTGTATATGTTACCCTTTTGTATCTCCCACATTTCTACTATGACATATATTGCCTTTATTATACCAAAAGAAAGTTAATTTGATTCACACTTGTTGAAAAACTTTCATGAGATGTAGTTAAATGACAGAGAATACCTGTACCTTGAGGGTGTGTGTGTGTGTGTGTGTGTAGTTTTGTTGTTTGAAAAGCAGAGAGAGTCAGTGAGAAATCTTTCATTCTCTGGGTCACTCCCCAGATGCCTGAAACAGGTGAGGTAGCACCAGGCCAAAGTCCAGTCCAGGTCTCCCACATCAATGACAGGGACCCAAGTACTTGAGCCATCGCTGCTTCCTCCCAGGGTGTGGTTTAGCAGAAAGCTGGAATCGGAAGCAGAGATGGGATTCAAACCCAGGCACTCTGACATAGACGCAGGCATCCAACGCTGAGTCTTAGCCACTGCACCAAACACCTGCCCCTATACATACGTTTTTTTTTCTTTGCATAGGAATCAAGGAATAAACATTTTACAGATTTTCTCCTATAATGACTTTACATTTTCAGTGATCCCCCGTTTGCTCCCTGGTACCTCTCTCCACATAGCTGCCTGGCCCCGGCATGTTTCTGCTATCAAATGTGACAACTGCTAATCATCATCTAACATTGTCAGTGTGTGACAAAATCAATCCTCTATCAACAGAGAGTACAGGTGGACAAAGTCACTTGCTTCCTTTACCTCTTCCCATTGCTCCCAGTCTGCATGGACCTGGCATGACTTGTGTCCGTCCACAGCCATCTACAGATATACCTCGCTGCTTGCCCAGTGCACTTCACTGTGGCTGCAGCCTGATATCACTGCCTGCAGGAGCTGGAAGAGTCAGGAGGAATCCCCTTGAGGAGGGTTGAAGCCCCTGCCTCAAGAATTTACCAGATGAGTAAGATTAGGCAGGTTTGTCATCTCTGCCAGTCTCACTGTTCTCATCTGTATAGTGGGGCAATAGAGATAATACCATGACCTCAGCACAGTAGTCAGCTCTGTTCACTCTTTCTTAATGCTCTTTTGGCAATGGTGCAAAGCCCCCACTGACATCTTAGGGAAACAAAGGTGAAGACGAGGAGGGAACTGCAGAGTTTCTAGAGACTTTTCCATGGATGGACTCTGCCCCTCCCACATGATATTCAGATCCAATCCCCATAGGGCCTTGTGGACATTCTCTTGGAGTTCCCCATAGAGGAACCCTCTTCCTCCCCTCTGGAATACAGGAGTCCCTGTGTCTTCCCCCAGGGTGGTGAATTGAGAGAAGCATGAGATCCGGACAATGGAACTCCTCATTTAGAAACTGACCTCTGTGCGCAGACTGAGAGACTGCAGGGAACCCGTTCTTGTAGGCAATTAGTGCCCCAATTGACCATTTTAGCAAAGAAAACACATATCCTAATCAATACAGAATTTTTCCACCATACCTACGAGCAGCCCTACTGAAGGGGCCCCGCACACAAATGTTTCAAATTTAGAGGCAGAGTTAAGGACACAGTTTGCCTCCAGAATCTGAATTGAATCAGGGTTTTATTTCAGATAAAATCTTTGGGGCTCATAACTTAAAAAACACAACTTTTACTGGCATTACGCAATTTGCCACGGGTCATTTAGCAAAATGTTTGTATATGTAAGCCCAGGTTCTTCTTTTGAAAAAAAGGAAGGGTGGAGGGCGAGGATTGGATTTTGCTGAAATCCAGGTGGCGTTTCAGTTTATATTTAATTTTAATTGGAAATCAAATACAGGCAAGGGAGAAAAAATGGACCATGTTTTCTTTTCTAAGAGTATCCATTGGGAAGAGGAAGGACACTGCCAGCCAGATTTTAAGAAGCAGGTTTTTTATTGGCATGTCTCTTTCTTTCTGGCTAAACTCTTGTGCCTGCATCTTTTTTAAACATCTTGAGTTTTTACACATGGCAATGATTTTTGTGTCTCCATGCCCCTTGCTGCCCTCCTTCTCTGTTTTCCCTGGGATTAGTACCTAGAACCAGGATAGCCAATAATTACACACTGCACAGAACCAATTGCTTCCCTAGGCTGCTGTCTTGCCGAGTCCCCTTTAAATTCCAGACAGAAGGAATATTTGATTCCTGTGGCCCATCCTGATTTCTGGAAGGCTGGGAAAGTGTCTGAAGAAATGAGAACTGGGGCCCCGGGGGGGTTGTTTTCTTCAAAGCCAGAGTTTTAGAAGGTGCTCGAATTTGTGAGTATAACTAGCAGTAGGTGCATTTTGTAACGTTCCCATAAAATATTGGCAAGGTGATGATGGCACAGTGAGGGAATGGCTGCCGAGCATGCTGGAAGAGATGGCAAGACAGTCACTTAACTCTACCCCTGCCTACAACATAACCTGTGTGCCAAAGCCGAGTGAAATCCTCGGAGTTGGCTCTGTGTGAGGCTTGGGTGCAATTCAGATGTTTTCCATTGGAAATTGAATACCAAATCATGTTGGATTTTCTGCTGCACAATGAATTACACGTTCATTGTAGAAAAAAGTAGAAGGTGCAACTGAGCCAGCACACAGAACAATGAAATGCAACTGCCTGCAAGCCCATTTTACAGAAGCGAGAACTGTCAGCATTTTGGTGACCATCCTTTGCCTTGTTCCCAATAAGGAAGTTTAGGGATGAGAAAACAGTTATAATGCTGCTTATCATCAGAATTGATAGGGTTGATTTTCTTATATAGTGCTTTACTTTTTTTTTAACCTTAATTTTAATTTTGCATTTTGTGTGTTTACAGTTTGAGGGGAAAATCTGTGTTCTTATTTTCAAATTTCATACATGATGGTCTAATGAATGCTATTTTCCTAATTTTCCCCTTTCACCTTCTCCCAACTTAGTAAAATTCCATCCTTAGCCATAATTCTTAAAAATTATTTTTAAGAGGAAACATTTAGCACACTATAATGACAGCAGGGCATCCTAGTTTTCAATAAAATGAGTACAATCCTTTTTTAATTAAAATCCTAAGCATCCCTATTGTCACAGTTTTTTATGGGTTTGAAATTGCTAATATCAGGAGTAATAATGATGTTAGGAGTCATAACAATACCCACAGCAACTTTATCCTGGTACTCTGCATGTCTTACACAGTTGTCTGAAGAACACCCTGTGGGCTGAGTACTCCCATTCAAGCCGAGAAAAAGCTGAATGAACTGCCCACGTTTGCTCACACGGCTCGTAATTGGACAAGTCCAGGCTTTAACTCAGGTCTGCCAATCCCAGAAACTGAGGTCTGCCACAGAGCACAGAGCCTCACTTACTGTGTTTACTGGTGATGGGTTCATTCCAGAAAGGACTCCGCACATTTCCCCATTCCTCCTTCCCTATCGAGAGTACCCTAAGCTGCTTTCTCATCTCCACCTGCATGTCTTGCCGGGTCCAGAAAGAAAACCCTGAAGATTGCCCTAGCCAGCAGCTTTTCCATGCCTACCCTGTGCTCTTTGCAGATTGAACCCTTATTTTCAGCAAATGTGCCCAATTTTACTGGTAAGCAACCGTGCCTTGAGCTTGGCTTGGTTTCTCTTCATGTTAAAGGGAGAGAGTCCTGTTTTGTACCTGCTGCCCTGAGTCCTTGTGGTGAAACCCCAGGCCTGGCATGCCAAGCAGAAGTCAGCTTCATTCTCCGTGTTTCTAAAGCACGGTGAGGAGAAGGCCTGTGTTCCACTCAAGAAACAGCAGAAATGTGGCAGGGCCTCTGGTGATCTGTGGCATGCTACAGGAAGAAAGCCGAAGCATTCGTAGTCCTGCGGGGTCTGAATGGTGCTCCCCGGCCGCAGAGAACTGGACCCTTCTCGTTGCCATCTCCTTGTCTAACCAGGGGGTGAAAGCATTGCTTCTAAGATATGGCAAGTCTGGGTTTATTAATAAGGACGCATGTAAGCTGCAGGCATTGATGGTTGCAGTAGGTATTTTATAGACAACCTAAAAAAGCAACCACGTTGGGTTTGGCAAGTTCCCCACTATTGCTCTTGTGTTTGGTACACAGCACCAGAGGACTTAAACTGCACACTTTCTCCAGGTGACCCCAACAGCTGTCACAGAGCGACAGGACTAGGGAAATACCGTCTGTGTTTTCTTAGTATTATGTAACAGGCTTGAACCCTTTTCCCAACCAACAAAAATGCATTTGGATAAAATATTTCTGGTACCTTGTGTTTCTTGAGGCAGCTAATTGCCCAGCTTCCCTGATTAATGAGTGAGTGCCTTTGAAGCCGCCACAGTTATTTTTGTTGTCTTAATATCGGGGGAGAGTGGATTATTTTGCTCTCAGAGTGATTAGCTCTGTTGACAAAATGTCCTCTGCTCCCCAAATGGTGTTTTGTGTTCATGTTTCCAGGGCTCACCTGCTTTGCTCACATCCACGCCACTCCCGTCAACAAAGAACAGTCGCTTGGCCCAATAAATAAAAGATAGAACTCACGGAGGCTGTGTGATAGGATGTGGGGTGGGGGTTTTAAAGATTCATAACCTACAAGTCAAACAATGTACATTTCCCCAGCAGCAAAGGCATCTGTTTGTTTCCAGTATGGGAAATGGTCTTTCACTTTCACGGCTTCTTTTTTACGAACTCGGCTGATGAGGCCTAGCCCTTGGGTGGCCGTTGGGTTGGCTAACGTGTCAGTTGGTCTTGTTCCGGGTCTGCTCAAAAGCCCAAATTCCAGACCGCAAGGGTTCACCTTGAGTCTGTCTTGATTTTCCTTTCCCCTTTAAATCCACAGCGCTGTGGCAAGAACAGCGGGGGCAGGCTGACAAGGCAACCAAGTCAGAATTTGAACATCTTCCACTTTGGGGCAGCAGTTGGCGAGGCAGGGAACCTCGGTGCCTCAGAGAGGTCCCTGTGGCCGTATCTGTGTCATCATTGCAGAAAAGACACACACCTGCTGGGCCCAGGAAGAACAGCAAAGTGTGTCAGCGCCCTGGGCAGGGAGCAGAAGTAGGTGCCCACTTCTGAGCTCCTCGGAGGAGGACCCCCTTCTGTCCCATCTCCTGGTGGACTTCCAGCTCTTTTCCAGAATGTGTCATTGGACCTTGATCTCGCCTAGTGCTTCTTTATTATGTTTAAATAGAGTGTGCCTCCTGTTCACAACTTGTACATCCTGTAGGAGTGACAAAAGCAACTTCCAGTTGTCCCTTGAATAGACAGTTGCCTACTCCCGCGTGATTGTCCCTGCAGTCTCTTGTGGTCCTTGGTTCTCTTCCTCTCTGCACTCCCTACTCCATGTATACCAGGGGACATAAAAATTTCACAGAAAAGTGGAATTAAAAGTCTGGATTCATTAGTGCAAACTTTTTTCATAACTGGAAAATTAATGTATGTCCAAAAAAATCCATGTGTGGATTTCAGCTACTTTGCACCAAAATAAATGTTTAATCCCATATTCCATGAACTTTTTGAACCCCACTTATCTAGAGGGGTATGTGCATGCATCATGTATTCACTTTTCTCCTTTTTCTTCCCGTGTAGTCATAGAATTTTTTAAATTCCTCAAATGATCCAGTCCCACATTTTATGGCTGAAGACACTAAGCTCAGACAAAATAAAGGCTTTGCCCTTGCTTACCTTCTGCATGGATGCCCCTGATGTGTTTAGAAACAGTCTTGTGGGGTATGATGTGGAGCCTCCCATGATCTGTCAGGATGAGTGAAATCAGGAACCTTGTTCCTAGGGTTGCTAGCACTCTTAGCAACAGTAGTCCATACATAGAGTATGTCTGTCTGCCTATGTGTGTCCATGCACGTCTGTTTTAATGGAAACTATTGGGAAGTGGCTTCTTTCTTCCTTAACAGTATTCTAGAGCAGGCATGAGCAAATGTTAAATTTTTTTTTCTGTAATTTTTAAAAATGTATATTTTGGGGGGGGAGGGAAAATAAGAGAGAGAATATTCCCGTCTGCTGTTTCATTCCCTAAATGCCCACAACAGGTGGGATTGGGCCAAGGCTGAAACCAAAGCTGGGAGCCAGGAACTCAATCCAGGTCTCCCACATGAATGGCAGAAACCCAACCACTGGAGACAGGAGCCAGAAGTGGGTTTCCATCCCAGGCACTCCATACCAGATATGGGATGTGGGCATCTTAGCCAGCATCTTACCTGCTGGCTCAAATGCGTGTCCCCAAACTTTGAATTTTCTTTAGATGGTAAATTTGCTGGCTTTGTAGCCTATTCTGTCTCTGCCACAAACACTGTGTCTGAATACAGCCATAGATATTATAGACGTAAATGGCTCTGGCTGTGTTCCAGTAAAACTTTATATAGAAAACTATCAGTGGACTGGATTTAGCCCATGGGTAGTAGTTGGCCAACCCCCATCCTGGATGGTGCCTCAAGGATCTTGTTTCTGCGTAGGAGGTGATAAAGTTCTTGTGTTTATCACTTGGTACCTTAAGATCAGTTCCTTTTTATTTTTTCATTTTCTTCTATAAAACAAAGCAGAAACCTCCGCGTTTCATCCTTCCCACCATGGTTTGTTTCCCAATCCCCATTCCTTGCAGTCTCATTCACTGTGGTTATCCTGGTGACTGCAGGCCCACATGTTCCCGAGTGCTGTTGGGAAAGCAGCTCAGACTTCCCAGAATACGCCAGCATTCCCTGGTGGGATGACTTCAGCCCTGGTCTCCACATCGCGTTGTTGTCAGCCACAGCAGAGGCAGCCTCTGAGCGTCCTTCCTAGGTATTCATAGTCTTCTTAGGCTGCCTAACTGTACCCCACACTCCCACCCTCATTTAAAAATCACCTTGCATTGTGTCCCTCAGTGGAATATGTAGCATCTTTTAAAAAAAGAAAAATTGAAAGCAGAGAGAACAAAACAAAGGTCTCTCATCTACTGGTTCACTCCCTCAATGTCCTCAACAGCAGGGAGTGCACCAGGCCATAGCCAGGAGCTGGAAATTCATTCTGAGTCTTCTATATGGAGCGGTGGGAACCTAGCTACGTGAACCATCACCTTCTGCTTCCCAGGCATGCGCATTAACAGGAAACTGGAATTATGACTGGAGCTGGGACACGAGCCCAGGCACTCCGATACAGAATGTAGGAGTCCCGCTCACCCATCCTGTGCGTATTGCACCTGCACTTTGAGTCTCGTCTTCCTTCTCCTCCTTATGTTGCCGTGTATGGTTGTACTGATAGGATACCAGCCGGAATGGTGCATCCAAAGACCTTTCTGCATCTCATACGCTTTCAGTGTTTTGTGTAGGACAAGAGCTAAGGCCAAAATAGAAGAAGAGGGAAAAGGATTATCTCACCCACTGAGGCACTTCCCATTCTAGACACCCTATAAATGGGGCCAGGTTGGTTGGGTGGCGGCAGTAGAGAGGAGGAGGATGGAGAACTTGGAGTTGGGGAAGGGAACCTCACTGCCTGCCTGGCAGATTGTTGCTGTCAGACCACGTCAGTTTTGCAAAAGTCTTTAGGGATCCTGACTCATGTTGTTAGGCAACTCATGAGAAACTCCTTTTGTGGCAGGAAAAAAAAAATGATGAGCCCCAGACCAAGAGTGAAAAAGAAGTGACCTCTCTGTGAAAGCGGTCCAAGAGCCGCACCAAGGACGTCGGCCAGCCCGGGTCTGGGTGTTGCTGCTGTAACCCTCCCCGCGGTGGGGAGTAGCTCACTGTCTTAGAGCCTTTAGCTCACGTCTTGGAGTTGCTTGGGCCTATAGGTTCTGTAGCTTTGACATGATTCCAGACACATAGTTAGCTCCATGAGCTTTTTGCACTGGGGTTTGTGTTTTCATTTGGATGCTTCGTTTAAGAGTGGGTATCTCATCAGACCTCCTATGTGAGAACGTGGTGGGAGCTTCCCCTCCACCTTGGGGCTGTTCTGTCAAAATTTATCCCACCTGCCACGTAGGACTTGCTGCCTCAGCCGCTGACTTCAGGTCCCGGCTCTGTTTGCCACTCCTGTTTCCTGCTGGTGTGCACCTTGGGAGACAGCAGATGGTGGCACAAGTACTGGGGTCCCTGTCACACATGTGGGAGACCCAGACTGAGTTCCAGGCTCCTAACTTCAGGCTGCTGCAGCCCCAGCTCTTGCAGGCTTTTGAGGAGTGAACCAGCAGATGGAAGAACTCTCTCACTCTCGCTTGCTCGCTCTCTCAACTCTCGCTCTCTTTTTCTGCCTTTTAAATCAACAGAAGTAAATAAACAACAAATTAGAAGTGTATACACTGTCAGCTCAAGAGTCTGAGTGACACTTTGAGAGCTTGGCCCTGGCAGGGCTACACTCTTGTCAGCTGCTTCTTCCCAGGCTGCTGCAAGCCTTGGGACTTTGGAACCTTGCTGAGCATCCCTGGCCCCGCGCTGTGGCATCGAGGGACCGCATTGTTGTCACAGTGTCTGCTGTGGTGGTCCACCCCGCTTCTCCTGGCGAAAGTCAAACTTGAACTAGACTTGACTTTCCATGGAGGCCTGCTTCCATCCTAACCGAGCACGTGGACTCGAATAATTTTGGATCTTGCACATCACGTGCTCCGTGCACCTCATCTGTGGAGGGCACGCCCTGGGAGGTTTGGTCACCTTCCCCTCCAATTCTGCGGGCATCAGGAACCTGGAGAAAGTCCTGTTTGTAAAGGCAGCAAGCGGCGTGGTCTTGCAGCCTTTGTTGAATCATCCCTTCTCCCCCGTGCACAGGCAGCCCTCTGAAAACATACACTGCTGCTTCTCTCCTTCGCTTCTGGATAAACTGGAACTCAGGCTCTGGTTTCGGTGTCGGTGTTTCTGTGCTGTTTTTGGAAAATGCAGTCCCTAACAAATTGCCATAAGGCACTGCAGCCCTTTACAAAACGCCATTTCTGAGCCACAAACAGAAATATCAGGAAGGCAGAGGGAAGGAAGGGCGAAGGAGACCTTGGTGTTGAACACAGGACCACTCACCTTGGGGCTCAGCGAGCTTCGCCTCAGTTTCCTCTGCTGCAAAGACAGGTTCATAATAATAAGCGCCCTGCACCTGTCAGCAGGGTGTTAGGGAAAGCAAATGAAGTGTTCATGCTTGGTAAGCGATGAAGCACTTGTCATTTTCGGATGGAGTTTTAACTGGCATGACATTCTTTGAGGACCTCACATACGAGGGTGCTTTGGAACGTTCGTGAAGAATGAAGCTAAAAGACAAGCTTGTTAGGGTACAAAAACTTTTGCACGCGAATGTGGTCCCTTGGGGTTGCCTTGAGCAGTTCTGCAACATAAGCAGCAGACACGCATCTATTTTTCCAAGGTTTTCATTTTTATCTTTTTTCCCCCCTCTAAGGTAGAGTATCAGAAACTTTGCATTCTAAAACAGAAGGCACTGTCTGAGAATTTTCTTTTATAGATATATGAAAACGGAGGGCTAACCTGGAGCCTTCCTGAGACGAAAGCTGGGGTAGCCTCGCTCGAGCCATGAGATTCGGCAGGAAGGGTAACGGGTCGGGTTGTTACTTATCAAAGGAATATTTGCTGTTGGCCTTAGTATAATAATGTTAATGAGATTATTAGGCGGGGGAGATTTTCGATAAATAATTGATAAGGATTAGAAAGTGCCTTTTCTGCAAATAAACTTCAGAATAATTAATATTCATGGACTCTGTTTGTCAACAGAAAAATGTAAATGAAGAGCTGGGCCCACCAGCAGACGCTAGTCCTGAAGGGCATCTGTAAGATAAGGATTAAGGAAGGAGAAAGGCTGGCTTCAGAGACGGGGCCTGGTCCCCCAGCTGTGCAACTTCTTACGTCTCTGCACGCACGGCAGTGTCTCTCCCGGAGAAGCCCTGAAATCAGGTTTCTAATAGGTTGTCGGTTGCAAGGTATGAAGGGCAGAAGGAGGTAAGGAGGGACGGCAACTCGCTAATGCAAAGGCAGTGTACTGAAAGTCACTTTTATTCCTTATTCATAATCTGCATGCACACTCTGGATAATAGATGACACCGCTCATTCCGTACTTTAACTTCAAAGTGGAGCGAAGGCACGGATGACAGGGCCGGGAGCAGGAATACGAAGGGACTAACAACAAGAGGAAAAATGCCTGTTTACGGGATTGCATTTGTTGGCACGCTCTCCTCAGATATTGTTCCCCCAGGAATTGTGAGAATATGTGCAGCGCGAACAATGATTTAACATCTGAAAATGGTACTTAAAGAGTTTCTGTCTGGTCGTAATGTGATGAAGGCTTCCAAAGGGAAGCTGGGGACTTCATTCCTTCTATTTATCTATATGTCTCTCTGGTTTGAGTCAGCGGTAATTGCATATTTAACCCCTCCAATAGATTTAACCCTCACAGTGCCAACTTTGTACACTGTGTAAAATGTACTTTGATCCCAGCAAAGTCAGACTTTGGAATTCCCTTGCCAAAAAAATTCTTTAAAAAGGAACAAACCACGTTGAGTGTGCATTTGTTTTGGCCGGATGCATGGAGGGAAAGAAGTGGCAGCCGAGTTTTGCACTGGGAGTTAGGTGAAGAAATGCCCCTCCTCCTTGTTTGCAAGAAAACTTGTCAAAATACAGACTTGAAGAAGAATGAAAACTTAAACCAAAAAGAATCCGAGAAAAAAAAGACCGACCCAACCAACCATGTTTTGATCTTGAATTTTTCGTGGCTCAAGCTGAAACAAGAGAAAGAAGGCGCCATGGAAGGAAACTGAAGACTGACAGTAAATCAAGAGTGTAAATTTGCCGCTTGCCTCAGCAATATGGTTTTCTCAATTAGTGGTCGTTCTGGGAGGCCTGCTTAACAGCTTATGTGAAACAAATATTAACACAAATTGTATAATTACATCAAAACCCCAAATTCCTCAAAGATGCAAAACGGTTTCTCAGCTGAGAGTACGTGAGCAATAAAACATCCTATAGTCAAAAGAAACGCACTCCAAGGAAACCATAAGACTGGATCCGAGCGACTTTCACAGTTTATTTTCATGGTATTTAAATTATGATACCAGTGGGTATTTTTAATTAGTGTGCACTTGTCTACATAAGCCATGTTGGCAAATTTGACTCATTCATACAGTAGTTGCTGTAAAAGAGGCCAGCACAGCCTGCAGGAATTAAAATTAAAAGTTTCTGCAAGCTGTTGTCGCCATGACCATATCTCATTAACTTTAAAAATGGAGATTATTTGCCTGAAAGCTTGATTTGACTAGCAGTAATCAAATATTAGGCTCGTCGGAGTGAGGGGTGAGGGGGGGAGCGTCATTGTTGTGATATATACCGCTAAGTGTTTGCAGTTCACTTTAAATAGCTGTATAAGATTTTTGTTTTGACAAAAGGGATAGGAAAGAGAAACACAGACATATGGCCCCGAAAGTATTATTAGGATAGTTTTATTTTAGATGAAGTCTCATTATTTACTAAGTTTGCCGAAGATAAATACGATTATGCTGATTACTAATTCTTCTCTCATTAAGGAGACAGATTAATTATTTGGAGTAGCTTCCGCTGCTTGATCAAAGTTTAAGTATTGGAAACGGGGCCTGTCTTGTGATTATCTTTTCTTCTCTCAACTGGTTAATTGGCATGAACCTTAAATTTGTACGTTGGATTCATCCCGTTGTTTTAGCTAAATATGATGAAGGAGGTCGCAAAATTGTGCATAAAAATGAACCAAAATAGAAGAGCCCACTTCTTATCTCATCCACTCTTTAAATAGCTTGTTATTTGAGTGAGGTATCTGAGCAAAAAAAAAAAAAATCTTTTTTGCCAGTAATTAAGGAATCTAATGTTGTGAACCTGAAGTTCCCAAAAGATGGTAGACATGGTCTCGTTTTAGATCTTGTTTTATATTTTCTCATGCACAAAGAAGCTTTTTGTACCACATCAGGGTAAACCAGAAGATGAAGATACATTGGGGCAGTTGGGGGGGGGGGGGAGTGGAGTAGAGTGAGAAAAAAGGTGCTGTTAAACAAAAGGCAGAAGATAAAGTCTCATGCCTTTTTATGTCTTTGAACTGGGGACGCGCTCTGCATTTTACTAAAGGAACATGAGGCTAGAATGCAAGTAACTGGTTTTTGCATTAGGCTCTCCCTGGAGGTAGCAGAAAAATATCATGTCCCTGCATGAAATGCGAATGTGAAATCTACCAGAAAGAAATATTTATGACCATTTTATGCTTGATTAGGCTTGGATGACATCTGTTAGAAGACAGGGACTGGACAAAGAGAGAGACGCTCGGGGGCAAATGTTAACGGAGTTGTTTAGACGACGCTAGGGCAGAGGCGTCCATTTACTGCCAGGCAAAACACAGGAATTGTGTTAGCGAGAGTGCAGCTGACAAGCATCCACTGTGATGGAGACACTGCGCGCGGACTCCATGAAATCAGCAAGTACAGCTGTTGATAGTTGCTGTGCTGCCTCAGTGTGCAAGCGGGAACCTGGGCTAAACCCTGATCCAGTGACTTATGGGGAGCTGGCGTCTGCACAAAGTTACATAAATGTGACTCAGCTCTAAAAGGAGATCATCTTCACTTTTTTCAAGGGAGTTTTACGCTCTCCTCCCCTGTGAACTGAACAGTATCAGAAAACGCCTCCGTATTTCTCAGCGAAAGGAGAAATCAGGAAGTTACAGACTCACCCCTGGACCCTTCTGCACCCTGAGTTTCTTTTCTTGAGTTTCCCCTGTTGGAAATAAAATAAAATAGAAAATAGAACGTAGGCCCCTTGGTTCTATAGAAGTTCTTCATCAAAACAGTTCCAATGTTTGCCCATAAGCAGGGGCAGGGAACAAAGTTTTCCAGCACTGGCAAACATTTTATCAATGGTTAAACATTTCAGTGTTAAAGTCGGTGCTGTTTGTCTTGAAGAAATGTCCCTGCCCAGCGTGGAGGTATGAGCAGTCAGTTCATTCTGGTTCTTTTCCCAGCTCCTTTTCCTGTAAATTTTCTCTGTCTGGAATGCTGATGGGAAATGTTATTTTGTTTTTGTTTGCAGCAGTTCTGTTGTTTTGATTTTGTCTGAGTGGTATGGAAAACAGTACGTCACTTAGAGTGGGTGTTTTGTCTGCCGGCCATTTGGCCATTGCACATATATTTCTCATACTTATTACATGATGACAAGGGAACCGAAAAGGCACAATTTTCCAGTTGAATTTTTCTTTCCAGTTTAATAATAGTGAAAAAAAGAAAACCAAGTTAATAGATTTAGCAGTTTGATGATACTCACGAGGTGACATGGACCTGAGGCGGTTTTTCATTTTGTTCATTCCTTGTGGTTAAGAAGTTATTTAGGCAAAGGTCAAATTAATGCATATATCAGTTTCTATAATAAACTGCATGGGGATAGCATTGCGCATTTTGCATACAGTTGTGAAATGGTGTAATTTAAGTAGGAAAACTCATAAAAAGATAATGAACAATTTTACCATCATTCCTGCGATTAGGTTGGGGTACTCTTACCCTGCCTGGTTCTAGACCACATGTAGCAAAACCCCTACCAATAACTGCATTTTAATTAAAATGATTCAAAGTGAAATTTGGACGAAAACCCAGAATTCAGATCTCAGAGAATAACTTAAGGCTGTTTACTGGCTCAGTTTGGACATGCTTTGTCGGGATTCACAGTGTTAAGGAACATATTGCAAGAGTGTAGAAGTTAGTTTCTACAAGTAAGTAATTTTTGGTGTAATACAAAACTATAAAATGGAAACGATGATTAATTTTTCAATTTCTCTCTGCAGATATCTAATCATTGTACCCATGGACCGCCAAAGGCTCCCATTAAAGATTTAAAATGCAAGAGGAAGGTAGACTCCAAAAGATGGGATTTGGGATTAAATAATGTAAAATAACTGCAGGGCAGTAGTGAAGTGAAAGCTATTGGCACAATAAGAGAATCTCTTAGACTTTTTTTGAGATCCACTTAAAATATTGACACCAAGTTACACACAGTGTCAAAGATTGAGATATTAATAAAATTATTTATAACCCTGATTCAGTTACGAGGCCACGGGTTTTTCCTTCTTGTCTTCCACCTATTAGCTATGCCAGACAGTCAGAAAAGCTCCTGTCTGCAACGTTAACATGGAACCACGTTGCTTCTTCCTGGAGGATTCTGGTTTTAGATGGGGAAATGCAGTGTGTGGGGGTCACCTGTGTATGTACAGCATGATTTTCTTCCAATCAAGGCAACTTTTATAATCCTGGAAGAAGGGACATCGCCGCCTCGGTATATAAAAGCTGTCAGTGAGGTCCAGCCGGGCTCCTCCAAGCGCCGCTGTACTGTCTTTATCACTTTGCTCGGTTCCACATAATAACATCTTCATCTGAGATTGCTGTGGCACAGGGGAACTGCATTTGTTGATCAAATTTGGCTGGATAACACTGTGATCTCGTATCCTGAAGTGCGGAGATGTGCCTGGAATATGTAAGTGCAAAGCCGGCCTCTTGATTGATTGATTCTGCCTGTCACAGAACAAGATAACTGGATCAGTAAATACTCTGGGCACTTCAGCATCATCTCCACAATCAAAAGTGAAGGCATCATGGGGCTGAAAAACACCAGGGCATGATGGGAGCGCACACATCTCAGAAGGATCGTCAGGAGCAGATACACGTACACACACATACACACACACAAAAGAAAAATCTTTGTGTGTGGTTTCTTAGAAGTGTAAAAAAAAGTATTTTCTGCATGTTTAGAACGCTTCCTGGTTATAAAAGTCGAGTTTATTTTGCAACTGTCATCTTGGAGGTGTTCAACGTTTTTCATAAAAGGTTGTTATTCGAGTTTTGTTTACAGAGGAGATTTAGAATGCAGATTAGGGAAGCAGAGCTGGGTAAGAGGTCAGCCGTGGTCTCCCGCACAAAAGGGACTTGCACCCAAGATTGGCTCCCTATTAAAATAAACTTTTTGTTTAAACAGATGGGCCAAACACATGTAAACAAGTTGTTTAAACTTTTACTAAATTCCCAGGGAGCGCCTTTCAAAATTAGCACAGGTTGCCAAATTTGGTGTTTAATTACACAGAGTTCAAGAAAAGTTGAAAGAACGGAACTGTGGGAGTCTCTGGGAGATGGGGCGTTGACAGGTCACCAGGTGTCAAACGTTGTTCGTGGCGCCATCATGGTCCCCCTAATGGCACTTTGTCACCGTCTCACTAGTGGTGCTGCCTCTCCTGCATTTGTCTTTTCCTCCCAAAAAGCTCTTACATTCCTTGGAGCCAAGGACTGGCTCATAGTCTTGTGCCTGTGCCCCCGTTTTCCTGGAAGTCTGCCCTGGACGTAGTACACTGGCTGTGGCAGGTGAGTTACTGAGGGCCTCAGTGTTTCCCGTGTTACGACTTCTCTTGAGATGCTAGTGGTTTCCAGAATTTGGAATTGAGTATTGTGGCTTTGAGTCCTTCCTTTAGGGAGCTTCGTTGTTTCCCTGGTGTCAAGCTGTCGGGAGAGTCGTCTTTGGTTTTCTGTTTTCCTGCTCAAGGTTGAGATAGTGCTTAAGCACTGTGCTTCCCTTACCACCAGCGACTCACTTTTTTTTTTTTTTTTTTTTTTTTTTTTTAGATTTCTTTATTTAGACAGAGGCAAAGAGAAAAAGAGAGAAAGGTCTTTCATCCAGTGGTTCACTCCCCAAATGGCTGAAATGGCTGGAGCTGGACCCATCCAAAGCCGGGAGTCAGGAGCTTCTTCCGGGTCTCCCACACGGGCACAGGGGCCCAAGCACTTGGGCCGTCTTCCAGTGCTTTCCTAGGCCATTAGCAGACAGCTGGATGGGAAGTGGAGCAGCCGGGACTCGAACCAGCACCCATACGGGTTGCTGGCATTGCAGGCAGCAGCTTTACCGCTACACCACAGTGCCGGCCCCTGTTGGTTCACATTTGCTGGACAGCAGTGCTCCTTCTCATTCTGTGGCCTGAGCTGGTACTGATGGGGCTCCGTTGCCCACCCCTCGTTTTGGATTTCTACAAGTGGTCCATGGCATTCTGTGTGGCCTTCAGGTTGTCTTCATGCCTTTGAGACCACTGTAGCAATGTGTTTTGTTTCTTCTCTTCCATGGGGCCAGAACTAGCCCCTACCCCCTTCTTCTCCTGCAGTTTGCCCACAGGCTCCACGTGGCAAACTGAAGGCCTAGTGGGTGTTAAACCCAGTCATTAAATCAAGAAATTTCTGTCTCTGAAGAAATTTCTCCCGTGGAAGGTATACCTTCATTAAACATTTCAATAGCGATTTTTATAGAGAGAAACCAGTTCTCACACTTAAGAAAAAATTATTACCACTTCTGAAATGTCTGGTTAGTCCTTTGTGACTTACTTATTTTTTATTCGAAATGATTAAAAATGCCTTTTGGCAAAGTTGGCCTCCTTTCTTAACTTTTCGAATAAAAGAAAGCTGAAATGAGTTTAACGTTCTTTAAACAATAAAAAAAATTTGTGAGGTGCTGATGATTTTAGAGAAGCCATTCTGGGAAACAGGTTTTAATTCTTTTTTTTTTTATTCGAAAAAAGAGTGGCGTTCCCTTTCAATTTGGTGGAAGCTATTCCTAGTAACGTTTTATAAAATCATTTTCTTTTCAGGGTGTGTTTTATTTCCTTTCCATCCCTTTCAGGAAAGAGAAAGTGTTTTATTGGATATTTTTGTTTCAGTCCTTGTTTCCATTATTTTTGCCAAAATTCATGGGAGTTCACTTTCCGTTTAAATGCCTGAAATACTCCTTGAGGAATCTGCATTTGGGGACAACTTTTGGGAAAAGGCTGTGTAAATGGGTTTAAGGAAGAAAAAACAGTTGTTACTCTGCTCATCTGAACCACGATTATTTTTTCCTGTACTTTTAATTTCAGAGGCAAATAATTTCAAGTGTAAGGGGAACATTTGAGTTGGAAGTTCAAAGGCAGTGGCTGTTGGTTGTGTGATAAAGCATATCTTAGTTTCAAGTGAAGAGAGAAAGTAAACTTTATTCATTGGAAGAAAGAGTCAGTAGATTTGTTATGAGAACCCAAAAACAGGTCCCTGAAAAGAAATTTGCACTCCCTAATGAAGTGGTCTTGGCTGAAAGACTTTCCTGCAAACACTGGCTCCCAGATTGTGAATGGACGTTCTAGCTAAATGTGTTAGTCTTCGGGAATTAACGTGAGGTGATTTCTCTCTAATGCCATTCACTGTTTCTAGCAGAATGTGTTTTGTTCTGTTTTGGAGTCATCTGCTTTGAGTCCTTTAAATTCCATGTTCTAAATTTGTGGGCAGCAGTCGTACATATTTCTAGCCCTTACATTGAACAGAAATCAGCAGAGATGGGCTGCTTTTTACTTTTGTATCAAAACTATATACTGTGTGTTTGTGTGTGTGTGTGTGTGTGTGTGTGTGTGTTGTGTACATGGGATGGGCTTTAGCTTTTGTCTGTGCCAAATTTTACAGAAGGACTCCTGTTCGGCTCAGCAGACTTTTGACCCTTGACCTTCTCACAGTTGCCATGGTGAAGCAAAGGGGGGGTGCTTTCTCGGCACTGGCTGTGGGGCTGCGTTCTAACTTTTCTATTGTCATGGTGGTGGTGTTGGGTCGGGGGAGGATTTAAAAACCTGATTAAAAATGGGCCAGTGCCTGGCTTCCATGAAAATTCTGCTTTGCTCCAAACTGTGGGACTTGTTTGTTTTGGCGGGCCTCTATGGCAAGCCCGACGTTGATGTAGACTTCCATATTCAGTGTTTACCTTGGAATTTTACACGTAGGAGTAATGAAGGAAGCAGCACACCAGGTGCTGTTGTTGTTGTTGATATGATTCTGTTCTGCCTGCATCTTCTGAACTGTGAGGACACAAGTGGAGACGATTTCAGCTTGGTCACCCCTCACCTGACCATGCTGTGGAGACTGGGCACTGAGTGGCCACCACGTTTGCTATGCAAGAGAGTTCATAAAAATTTTTGTTGCTGGAGGAAAGCTTATATACAGTAGTCTGTTTGTCCTGTATTTCAACCACCTGAGTCACAGCCAAAAAAGCAATTGTCTACTACATATTTCAAACAGATGCTGAGGGGTAGAAGGGTGACCAGAATTCACAGCAGTAAAACTCTGCTCTCCAAGTTCCCTTCAAGGAAGTGAACTCATAAAACTTTTGCTGCCGACTTATTTGTCCAGTCCTTTGAAGTATTTAACATTCATGTAGCCAACAAACCATTGGCACCTCCATTTTTCACTGAGGTATCAGGGCCTGTTAAAGACATACCCTAGGAGTGCTGGGGGTTGGGGATGGAGTAGGAGGGATACTGGAAGCAGATCTACTTATTGAACTGCTATTTGTGGATATTGCTATTACTGACACCAATCGTGTACCTTTAAAGTTCTCCAACCCAGACACCGTTTCTTTTGAGTTTGTGTGTGTTTGTGCCTATGATGATAGGAAACACATTTTAGATGGAACGCTGGCTTGCTTTTTCCTCTTTCTTCCTGTTATATTGATACATCTTCTAATGGAGAAAGACGTATTGATGGACCCTGGAAGAATGATGACCGTACTGACGGGAATAATGAATGCTACCAGGAAGATTTTATGAAATGGAAAAAAAGAAATGGAGAGGGATGAGTTTGTGGCCTCGTGGTTAAGATGCCCCCATCCACATCCAAGTGCACCTGGTTTCCATACCTGGCTCCTGACTCCACGCACACCGTGGGAGGCAGCAGGGGATTGGGTTTCTGAATCCTGGCTTTGGTTCTGCTCAGTCCCTGCAGGCATTTGGGGAGTGAACCAGAAAATGGGATATTCATTCTCTCTCTCTCGCCCTCCCAAATAAATAAATTACTCAAAAAAAATTTAAAGAGCTCAAGAGAGACCTCAAAGAAGAGAATTAGGAAAGAAATAAGTTTGTTCAAGCCCGTAGGTAACAAAAACATGTGGCCTTTTAATTTCTTTCTGACAGTTAATGATCATCCCTGACTGTTCTCGCTAAGCCCGTTCCTACCAACGCACCTACACGCGTGTCACCCTGCCATTCCCCCATCTGTTTTTCATCACAGCATTCATCCTCAGGTGAAATGATCTTAGATAGATTTACTTTTAATTCGCCTCTTGCCGCTAAATATACATTTCAGCACCGTGAGAACTTGGTCCATCGCGTCGTTTGCTGTATTCCTGGTGCATGGCATGTACTAGGAAGACAATAAAGAGGGACTTGGAGTGAGCAACTGTTCCAGCAATCTCAGCTCTCTTAACTTTGGATGCCTTCATGGGACTGGCTCCCCCTTCAGTTAGAATGAACTTTTTAAAAGGATCGTATTGATAATGCTTATTTCAGATGAGATATAGAAACAAAGGCCGTGGGAAGTAGTGGTTAATCAGAATTCCAGGCTAGTATTTAGCTGCATTTGTCCTAGTATTTTGGCCAGGTTTCAGTTAGCTAAGTATCTCTTATACCCTATAATTTAGTATATAGTTTCAGCTTTCCAAATAATGGCTGGCTAATGGTAAATGTTGTTTAACTTTCTAATTCAGGGGAGCTACCTGTTCAGCAGAATTTTAAAAATTGCAAGTGATGATTGAAACCAGGTTAAAAAGCACTTAAGGTACATTTGGCTGTGTGTTTGGCGTCGACTTGGATCGGCCTGTGGCTGTCATTACTCTTTTTGAATCTGAACATAAACTGCAGGGAAGGGTTTCGTTCAATGGGTCCAAACTAACACTTAGCTTGACTGAGCCAACTTTTCCCTTGGGTAAATACCACATCTTTCTCAGTGAGTCTGCTCTGAAATGTTGACTCAGTTTCTCTCCAGTGCCTTCCATCCCGGGTGTGCGCTTGGTGGTTATCCCTGTCGTACTTCCTGTGACTTTGCTGTTCGCTCTAACGAAGCTGACGCTACGGAAGAATCTCACTAAAACTATTAGAACCACCGAATGTCTTTCTCTCTGTGGCTCTCATTGATTCTGCTCATCAAAAACTTGATTATTCTCCCCAAGCACAATTCTGATCACATTATTTTCTTGCTCCCTATTTCCTGCTAAATTGCATATAAATTCCCTCACTCGGTATGCAGGGCATGAACTGGGTTAAAAGCATCCACGCATTCTTTTCTACTCCTCTCACAAGAGGTTGGGGTCTCAGTCCCTCCCCCATTTACCCTGCTTTGGGCAATGGATTGTAGTGGAAATGACATTGTGAGAGTCCCAGACCTGGCACCTTCTCCTTTGTTCTCTGGGTACAGGCTTCTCTGCTGTGTTGGGGAAGTTCTGGGCAGACGGCTGAAGGATGAGAGGGCAGGGAGAGGGAGGGAAAGGGAGAGAAACAAGAACTGAGGTATCTGTACCTTGGAGGCCCAGACAAGCTGCCAGCTAAATGCAGTTGCCTGAGTGTTCCTTAGCCAAAGAAGAATCACCCAGCTGAGCCCAGCCAACCCCATGAATGTTGAGAAAAAGCAATTGTTACTCAAAATCTCCAAGTTAGGGGTGGTTATTCACAAAAGTAATAAGCACCTGAAGCAAGAAACTTAAAAGTCTAGCCTCAATTTACCTTTTAATTCTTAACCTTGCATTTTCTTCCATCTTTGTAGAATGTCAACCAAATTTGCTTCCTTTTGCTCATGCTGTCTTCCGCCTGAAACATCTTTACACCTTACTCTTTTCTCTATGTCAAATTCCTTAGGGTCAGTCACCTTCCTCTTGACTTACTCCCAAGGCCTTCATCACTCGCAACTTCTGACTTCTCTCAGTTTACTGTAGTTCAGCATACATAGGCATGGAGGTCGAGTTAGGCAAACTATCGTCATGGGGCTGGCACTGTGGCATAGTGGGTAAAGCCGCCGCCTGCAGTTCAGGCATCACTTATGGGTGCCAGTTTGAGACCTGGCTGCTCCACTTCCAATCAAGCTCTCTGCTATGGCCTGGGAAGGTAGTAGAAGATGGCCCAAGTCCTTGGGTCCCTGCACCTGTGTCCTGGAGGAAGCTCCTGGCTCCTGGCTTCTGATCAGATCAGCTCAGCTCTGGCTATTGCGGCCATTTGGGGAGTGAACCAGCGGATGAAAGACTTTTCTCCCTCTCTGTCTCTGTCTCTGTCTCTGCCTCTCTCTAACTCTGCCTTTCAAATACATCATCATCATAATGAAAAACTACAGTCATGCATTGTGTGATGAGATTTCAGTTATAATGGACCATGTACAATGGTAGTCCCATAAAACAGTATCCCCTAGTGACATTGTAGCCATTACTAGTTTTTGTAAGGCATATGCTGTGATGTTCCTACAACAGGAAAATCATTTCTCGGACCTTTGTCACTAAGCGATGCGGGACTGAATTTGAGTGAGTAACATGTTCTACGTGAGCCTTAGTCTCCACATCTGTCAGATCATACAGCTGCTTTCTCAAGTCTCTTTCAGGTTTGAATATTCCAGAACAGAGCTGCTCAGTAGAATGTTCTGCAGTAGTGGAAAAGTTGACATACCTGTGCTGTCCCTGGAGGTAGCCGATTTACCTGTGCAGCACCTGAAATGTGAGTGCAGCTGAGAAAATGACTTTATGATTTTTATTTTACTGTAAGTAACTTAAATAGTTGCACATGACTAGTTGCTCCTATTTGGAGCAGTACAATTCTAGGGTTTTCGAGGATTGAAGTAGAAATATCTATTTTCTTTTCTCTTTCTCTCTCTCATTTATTTTTTTCTTTTGAAAGACTTATTTGAAAGGCAGAGTGACAGAGAGAGCCCTTTTCCATCCACTTATTTACTCCCCAAATGTCCTCAAGCAGCCATGACTGGACAAGGCTGAAGCCAGAAGCCAGGAATTCTATCCCAGTCTCCTCCGTGGGGAGTGGGCTGTCATCGGATAGGCTCCCGAGTGTATTAGCAGTAAGCTACAAAGGAAGTCTAGCAGCTGGGACTTGAACCAGTGTTCCCATACGGGACGCCACCATAGAGCAAGTAGTGGCTTAACCAGCTATGCCATAGTGCCAACCCTGAAATGTCTCTTTTTCACCAGATGCCAATGAAGGTTGAGTCCTTGATTTTCACAAGATTGTTGGAACTTGCTGTTTGGGGAGACTTTTCAGGAACACAGATTCAGATGACCCAGTGGCCGAAATCTCCCCAGTGTCTGACCCACTCTTTTTCTTATCTGAAATTTTCTTTAGCTTTTAGAATCCCCACCTCGCCCTGCAGCAGGCGCCGAGCCCACTTTTCCTTCGGCGTGTAAATCATCCCCCACTTTTGATCGCAGCCCAAGCAGAGATCAACAGCCTGGTGTGGAGCTGCAATTTTTTACAAAACTCCAATAGGCCCAACGTCGGGGGGAAAAAAATACATACGCGACAGTGTCAATTGAAAACCAGCCGGGTGGCAAGCGCAGCGCAGTATAGTGAGAATGGAGCCGCCTTCGGCCTTTTTGATGATTGGGGACACAGTAGAGATATTGTGAAATTACCTTTTTTATTGGTTCTTGAGCCTTCTGCAGTAAATGCCTCTTCTTGAAGGAAGTGAAGAGAATCCTTGTGTTCAGCTTGACCTTAGCATGCATTGCCCGGCAGTTCGACACTTGATCCATAATTTAGCAGGAATTGCGACTCGAGAGTGTCTTCCATTTGGGCTCATTTCCCCTCTGAGCATAATGATATTCATTAGGGCTTCTTTCCTGTTGCTTTTGTTTACTGTCATTAAAAAAAAAAAATCAGTAGCAAAGTTGCATCCGCTTTATTGTGTAAGAAATAATGGCTTCGGTATACCCATCCTGGGGGAGCTTGTTCCATGTTGATTTTTGGGTTTGTCCCCTGCAAGGTAGGAAGTAGAATATTAGGAAAGTCTCACTGCAGTTTATGAACCAAGCGTTGACATAGCTTGGAAAGGACTGCTGTAGGTCACTTGGTTTCCATTCCATCTCGCCGTACCCAATAAGGGCTGCTGATCATCAAGGAGAATGGGTTGTTTGTGTAAAAAGCTCTCCGGGAAAAGAAAGCCCCCGGCCTCCCTTGATGTAGTCAGGTCCGGTCAAGAACTTAGTCCTGCGTCTCGCTGAATTCGCTCGCTTGCTCTCTTTCTCCCGCTGCAATTTAAGACAATTTCCTCTGTCCTCTCTGGTTATAGAAAATAAGTTGTTGGCATCTCCTTTGTAATAACCCGTCATATACTTGAAGGCAGTTATTAAGTCACCCCTTAGCCTTCTCTTTTTCAGGCTAAACCATCATAACCCTTTTAACCTTTCCTCGGAGGTTCCATTTTCCATCCTCTTAATCATTTTGCTTGCCCTTCTCTGGATTCTCTCCAACATGTTACAATTTTTCGAAAACGTGGCATCGGAAAGGAGATTCTCTCTACATTGTCCTAAGTTTCTGCTGATTTTCAAGCATCCTGGAGAATCTGTTTCTGTGTTTTCAGAGTAATTTTTTTACTGTTTTATTTCCCCTTCACACTAACCCTTCTTTTTTTGGTAAGATTTATTTGAAGGGCAGAGTTACAGAGAGAGATGAGAGACGGACAGAGATAGAGCACCCTTCCAACTGCTGGTTCACTCGCCAAATGGCCACATGGCTGGGGCTGGGCCAGGCCAAAGCCAGGAACCAGGAGCTTCATCCAGGTGTCCCATGTGGGTGCAAGGGCCCAAGCACTTGGTCCATCCTCCACTGCTTTCCCAGGTTCATTAGCAGAGAGCTAGAACAGAAGAGGAGCAGCCAGGACTCAAACCAGAACCCATATGGGAAGCCGGCCTTTTAGATGGTGGTGTAACCCACTGCACCACAGTGCTGGACCCCACTACCCCTTCTTCTCTTAATATATTTGGATTTTTGATCACCATTTGCATTTTTCAAGAGTGTAATATCTGGGCTGAAAGAGAAATCCAGAGCTCAAATGATTTTATTTACTAAGCTGTGTTTTAATATGTGGCTATTTTACATATGCTACTATTATGTTAGTTGTAGAAAGTGTCTACATTGTAGTTGAAAAAGCTTTGGCTCAATGTAGTATGTGTGTGTGTGTGTGTGTGTGTGTTGTGTAGCAGGAAGAGGGTACCTGCTTGGTTGCCAAGCTCACAGTGGCCTCCCAGTCCCTGTGCACCTGTTTGAGTGCCTTTGTCATCCACATCCCTGGAAGAATGGCCAGAGGGAAGAGCTTGGGGCCTCCTGACTTCCTCTGAACTCTTCCTTGTGTCTTTATTGCATCACCCACTTTTATCTCTTCCTAGCAAGCCTGGCCTCTGCAGTTACTTCTTTATTGATCTACAGCCCGATTCTTTGTTTCACACTCTAGAATGGAAACTTTATAAGGACAGGGACTAGAGCAGCTTTTTTTTCGAGGAGCAGCTTTTTAACCAACCTTTGGGCCATTAGTGTATCACCAAGATGCCTTACAGAAGGCAGAGTAAAGGAACGACTTTGTGCCAGGAGACTGACATTGTTGTCTCGAGTCCACACTGGCTCACTGTGTGGGGACTGTGGGCCGTACACTTTCTATGGCTGGCATCCCTGTCCTGCCCTCTTGCATGAATTGGTTAAAGGGCATTCAAAAGGTTCTAAAAATCTCCTTGGCTCTGTCCCTCCACAATCCTGTTCAGACCGAATGATGCAACGAATTTGTACCTTTTGGGCATACAGATGAGAGGGTAGCTTTTCTATGTGTATTGAAGAATCACCTTTCTCAGGAATAAACTCTGATGCTGCCTTTTCCACATTTTGGTATTTATTTCTGTGCCCACAAGACTGTTTTAATTTTTTTTGACAGGCAGAGTGGACAGTGAGAGAGACAGAGAGAAAGGTCTTCCTTTTTACCATTGGTTCACCCTCCAATGGCCGCCACTGCCGGCACGTTGTGGCCGGCATATCACGCTGATCCAAAGCCAGGAGCCGGGTGCTTCTCCTGGGCTCCCATGCGGGTGCAGGGTCCAAGGACTTGGGCCATCTTCTACTTCTTTCCAAGGCCATAGCAGAGAGCTGGATCAGAAGTGGAGCAACCAGGACTTGAACCGGTGCCCATATGAGATGCTGGCACTAGAGATGGCAGCCTCACCTGCTACACCACAGCGCAGTCCACAAGACTTTTTTTTTAAGGCATTCAGAATGTTGAGGGTGACTTTTAACTTCTTTCTGGATTATACTTTCTGCCCTCCCAGCCTTCCTGACAGTCTTCTCAGCTCCATATTTGGAGATTCCTAAAGTAGGTTTGAGCATTTAAACCAACATGCTTGTTTTGTTGTCACTCTTCTCATGGTCTGAGCACCCAAGCTCAGATACGGGCCTAAAGTCACTTGGTGTCCTTGACCAAAGGCGACATCATCCACTTTGTTCTTGGGTTGGAGGTGTGTGTTCTGTGCCCTGTCAGGCTTGTTCTGTCCTTCCCTGAACCAGCCAGTCTTTCCTTGTTCTAGGCCCTGAAGCTGGCTTCGCCCCAGCTACCTGCTGGCCAGCACACAACATGCAACACACACACGCACACACACACACTCCGCCCTGCTTGTCATTCTCCACTAACCAGTATCTCTTCCTGGTCCAATGTGGCAGGCAGTATTCTTCATGCCCAGATGTGCTAACCTGAACAACCTGGGACCACCACCCCCATCCCACCTCCCCTATTCCTGGCCTTCCCACTGTATATGGAAACTTGTCCGTATCACTGAGAGTTTGCCTTCTGCTCTGCCCATTTCATAAATTCTGGATGTCAGACTATCCTTTGGGCACTAAAATCAAATTCCTTTGGAGGGTATTAAGTTACCAGCTGTGCTTTGGCCTGTGCCCATTCCATGAGAGTTTCTCCTCCATGTTCCCCTCCACCATTGCAAGACCACATGCCAGCAGCTTCCCGAGCACTGCAGGCCTCTGTCACCCCCTTTGCACACACTCGCCTGGTTCCCTCACGTCTCCTCTTGACTCCCTCTTCCCACTCCTCTTCCCACAGCTGAGTTCAGTTCTCTCATTTAAAACAATATATATATATATATATATATATATTATTTTAAAAATTTTTATTAGGAATAAAGACAGAGAAATCCCATCTGCTGATTTATTCCCATAGGGCAGGAGCTGGGAATGCAATCCAGGTCTCCCATGTGGGCCACAGGAACCCACTCACTTGAGCCACTACCTACTGCCTCCCAGGGTCTACATTCACAGGAAGCTGGGGTCAGGAGCCAGAACCGGGTACTGAGTCCAAGTACTTCAGTATGGGCTACAGGCATCTTAGCTGCTGTGCTAAATGCCTTCCCCAGTTCTCTGATCTTGGAGAAGCCTCTCTCCCTCTCCTTGACTCCCTGTGCCCTTCTTCAAAGCATAAATCCCTGCTGGGTCATGGTGGATGAAGTTCAGGTTCAGGCCTTTGAGGCTGCCAACCTTATCCTTACTTTGGTGTGCACGGGGCTGGGTGCCGAGTGCATGGAGGAAGAAAGGGATGGAGTGGGGTGGAGGAAAGAGGGAAGGAGGGAGACCCATTCCTCACTTCTCCCCCTTCAGTGACAGGGTGCTCAGTCACTGAGCCTCCTCTTGAACACTTGCTTTTGTTTTTCCCTGAAGCCAATTCCCTTTTTGCCTTGAGCTGTGTTGCTCTCAAAGATCACTCAGTCATTCAGCAATCCTCCTGATTCCTCTGCCAATTAAAGGTTCATCTCTGGGCTGTGTCCCCACTGCGGGAGAGAGTGCTGCCGGTCGGGCAATCAGTGAGAACCCCGACTGAGCTCTGCCTCCCTCACCGGAGAAGTTCATGGCCAGGCTATTTTTATTTAGCAAATAAGGGCTTGTTTTCATTGATTGTTCACAAGCACAGGGACAAAATCATCCATTTGCTTGGTCGTTACCTGCACTGCGGGGCTACCTTCTCTCTTCCACATGGGGCGTTTTCACTGACGGCAGGATAGGATGCCGCACGGAGCTGTGCCCAGAGCAGCGTTGTCTCAGAGACAGCATGTTCTGTACTGACGGGAAGCATGTCAAGTCTCGGCCACGGGGAACGTGGGTGTTAGACGGTAGCTACGATGAGATGCCGGCGGCTTGGGTCCTGCCTCTATTCACAGGTCTACCAGGTGAAAACGTAGGTGTTGCTGTCAGGAGACACAGATGGTTTCCTTCAGTGTTGTTTGATTGCCTTGACTGCTAGAGAGAGTGCCAGCCCTGCACTGTCCAGCCTGCTGCCCCCTAGTCCCGTGTGATGGTTCAGCTTTTGAAATGGGCCCAGTCTAAGTTGAGACTTGCTGCTCCTGGAGATTACACGCTGATTTAAAGACTTAGTAGACTTATGTTTAAAAAACATAAAATATCTCATTGATTTTTTTTTTAAATGTGTTTGCTTATTTGAGAGAGAGAGCTTATTTATTTGAGAGGCAGCAAGAGAGAAGGGGAGACGGAGAGTACTCCCATTGCTGGGTCACTCCCCAAATGACTGCAGTGGTCCAAAGTCAGGAGCCAGGAAGTCAGTCTAGGTCTTCCAGGTGGGTGGCAGGAACACGACTACTTGAGCCATCATCCCTGCCTCCAGGGGTGCTAATTAGTGGGAAGCTGGAGTCAGGAGTGGAGCCGGGGATTGAACCCAGACACTGCTATGTGCTGTGGCTGTGTTAACCACTAGGGCAGATGCCCCCCCTCTCATTGACAGTATAATCTTGAAGTGAGAGCATGTAAAAAAAATCAGATTAAATAAAATCACCAGGGGCTGGTGCTGTGGCATAGCCGATGAAAACTGCCACCTGCAGTGCTGGCAATCCGTATGGGCACTGGTTCAAGTCCCAGCTGCTCCACTTCTGATCCAGCTCTCTGCTATGGCCCGGGAAAGCAGTAGAAGATGGCCCAAGTCCTTGGGCCCCTGCACCCATGTGGGAGACGCAGAAGCAGCTCCTATCCCCTGGCTTCAGATCGGCTCAGCTCCAGCCATCACAGCCAATTGGGGAGTGAACCAGTGGATGGAAGACCTTTCTCTTTGCCTCTGCCTCTCTGTAACTCTGCCTTTCAAATAAATAAAATTAAGTCTTTAAAAAAAAAACACTATCACTTTCACATATTTCATTTAACTGGTTTTAAATGGTGCTACTACAAAAATTAAAATTTTACACGTTGCTCATCCTGCTTTTCTCTTGCATAGGACTAAAGGTTTAAGCGTAGGTTTATGCACTGCGTGGCGTCTGTGGGTTTTCCACACCTTGCTTCTTTTGTGGTTGCTGGGTTAGCTTTAAGAATCTATGTCAAGGCCGACGCCACGGCTCACTAGGCTAATCCTCCGCCTTGCGGCGCCAGCACACCGGGTTCTAGTCCCGGTCGGGGCGCCAGATTCTGTCCCGGTTGCCCCTCTTCCAGGCCAGCTCTCTGCTGTGGCCCGGGAAGGCAGTGGAGGATGGCCCAAGTGCTTGGGCCCTGCGCCCCATGGGAGACCAGGAGAAGCACCTGGCTCCTGCCATCGGATTAGTGCAGTGCGCCGGCCGCAGCGTGAACCAACAGCAAAAGGAAGACCTTTCTCTCTGTCTTTCTCTCTCACTGTCCACTCTGCCTGTCAAAAAATAAAATAAAAAAAAAAATCTATGTCATAACAGAGACAGGGACTTTGAACTAAGACAGACCCGAGTTTCTATCCCAACTCTCTGTGGCCTTTTTTTTTTTTTTTTTTTGCCATCATGACCTCTGAATCTCAAGTTCCTCCATTGTATAAAAGAATCATATCTCCCTGACCTCGACCTGGTGTGGGGTACCGTGGTGATTTTCTAGTAATATCGTGAGACATTTTATTACACAGTAGAATAATTATTTTTTACATAGGTTAACAAATTCAGATTTTCTATTTTGAAACTTAATTGCAAATGTTAAAAAAAAAAAAAAAAAAAGCCCATCCCTTGGCTCCTGTTGCAATCTGTCTGCCAGTTTCTAGTAGTGGCAGTGTGGTGGCTAATGTTCCCCGAGAGCTGCAGGCCAGGCTGTGTGCTTTCCAGGAACTGCTTCGTTTGAACCTCACACTGTTCCCCCAGAGGAAAGATTGTTACTATCTGGCGGCCAGCGAGGCCCAGCAAGGTGAGGTGACTTGCTCAAGGTCACAGGCATTGAGCCCAGGTCATCTCACTCCAGGGCCACCACTTTACCTGCACCCAAAACTGTCCACCATCGAATAGAAGACAGAAGAAATGCAAATGAGTGCTTCCAGGAAATGTTCTTTTCGTGGACATCTATTCTCCTTTTAGAATATTCTTCTTTGTATAGTGGGCTTACATGTATCCTGGTTTTAAATTTTTTTTTTTTCATTTTATTTGTAAGGCAGAGAGAGTGAAAGAAACAGAGATAGAGATCTCCCATTTGCTGGTTTACTCCCCAAATGCCCACAGCAGTCAGAGCTGAGCCAGGCTGCAACTGGGAGCCAGGAGCTCAGTCCGGGTCTCCTGTGTGCATGGCAGGGACCCAAGTCCTTGCGCCAACATCTGCTGCTCCCCAAGGTTTTGCATTAGTAGGAAGCTGTATATTCCTGGATGAAGAGTTTTTCTTTAAGAATATGTTGATTCCCAGGCCAGTTACAGTCTGAATCATATGTAAGAAATTCTGTGATAGAGGAGGAATAACTTTCAGTGATCTGTTGCACAGCATGGGGACCGTAGTTAATCATAGTGTATTTTACATTTTGAAATTGTGAAAATTTAACTGTTCTCACCACACACACACACACACACACACACAAAGGTAAGTAGATGAGATGATGGATATGTTAGCTCAGTTTAGTCCTTCTACACCGTATGCATGGATCAGAACATCATGTTGTGTCCCCAAAATTTATATATAATTATTAGTTGTAAATTTTTTAAAAAGAATGCAAGAAGAAAAAAGGAATTTCAAGACTGAATTGTGCAGGGGGTGGGGGTGGGGATGGATTACACAATTTCTAAGCCACAATAAGTCTTTTGTTTTCTTCTTGAGGGGCTTGTCTCTGTTGTATGCAGTCACTGTGGTACCTGGTATGCAGTGTCCTGTGTGTACACAACAGGGGCTCAATAAATGTTATTTATTAATGTTTATTGCAGTGCTTCTGAAAACACACCTTTAGGAAGGAAGGTATACAGTATTCCA